>NC_091621.1:113732620-114400283 GCF_027580195.1 Bos mutus | reverse complement strand
CTGGAGTCAGAGGCTAGTGCACCCCAATTTCCTAGCTGTCTGAGCATCAGGGCCAGTGGGGCACGAGGTGGTCGGAGCACCTGGCTTCCCCGTGGGAGGACTCAGGGCAAACCCCTGGGCCCTTCAGCGTGGTCCGAGGGTCTACCTCTACAGCTACAGCTTTTTGTGAAGGCAAAACATTGGGTTGGCCAAGAATTTCACTCGGGTTTGCCCATACACTCTTACAGAAAGCCTTGAATGACCTTCCTTGGCCAACCCAGTATACGCCACCTAACACTGAGCATCTTCAACTCTTCTAAATGCAGTGTGTTAGCTTTAAGTTCCTTCGCTGTGTGTGTGACCATCACCCTCTCCAGATCTTTACATCAACAACCACTCTCCCCCGTCCCCCACCCTCTGGTCCCTGGGAACCTCTATCCCACTTTCTGTCCTTATGGATTCGATTACTCTAGGTAAGTGGAATCATATTTGGTCTTTTTGGTATCTGGCTTATTTCACTTTACATGCCGAAGGCACATCCATGTTGTAGCGTACGTCGGAATTTCATTTCTTTTTAAGGGTGAACACTAGACCATGGCATGTACAGACCATATTTTCTTTCTCCGTCCCAAGGACATTTCCTATCATCAAGTGATGAAACTTGATGCTTTTCCCTGAGTTTCACGTTAGGCCCAGAGAGTCCTGCCTGCGGGCTGATTTCCTACTATGCCTCTAGTTCCTCACGCCTGCTTAGCGTCCATTCATTTGCTCTTCATCTGCTGGGAGTTTAGGTGCTTTACTGTTGATTCTGCACACACTCGCTGAGTTCCTTGAAGACAGGAAGCTCATCTTTTATTTTCCACGTGTCACCCACCCCCGGACTTCTCCCACGCTTGTCTCGGGTCTGTGCCTTGCTCACGAGGTGACAGCCTGCACCAAGGACTCTCCAGATTATGACTCACACGGTCAAACAAACAGCATTGTAAAAAAAAAAAAGCTAAAGAAAACCTAGAGCTAATGATCTCAATCTGCAACCTGGGATCGTGAGCGGGAGCCCGGAAAGCAGGAATCTGAAGTCTCACCCACAGGGTGTGGGCACCGCCTGGGACCCTTTCCCAACTGGGACTCCAGACTGCAGTCATTCAGGACTTGCCAGTGCTGTTCAAGTCTGGATGCCGGTATCAGCCCAAGTAGCGGATGCATTTGCTGTTACTTCTCCCTACTGTTTCTATTTCTTTTAACGACTGTACATTAAAATTCCCTAGAGAGGGAAATGGCAACTCACCCCAGTATTCTTGCCTGGAGAATTCTGTGGACAGAGGACCCTAGTGGGCTACAGTCCACGGGGTTGCAAAGAGTCAAACGCAACTGAGCAACTAATATTTGAACACTTGATACTGAAATTAAGTCAAATATCCTCTATTAAATATTGTTTTAAACAAGAGCCCTCCAGAGAATCCAGACTGATGGGAGAGAGGACTCAGTGCCCAAGGACAAACACACGCAACAGCCGAGGCACGGGGACAGACACGCCCCAGGAGAGCGGGAGCCAGGCCCCGGGGATCCCAGGTGAGGCCGGGGGATTCCTGGGGTCTCCATCAGCTCTCTGAAAGCCTGGTCCACGCATGCTCAGGATTTCACACCAAAATGTTACACCCCCAGACCCACTGGTGAGACTGAAGCACATGTGTGCGCCATCTCCATCAACAGCTGCCCTTTTTAGAAGGAACCTTTAAGCTGGGGCTGCATTCAGTTGACCTAGTCTGAATGGCCTGGCTAAATACTGTCTGAAAGAGGCCGGCAGCGTCTCCAGTATGAAGTGAGAGACTGGGTCGCGGGCACAGCCCACGAGCTCCAGTGACACCCTGGGAACAACCTCTGTCCATCTGAAGCCACTAAGGGGGTGACAGAGAGATGGGGGAAAAGGCTAGAGACCCCGTGGGGCCATCAGACCGTGAGGATGTATCTATAAATATCTGCAGGAGGTTACAATGCCTGAAGAGGGGTCAAAACTCTTGTCACTGATATGTTTTGTCTCTGGGGGTCGAGGAGGGGCTGGTCTGATGCTGGCTGGGAGTCCTTTCGGCAAGGCAGCCTTAATAGGAGACGTTCAGAAAAGGAAGGAAGTGTATCACTTCTATAAATCCTAATAAATTCTAAGATTTGCCTCTAGAGGATTCGAAAAGCATTCTGCCTGGGAGGGTCTTTTCCATCTACACCTCAGAAACCATGCTTCAAAAACCTGTTTGCCATGTCTTCCTCCAGGGGATTTTCCTGACCCAGGGATCGAACCCACATCTCCTGCATTGCAGGTGGATTCTTTTACCCACTTTGGCAGAAACCACAATTTTGTAAAGCAACTATCCTTCAACTAAAATATAAAATTAAAAGTTAAAAAAAAAAAAAGCCTGTTTGGAGCATCTGAAAATCAAGTTCAGGAGAACCCCTTTCTGTGCCATTTCCGTGAGATGGTAATAAAGGTCGGGGAAAAATCTAAGGAGGGGCTGGGGGAGGGGGGAAGCCAAGAGAACTTCAGCCTTTGCTGAGCTGACATTTACCCCTTCTGCCCAGCACTGCCAGAGGAGGCACCGGCCTCGGGCTGGTAAACCACATTCTCCCTTGTAACTCAATATATTCCCCCAGCAGGGCGCTCAGAATCCCCCTGACCATCCAGAGGGGGTCATCACGAAGTCCCTTGCATTCTTAAGCTTCTCCATGGTAACTCGAGAGGGCCTCGGAGCTGACATCCCTCTCCCGGGTTGCTTTAAGCCAAAGGCCTTTTTCAAACAAAAAGATCCCAGGAGCTGCAGCCAGGCAGGAATGCAGGGTTCCCAGGCCTGGGCGTCAGAGCCTCTGGGTTCCGGTCCCAGGCCAGTGACCCCGACCTCTCCACCTCCCTAACCTTGTAGAATCACCCTGGCCTGGACCTTCTAAGGACCGTCATTTCCAACCAGCTGAATAAGAGCCTCCCTGGACCCTGGCTTCTCCTCCAAACCTCTCTTTCTTCTAAGGAGCTTCAAATTCTGGCAACCAGAGTTACAGCCTCTGAACTGTCCACGGGGCACCCAGAATGGAAAAATCTATAGCTAATAATAGTTCCTTGCGTTTGCATGGCACTTAACTCTTTTTAAAGTGGTTTTTAATCCATCATCACAATGAACTAAAGGGAAATGAGAGACAGGCGCAAGGGCTTGAGAGGTCAGTGGAGGCGGACACCTCCTCACAGGAGCGGGGGGCCCTCCTCTCCCACGCCCTGTGGTGCAGGGGGGCCCCCCGCTCCGGCCCTGCCTGCCAGCCTCAGCGTGTGTGAGCAGGCGAGAAGGCTCCATGTTGGAGGAGAAGCAGGCTGGGGATTGTACATAAATGGAAACAAGCAACAAATCAGACCCGCGGGGAAGCCCAGGCCATACAGGAAAGCAGTCAGCGGCCTCCCTCCCGCCTCAGATCTGCCTGCTAAGTTCTCCTCTCTATCTTGAGGGCACACGGGCTGCTGAAACCTGAAGAGGCAGCCTCACCTGCTGAATTCTGTATGATGTCAGAGGCCATGGTCTCAGCAAAGAGAAGCCAGCTGCCACAAAGAACCTCTGACACATCATCATCCCACCAACTGTCTCTTTCCCCGAGCGGACAGACAAGATGCCTGTTCTCTGCCAGGAGGAGGGACGGGGGCCACCTACCACATCGGTGTTGGTGATCTTTGCCAGGAGATCCACCAGGGCGTCTCCAGTGAGCGAGCTCACATCCTCATCCTGCTGAAGCCCACAGATGGCGGCCCCCACGCTTCCAGTTGCAATCATCGATGGCGGGTACATGGCGAACTTGAAGTCTGTGGGGACGAGAGGTGGGGAGGTCAGGACAGGGTGGAGACGGGCGCTTCCCCGCTTGGTAGACGATAGCACAAATGCCGCCTGGTCCCTCAGAGGCATCAGAACCCGTGTGATTCACCACCCAAAAAGTGGAAGGCTGGGGTGGGGGCTGCTGGGGAAGGAAGACCTGCGTCCCAATTCAAATCCCAGCACAGGGGACTTTCCTGGCGGTCCAGAGGTTAAGACTCTGCACTCCCAATCCTGGGGGCATGGGTTCGATCCCTGGTCAGGAAACTAGACTGCACCTTTCTGCAACTAAGAGTTCATGTGCCACGATGAACACCAAGTGCAGCTAGATAAATATTAAAAAAAAAAAAAAAACCAACCTGAGCATTGGGCTGAACCCGCAGAAACAGCTTAACCTATGGCTTCTCCCTCTTGCTAGCATATCAACATTGTCCACGGAGGCCCTTTTATCGCTGACTCCAAGGTCTACATCGAGTCACGGGCATGCTTAGAAACCATGCTGGGTGGCTCAACGAGGCACACACTCCCCACCCCTCCTGGCTGAATGCCACGAGCACAGCAGGCCTGGCTGTCTGTCTTTCTCCTTGGCCTTCTTTTCTTAGCCTGTGCACCATCTCCACCTCTTGAGGGATGTATATTACAACATTCCACCCAGAGCCTGCTGTGCACTGACTTGTGCAGAGCCTCTCCCTCCTCTCTGCTGTAGGTCTCTTCACATGGGGTCACAGCAGTGTTTCTCTGCCCAAAAACCTCGTTAGCTCCCCCCACCCCACCAGACATTCACAATGCACAGGAGCCAGCCAGCTCGTGGCCCTGGGCCCACAGGGGCTTGGGGTGGGAGCAGCTGGCAGGGAAAGATGGGGCAGGACGAGACCCCGCCTCCTTCCTCCCACCCCCCAGTGCCCAGGCCTCAGCCCAGAACCACAGTCCACACACTGCCTATCTCTGCATCCCGCTACCTGCATACCCAACCCCTACTTCTAGCAAATTAACCAACTTCTGGAAGCCAGGGGGTGCAGGTGGATGGTCCAGGGGGTGCCCAGAGGACTGTACCTCCCTTGTTTGGGTGGGGGGGAATGCTGAGAGACACGTCCCCCTGCCCTGCCCCACCATCCCCTGACCCCCGATGGCTGCACCTATGAAGCAAGGGAAGCCAAGCAGGCTCTGCTGAGCTGCAGGACTCTGAGCAGCTGCTCACTCTCCTCTGGGTTAATCCAGTGGACGTGACTTGAGTGCTGCCAAGCCAGGCTCAGCCCCTGGGGTCCGTGACCAGTCATGCCCTCCCTCCCACCCTCAAGTTTTTCTAACTTCCCTTGCAACTCAGTACCAGTCACCAAGTTCACTTGTGGGTCGCGACCTGCATGTGCTGTTGTTGCTGTTGTTCTGAACAAAATAAAAGTATCAGGAAGGAGGGCAAGTGGTGGGGAGTCAACACTGTCTGCAGAAACTCTTGTATCGATTTGAGGTACACTGATGAGGCATCCCACGCGGTGTTATAAAATGTACTTCTTCCTTTATGGTAGGTCAAAAGTTGAAAAGCAGCAGGCTGGCTCATCTCCCAGGGGCCCCTCCAGGTCTAACTGACTTTTATTTACAAAAAAATTAGAATGTAACTGCTTTACAATGTTAACTTTCTGCTGTACAATGTAGCAAATCAGCTCTATATATACATGGATCCCCTCTCCATGTACATATGGAGAGCCTCCACCCACCCACTCCCATCCTACTCCTCTAGGTCACCACAGAGCAGACACCCTGGCTTCCACCAGGCAGCGAAGTCACAAGACATATGTCTCCATCGGGCAGTTCTGCATGGCCTCAGGGGCTGCCCCAAGACTACACCCAGAGACACTCCCCTCTCTGCTGATAGGGGAAACGCAGAGAGGAAAATACCTAATGAAACACCTGGTCTCGTCTTTGTCCTAGCTCCTGTTCGCTAACCTCCACACTCAACCCTGGAAAGTTCCACCCAATCCATTCAGCCATTTCTGGAAACCTTAAACTTTCAGCTATGGAACTGGATGGAGAAATATTCACAATACCTACCTGGGTGAGAAGGGGGGCAAAAAAAAAACCCAAAAACTATATGAGTGTGTGCTATGATCAAGATTACAACCACCCATAAATATATAAATAGAAAGGCATAAACCTGCATGCATATAGGGGAACTAGAAGATACACAGATATATGTAAACTTCCCCACCACTGGGTGGGGAAAACTTCTTTTAGCAAAAATTAAATATCATGAAACAATCTCCCCTGAATCTAAGCCTCTTGCTCAGAAATGCTGCCAAGTTGTATTCTGGTGCTGAAGGCACGATTGGGATAAGCGTCTCCCTCCACCCTCAGCTCCCTACCTGGAAAGGTAAGGTGTGTGTCACTTCCTGAGCAACCCGAGCCTCAGCAGAGTGAGAAGTAGTTGGCTGAGCAGGGACCCATTCAGATCATGCTCCCCCATGCTCCAGGCACCACGGATGGCCCCCTGCCCCCAAAATATAGGACATAAAAATACAACGCAGGGTGGTTCTTCTAAAGATACATCTCTAAGAAGGGAGATGTCCCCACGTGGATAGGAGTGTCCACGTGGAGCCACGCAGGCCTGCCCTAGAAGGTGGGGAAGGTTTGGGCCATGCAGCTCCAAGCACTGGAAGGCGGAGGCCATGGAGGCTGGTAACCCACTGCTCACCAGCTGCTTGAAGGTCTCCAAGGCCAGTCACCTGACCTCTCTGAGCCTCCGTTTTCTCACCTACAAATGATATACCCACCTCCTAGGCTAGTTCTGAGGCTTCAACCAAGAGAGCAGCGCCCTGCTCACAGTCAACAGTCCACATCAACCGCCACCACCATCACCCCACTATTCCTAACACTGGGACGTGCTGTGGGATTGGGGCGGGCAGTACACTTTTTGGCCACACTGCATGGTTTGTGGAATCTTAGTTCCCCCTACCAGGGCTCAAACCTGTAACCCCTTGCGTTGTAGAAACACTTAATCTTAACCACTGGACCGCCAAGGAAGCCCCTGGGGTGGGCAGTTCTGACTGTCAAGAGATTCTGTTCAGCATCTGCAGTGATTCAGGGAAAGGTGCATGGGGAGCCCAGAAAGAACAAGGGATCTGCTCTGGGTCTGGAGACTCTTTTCCAATCGTGTGTGTGTGTGTATGTGTGTGTGTGTGTGTGACAGGAACACGGCCTCATGGAGCCCCCACCACCTCCTGCTGCTCTGTCAGGGGCAGAAGCTGAGATCCCGTGGGGACATGGGGATGGGGGGGACAGAAAGACGACACAAGTATACAAGCAATGAAAGGGAAGCTGGATGGACCGTATTCATTCCTGCAAGAGGGGCACCCAGAGCCAAGGAACAGGCCCACACACCTGCAGCCCCGACCTGACCTCCGCCCTCCCAGTGAGGCGGGGCAAAGGGCGCGTCTCCACCGACCAGCCCTGATGCTGTTCCTACAGTTTGCTGACTTGGCCAACTATTAGCAAAAAACAAGGTAAAATTCACCTGTTTCAGGACACTGGCTTTTACGGGTGAATCAGTGAAATCTCCAGAGGTTAAGCGGCTTTGTTTAGCATCTGCTGCTGGGTTTGCAGGCGCCTGGACTTGGCACCCAGTGCGCTGGAGGACTCCTCGGAAGGTGAAGAGAGCCTCAAAGGGACCCCCCCCCCCCTCTCCAGCCCCACCAAGAACACAGGGTCGTCTCTCCCATCAGAAGCGGGAGAAATGCCCAGAGGAGGGAGCCTCAGCTTTGACGTCCAAGAGACAGGAACCCGTTCCATCCTCAGCCGCCCCCCCACCCCCAACCAACCCTGCTCTTGCTCTGGGACTCCGCAGAGATCCTCACCACGTCTCTCAAGGACCTCCGGGGACCGCTTAACCCAGGCAAGGGCAAGAGAAGTGCTCCACGTTTATCAACTCAGGAATATGTCACTGGAGGAAGAGTTCTGAGCTAAGCAGGTTTGCAACCACAGATTACAGGGCCCTGGCTGGTCGCGTTATCCCCGTTGTTTTGACTACGACGGCGGAAGCCTTGACCGGCTAAGTGTGACTGCTGTGCTTCTTCTGTTCACCACTAGGGGGCGAGAGAGACTCTCTCTGAGGTGTCAACCAGAGGCGTTCCTCCATCTCTCCCGCAACCTGGCGTCAGTCCGGTGGGGGGTTTAAAAGGCCAGGATGGGGGTGCTCGCTGGCCACCGAATGACGTCATCGGCCGCCCCCAGAGCCGGCTCCCACCACGTCCTTGTGGGGGCCTCGATGCCAATTTAACTCCAGCAGCCTGGCTGGGAGCAGGTGGCAGGAGGGCCCTCAGCCCGCTCCTCACAGCAAGATGGGAAGTGAGCCGGCCTTGCCAGGCTGCCTGAAACCACGCAGGGAAGAAGGGAGACTCCGGGTCAACGGGCCACACCCCCTGGGCCCCGCGACCTCGGCTCTTGGAGGACAGAAAGCGGTTTCCGTTCTTCCTTCCACTTTCCAACCACCCAGGCAAACCTGCCTTCCTGGCTCAGGCGCCAAGTGGTAGATCCTCTCTGGGCCATCACTGTGTGTGTGTGTGTGTGTGTGTGTGTGTGTGTGCGTGCGTCCGTCCGATTCTGGACCGCAGTCCACCAGGCTCCTCTGTCCACGGGTAGAAACCAACCCAATGCTGTAAAGCAATTATCCTTCAATTCAAAAAGAAGGGAAAAGGAATACTGGAGTTGGTTGCCACCACTTCCTTCTCTGGGGGATCTTCCCCACCAAGGGATCGAACCCACATCTCTTGCCTCAGCCTGCACTGGCAGGCAGATTCTTTACCAAGAGAGCCACCTGGGCCATCACTAGCTGGCTATAACCTGGGGATGAACTGTCACAGGAACACCTGGAGGCAAAGCCAAGAAGACAGTTGGAAGCACGGGGGGTGACACCATCACCCAGGCCCAGGCCCGGATGTCTGGGGGGGATACTCATGTGCAGGAGAGCTGAGGGCAGCACCTTGGGGTGCGGGTCACCTAGGCAAAGAGAGGAGAGGCCGGGCACCATGGGTAGGGAGGCTAAACACCTCCTCTTCCCACCGCTTGCGCCAAGTTCAACCTCAATGCCATTGGCTCTTCTAGACATAACTGGAATCATCTGTTGAGCATGATATCATGCTTCAAGAATCTCCCCACGCCGGCGTGCGATCTTGAGTCATCCCAGTGGTCTCCTTCCCCCTTGGCGGACCTGGGGGGCTCTGCCATCAGGACCCGCCTGCTGCCTGGCTACTAAAGCCTCACAGGAGCCAGTGGTTATAAGGGCTCCCCTAGCCCCATGGCCTCCACCGACCAGGACCAGGACCAGCCCGGGGTAGTCTCCGCCCCAGAGGCTGTTTGAGATTGAGCAGGGGAGGAAAGGGGGCACCTCTCCGTCTCACCATATTATGCCTCGAGCCCCAGGAAGAAGACCGACACCCCCTACCCGTCCCGCCTCCCGCCTCTTCCCCTTTCACACACAGGCACTCTCTGTGGACAGAGGGACCAAGGCCAGCTCTTTCACAAGCAGCTTTCCCCCTCAACTGCCCACAACGCCCCATGGTTGCTACTGCCGCCTCCAGACCTGGGCCTCTGCAGGGGCCTCTGCGCCCCTGGCTGCCAGAGCTCAGAGACAGAACCAGCGGGATCCACGTGGGGTGGGGGTGGGGAAACAGGACCTGAGCTCCTGGGACTTCCCACCTGCTACCCGTCCCAGACACACACCCGGCCCCAGGGTGTGGAATCTCATCTAACAGGAAGATGTTTCCTCCAAGAAAAGCAGCCCCAGGGCTCTTGATCCATCACGGCCTCAAAGTCCCAGCCAGTGAGATGCCATGTGACACAGCCTTGCAGACACAATCAAGGGCAGATGGGGCAAAGAAAATCCTCAGGAGATAGGCTCCTTCCTTCAGGAGACACAGGAGACCCTCCCTGTGCTCTGAGCAGACCACACCCGGCTTACTGGGTACCTGGCCAGAAGTCTCTTTTCTCCTATCCTCCCCCACTCCCTGCCCCACACTAGCAAGGCAGTCTTCTCAACTTCCTCCGCCTCCCCTCAGACCTCTGTCCTCAGTCCCTGAATCCCAGGCTCCCTACTCTGGCCCCAAACTTGGCAGCTGCCCCAAGGATCTGGCCAAGAAGGCCAGGAGTGGGGGATGGGATCCCCAATTTTAGAGAATGGGCCTTTAGAGAATGTGGGGACCTGCTCTAGGCCTGGGTGACTCCACCCACCCTCCTATCCGAGTCGGAGATCATCAAGGAGCGGGCAGACGGACCCCCAAAGGTACATCAGTTAGGAGACAAGGTCAAAGCAGAGCTCTGGCCGTCAACAGCTGGGCAATGAGGGAGCGCAGGGTCAGGGGTCAGCTGTCCGAGAGAGAAAAGGGCTGGCTGACCCCCTCCTCCAGTGAATCGCGACCACGGAGAAGAAGGGACAGGCGGGGCCTGGGAGACAAAGTGACAAGTCAATGAGGGGCTGACCTCGAGGGCCTAGGCCAGACAGCAGAAAGGGAAGCAGCTAAGAATGGCCACGGCCTGCAAGGCAGCAGGGATCAATGGCTAAGAGTGGCCCTCGGGGCCACAGGAAGGGCACAGACTGCATCTGGGAAGCCCGGGGAGGGGAAGCTTGCCCTGGGATCCACGGGGTGGTGGTGGGGGGTGGCTGGACCCTGCATCTGAGCCAGCAAAGGCCAAGCGTGGCGTCCTGCTGGACTCAGACAGCGCAGCAGGGTCAGCGTGCAAGTCACTGTATCCGCCTTAGCTGGAAGAGTCAGCATCGGAGTCACGTTCATAGTACCAGGGCCCATCGCCTGTACCTTGCCTGGTTGACAAAGGGCTTCCTCGCCCTTCATCTCTCTTCTGATGTCTGTTTTCCTAACCACCCTGAAAGGGTTGCAGGAATGTTGTGGGTCAGTGTTTTGCAGATGAAGAAGCTAAGGTTCAGACAAAACTTAAGTGCCCGGAGGTCACCCAGAGATAAGTAACAAAGCCTGACCTTTTGACTGCGAACAGGGCATGGACGCTATTGCAAACAATGTGTTCATCTCCTTGGGCTCCAATATAATATGTAACAAGATACTGAAAGAAGTCAACCCCCAGGCCCACCTTTGCAATGCAAGTGCAGACTCCGGGCAACCTTGAACCACGCCCTCTTCCCCCCTCCCCCGCCTGCCCCCGGGGCGGGCCGGGGAGGGGAGGGGGGCGCAGAGAAGATCTGCCCAAACAAGTTCTTTCCCTGACACTTCTGCTTGTGAAAATATGAACTCCTGACGCTCCACCCTATTATGATTGCGGGTCCGGAGCTTCTCCCACAGCCACTACCTTTGGGGGGCGGGAAGTGGGGGCAATGTAGAAACTGGCCAAGGTTCAGTGTGGTGAGACTGTATCAAACCACTGCCTTTGGCGTATTAGTTAATGGCACAGGGGCCAACAAGATTATGTACCAATTGTGACATCAACAGGGTGGGTGTAGGGCTTTTTAACATGAAAAGGCAGTTGCAACTTACAGGTTGCAATCAAAACCTCAACACGTAGGTGGGGTGGGGTGGGTGTTGGGGGGGGTGGGTGGGAGCAGAGCCCAGGCTTAGGAATTGACTCCCCGCTGCAAAAGCCCACAGGTCCACCCCCACCCTGCCAGAGGGAGCAGCCAGGAGGCAGTCAATGCCCTGCAGCCAGGAGAAATCCTGGGGCCTCTTCCCTTCCCAGTATCAGGGCAGGCGGTATTTATCTTGACAGGGTTCCTTAACCTGTATTTGCCTCCACCCCCCAAATTTCCTCTTGGGCTTATCTCCAAGCCATCCTTTTCCCTCCAAAGATGAGAGATTTAAACACGACCAGAGAGCAGTATATATAATCTTCAAAAGAGCACTTTAGACACCATAAAGAATATTTTAACAGGCGCTGTTTTTTTTTTCTTCCCCTTACCACACCTGTCCTCGTAAACCATTTATGAGTTTGGCAGAGAGAGAAAATATACCAGCTGAGATAAAGGAAGGAAAAAACTGCCCAGGAAGGAAACCTTGGACTCTATAGAGATTACTTGGGACCCCTCCCGTAAACACTCGTAAGTTAGGGCTGTGGTCTGCCTCCCCTTGCAGCCCCCCAAAGCCCTTCTCGGCACCCAGCCACCCCCCACCCCCAGGGCTCCAGCGGTTCCTACCAGTGGCGCACAGAGCGATGAAGGTCTGGGCGTGCTTGCGAATCAGCGACAGCTTCTCGCTGGGCTGAGGCAGCTTGCGAAGGATGTGTTCGATGAAGTCGTGGGGGGTGACAGCCGCCAGGTTCCATTTCAACTTGCCCAGCACCACCAGCTCCCACTCCTGGGGAGGGAGGGAGGCAGAGAAGAGTATAAAACCCACACAGGCTGACCCAGTGTCCCGGATGGGAGGCTTGGGATCTAGACCAGTCTTTTGAGGATGTTCATTAGGACAAGGCTAGATTGGAAGGCCGGACCATTTATCAGAGTGGTCCTAAAGCTTTGAAGTGGGTGATGGCTCTGAAGGCTTCAAATGTCAAGCTCCCCGGAAACCAATGAGCGCCCAGGTGGCCACTGCCTCGATGGTCCTTTCTGCTATTTCTTCAGCCTCTCCAGCTGCACACCCTACCTCCCCATCCAACCCTGACTTCCAGAAGATGCTCTTGCCTGCCCACCCAGAAGGCTGAATTCACAGTAAAATACCGCCAAGGTTGTGGTGACCCTTTGATAGGAACTTATTGTATATATCAGTGACTGGATTAATGAGTAACTTTTTTCATCCTCCTGGAAAAATGATGTACACAGAATGAAGCTCAAATGTAGGTTTCTTGGCCCAAATCCTCGGCAACCAATTAGCTCGCCTGCGTCGGTGCCAACAGTACCATTTTCCTCTCTGCTGCTAAGACTTTCCCTGGACACACAATGCAGAAGACCCCAGGAAACGACACCCAGACACCGCGCACCCTTCCACATACGGGTCTGCGCAGGTTTTTGTTACCGTAACTAAAGGACCAGAGGGTCACTGGCCACCCCGTTTTGCGGCTGGAGGGGATTCAGGAGAGGATTAAAGTGCTTGTTCGAAGTCATAGAGAAGAATGCAGCCCAAATGCTGGCGCAGGGCTAACCCGGTGTCTGTGGGCCTCTCACCAGCAGCCCACCTACTGAAAAATGTTTTGTTTCTTTCCCTCTTGGAGATACTTCCGGGAGAATTATGCTCAAGGGAAACGAGTCAAAAAGAATGCCTTAAAAAAACGTGCTGTCGGAGGGAAAACAGGTCTATTGATCAATCATCATCAGAAGAATGAGATGCTGAGACCAGCCTGTTTGTGCAGCTCGCTCCCACATTCACCCCAGGAAACTGACTCTCTTCCCCCCAGCCACCGGAGCCCCATTCTGCCCATGGCACCCACCGGCTGTGTGGTCTCCGCCATTGCCCTCCCCTCCCTGGTCTTAGCTTCCTCATTGGTAAAATAGGAGGACCCCTCTAGATCTCCACTTCTGGGATAAAGAGACTAGGAAAGGGCAGATGTGTCTGCAGAAATACAAATTAGCTTGGCAGACCCTCAAAAAAAATTGGGGTGCTCTAAAAAGATCTGAGCCCCCCATCATGATGAAACAGTGATGCAAAAGCATTATTTTTCCTGGTCTCCCTTGGGGAAAAAATAACTGGATCTTATTTCTACCCATTTGTTTGTCTTTACTGGCTTTAATGTTGGCCTTCGCTTTTTTCCGGAGGTTGGGGGTAAAAACACAGACAGCCTTCTAAACAATCAGGGTCTTCCAAGACGGCTTGAAATTCCAGCTCTCCTTCTCACGGGAGAATGTGAGTATAAACCACTCGACCTGTACCATTATTAAAGGAAGCAGATCTCCCAGAAGAAAGCACCTTTCTGGGCCTCTCCGACCAAACCAGAAGCAGCTGAAATCTGGCAGCTGTTCAAAGGTGAGGTCATTCATGCCCCTCTGCATTCTCGGAGATTCCTCCCCGTCCTTGCACATGTCTGCCGCTAGGTGGCAGCACAGCCTCAGGGAGGAAGGCCTCTCACAAAGAACTCAGTTCAGGCAGCCAGTCCCGGCCCTGTGGACTTCGCTGCAGGCCTGGCCAGCAGGGAGGGAGGGTGGAGAGGAACAGAGGGGGCTCTCTTCCAAAGAGTTGGGAGATGGGTGTGCAGATCACTGAGGGTGGGCCTCTGGGGCCACTCAATCAATGCCACACTGCGGCTACATGGACGTCTTAAGGGTGAAGCTGCAGAGGCAAAGGGTCCTACTGGGTGGGAAAAAGGTTTGCTGGCAGAAAACCAGAGCCCAGACAAGATCCCCATGTCTGTACAGAGGTTATAGCCCCACCGAAGATGGGACTCCACGCCTCCGAATCCTCCCACAAAGGGCCAAACTTGACTCTGCTCAAAAGCCAGTGAGTTGGTGTTTAGTGAACAGCTACTATGTGCTGGTATGCTGGAGAGACTGAGAGATTCCCTAGAGTGTACCTTTGAACTCCTAGTTCTTGGGAGACACGTCACAACACGTCTGGATCACGGTGAGGTTGATGACTGTCTCGGAAGTCAGTGATTGAAAATTGGGAATTTAATTAAAACATTAACAGTGTTGTATACCTCCACTACACACACACACACACACACACACACACACACATTTTGCAAATGAGTGTCACCAACCCAAACCTCTGTGAAGGAGGCTCTTATGCATGGGCGGAGCCTGAGTACTTTGTATATACAGTCCAGCACACAGTAGGAACACAAAAAGTCTCTATAGGAAAGGTCAGAGCTTCCCGAAGGGTGGACATTTCACAGATGGGTAATTTGGGGTCCTAAGAGTTTGTTCTGGGAGCGGTGGGTCAAGGCGGATTAGGCCAGAGCAGAGCAGAAAGGCAAGCAGGCAGGAAGGAGGCAGTCATTACCAGCAGCTCCTGAGGCTTGATGGAGTTGTCGGTGTAAATGCATAACTTCTCAGCGGTCAGCGGGATGGTCTCTTTGAGCTTGGACGCCAGGAACATGCACACGGCCCCCAGCAGCTGCAGATGGGTCTTCGGAGTTGGGACTCCGGCCAAGAAGCGGTCCAGGTAATTGATGGCGAGAGGAAAGACCTCCTCTTCGCACTTCTGCTCCTCACAGACCTACGACATGAGTGGGAAGGGGTCGGGGTCGGGGGAAGACCATAATATCAGGAAAGGAGGAAGAAAGGGAAATCGCACAATCTCGGGAAATGACAAAAATATTGGATTTGGGGGGAGGGGAGGGGAGTAGAATAAGCGATAAGAATGAAGACGAGGAAATTGGGGGCAATCTACATGGTCATCCGCGCGGGGGTCCTTCCCGGGAACTTAAAATCTCAAAGGTGAAGGGGCTTAAGGACCCCGAAGCCGAGGGCGCAGCAGCGCCGGCCCCGCCGCCCCCGTGGGCCGCTCACTACTCCGGGCGCTTGCACTCACTCACTCTCTTTTTTGGATTTCGTCATCTTTTCAAAAAATCAATAAAAATATTCTGGAGGCTCCGGGGGTCTCGTTCTTGGTCTCATTCGGATCCCCAGACCCTGCTCTATCATTCCCGACAATTGAAAAAATTGTCGGGAGGGGTCCCCGCGGCCCAGGCGCCGCATTTGGGGGGGTGGGTGGGAAGAGGTGGGGAAGCGGGGGGAGGGCGGAGGGAGCGAGCGCCGCGCAGCCTGGGCGGCCGGAGTCGGAGCAGGGGAGACGGGTTCAAAAAATAATTAAAAATCGAGGAAATATCCCAGAAAAGCCCTTTCGCCGTGAAAACCCCGCAGAGGACCCAGGCTTCCCGCAGCGGAGGTTTGGGGCGCCGGGAAGGTCTGGAGCGCGACCCCTGGGGCTTCGGATCCCGAGGGGAAACTTGCAGGGGAGAGCGCGGCGGCTGGAGTGTCCGGCCGCGGCCCACAAGGGCAGAGGCCGGGGACGGTGGCGAAGAGCTGGGGGACGCTCGAGGACGGGGAGCCGCCGGAGAGAGGCGCGGGGGGCTCCGGCCTCTCCTTCGGGGGGGCCCCGCTATCCCCCCTGCACACACCTCCTCCCCCTCCCACCCCACCCAGATCTCCGCACCCAGGAAACTGAAGGCCGAACCGTAAGTAACCTTCACGAGGGGGCGGGGTGGGTGATGGGGGAGCGAGGGCGCCATCAGAAGTGGGGGGACCGGGGTCGTGGGGTGCGAGGGAGAGCAGGCGACGCGTCCAGCCGCTCCACCCCCGAGTTTACAAAGCAACATGGCGAAACCACGGCAGGTCCGGAGCCGTGCAGACGTGGGCACACGGCAAGGGTTCGGAGCAAGGGGAAAGAAGTGCTTCTTCTGGGTTCCCCGAAAACACACGTTTCTTCAGTGTGACTTCCGGGGCTCCTGAATTCCCCGTTTCTCTTCTCCCTCCGCCCTCCCCCTCCCCCCTTAAGTGCCAACGCGGAGTCCCGACCACATGCGGGGACCCGAGGCTGGGACCCATTTGCTCTGGCCTTTGCGGGGAGGGGGGGGCGCAGCTGACTTTTTAACTTCGGGGTTCACGCTCCCATTCTCTTCTTCAAGGCACCGCAAGCAGCCTCGGCTTAGCAAAAGGTCGCGGCGGGGGTGGGTGCCGGTGGGAAGAGGTGGCAGCCGCATGCAGGCACACGCGCTCGGGATGCTCCCCCACCCTCCGCCCTGGGACAACCTCGCTGCTCTCCCTCTCCCCCCGGGAATCTTGCACCCCCCGCAAGGAACCGAGAGGAAGCCACGCGTCTCGCCGAGGGCGCGGGGGTAAGCTCTGGCGCAGGAGTGGGGAGGCGGGCTCCCGAGGCTGCCCTCGCCCAGGTTCCGGGACCCGGCGCGGGGGCCGACGGAGCGCTTGCCTGCAGCCCTACCTCCAGCATCCAGGTGGCCACCATCCTGCGCATGTAGGGCTGAATGTCCTTCTGCACGCACTTGAAGTAGGAGCACTGGGGCAGGTAGCGCTCCTCGATGGTCAGCAAGTTCTGCAACACGCGGTCGTCGTGGAGCAGGTTGGCGTCCGGCACGGCCCTGCGGACCGGCTCCACCTCGCCGCACAGCAGCTCCATGGCCAGCTGGCTACTCGCTCGTGCCCCTGCGATCTCCGGACTGGAAAAGTTGGGGGGTTTTTTTGGGAGGGGGGAGGGGAGAGGATTCCCCGTACCTCCTTCCTTTGGCTAAATAAGGGTTTTTTTGGGGGGTGGGGAGTTAAGGGCAGAGAGAGAGAAGCCGGGGAAGAAGAGTGGAAAGGGATAGGATGGGCGGTGGGAGAGGAGCGCCCCGGGGGCGGCTGACTCTCTCTGCCCTCCCCTTCAAACTTGTCTGCTCTCCCCAGCTCGCTCGGCTCTCTGCTCGCCGAGGCAGTGACGCACACTGGCTGGGCAGTTACTTCTCCTCCCTCTCGCCTCACCCCCCTCTCCGGTTCCTCCTCCCCTTCCCTCCCCTCCCGGCCCTCCCCTCCTCCTTTCAGTCTCTCCCTCCTTTCCCCTCTTGTTATTAAGGAGAACAGCAGCTGGCCCGACCAAACTTCAAACGCGGTCCCCCGCGCCGCCCCCCACCCTCTCCCTTAGCTTTCCGAGGCCCTCTCCTCCAAGCCAGGGGCCCTGGATAGGGGAACCCACCAAAAAACCACAAAACCCCACCGATCCCTACTTATTCCCTGTAATTGCAGCACATTCTGTAGGTGCATCCCGCCAAAAATACGACCCTCCGACTCTGGCTTCCTCAAACATGATCGCCACACTCCAGCCCACAAATTTAAGATCCAGGAATGACGGGTGGGTGAGCTGAAGATGAGGTGGGCTCAGACGATTGAGAAATAAGATCCCTTATAAGAGCCGGAAGGAGGGTGATTTGGGGAAACAGTTAACTTTGCATACCCAGAGGGAAAGGGTATGTATATGGCCCTGAAATGTACGTTCTTGATCATTTTCAGCCTGTTTCCAAAACCCGATTATAAGGACCAGAATACATCCCCCCCCCCCCATGCCACTGCTCACCCCCCACCCCCCGCAGATGTGTGGGGAGAGGAAGAAGGCGGAGGGGTGGGTGTCCGGAGGGAGGGGGCGCTTCTTCGACGTGGGAGAATGTGACCTAGGAGCAGAAACCCTCCCGTTCTTGGGGCGCCGCAGGCGCCACTGGGAGACGCGGGGAGGCGCCCCGAGCCGCCGCAGGCCGGGGGCAGGGCTCCCAGCGGTTCCGCCGCGGCCAGCGGCCACGCAGGAAAAACCCGCTTCCTCGCCCTGCATCTGCTGACAAGCCGCCCGAGGTGTCTGCGCCGAGCGTGGCCACCCTGATACAGCTTTCTAGGAAATAGCCCGGGGGGCGGGGAGGGGGGCGAGAGAGGGGGTAGATTGGGCTCCCTGTCTCTCCCCCAGCGCAAACGACACCACCCTTCGTTTGCTCCGAGGCCCAAGATCTCCCACCCCGGGTCCCTCGCGGACCCTCCGGGTTCACGCCTCCATCGCAGCCAGGGCTTTCTCCCCGAGAACTAGACTGCGGTAGAGACGCGGTCGGCTCCGACACGTGCTCCGACGCATCCTCGGGTCAAAGCCGCTTTGGGAGGGGATCCGGGGGCGTTTCCTCACCTCCTTCCTCCCGCCACCACCCCCCCCCTCCACCACCACCACCCGGCCCTCTGTGCTATTTTACTCCGAGGGGGAAAGGAGCGGGCCCTGCGTCCCGGGTGCTGGCCGAGCTGGCACGTGCGGCGAGCGCCGTGTGGGTCGGGGCTCTCGCGACACCCCGAGGTCAGCCCAGCACCTCCCTCGCGGAGCAAGGAGGGTCTCAGAACCGGGGCACGGAGGGCGAGCGTGGGGCGGGGGGGAGCGGGATGGGTGAACCGGGCGAGCGGTTCCCTGAAAGGAGGGGGAGGTGGAAGGGAGCGCGGGGAGCGCGCAGAAAACCAGAGGTGCGAGCGATTAACTCCGGCCCCCGGGGCCAGCCCCTTTCCACGAGGGTGGGGCGGAAGGGGTGGGTGGGTGGGTGGGTGGGTGGAGGGGGCTATCGCTTTAAAAGGGTGAGTAAGAGTTTGGGGCGCCGTCTCCCCTCCCTCTATTTGCATAGCCAATAGCTCTGGGTCTCCTGCTACTGCGCGCTGATTGTTACCGGGCAGATTACTTTTTTTTTTTTTTTTTTAGTAGGACGCGTTCCCCGCTACATCAAAAGGAAGCCAAGGAAGGGAGGGCGGAGGGAGAGCGGGGATGGGGCGGGCGGGGGCTGGTGAGAGGCCGGGGCGCCCGCGACCTTATCAATAGCGCAGGAATTAGGATCCCATCGACTGTACGTAAAGAAAGGGGAGGGAAGGGGGCGGGCGAGGAGAATGTCTAATTGCGGTGGAAGCCATTAGCTTTCGGGAAGAAAAAAAAGCTCGCTGAAAAACCCAAGTTGCAAACTCAAAATGAAACAGCCCCGCGCGGCGGGTGACACCCGGGGCCCAGAAGCGTGTTCCTCGGAAAAGATCGGGTCCCTAACAATCACCTATTGATTTCAGTCAACGTGGACTTCCCGACTCAGGCCTTGAGTCACTCCGGATAAATACGTTAACTTACATTTTAAGACCCCATAAAAGACCTACTCAAACTTAAGTTCAACCACCTTTGAGCGGATCAAAGAAAGCCTGCAGGAGTGGGGGGTGGTGTGGGCTGGAGGCAGTGGGGGCGAGAGAGGTATTTTTAAAGTATAAATCTGCCCCGACAGGCAAGGACAGAAGCCGGCCAGGGCCCCCAGCCTCTTGACATCACTTGATAACTAACGCAGCACGGTCTTTTCTCCACCTCCCTGCAGAGAAAGCATCCTGTGCTCCGGGTCCCCTGAAGAGGGGCAGCGGGAGGCTGGGGGTGGGGGGGAAGAGGCGGGTGGTCGTCCTCAGGGCCTCGCCCACCCTGGGGAGAAAGCCTGGGTGGCAGGGCCTCAAGTCTCCGGAGCGAGCCGAGGGGCCCCCTCGCCCCTTCCCTCCCCCCAACCCCAAACCCGTCTGGCTTTACTGAGAAATTCCGGCGGGGAGCGGGGCCGGGGGCGGAGGGGAGGCGGTCGTGAAGGGGAGGGGCGCAGGCGAGTGCCCCTCTCCCCGCCGCCCTCGCCGTCCACCCCGATCCGCCAGTGCGGGTGCTCCCCGCGCGGCAGGCTCGCTCCTTCCAGTTCCCCGTTGACTTCCTCTTCTGATCACGGACTCTATCCGAACTGCAACCTCGCGGCGAATCCATCCCCCAGTGGTTCGGGCTCCGAGGCTCGGGGTGGGGCGTGCGAGGGTGCGGAGGTTGGCAGGAATGTCTCCGGGAGGCTTGGACTGGAAACTGAGTTTTCCCTTTTGGTCGCCACTCCGACCATGTGTTAAAACCTTAATTTTGCTTGTTAAAAAGCACACCGTCTCGCACGCGGGAAAAGGGACGTTGCCTTCTGGGCAAACCTGCGCATTTTCTTTGAGTGTAGACGTAGGTTTAGAGGAGAAAGAAAAAAAACAAAAACCAAACTTGTGCTCTAGCTTTTAAGTAAAAACTGGTCACTGTTGGGGGCGGGGGGAAGGAGAATGTTGGCTCTTCCTTATTCCTTTTCCATCCCTCAAGGGGAAAAAAAATTCCTACCCTTCGAAGGATCAGTGATAACCTTTAGCGAACGTCAGTTTTATTGGACTTTTATTCCCTCTCGGGCCGGCTCACCACCTCTCGCGTTGTGGAGTTTCGGTTGGAAAGTGTACAAAACCCTGTAGGTGTAGGGTGTTTATAGGCACATTTCTGCAGGAACCTGCAACGCTGAGCACACTTACGCCCCAGCTCACCTGGCGGACGCCGCCCAGCCAGGTGATCCTGCGGTCGACTGGAAGCTGCGTCCTCAGAGGGGCGCTCAGGCGGGGTGGGGGGAGGGGAGGGTAGCTCGGGCTCAGGCCCTCCCCCCACCCCTTACTGCCCCCCTAGAGCAGAGCTGTGTCGGGGTTTTCCCATTTAGGGATGCACAGGCAGTCAAAACCGAAAACCCGATGGTGGCTTGAAAGTAGATGGCCGAGGGTCCGAGCCCCGGCTCCGGGCGCCTGGGGTACCAGGGAGGAACCGGACGGGGTGCAGAAGGAGCGGCTCGAGTGGGAGAGTGGCGGGGGGAGGTAGCAGCAAGTTAGAAAAATGTGCACAAGGAGAGGGACAGGTCAGGAACTGGAGCGCACGGGGACAGAGGCTGAGTGGGTGGGGATGAGCCGTCGGGAGGCATCCCCCCACCACCACCCCAGGCCAGGCCCAGGGACACCAGGTGTGCGGGCGCTTCCGGGACTTGGCACGGCTGCCCCCTGCCCGCGGCGGCCCCGGGGCGCCTGGACCCTGCGGGGACAGAGTCGGGCGGGGGCTTGCGCTCTCCAGCCGCCCTGCAGACGTCCGAACTCGAACCCGGGCTGCGTGCCTGGGGCGGCAGATGTGACAGTCATGGGTCTGGAACGCCTGCCGTCAGTTCGCCCACCTCACATCTTCCTCCTCTCCCTTGGAAACAAAATAAAAAGTAAAAAGACCCGAACTTTCCCCCTCTTCCTGTCTGATTCAGCTGCTGGACACGCCTCACGCGGCCGAAAATAGCCCTGGAAATGTATTCGCTTTATTTAAAAAAAAAGTGACTTTTCCACTAAGATTTGGGGCGGGGGGCGTCTGGCCCGCGGCGTCGGCGGGCCCGGCCTCCGGGAGGAAAGGGAACCGGCCGGCTCACTGCTTCGCCCTCCCCCACCCAGGCGCCCGGGAGGGGCCCGCTGGGCGGCGGAATCGCGCCTCCGCTGGAGGAGCCACCACGCGGCTTTTTCGCGGAATTTTGACGTCACCCACACGTGGGGGAAGGGGCTGGGAGAGCGAGAGGAAGCGGCGGGGGAGGGGGCGGGCGGCGGCGGCGGCGTGGCCGGCACCTCGCGAGGGGCGCTCCTGCCGCGCGCCCCCGGCCGCCGCGCTCGCTGGGATCCGCCGTGCGCGCCCGCCCGGAGCCGAGCTGCGACCAGCTCCCAAGCCCTTCCCTCCCCGCCCCCCCCCCCCCGCATCTTCCACCCGGGGGAGCTGATTTTCAGCCTTTGGAAGCCGCGAGCTGCTCCTAGCTCCGGGGAAAGCTAATTTCTTTGGGTTGCGGTCCAGTTGCGCTCGTTGGCGACATCAGATTGAATATCGCGATTGCTGGTCGCGACGCGCCGCCACCCGGCTGTCCTCCGCCTCTCCAGTGGTGGAGACGTGGGTGTGCTTTCTGTTCCCCGGCAGGGAGTTCGGCATATATGTTCACACCAGGAGTTTTTCACGCGTGACTTTTCCTCCCTGCCACCCCACCCCCTCACCCGCCCCATCCACTACTTCAATACCGTCTGGCTGATGCGCTGAAAATGACATGTGACATCTGCATAGAAGCAGCTTGGGACGAATTTTAATGTGTTAGGAGCAAATCCATCTACAACTATATACTTTTCAAAAGAGTTCACAAATCGATGGGCAAACGTATAGGGCGACTCCCCTCCCACCCGCTGGGTACCCCCATGGTGTCCGAGCTCCGGGAGAACCTCCTAGACTCCCAGAGCTAAACACAGCAGCTGCAGAGTGAGCCCAAGTACCTTCCTTTCCCCTACATTTGGGCAAAGTCTTTTTAATCTTTCCGTTTGGAGGGGGGGGTGATGTCTGAACTGTGCCATTCCTGAAACCCACGGTGACAATGCTGGATTTCTGCTGAAATTTACAAGGAGTTTGTGGGAATGTTTGGGAGAAAAATAGTCAAATGTGAACTAGCTTTTAACCTCAGTGAGGTAGAGACTGTTGCAGGGATCAGATGTAGAAAGCTAGGGGCTTCTTAGAAAATGTGGATTGGAGGTGGAATTATTTGTTTCAAATGTAAAGGAGAAGCTTTCTGTTTGAATCAGATATGAAGTGTGGAACTGTTTCTTTTTGAAGATGTCAGACTTTGGTTATGAACCTTCTTCCTTCGTTTGAACACATTCACTCTATTTTTAACTCATTATTTCTTTCTTTTTCGTTTAATGGTTGCTGCTGTGACCCAAGAGACTTTGTTTTGTTTCTTCTGGGGGAAAAAAAAGAGTTAAAATTAATAAAAAAATGTCAATACTTGCTGTTGAAGGTCAGTCTGAGTGAACTGTATTTGAGTTCCTGCTTTTTGGTGCCTGGTTTGATGGGCACTTGGTTTGTATGTACAAAGGTAGAAAAATAGAATAAATTATTGAAGAAAAAAAAAGGGAAGGAGCCAAAGAAGTGTTTAAGAAACCAAAAGAGACAAATGTCTTTTAACTTTTACTCCTGCTTCACTTTAGACATTTAAGTTCTGGGAGGTCAGAGTAAGCATTTTGTACATTTAAATCCTTAGTGAAATATCAAAACTACCCCTACCAGAAATTTTCTTGGAGCAATGGTCATTTTTATTTGTTTTATAAACACTTCAATTTTGCCCAAGTTCAAACGTTCATTTGCCTTGAAATGTCCACTTTTCTAGTATGATTGAATATTCTTTCGATTTTGTGGCTTTATTTGGCTATGTATTAGCTACAACCAAATTGAAGCAATATAAAATATTTCTAACAAGTGGTCCTGATTTCATATTTTATTTTTCAATTTTTAAACACAAGGATTGTAAACATTTTTTAGTCTACTTTATAGCATAGCTGTACAAACACCCTGAATTCACATTCTGCAAACTTAAAAAAAAAAAAAAAAACACAACTAATTAATATAAACCGGAGACATAGTTTTCTCGTTGAGGTTTTAGGTTTTATTGTTGTTCTTGTTTGGGTTTTTTTTTCCCTGGTAGCAAAATTCAGGAGGCAGATTGAAAATTTTTCAAAAATTATTTTCTTGGTGGTCTTTTGTTGGCATTTTTAATTTGAAATGTGGAATAGAGCATGTTTTAAGTTTTATAATCTTCAAAATGTGCACCTCTGGAGAGAGATGTTCTTTCTATTTTGGGATTGACTTGAAAGCAAGCAGTTTGCAGAAGTATGCTGGACAATCCCAGCTAGGATGGATTTACACTCCTACTTAAGTAAGGGCATTTGTTCTCATATGAACTCAAAACAAAGTCTGTGCCTATGCATTATATAAACAACTTTGAAAAGCACAAATTCAGAGGACAGGGGTTCATGTGGAAGGTGAAATTAGAACAGAAAGTCCTAATTTATTTCTGCTGTTAGCCCTCTCCAATCACACTTTCATTGTGATTCCATCAGCTGTAAAGCAAATAATTTTTTCTTTGTGACGTACAGAGGTATGCTCTTTCAAGCCCTATTTAATAATGATGATGATAATAATAAATAATAATAATCCACCTATCTCCTTCTCTTCCAGTGAATATGTGTGAGCCTGCACTTTATTTTTCTTTAAAAATTGTGAGCATGTTGTAAAGAAATGCATCTCAAAGTTAGGTTTTTTCCCTGGGAAATAACAGCAAAAGCACTCGATTTTGTGCTTTTGAAAATAAAAAGTCACCAAGATTTAGTAGTCATGTTGCTTAAGAGGTAGGGGGAAAGGCACAGGATTAAAAATGAACAGGAAAAATCCTTTGCTTAATCTACAAATCCTTTCCTTCATCGTGCCCACATATGTTTCCATTTTTGAGAGCAGCCAGGCAGTCCATTAGGTAAATGCAAACTCAGGACCTAAAGTCTTTCCTGGTGTCAAGGAAGATGTTCTAAAGTGAATGGTATGGTTTACAGAAGGTTTCGGATGAAATGTCTTACATCTGGCATCTCATGGGCACCAATTATTTCAGGATGATGAAATATTATTTTAAAGAAATATTTTGAGAGAGAGGGGAGTCTAGATCACGCATCACATGTGGGCAGGCCATTTTGTGTGTGGGGTCTTCCTAAAATCTATTAAACTCAAGAAATTTAGTTGTTTCACATAGCAGCCCATGAATTCCCTTTTGTATAATTTCAATAAACTGGTGAATAGCCTTTTTCTTTTTACCCCCTACTTCTGAACATATATTCTTGTGATGTTTCTCTCTCTTTTAAATAAAATAGCAGACCTAATTATAAATTTCCCTAGCAGAATATAGACTAGGGCTTCAATTTACTTGCCTTTATACAAGAAGAGTTCAGATAATTACTCTTTGTAGTGTGATTACCAGCAATTTTATGTCATCTAGCAAATGATTTAAGTTAAGTCGGTAATCGAACTCCAGTGAAATCTGCTACACTTGGGATGAAAACCATACTTTACCTTGAGAAATTGAGGTCTGACCCTCCATTGAGACACTTAAGACTTTACCTTGGCTGCCTGTATGTTTCACTCAGTGGAGCTCTTTCAGATTTAAGAAACCTGGCTCTCTGCTATAGATTAGATGTAGTCTTGCTTAGAAACAGGGGAATGGATGATGGACCCTCATCACATTTTGGCCAGTCATAGAATATGCCTTCTGTGTCTGGGAGTCTGCAGTTGAAATTCTATATAGTATTCATCAAGGTTATTCATGCTGAGCGATCACATATGTGTTAAACTGATAACATCGCAGGTCTGTGCACAAGTACAGCAGAGCATGTCGGAGGGCACGCTTCAGATTTGTAAGGTAGAATTTAAGTGGTTTTAATGAAGGAGTCAGATATGCAGCGGTTTCTATACTTAGGAAATTGCCTTTGGCTTTTGTGTTTTATTGTTTCATTTATTTGATACAAACTGAGTCCTTACCAGGTGTCAAACAATGTGCTAGAAGTCAGGGATGTGGAGGGTATGAAGACTGGACACTAAATGAACGTTTTGTAAGGTTTGCATGGAGGAAAAAGTATTGGATAATATAGTCCCTGTCCTTAACAAGCCCATTGTCTAGGGATCAAGCCTGGGAAAGAATTAACATCCCATACATGAACGCTTTAAGAAAGTTAATGTGTTAACTTTCTTAATTAACTTTAAGAAAGTTAATAAAACCTAGAACAGAAGGCATAGAGTGAGATGCTGTGTCTTACCCACCTTATGCCACCCACCTTAAGGCAGGGGCATGGAGATTTATATTTTCTTTAAAATTCAGTCTACACAAGTAGTTATTCCTTGGACTGCATAGTGTTTTAAAATTATTTTTCTTAAGTTATTCTTGAACTGTGTTCTTAATTTGATAATAATCTATTGGAACTTGTTGGTTGGATATATGGGTTACATGTCTGGGGTTTGGTCAGTCCTTTTAAAGTACCCAGACTCCTTTCTTGGTCCATCCGTCTGCAAGCAGTCGTTTCTTGGAGTAGCTGTTTTTCCCAGACCATCTGTTTCTCGTCTGAATGAACCTTCCCTGAATCAGACAGAGTATTGATTAGCGTTTCACTCCTTTGGTTAGGGAAGTTGAGGTCAAAAGTGGCTCATTTATTAATACTCATCCTGATTCATCCAGATGTTGAGAGAGCAGAGTGAGTATAGACCTCTTATTATGAGCTCAGATGTCTCCTAAAATACATAAAGGAAACATCTGTCCTTGGCACCATGTTGGTGAGATGGCACCAGCCTAGAAGTCAGAATTCTCATTTTCTGGTTCTAGCAGTGTGACCTGGGGATAGCTTAAGTGCTTCCATTTCTGATGTTCCTTTCTCATCTACAATATTAGCTAGCTGGAGTAAAGGATCGTGAAGTTCCCTTTCAGCCCTAAGTTTCTCAAGTTCCTGTGGCTTTATCATCATCATCATCAAAATGGGAATTGTATCTTACAGCATCTTTTATGTATTTTATGTTTAACATTAAAAAATCTTAAATTGTGAATTTGGGTGGATGTATTCTCACTCCCTAGGTATCTGGGAGATATTAACTCCTCATAGGTTGAAATCTTTTATTTACTTTTTATTTCTTAAAGAAATATTTGTTTCTATTTATTGGGGCTGTTCTGGGTCTTCGTTGCAGCTCAAGAACTCTTAGTTTTGGCATGAGAACCCTTAGTTTCTGCATGTGGGATCTAGTTCCCTGACCAGGGATTGAACCCAGGACCCCTAGCACTGGGAGTGCAGAGTCTTAGCCACTGGACCTCCAGGGAAGTCCCTTGAAAGCTTTCAAATTCAGTACGTTACATAGGCGAGCATTTGCTTTCTGTTGTCAGCTGATGAAAAGACTACTTTCATTGTCCCAAGTCAGCAGAAGAAGATGGTAGCCTTTAAACTTCACGGAATGCAAAAATATATGGAATATAGGAGTGTTCTGGTGCTTAAGAAAATTCCAGGACAAAACTTAAACTCACCTAGTGCGTACACCCGCATCCCAGACACAGCCCCATCATAGCATGTGTGGACATAGAGTTTCGACTGGATCCTCACTCAGAGACCCTTCTTTAGGTAGCCTGACTAAGTGACCACTCAGAGCCTTGTGGGCCTCTCTTCAGCAACTCTCTTCAGCAACTTATTCCGAACTCGATGGAACTCCCAGGGCATCAAGTGACTCCTTTGACTTCCAGCGTTGCAGTCTTTAGACTGGACATTCCTCCTTGCGTCCTAACAGCTAAGAGTAAGCAAGGAGAGCTTTCTGCTCTGTCCTACTTTTCATTGCTTTGAACATGTGAGAAATGTCATTCATTGAGCAAAATCCACTTAACGTAAATTATTTACCATATAAAATTATGTGTTTTGAGACTATTTCCTTCTTAAAAGTGTGGGTACTGGGGAACTTCCCTCTGGCGGTCCAGTGATTAAGACACTGTCTTTCAGTGCAGGGGTGCAGGTTCAATCCCTGGTTGGAGAGCTAAGATTCCACGTGCCTTCAGTCCAAAAAAACCAAAACACAAAACAGAAACAATACTGTAACAAATTCAATTAAGACTTGGTCTTAACTGAAATGGTCCACAACAACAGAAGTCTTAAAAAAAAAAAAGCCTGGCTGCTGAGAAGAAGAATTTCGTGGTCCTGATGCTGGCTAAGATTGAAGCCAAAAGGAGAAGAGGGCAGCAAAGGATGTGATGGCTAGAAAGCATCACTGACTCAATGGACATGAATATGAACAAAGTCCAGGAGACAGTGAAGGACAGGGAAGCCTGGGTGCTGCAGTCCATAGGGTTGCAAAGAGTCAGACATGACTTAGCAACTGAGCAAGAACAATAAGCAGTTACCTTTGGGAGAGTTTCTGGACGTTTCTGTATCATTTTAAGATTTATTTTTTAATTAATTACTTTGGTTAACTGTGCCACAGAGCATGCAGGATCCTAATTCCCCAACCAGGGATCAAACTCATGCCCCCTGCCGTGGAATCGCAGAGTCTCAACCACTGGACAGCCAGGGAAGTCCCCTGTAATTTTTTTAAACATGGTGTATGGTGTCATGGAGAAAGCACTAGACTTGGGGTTATGAGAGGTGAGGTCTAGTCCCCAGAATGTAGTGGGGTGTCTCTACCCACTGTTCACACCACTGTGGGTCAGTTCCTCAGTGGCTTCTGCCAACATGGTTTAATCTCAAACAAGTCAATTCTAAACATCCTGTTACTTCATCCTCAGAGAGACATGTACTCAGAGATAATCCTCCAACCTTCATAATCTTCCAGCTTGTACAAGGGACAAAGGAGAACACATTTACACAATCATAGAAGTGGAGAGATCCTTACATATCAAATCCACTGTTTACCAAAGTGAGGTAGTTGGTACATGGAGGAGCATTTTCTATTTAAATGCTTTGAGGTTTATTTTAATGAGTAGCAGAAAAAAATGCAACATATTGAACTCATAGTTACACAAATACTATAGTGGTATTTAAGTTTTAAAAAAGGATCCATTTTTTAAAAAATTAAGTTGAAGCAGTGATATATAGATACACCTTTTAAAAATCAGGAAAATTATATGCAAATTATTAAAATTTAGGAAACACACTCCAATTCTTCCTTAGAAAACTGAGGGACAGCATCTCACTTACATCTATAATCTCACAGCCCGTCGGTGGTAGTCTAGGACTAAAATAGCACACCTCACTTCTGAAATTAAAGAAGTTAAGTTTTTGGATTAACTTTTCATTGAATGGCATCTTTTCATTTAAACTATATTGTTACAATTTACCCATTCTGCTTGTTTCTTCCTCAGTGTTTTATTGTGATTCACAGATGGGTTGTGGTTTCTGAATGGCTTTAGATACTTCTTACTGTTCATTTCTGTTTTAGTGATTTTCCCTACTTTTAACTTTTGGGCTAGATGCCTTGCTTTTTTTACCAGACCACTACTGCCTGTTACTTTTGCCTATCTAAGTAGGTTTTCCTTTTGTCCTGTCGCCCTTCCAAACTTACCTGCTTTTTTAAGGGTAGAGAAATGCCACTATTTGACTTATCTATCAGTTTTCTAGAACAGCTTCTTTCTCAGGGTTTGTCATTATCTGACCTGACTAGGAGCTTGCTCTCTGAACAAGCTTTTCCTCAGGGTGTTTGCCCGAAACCATCAGCGGTAATTGTTTAACATTTCAGCTACCTGAGGTGGTGCTACCCATTGGAGCTAACAAGAGGCTGGCTGAGAAAAGTAAAAGGAAATGCTGGAAAATGTGCTGTCCATATGGGCTTTGAACAGTTCTGACATATTCTTGGGAATCTAGAAAGTTGCACTGCATGTGCATGGCTTTTCATGTACACAGGCAAGACCTGAGAAAGCCCTGATTACTCACCGCCAGCCGACCTTGAGCCTCTGTGCAAATGGAAAGTGATAGTTAAGAGCTAAAGACTGCCTCCTTGCTGAAGGCAAACTCTCCCAACACACACACTGGGTCTCTTGGTAAAGCTAAGGGACATTGGTTCAAGGCATTTGCTGATAGGCTTATAATGCTTAAAGATGTAATATGCATGACAATAATACCCCAAAGGAGTGAGAGGGAATAGTGTTGTAATAGAGTAAATTTTTTTGCAAACTATTGAACTTAAGTTGGTATTAATGCATTGTTTTAATTGTAATCCTCAGGACACCTACCAAGAAAAAAAGATTTTTTTAAAGGAAATAAAACAGGAGAATTTAAGTGGCACACTTAATAGTACTATTCAAGACAAAAGAATCTATCAATGGAAAATAGAAGAACAGAAAAGACATAATACATACAGAAGACAAATAACAAAATGACAGACGTCCATTCTAACTTAATTACATTAAGTGTAAATGAACTAAGCAGTTCAGTCGAAGGAAGTGGTTGGCAGAATAAAAGAAAACATGATCCAACTACATGCCATCTGCAAGAGACACACTTTAGATTCAAAGACATAAATTTAAAGCAAAAAGATGAAAAAATATGTATCATGCAAACACTAACCAAAAGAGAGCTAACGTGGCTATACCAACACCAGACAAAATAGACTTTAAGACAAAAGCTGCTACTAGAGACAAAAAGAACAGTTGATAAAAAGGTTAATTCATCTGAAAGATTTAATAATTATACACATTATGTGGCCCTAACAAATGAGCCCGCAGATATATGAACATAATCTTGTTTTGTATTGAGCAAGAATCAGTCCCTGTGGCTTTTACTCTGCGTGCTTATTTCTGCCTCTGGAGCCTCACAAAGTCAGTCTAACCCCTATGTGACTAGAGAGTTCTCCAAATATCCGAAGCCAACTCTCATGTCTTTTCTTACTTTCAATTTTTGTGTGACCTTTGCCTTATACAATTTTCCCCTAGAACTCAGTCATGGTCTCGTATAAAGAAATCCATTGCAACGTGAAGAACAGAACCTACTTCCATAACATTTCAGAGTTGAAAGGAAACGGAGTTTATTTTTTCCCCCAAATCTCCAATTTGATAGATGAGTCAACTGGGGCTCAACTGGCTAGATCACTGAGCTAGTTAATGGCAAATCAACATCCATAATCTTGGTTTCCAAACTCCTTGTCTGGTGCTTGTTCCTACATTTTCTTTCTATGATAGCTTCCCCCCACTTTGGGTACTAAGGAGGGTTGCTGGCTTTGGGTGAAAGAGACTAACCCCTCACTTTTAGCGATACCTGGCATCCTTCATCTTGAATTTGCCGTAGAAGAAAAAAGCTAAGAATAATGGAAGGCACTGCACTGGGCATTAAGGGATATGGATTCTCATCTTTTTTGGTCACTAACCGATTTCTGATCCCTCGGATAAGTCACTTCAAAAAATAATGAGAAATACTATTAATATCTATTGAACACCTGCTGTTTACCAGGCACTGTGCTAGGCACTTTGCCTACAAGCCTCGATATGTGTTCAGATGTGTTTCTTTCTTATCTATAAGACAATCGGATTGTACCAAATGTTGTCCGTTGTCTCATCAAGGTCCAGAATTGTGTGACTGTAAGGAGCTATCTATTAGGATATTCTTATAGCTCCTGAGGGTTCATCTTGATTCCCTTCCTTCCTATTTCCTGCTTCCCTGATGGCTCAGACTGTAAAGAATCTGCCTGCAATGTGAGAAGACCTCACTTCAAAGCCTGGGTTGGGACGATCCCCTGGAGAAGGGAATGGCTACCCACTTCAGTATTCTTGCCTGGGAAATGCCGTGGAGAAAGGAGCCTGATGGGCTACAGTCCATGGGATCTGAAAGACTTGGACAAAACTGAGCGCCTGACACTTTCACTTTCCTATTTCCTAGCTGGCAGTGGTGGGGTTGCTATAGAATAATTGCTTTAGACTTGTCTCTACAGCAGGCCCATGAGTTGTGACATTGTACTTTGCCCTCCCAAGAGACTTTCCACTTTACGATTTGGCTGGACTCTTACTGGTTCCTTTCAGGGTTTCCGGGACTGTATTCTTGGCTCTCTTCTTTTTTTAAAATTTTATTTATGTATTTATTTTTGGCTGTGCTGGGTCTTCGTTGCTGTGTGTGGGCTTTCTCTAGTTGTGCTGAGCAGGGGCTACTCTAGTTGCGGGGCTTGGGCTGCTTCTGCGGTGGTTTCTCTTGTTGCAGAGTGGTCTCTAGAGCACTTGGGCTTCAGTAGCTGTGAACCACTGGCTTAGTTGCCTCACAGCATGTGGAATCTTCCCAAACCAGGGATCAAACCGTGTCCCCTGCACTGGCAGGCGGATTCTTAACCACAGGACCAGCAAGGATGTCCCTCTTCTCTCTTGAGCTTTTCCCCATGGGTCTTTGATTCACCTGTAGGCTCAGAGAGTCAAAAGCAAAGTGTTAGGCGCTCAGTCACCTCCGACTCTTTGCAACCTCATGGACTGTAGCCCGCCAGGCTCCTCTGCCCTTGGGATTCTCCAGGCAAGAATACTGGAGCGGGTTGTCATTCCCTTCTCCAGGGGATCTTCAGAGGAGTCAAATAATTTTAAAAAGTTCACTCAGCTTGTATATAGATGGCAGACGGCAGCTGTCTGACCCAACTGCCTCTGTTATTCCTGGTATAACAGGATTCTTATCTCTGAAAGTTCACTGGATCTGATTTTCCTGCCCTTGCTTAAGACCTAGCTCAAGCCCTGCCTTCTCTACCAACTGAGCCTAGCCAGCAGTCATTCCTCTCAGTTTACCCAACAAGTGTTGTCTGCAGTGCCCATCAGGCACCACACTGGGGCTTGTGTCTTGGGAGACTCTAGGGCTTAGTGGTTGTGAATGTGGGGCCTGGAGTCAGAAAGCCAAAGTAGGAATCCTGGCACTACTGCTTCTGAGCTGTGCAACCTTGAGAAAATTACTTAACCTCTCTGGGCTGGGTTTCTGCCACTACAAACCAGAGAGGCTACTGGTACTTACCTCCTAGGGTTGTCGTGAAGATAAATGTGAATCCATTCCATCACCCGATCTAGGGGTAATCCCTGATTGGCCCAAGCCAATTGACATAATCCCATCCTTCTTGCCGGAGGGATTGAGTTGGCCTTGGGTACGTGAACTTGACTAGGCCAGCACAACCTTCGGGACTGAAGTTTGACAACATAGAATTGCTAGAGTCAGTTTTGATTTTTTTTTTTTTTTAAACTAGCAGGAAGCCAGCCTGAGAACAAAAGGGACACAGGGAGTAGGGCAGAAGTGAGAAAAACCAAAGAGAGAGAGAGCTAGATGTCTGATCAAGCATCTCCTGAAGTCCCTCCAGCCTCCTGAATTTTCCACTGCGACTGAAAATACCTAATCCATACTTATTTGTTGTTGTTGAGTCGCTAAGTCGTGTCCGACTCTTTGTGACCCCACGGACTGCACCACCCCAGGCTCCTCTGTCCTCCACTGTCTCCCGGACACTCATGTCCACTGAGTCAGTTATGCTAACAGTCTCATCCTCATTATTATTGCCTTCCCATGTGTATACGATGTTTTGTTATTAAATTGAGGTGTCCCTTGGAGCAGAGACTAACTTGCTCAGCTCTCTGCTGCCGCACCCCCTGGCACACACCACCTGTGCTTCATGCCACAGTCCTCACTGCCCCTGGGTACCTCTGGACTTTGAATATCTTCAAGGCAGAGAGAGAAGATGGCCAGAGTCTCAGGTAGGATGGTCCCCTGCTGGTTCTTCATCATCTTATTGTGCTAAGATAACAGGAAAGTAAAATACCTCATAGATCAGCTAAACCTTATTGAGAACAAGACACTGAACAGAGTATCATCTTTTTTTTTTTCTCGGTTACTGATGGTTACTATTACCATGCCCTATTTTGTACAGATGAGAAAAAGAGGCTTACAGAGTTTATTCAACTTGTATTGGACACGCAGCTTCTACATACCATAATTTAGGGACCCACACCCAAATGACTGCATTCTTGTCTCTATGTTCTCCCTCTACTTCACAGAAAATGAAACTAGCAGTCACAGACAGTGCTTTATGGGTGTGGCTTACCAGGAAAAATGATGGACCCATGCTAAAAAATCGGCTTTGGATTGACATCAAGAGTTTAGTAAATAGGCACTTCCCTGGCGGTCCAGTGGTTAAGACTCCATGCTTCCAATGTGGATATGTGGGCTTGCTCCCTGGTTGCGGAAGATCCCACATGCCACATGGCACACCCGAAAACTAAAAATCAAAACAAAGCAACAACAAGCAAAACCACTAAAAACTTTAAAAAGATTAATAAATAAAGGTACATCCACTTCAAACAAATGTTTCAGTTCAGTTCAGTCGCTCAGTTGTGTCCGACTCTTTGCAGCCCCATGAATTGCAGCACGCCAGGCCTCCCTGTCCATCACCAGCTCCCGGAGTTCACCCAAACTCACGTGCATCGAGTTGGTGATGCCATCCAGCCATCTCGTCCTCTGTCGTCCCCTTCTCCTCCTGCCCCCAATCCCTCCCAGCATCAGAGTCTCAACTCTTCCCATCAGGTAGCCAAAGTATTGGAGTTTCAGCTTTAGCATCCGTCCTTCCAATGAACACCCAGGACTGATCTCCCCTAGGATGGACTGGTTGGATCTCCTTGCAGTCCAAGGGACTCTCAAGAGTCTTCTCCAACACCACAGTTCAAAAGCATCAATTCTTCGGCGCTCAGCTTTCTTTACAGTCCAACTCTCACATCCATACATGACCACCGGAAAAACCATAGCCTTGACTAGACGGACCTTTGTTGGCAAAGTAATGTCTCTGCTTTTGAATATGCTATCTAGGTTGGTCATAACTTTCCTTCCAAGGAGTAAGTGTCTTTTAATTTCATGGCTGCAATCACCTTCTGCAGTGATTTTGGAGCCCAAAAAAAAAAGTCTGACACTGTTTCCCCAAAATAAATGTTTAGGTATGTATAATTCATTTAAAAATGATATCTCATTTCCCTGACATTTTTAGATAACCCAACACCTTCCCAATCACAGCAGAGAGATTTTTCTTTTTTCTTTCTCCAAGCATTGGGATTGTGAAAACCCTAACTAGGATCACACCAACATACTGTCCCGCTGCTGTGTTTTTTTTCAGTGAACAGTTGGTATAGATCTGCTTCATTCATTGTAAGTGCAGAAGGTTTTTTAATAGTCGCTTGGTCACGTTCAACTCTTTGCAACACCATGGGCTGAAGCCCTCCAGGCTCCTCTGTCCATGGGATTTTCCAGGCAAGAGTACTGGAATGGGGTGCCATTCCCATCTGCAGGGGGATCTTCCCAACCCAGGGATCAAACCAGCGTCTCCTGCATTCACAGTGAGAATGTATCATAATTCAACCACTTCCTACAATTAATGGACATATGGGTGACTTCCCGCACCACTTTTTTTTTTTTTTTTTTTTTTTGCTTTTATAAACGATGTGCCATCATCGTGCTCTGTTTCTTTGTGCATTTAAGTGTCCCTGGGAGGAGAACAGTCTTGAGACCTTAATGCTGCAACCTCAAAAGTGGTCTAAGATAGAAAACGAACACCTTGAGGTCCCTATCTTCAACAACTTCACGGTCTGTAGAGAGCAAATGTGTTCACACATGACTTTCCCTTTAATATAAGCACAAGGGAAATACTTTGGCCACCCTCATTGGAAAAGACCCTGATGCTGGAAGGGATTGGGGGCAGGAGGAGAAGGGGACGACAGAGGATGAGATGGCTGGATGGCATCACCGACTTGATGGACATGAGTTTGGGTAAACTCCAGGAGTTGGTGATGGACAGGGAAGCCTGGCGTGCTGCAAATCATGGGGTCGCAAAGAGTCGGACACAACTGAGAGACTGAACGGACTGACTGACTGAAGGGATATAGGGATCCCCTTCAATGTTACAGGAGTACAGGAAGAAGGAGACTGAGGGGCTCTGTTGAGTGGATAGCCAGGAAGGCTGCATGGAGGAGGTGGCACTTGAGTACAGTTGCGAAGGATGGGAAGGCTCTGATGCTTGGTCTGCCCATCTTCCTATCGTGGCCTGGCAATGTGTCTGTCATTTAGTTGGATTCTTTTTTAGGCCATTTGGTTGGATGACTAACGGTGAAGATGGATGGGGAGGATGCTTTGAGCAAAGGAGACATAGCCCTGGATCTAAAGTGACGAAGTGTCCCGTCTCTCAGAGGGCCAAGAACTGGCTGCTGTGGTCAGAGCACTAAGCACAGGCCACCTCTGAACAGCACGGGGATAGAAGGCTGTTGTGGGGGACGGGGTGGAGGAGTTGACTAAGAGACACCCAGGAGGCATTTTGATTTGTCTGGAAAATGATTTTTCTTTAATATGTATGCTGCAGGTCAGGCAGAAAGAGTAAGGACAGAGCAGGTAGCTCTCTGATGAGACCATGGGAGCCAGACAGATGGGTCAACGTTCTTTATACGTGACCCCGAGCCCCAAGGTTTCCTGAGTCTGTTACTGTGACGCCTCTCTGCTTCACTGTGTCTCTGCTTTGAATTCAAGTGAAATCGCCATGTGGAAGACAAACTACAAAGTTTTAGGGGGGAAAAAAAACCCACCAACTTTTAGCTGCTGCGGGTCTGTATCCTTAAAAGTTCCCTCCATGCTCCATGAATTTCAACATGTAGTTTATCTCTTTTGTTACGTAAAAACACGAGATGCAACTTTAATGGCCTAACCCCAAAAAGATAACCAGACAGCCATCAAACATTCAGCAGCATTCCAAATAACCTTTTGCTGCAGCCTGCCTTCTACGGGGCCGTGTGGATGTCAGACGCACACAACCGGAGTCACGCTGACATAGCTGACATGCCTGGACCGCAGTGGAATCTCGGGGGTACCAATCACAGGCCAGAGAGAAGCCATTGGCCGGAGGAAACAATGCCAGCGTGTTCACATCTCTGCAGAAGGAGCGGTGTTGATGGTGACGAGATTGACAATTGCAGCCAGAGGGGGACTGTGACCCCGAAGCTGGATGGACACACACGTCAGTGGTGCTGGCACGAGGCAGAAGCATTCCGGGGCTCAGGTCATGGCCCCATCCTCCTTCTGATCCCCAACCAGAACGATTAAGAAGACAGCAGATATGCCCTAAAAATACTTCCTGCCTAGAATGCCCTTCTCTCTTCAGGAGTTTGAGAAATCCAGAATGGATAACAATGACCCAAATTCATTCAGCACTTACATCTACCAGACAGCGTATTGGGCATTTAACAAATAATTCATTTGCTTCTTACTCTGTGGTTGGTAGAGTCTGCCTGCAATGCAGGAGATACAAGAGACAGGTTCGATCCCTGGGTTGGAAAGGTCCCCTGGAGGAGAAAATGACAACTCACGCCAGTATTCTTGCCTGGAAAATCCCATGGACAGAGGAGCCTGGCAGGCTACAGTCCATGTGGTCACAAAGACTCTGATACAACTGAACGACTGAGCATGCACTCAGTGGTGAGGTGCGTGTGTGTGTGTGTGTGTGTGTGTGTGCTGTGTCCAGCTCTTTGCAACCCCATGGACTGTTGCCTCCCATGTTCTTCTGGTCATCAGATTCTCCAGGCGAAAATACTGGAGTGCGTTGCCATGCCCTTCTCCACAGGATCTTCCCTACCCAGGGATCGAACCCTGGTCTCCTGCGTTGCAGGCAGATTCCTTACCATCTTGAGCCACCAGGAAAGCCTATGGTGAGGTACTTTGCATAATTCCTACTTTAGGAAGGCGGGAACTGAGGCTAGGAAGGAGTAAGAAATCTACCCAAATTCCATAACCAGTAACTGGCAGAGTTGTGGACTTGAACCAGTCTTTCAAAAGCAAAGCCCAAGCTTCTGACCCTGGAACTCAAAGCCACGTGGCAAGTCCACACATTCTGTGGCACCCATGACAGCCACCCTCCCCGATGGAGGAGGTCTGTGTATTTATCGGGTGAGAAAAGTCCTTCAAGGGATTTTTTTCCTCCCCTGGTTTCCTGGGGGCTCAAGCAGGCATGCTTAAATATGCTATTGCTTGAACCCTGGTTTATTTCAGGACCCCTGGCTCAGCCTGGCAAGGGGTGCTGTGGAGGGAGCCCCTTCTGGGGTGAGGGGTGAGTTACAGACATTTTACATCTCTCTTGAGTTTGGTCATCACTCTTCTATCCAGACTTGATCAGCCTTTCGTTTTTTCTTCCTTTCAAGATTCTTTCTCTTGGGACTTCCCTGGAGGTCCAGTGGTTAAGACTTCACTACCCAATGCAGGGCTGCGAGTTTGATCCCTGGTCGAGGGGCTAAGATCCCACGTGCCTCGGGGCCAAAAAACCAAAACGTAAGACAGAAGCAATATTGTAACACATTCAACAAAGACTTTAGAAATGGTCCATATAAGAAATACTAAAGGAAAAAGGTTCTTTTTTTTTTTTTAATGCTATAAACTTTAATGTGACTTACTACATGTCAATTACGGTGCTACCTAACACAGACCCATTAGCAGGCAGCATCTCCTATGGTCGTCCAACACTTTAGGGAAGTAGGTGCTATGATATTCCTACTGTAAGAAGATGAAGAAACTGGGGCTCAGAGAGGTTAAATGATGTCTCCAGGATGCCTGATGCAGTCTCCCATCCTGTTAACCAACATCCCAACCAGACCCTACACTAACAGGGCGCTCACTCTGCACAAGGCGCCATTCCATGCTTCTTTTATAGTGACTCATCCAGCTCTCACTACAGCCCGTGTAGGGGCACTGTTACCCCCTTTTAACAGATGGGGAAACGGAGGCTCGGAATGCGCATGTCACTCGCCGGGGCTCACCCTGCTGGTGAGTGGTGGGGTGTGTGTTTCACTTCTGACGTCTTGTGATGCAATAGGAAGACGTTCCTCCCTTTGGGTTTTGTTTCTCCCTGGAAATCTCCTGCGAGGGAAGGCCCAGGGTAGGATGCCAGGGTTCTGAGAATAGTCTCTGAGCTGAGCTGGGATGGGATGCCAGGGACAGCCGCATCTCTGCAGCTCCGGAGATGGGGAGGGCGGAGGGGAGGGTGATGAGACAGCAGCCGCAAGCCTGGGGTTGGGCCAGGGAAGGCCTCAGAGCCCACTGGTGGGTTGGCACCCCCGAGCTGGGCTGAGCGCCAAGTGTGGCTTCAAGGGGACCAGACGAACATGGTCCTCGGGAGACGAGAAAGCCGGCGGGGGTGGGCTGGCATGACCTCAGCCTTCAGATCTGAGAAGGGCTGTTCTGTGGACGAGGGGATGTAGGAAGCGGCTCTCCTGAGAGCCAGGCAAGAAAAAGTAGGTTTGTGTTTGGGCAGCAGCAGTGGGATTTCAGGGAGAAAGAGAGACATCCCCGATGGTTTACAATGCCTGACCATGACAGAGGGTGGCTGTGGGACCTCGCCTAGCAAAGTGGCCTCTAGATAGAGGAGATGGGCCACCCCAAAGCTGGCCTCTTTGTTGTCTCTGCCCCTAACCTTCTGAAACCCCATCCATTCTTTAGGGCCTTGGTTCCATTGCCACCTCCTCCGTGGAGCCCTTCCTGACTGACCAGTACCCGCACACCCATAGAATCACAGTTCTGTTCTGAGGGTACAAAGCCTGGGTTCTCTGAGGTCCAGGCCAGTCCACACTCCTTGAGGGCAGGGGTCCCCAGAGGGCCAAGGTTCAGACCGGGTGATAAAAGCCTCAGACACTCTGGAAGCCAGCCCAGTCAGTCCAGGGACCTGTCTCCCCATTAACTCCATTCTTATGGCAAACATACCTTCCCTAGTGTCCATCTGGCCTTGGGCATTGGAGGTCTTGCTGGTGCGATGGCTCCTGGCCGTAGCAGCTTCTTGCACTAATGCACCTCTCAGATGTTCACAAGATGCTTACGGGACACTTGGCATGTACCAGGCACCGTTTCCAGGGATTAGCTGGTTTAATCCTCCCAACAGCCCTTCAAGTCCGTGTTACCATTACTGCCACGTTACAGAGTAGGGACTGGAGGCCCCAGTCCTCGGCAGCTAAGGACCCAACTGGTACTGGATGGACCACAGCGTTGAAACCCCGGGCAGGTGTCAGAGTCTGGGATTTGTCTCCATCTTGTTCTCAACAAGACATTGTCAAGGACGTTCTTGTTCCTTTGTACCTCCTGTAGCCCTTAGCAGATGTCCCTGCAGAGTAGTTGCTAAAGACATATGGGCTTACTGATTGTTCAAAGACTCTTCTAGTCTGCTTTTCCAGTGATCTGTGAGTTTGGGTGCTTTTTCTTTTTTGGCCATGCTGTGCGGTTTGTGCTCACTCTTAGCAATATAGCCTGGAGTCCTAACCACTGGACCACGAGGAAATTCCTGAGTTCAGATGCTTTTGAGAGGACAAAATAGTATTGAGTCCTTGCTGGACAAAAGCCAGGTACTCCTTGGGAGAAGTGAGAGACTTCCATGCATTTTATTCCAAGTCTTCAGGGTAACTGTGACACACACACACACTGTATATTTATATATATATATGTATGTATGTATTTGGTCTTTGTCCCCAGTTCCCAACCCATAGCTTCTTACTTCCTTGGAATTTCCCAAGCGATAGGCCTGTCTTTTGTTATCATGAGGCCACTCCTGGTGGGCGGGGGGGAGGGGGTCCCCTAGAGAACTTCAGGATGGGGCTAGTCACCAAAGAGACCAAGGTTAGAGGGTTGGAACTTTGGGTCCCATCCCCCCTCCTCCTGATGGGGGAGGAGGCTGGGGATTGAGTTCATCGCCCATGGCCGATGACTTAATCAACCACGCCCGGGAAGGCAATGCAACCCAGCTCCACGGGGACAGAAGGTTCCATGCTTGGGACCCTTCCAGACCACACCCTCTAGACATCTTCATCTGGTTGTCTGTTTGGATCCTTTATCATATCTTTTATGTACGTGCTAAGTCGCTTCGGTGGTGTCTGACTCTTTGTGACCCCATGGCTCCTCTGTCCATGGGGTTCTCCACCCAGGAATTCTGGAGTGGGTTGCTATGCCCTCCTGCAGGAGATCTTCCCCACTCAGGGATCAAACCCAAACCTCTTAAGTCTCCTGCATTGGCAGTTGGGTTCTTTACCACTAGCGCCACCTGGGAAGCCTAGTATGGTTCATTAATAAACCAGTAATAGTGTGTAAATTGCTCCTGAGTTCTGTGAGCTGTTCTAGCAATGATCAAACCCCAGGAGGAGGCTGTGGGAACCCCTGAATTTATGGCCAGTTGGTCAGGAGTCCAGATGGCACCCCATCTGACCCGGGCAAGTCTTGTTGGCTGAGCTCTTCACTTCAGGGTCTGTGCTAAAACCCTGTGGTCACTGTCAGAACTGAACTGACTTTTCGGACCCCCACTTGGCTTCAGGGAAGTTGGTTGGCGTGGGGATAAAGCCTGCATACTTGGGGTCACAAGTACAGTGAATGAACACAGTCCATCGTGGCAGAGAAAAATGGGAAGACAGCCCACGTCAGTTGATTGATAGACTCAGCCAAACCAGAACATTGTGTTAACTGCTCTCCTGTCCTCCACTTGTAGGAGGATATACGATGAAACTGGCTCCCATGAGGATTGATGTTGAACTTCATTTACCTTCCAGAAGATGCCCAGCAGACTGGACTTGATCTCTACCTACTCTGCCTACATTTCCAGTCCGGGGCAGTCAGACCTGATGCTCGGCGGTGACCTGAAATCAGAAGAAACCTCTCGCCAAGCTCACCAAGAAGGTAGTATTTGTTCCTGCGTGGTGGTTAAGCTAGGAAAGCAGACACCTGGCTTTGAGTGGTTTTTTTTTTTTTGTAATGAGATTTGAAACCTAAAGGATTTTTTTTTTTTTTTCAGATTATCCTTAAGCTCTTAGAAATGAAGTTTGGAAGAACTTCTCCAGACTCTGTAGGTGTTGGTCAATGGACCTTAACAAAGAGATCGAAAAGCCAGGAAGAAATTGAGGCAGAAGGCACACCCTTCACCAAAACATTTGTTATACTGACCCAGACACTTTCCCGTGGTGATTCTTTAAATTGAGAGCATTGCGGATACATTGTAAACGGCTTCGTTCACTTGAAAGTGAGATTTGTGTGTTCCATTCAGAGAACCTGGTGAAGTGTAATTGATTTTGAAATCCTCGAAGATCATAGCATGTTCAAGCTGAAAGGAGCATTTCAGCTTCCTGCCCCTCCTTTACAGGAGAAATGACACAGCAACCCGAGATATGAAGTGATGATGGCTGCACAAAGCTTTGTCCTCTGCAGGCCGTCCAGTTTCCGGCATCCCCCGGAAACTGGGCACCTTCTTTGCATCCCAGCTACCTGACTGTTCCGTGAGGACTCTCTACATGGTCCTCAGATGCCCTCATGGATGCTTAATCGTTGATCCCCTTCTGGATTTTTTCTTTTGGTATTGTTTTTATGGAAAGTTTTCAGACATAAAGGTAGAGAATACAATATAAATAACTCCCATGTGCCTTCACCCAGCTTCTACAATTATTAACATATGGTCAACCTTCTTTTATCTATACCCAGCTCCAGATTCCACTCCTGCAATGAAGATTTTGAAAGCAAATCCAAACATCAAGTGATATCATCTGTAAACACTCCACGTGCACCCATGGAAGAAATCTCTCATGTGTACATACCTACATATCTGCAGTACAATGATTATAACTAATAAAATGAACAGTAACTCAATATCCAATTTTCCCCACTGTTTGCCTGTCGCTCTTTAGCGATTGATCTGTTAGAATAAGGATGCAGTGGAAATTTGGGCCCCAGTACTCATTCAAAGTTCTTGCATGAGGTTGTTTGCTGAACGAGAGGAAATAAATTACATGATAAAGATGTGCACTGTGTCCTAAATCGCTTTAGTCATGTCTGACTCTGTGCGACCCTGTAGACTGTAGCCCTCCAGGTTCCTCTGTTTGTGGGATTCTCCAGGCAAGAATACTGAGTGGGTTGCTATGCCCTCCTGCAGGGCATCTCCCCATCCTAGGGATCAAACCCACTTCTCTTACATCTCCTTCATTGGCAGGCGGGTTCTTTACCACTATCACCACCTGGGAAGCCCTTAATAAAGATACTTTGTCATAATGATAGATCACAGTTAGCTACGCCTTTACATTTCCTAAGCAGAAGACCCCTGACCTTCGGGTCAGATGGAATAGATGGGTGTCATTTGCCTCCTGCAGAGATAACCAAGGCCTGGAGGTGCTTCAGGATCCAATTAGTGATCAAGCTTAGACTACCTGTTTCCTGATGACAACAAAGCCTTGTGATCACCTCCATCTCATTAAAATTTGAGCCTCTACTTTTAAAGGGGGAGGCTCAAGAGATTCTCACCCTCTTTGAAACACATTTTATGGAGAAGCTCCTGAAACCTTCACAGCAACCCTGTGATGTAAGGGCCTTCATTCTTACTCCGCTGGAGCATCCCAGGCACAGAGAGGCTGAGACATTTCCTCAAGGTCACACAGCACCACCACTTAAACCTACCCCTGTCATTAGTATGAGCTTCCCTGGTGGCTCAGATGGTAAAGAATCTGCCTGCAACTGCAGCAGACTCAGATATGATCCCTGAATCGGGGAGATCTCCTGGAGAAAGGAATCACTACTCACTCCAGTATTCTTGCCTAGAGAATTGCATGGACAGTCCATGGAGTCACAAAGAGTCAGACACAGCTGAGCGACTAACACTTTATTTTCAGTTGATTACAAGGCAACTGTAATTTTCAGTGTTGAAAAGGCGATTCAATGAACTTTATCATTTTTCCCTTTTATTTTTTAAAAAATAAAAAAATATTGATTGGCTGTGTTGCATCTGCGTTGCATCTTGAAGATCTTTCTTTGTGGCACGTAGGCCCAGTAATTGTAGCCTGCAGGCCCAGTTGCCCCACGGCACGTGGGGTCTTAGTTCCCAGTCCAGGGATTGAACCCGTGTCCTCTGCATTGTGAGGCGGAGTCTTAACCACTGGACCACCAGGAAAGTCCCCTTTTCCCCATTAGAATGTGGCTTTGATTTATGAAATAAAGTGCCGTTTAAAGTGATGTCGACTGTTCGGACATTTCATCAACGCAGATGTGATTTTTCCTTTATCCAAGTTTTACACGACTCCTGACTCAATCATCAAGAGCTGAAAATAAATCCTAGACTGGGGACCTGTCTGCCCCCACCTTCTGCAGCCATGGGTAACGTCACAGAGTTCCCGCCATGGCCAGGCCCCGATTACTCTGTCCTGGGCCTTCAGGAGCAATCAAAGCCCTTTTTAGAAAATATTTCCTGGTCGTCTGTGGCCTTGGATGGACAGAGTTTTCCACTAGGCCTTTTTTTTTTTCCAGCCACACTGGCCCTTAAGAAGATGTTACTCAAGACTCCACACCTACTTCAAACATTTTTAGGGGCCTTGGCTGGGGCTTCGGGTACGACTGCCAGGAACCCTACAGGGGGTGGAGCCCCGACTTGGGGCCTAGCCTCTGTCTCGGGACTCAGCGCCTGGGGGCCCACTGTTGCTGGGGTGACTTTCTCCCAGGGCCCCCACACAGCTTATTCTGATCAGGCAGCTGCCCTGACTGCTTCTCCCGTGTTTCTGTCCCTGGTAGGATAGACCCCTCCTCCCCTTCCCCCTTTTTTAAGGGCTTTCTCCCCAAGTCTGTCTGTCAGGGAACAGCTGTGCTCTGATATTAGATAGAATGTTTTCTGTGCTCACCGCGCGCCTAGGAACAAAAGGGTTTTAAGAACCCTGATAAATGAACAAGGTCCTTGGGAAGATGAAATGTTACCAGCGTTGCGAACAATTACAATCCTTGTGCATCTCGGAGGCTCTGGCCTCTGCAAAGCTGAGGGCCAGCCGGGCATTTGGTGGTGGAGCCTTGGAGACTGGGAGTTTTTTTCAGCCCCGTCTGGACCCGACATGGGAAAGTTGCTCAGAAGGTGGCCTTTTCACTGGCATCAAAGCCCCCGGCTGCTTTCTCACCGCCGCTTGTCCGGGGCTGAGGCCCTACTGGGTGTGGAGCGGGGCAGGTTCCAGGTATTCTGTGAGCACCAAGGCCACAGCTGGGCTTTCTGGTTTCTGAGATCTGCCAGGTGGAGGTGTTGGGGTCCTTTCCTGCCCCGAAGCGCGCCCAGCATCGTTGCTTACCCGCTGCCCACCTGTAGGTACCAGGCTGAGCCCTGGGCGGTGGCCTGTTCCATCAGTAGAGCAGCTGGTGACATCTGAGTCCCCGCCCTTGGCTTTCCAACGTGGAAAGTGAAGCTTGGGGAAGTTAAGGGATTGACCCAAGGTCCTAGCAAGCAAGGGGTCAAGACAGCTTTTAAACATACAGTTGGGGGATCCCAGGAAGGACAGGGAAGCCTGGCGTGTGCAGTCCATGGGATCGCAAAAAATCAGACATGACCTAGGGACTGAACAGCAACAAAAGAGCCTTGGCTTCTTTGATAAAAGTGGCATCACTGGGTGTCTGGCCAGGGCGGCTAGACAGGGAGGGGTTCCTACGCTGTTCTGTGGTCCCACTTCCACAGAGGACTCCTTCTCACTGGATCCTCTCCTTTCTTTCTTTTAAATTTAATTTGTCAAGGAAATTTTTGGCTGTACTGAGTCCTTGCTGCTTTGCACAGGTTTTTCTCTAGTTATGGCAAGCGAGTGCCTTTCCTCATTGCAGGCTTCTCATTGAAGTGGCTTCTCCTGTTGCAGAGCAGGGCTCAGGGTACATGGGCTTCAGCAGTTGTGGTGCACAGGCTCCTGTGGCACATGGGATCTTCTGGCCCAGGGATCGAACCCACGTCCCCTGCAGTGGCAGGCGGATTCTTAACCGCTGGACCATCAGGGAAGCCCCTCTCCTCTCTTTAAACCTTTCTCTTCACCCCACCTGCCTCCATCCACAGCCCTGAAGGATGTATTCTGGTCCTTAACGCACCCTTTCAAGGTTATCTGACCCCAGTCTACTTGTCTAGGTTAATTTGTCCCCTAGTCCATGGCCCACCCCAGACATTCACTCCCCAGCCCAGGCTTCTTCCTGGTACCACCCCACGTGGGAACAGAAAGGTCAAGGCATGAAGTAAAATGACAGATGGAAAGAAAAGCCGCTCCCAGCCTCTGAGCCCCATGAAATCCTTCATTATGGGATTTCCCTTGTCCGGGCTGCAAGGAGAAGCCTGAAGGCTCACAGCAAAAATCTGTAACTCGTAAGGGCACCGTCCACATAGGTGCTGCTCATCACAGTGGGGGCATCTGATAAGTGGCCCCACGGGTGGGGGCCAGCGAGGTGATGGACTAGGAGGAGGAGAGGGGAGAAGAAAGAAAAGAGGGAAACCATCAGCCTCCTGATTTCATTTCCTACCTGTTGGCATCCCGCCTGCTCTCTCTTCCACTGAGATTCAAAGGTCTTTTAAAAGTGCAGCAGGAAGGATTTAGGCTAGACTCTAAGTAGAACCTGAGACCCGAGAATTGATCAAGGCACTCCCTTCTCTGGAAACGTGTAAGACCAGGGTGTAGATTCACCACTGGCAGAATTTAGGACTGTGTTGGACCTGGTGACTTCGGTTCTGTGGATTCAGGAATGAGCCTGCTGCCTTGGAGGGGTCTCTTCTCAAGCCAGTTGGGGTCAAGTTAACAAGTACACGCGAGAAACTGCCAAGAGGTGGACACGTCGCAGGAGCAAGCCCCCGCAACTGTTGTCTCCAGGCCCACAAGGGCACATGTCTTCCTCTTCTGCCCTCTTCCTCCCCCAGTTCTCTTAATTTTCTTTACCCTCTGAAGCTTCCCATTCCTTCTATGGAAAAACACAGACAAAGCATCTTTCTTTGGGGGTTTATCACATCAATCAAGAGATTTGCCCAGGACACAGAGCACATGTTTCCAGCAAGTGGGGAGGCAAGGGTGGGTCTTGGTGCCCAGACGTGGTGAGGTTGCCCAAGAGGAAGTGAATTACTGTCTCCCTGCTGCCCCACCAGCTCCCTCATGGGGCACCTCCAGGGTCTTTTCTGAAAAAGGGAAGCTGTGAAAAGTGCAAAGACATTTTTGCTGTGGCTTCTGGGAGTACGCTGTATCACCCAGAGAGGGTATGGGGCTAAGGACATGGCTTGCGGAGGACTCGGGGGTTCCCTGCCAGCGACCCTAACGTGGGACCTTGGACAAGTCATTTCACCCTCTTTGGCCTCAGTTTCTCCTCTGACCAAACAGGATTAGTCTTAATTATTCTGGGAACCAGTGGGGACCATGTGGAATAAAATTTTAGAAAGTTCTTTGAAATGTGGAAGTGGACCCTTTAAGAGTGATGTTTGCTATTCGGGATTTCAGGGTGGGGGGAGGAATAGGAACCAGCAGTAGGCCACGCACCCCTCGGGCCAGGATCTGCCAGGCCTTGGTCCAGGCAGTGACCGTGCCCGCCAGAAGTCGTGGGAGGAAAGGGGTCCCGAAGCCAGCAGCCTTTGGAACCGCAGCCGCAGACACCGCCCACCTCCCTCCTTGCCTGGGCCGCTCCAAACCCCAGGAAAGTCAGAGTTTCTGTGGCAACTTAAGCCGTGCCTGCTGGACCAGACTGGGCTGGGGGTGGGGCTGCGCTCTGCCAAATGGTGGGCTTGGAGGGGGAGCGACAGCTGGAGGGTAGAGAGCTGTGTGGGGGCGTGGGGGCGGGCTGGAGCCCTTCCCCTGCCAGCCCTACCAGGCCTGGGCACTGCCGCCTGCTCTCAGCACAACCCACGTGGGTAGAGGGACCCCAGGGGGGGGCAGGGTGGGGCTCTGGGAGCCTGAGTAGGGGATGTCAGAGCGATATGGGGACTCCCCAGGTGTGCACTGCCTGCAGAGACCAGAAGAGCGGGGAGTCCAGCCTGCCTGTCCTGGTGACTTCTTCCTGCAGTGGAAGACGCTTCTCGCTCGGCTAGAATCCCAAGAAAGACCGTGGACTCGCCTGCTGCTCCTAGTGTCTAAAGACGCCCCACCTCCAGACACATCCCCCCACACTCCCACTCCCGCCTTCCCTGTGCACATTCCCCCACGGCTCTACTGTCTGGGGGTCACACAGTGGAGAGGACTTTCCAGTTTGCCCCATGGACGCAAGCATGATCTCTCTCTCTCTCTCCCCTCCACACCCCTGCCTGACCCCCCAGCCAAGCAGGAACCTCCCTGTGTCCCAATGACACATGTCACAGGGCAGGGCAGTGACGTGGAGGCCACAGAAATGTCTGTCCGAGGTGTGACCACCGCCACTCAGGACTCTGGGCTTCCATGGCAGCCGTCCAGACACAACTTTATCCTCCTAGACACTGGGGAGCAGCGTTTAGATCCTGGCTCCTGACATCAGCTGGCCTCTCATAATTTTAATGACACATACCATGGTTTTTAGGGCTTCCTGGTGGCTCAAATGGTGCAGAATCGGGTTTGATCCCTGGGTAGGGAAGATCCCCTGGAGAAAGGAATGGCAACCCACTCCAGTATTCTTGCCTGGAGAATCCCATGGACAGAGGAGCCTGGCGGGCTACAGTCCATGGGGTCACAAAGAATCAGACAGGACTGAGCAACTATTTTCAGAAAACAAGACAGTTTTAAAAACCCAGATAGATGGTAGCATCTACTTGGAGCCACTGAACCAAGGTCATTGTCTTCACGGGCCCAAGGAGTCCCCAGTACTTGTTTCAATCCTTCCACTGGGCATTCCCACCCCAGCCCCACTCAGGGTCATGGCGGGGAGGATGGCTTTGCTTCTCTGGGCCTCAGGTTATTCATCTGGAAAAGAGGGAAATGGGCTGGTTTTCCATGACAAGAGGAATAATGATGCTAGGTCCATTGTGCTTGCTATGTACCCTGCATTTCTTCCCTTTAATACACACATACATACTCACACGTACAATTCTTGTTGGTAAAGTCTTCATCTTAAATGCCTCTTGCCCATCACTCATCTTAAGTTTCACAAACTGTCCATTTCTCCTCCAAGCCCCTCTCATCTGTTGACTTGCGCCTTTCATTGGCATCCCTGCCCCCTGCCTCACCCACAGAGGATGAGATGGTTGGATGGCATCACCGACTCAATGGACATGAGTTTGAACAAACTCCAGGAGATAGTGGAGGACAGGGAAGCCTGGCATGCTGCAGTCCATGGGAGAGCAAAGAGTCGGACACGACTGAGCGACTGAACAGCAGCAACCCCTGCCATTAGCGGTTCAGCCCTTCTGGTGTTTTCCTGGAGGATTCTCATCTCCACTGTGGGGACCTTCACCCATATACTTCTTTCTGAGGCCCTTTTCTCCTCCTTTGTGTGATACAAAGGACATACAGCCCAAAACTCTGCAGCTGCCCCGTGCCCAGGCTACTGAGTAGGTGCCACTGCCAAACGATGGGTGATAATTATTGGGGGTGGTTGTCCTGTTCTCCTGCCTTTCTACAGATGAGGAAACTAAGGCTCGGAGAGGTGAAGGCTCTTGCTTGTGCAGCTGGTCACGGATGGAGACGTGGGCGGAAGCCACGTCTTGCTGACGTCTTGCTCACTGCCCCTCCCTGCCCCTAGTTGGTCACTCATGCACCTTGGGGGCGCTGTGATATTTATAGCCTCTGGTTTCTTACAAGATGTTCCTTGGGGCCAGCGAGACGCCTGTCTTCCCAGGAAACTCCTATTCATGCGCCACGTTCTTGCTCAGGCATTTTCTCTTCTCCTTTGCGAAATCTCCCCAGACCACCTTCCACAGTTGGAGGTATTATCCCCTTGCCCGCGATTAACACTGTTCCTTTCACCCCTCTGTTATTCCATCCATTTCATCACACAGTCATCATTTTAAAATTTTTGGCTGCCCCACGTGGCATGTGAGATCTTAGTTCCTTGACCAGGGGCCGAACCACGAGCTCTACATTGGAAGCGAGGAGTCCTAACCACTGGACCCCCAGGGAAGTCCCACACAGTCATCACTGAATCTCCTGTCTGCCTCCTCTCTGCCTCTGTGAGCATTTGAGGATGGGGACCAGGTTTTGCGGGTCATTGGACCCCTAATCCCAGTGAGTACGTGCGCGCACATGTACTAAAGTTTCCCAAGTGCTGAGTGCTTTACATGGATCATCTTACTGAACTTACCCAATGACCTTAGTGGATATCGTTTCCTCCCTTTTACAGATGATGGAAATTGAGAATGAGGGAGCTGCAGTAGCTGCTGAAGTTTAATCATTTTAATTTATGGATGCAGGGGTACTGGGAGACTAGTCTGAAGCTGGGTTTCAAAATGCGTTGTTTTCACTTTATACCTCGTGTGTTTGGGTGTGTGATAAAGAATCTGCCTGACAACACAGGACACATAAGAGATGCAGGTTCGATTCCTGGGTGGGGAAGATTCCCTGGAGGAGAAAAAGGCAAGCCACTCCAATACTCCTGCCTGGGAAATCCCATGGACGGAGGAGCCTGGCGAGCTACAGTCCACAGGGTCACAAAATAATCGGACATGACTTAGCGACTGCGCACACAAACACCCACGACAATTGTGAGGACTAAAGCCTTCCCTTGGCGCCACCTCTAGACAGACTGAGTCCTGCAGCTGGAAAGTAGCAGAGTCAGGATCTGGTGGGAGCCAGAGACCCTCAAGATGGGTGCTGGGGGCCGTTAGTCGGGTGTCACTAGGTAATGAGGTGTTAGCATGTAGTTTACAAGAAGAAACCCAAATGAATCAGTAGTTTTCTAGCTTGTAGGTTAATAGGAGAAATAAGTCATTAAAATGTACATAATGATGCATACACAAAGGCCACACCCAGCAGGTGCATAAAAACAGCAGCTGAGCAGAAATCAGAGTGTGGAGCAAAGCTGCTGTTGGGGGAGCTGGGCAAGTGGGTTGGTTTCTGGGTAAAAGGGCGTATGAGTCAAAGTTTTAAAGAGAAGGAGGAGGAGACGGGCTGTCCCGCTAGGCGGGCCCTGCCTCCCTGTGGGTTCCGGCTTCCTCACACAGAGCGGGGACTCACGCAGTGGTCTCAAGACCCCTCCCAGTGTTGCTAATTTATGACTCTGGGTTGGTTTTCAAAGCGGAGAAGATAATGCACACACACAGCACTCAGACTCTCCGGCAATTCCTGTGATTTTTAAAAGATTTCTTTTAATAAATCTTTTAAGATTTCTTTCTTGGAGAACAACCGCTCAGACTTGCTCGTGGCCAGCTCTCCATGAGGAGCCAGTTTCCCTCCAGCCCTGTCCAGGCGGTGCATGGATTTTAATATTCAATAGATTCGGGAAAGTCAGCTGCAGGAAAAGAACCACCAGTGCTCCCAAACCAGACAGAATGGGTCTGAGGTCCCTCATGTGTGTGCTGTGCTCAGTCGTGTCCAACTCTGCAACCCCATGGACCGTAGCCCTGCCCCAGGCTCATGTGTTCATGGGATTTCCCAGGCAAGTATACTGGAGTGGGTTGCCACTTCCTTCTCCAGGGAGTCTTCCCAACTCAGGGATCAAACCCACGTTTCCTGCTTGGCAAGTGGATTCTTTCCCACTGAGCCTTGGGGAAGCTTGAGATCCTTCATGATTTTATGTCACTGGAGCCATTCTTCCTTAGGACGGTGGAGATGCTGCAGGACTTTGATGAGGGGTGATGGGCGGAAAGCTGTGTGGTCCACGGGCATGAGCCTGGCCCTTCTCAGGACAGCAGGGAGCACTTAATCCCACGCTACTTCCTTGCTCTTGGCTGAGTGTCGCAGGGGATGCTGGGAGTCGGGGGGCTTCCCAGAAGCCCACGTGCCCCACTGACCTTTGAAGGATAAGAGGAAGATGAATTGGATGATTCTGGTTCCAAGCCCAAGGGTCATGGCTGCACTGGGCTGAAGGTCGCCAACACTCAGGAGTCCAGAGGAGGGGCAGCAGCCTGGGGAGCCCTTGGAGCTGCCGAGGACCTTCCATCTGAGGATCCCAGCGGTGTGTGTGGTTGGCGGAGGCAGAGAAGAAATGGGGGAGGGGTGGTATGAAGGAAAGATACTGGGAAAGGTTGCTGCTGGGGACCAGCTGTGCTGAGCCTCTGGGCTCCGTGACTTTCTGGGGTCCACTGGGTGCTTCTCTGGAGAAATTCTGAGGAGGGATGAGGTAGACAGTGGGGAGGTGGTGCCCCAAGCCCTGTCTGACAGAACAGCTCTCAAAACCAGAATCCTCCTGGCCTGCTGCAGGGAGACCCTTCCACAGAAGAAGCAGTTTTAAACATTCATTGGACATATCCTCTGTGCCGGTGGACAAACGACACGTATAAGGAATGAAAGTGTTAGTCACTCAGTCATGCCCGACTCTTTGCAACCCCGTACTGTAGCCCGCCAGGCCCTTCTGTCCGTTTGGAATTCTCCAGGCAAGAATACTGGAGTGGGTGTCCATTTCTTTCTCCAGGGGATCTTCCTGACCCAGGGATTGAACCTGCGTCTCCTGCATTGCAGCCAGATTCTTTACTATCTGAGCCAACCAGGGAAGCCCCCTATAAGGAATGGCAGATATTAAATGTGACTGAGCCATGGATGTCTGGGGAGCTGGGTGAGTAGAGTCAGGATTTGAGTGAGAGTGCAGAAGTTGGTAACGGAGAGACAGAAGGCTCCAGAAAAATGATGGAGGACTAACTTGACCCTAAGGACTTTGGATCTTTATCCTCCAGGCACTGTGGCCCCGCTGAGTGTTAAGGGTTTGAGCACCACTGTCTGTCCCCACGTGTACCTTCCCTTCTCCAAGAAGGCTGCCGAGAGCCAGGGCTGAGCCTGGCTGCAGCTAACCAGCCTGGGTGTTCAATGGCCCTGTGGCCACAGCTGTCTCTGTGAGCCACATCTGCTCTTTAGCCTGGGTGAAGCAGCAGAGGAACGGGTGTGGGTGTACTTGGGGTGGAGGAGCAAGGTGGCTGGCAGAACCAAAATTCAGCCACATCAAGGTCCAGAAGCAATTTGGTAGCTTGGTACCATGAAAGGAATAGCAGGACCCAAGGCTCAGGGTCCCCAGGCCTTTCCTGGTTCTACAGTGAATGAGGTAAGCACGTGTGGATGGACAAATTATCTGACACACGGACTGCGCACCAGGCCCTGAGCTGGACATGGAAATGCAGAGGGAAGGGAGCCAGTCCCACCTCCAGGGATGCGCACAGATGATGAAGTTGTTTCGGCACCACATCGGTCATCCTTACGTTCCTACCTATCTGTGATCTTGGTTTGTACCCATTTCTACACCCCAGGCCTATGTGATGGCCAGGGCGCTGGGCCACTGGGCACAAGTCCATGGGCTCGTGTCTGTCCAGATGGAGGGGACCCCAAGAGCTCTGCTTCCGGACCTCCCCCAATCTAAAGTCACGGAAAGCCTGGGAATCAGAATGTGGAGAGAAGCCAGCAGTGAGGGGGTGAGTACCGTACGTCGTGGGTGCATTCTGTGTATACGTGCCAGAAAGGACTTGATTTCCCCAGACAGCTCTTATCTCATGGCCTGAAGAGAGGAGTAGGGGGTCGTGCTGCAGTTTTCTTCTCCAAGATCGTGGCTGTCCTCCAGATATTGGGCTAGTCAAAACATTTGTTCAAGTTCTTCTGTAAGCTGTGATAGGAAACGAGAACATTTTGGCCAACCCAATACATGGACTCCCAAGGGTCAAGGAAAACCCCACTGTTTTAACTGGAAACCAGTATACACAGGGGCTTCCCACATGGTGCAGTGGTAAAGAACTGCCTGCCAATGCAAGAGATGCTGGTTCGATCCCTGGGTTGGGAAGATCCCCAGAGGAGGAAATGGCAACCCACTCCATAACAACTTGCCTGGGAAATCCCAGGAACAGAGGAGCCTGGGGTAGGGGGGTGGCTACAGCCCGTGGGGTCACAAAGAGTTGAACACAACTGAAGCGACTAAGCACAGCACAACACAGCACGGGACACACAGAGTTCAGCAGAAGTGACAGAACCTTGGGCTCAGAAATGTGCAGACAGGCTCTTAGAGAAGGAAAGCACCCAAGACCCAGGCCTGGAGTCCACCACCCACTGCCCTGACTCAGACCAGCTCTGTGTCACTTGCCAGGCCGCGCTCCTCATGCGAACCAGATTCTACCTCACTGCCACCTGCTCTGCCTCTGCTCCTGCCTCCCCTGGTGTCTGCACCGGGGCTGCTCTCCACCCTGGAAATGCCACACCCTTCTTTCTAGCAGGTTCTGACCTCCCCAGCTAAACCCAGCTTCCAAGATGCTTTCTGGACTGATCCTTTCCAAGTGATCCTTGGTGCTGCCAGTCACTCCATCTCCGCGTACCTGCTCAGCATTCACACTCTTGACCTCCCTTCACCTGGTGTCCCCTCTGGGCCTCATTTCTGAGCTATCTGATAAGCAAGGGGACCTCCTAAACCAATAGTAACCACTGGGGCTACCAGACACGGGGGTATGCCAGAGGCAGGGGGTTAGGAAGAAAAATAATAAACTTCTATTTATTTCAAAAAATATCATTGTGGTCTGTGGCAGTCCAGTGGTTAGGACTCTGAACTTCCACTGCATGGGGTGTGAGTTCAATTCCTGGTCAGGGAACTAAGTTGCTGTATGCCACACATGATGTGACCAAAAAAACCCAACAAAACAAACACAATAAAGCAGGGGCTTTAAAATAATCATAACGAAATCAGTATTAGTTTATGAACTCCACTACTATGGAAGATATTCATAACAAGGGAAATGTTGTTGTTTAATCGCTCAGATCAGATCAGTTGCTCAGTTGTGTCCGACTCTTTGCGACCCCATGAATCGCAGCACGCCAGGCCTCCCTGTCCATCACCAACTCCCGGAGTTCACTCACACTCACGTCCATCGAGTCAGCGATGCCATCCAGCCATCTCATCCTCTGTCGTCCCCTTCTCCTCCTGCCCCCAATCCCTCCCAGCATCAGAGTCTTTTCCAATGAGTCAACTCTTCGCATGAGGTGGCCAAAGTACTGGAATTTCAGCTTTAGCATCATTCCTTCCAAAGAAATCCCAGGACTGATCTCCTTCAGAATGGACTGGTTGGATCTCCTTGCAGTCCAAGGGACTCTCAAGAGTCTTCTCCAACACCACAGTTCAAAAGCATCAATTCTTTGGCACTCAGCCTTCTTCACAGTCCAACTCTCACATCCATACATGACCACAGGATAAACCATAGCCTTGACTAGACGAACCTTTGTTGGCAAAGTAATGTCTCTGCTTTTGAATATGCTATCTAGGTTGGTCATAACTTTCCTTCCAAGGAGTAAGCATCTTTTAATTTCATGGCTGCAGTCACCATCTGTAGTGATTTTGGAGCCCAGAAAAATAAAGTCTGACACTGTTTCCACTGTTTCCCCATCTATTTCCCATGAAGTGGTGGGACCGGATGCCATGATCTTCGTTTTCTGAATGTTGAGCTTTAAGCCAACTTTTTCACTCTCCACTTTCACTTTCATCAAGAGGTTTTTGAGTTCCTCTTCACTTTCTGCCATAAGGGTGGTGTCATCTGCATATTTGAGGTTATTGATATTTCTCCCGGCAACCTTGATTCCAGCTTGTGTTTCTTCCAGTCCAGCGTTTCTCATGATGTACTCTGCATAGAAGTTAAATAAGCAGGGTGACAATATACAGCCTTGACGAACTCCTTTTCCTATTTGGAACCAGTCTGTTGTTCCATGTCCAGTTCTAACTGTTGCTTCCTGACCTGCATACAAATTTCTCAAGAGGCAGATCAGGTGGTCTGCTATTCCCATCTCTTGAAGAATTTTCCACAGTTTATTGTGATCCACACAGTCAAAGGCTTTGGCATAGTCAATAAAGCAGAAATAGATGTTTTTCTGGAACTCTCTTGCTTTTTCTATGATCCAGCGGATGTTGGCAATTTGATCTCTGGTTCCTCTGCCTTTTCTAAAACCAGCTTGAACATCAGGAAGTTCACGGTTCACATATTGCTGAAGCCTGGCTTGGAGAATTTTGAGCATTACTTAACTAGCGTGTGAGATGAGTGCAATTGTGCGGTAGTTTGAGCATTCTTTGGCATTGCCCTTCTTTGGGATTGGAATGAAAACTGACCTTTTCCAGTCCTGTGACCACTGCTGAGTTTTCCAAATTTGCTGGCATATTGAGTGCAGCACTTTCACAGCATCATCTTTCAGGATTTGGAATAGCTCAACTGGAATTCCATCACCTCCACTAGCTTTGTTCATAGTGATGCTTTCTAAGGTCCACTTGACTTCACACTCCAGGATGTCTGGCCCTAGGTCGTGATCACACCGTTGTGATTATCTGGGTAGTGAAGATCTTTTTTGTACAGTTCTTCTGTGTATTCTTGCCATCTCTTCTTAATATCTTCTGCTTCTGTTAGGTCCATACCATTTCTGTCCTTTATCAAGCCCATCTTTGCATGAAATGTTCCTTTGGTATCTCTGATTTTCTTGAAGAGATCCCTAGTCTTTCCCATTCTGTTGTTTTCCTCTATTTCTTTGCACTGATTGCTGAAGAAGGCTTTCATATCTCTTCTTGCTATTCTTTGGAACTCTGCATTCAGATGTTTATATCTTTCCTTTTCTCCTTTGCTTTTCGCTTCTCTTCTTTTCACAGCTATTTGTAAGGCCTCCCCAGACAGCCATTTTGCTTTTTTGCATTTCTTTTCTATGGGAATGGTCTTGATCCCTGTCTCCTGTACAATGTCACGAACCTCATTCCATAGTTCATCAGGCACTCTATCTATCAGATCTAGGCCCTTAAATCTATTTCTCACTTCCACTGTATAATCATAAGGGATTTGATTTAGGTCATACCTGAATGGTCTAGTGGTTTTCCCTACTTTCTTCAATTTAAGTCTGAATTTGGCAATAAGGAGTTCATGGTCTGAGCCACAGTCAGCTCCTGGTCTTGTTTTTGCTGACTGTATAGAGCTCTCCATCTTTGGCTGCAAAGAATATAATCAATCTGATTTCAGTGTTGACCATCTGGTGATGTCCATGTATAGAGTCTTCTCTTATGTTGTTGGAAGAAGGTGTTTGTTATGACCAGTGCATTTTCTTGGCAAAACTCTATTAGTCTTTGCCCTGCTTCATTCTGTATTCCAAGGCCAAATTTGCCTGTTACTCCAGGTGTTTCTTGACTTCCTACTTTTGCATTCCAGTCCCCTATAATGAAAAGGACATCTTTTTTGGGTGTTAGTTCTAAAAGGTCTTGTAGGTCTTCATAGAACTGTTCAACTTCAGCTTCTTCAGCATTACTGGTTGGGGCATAGACTTGGATTACTGTGATATTGCATGGTTTGCCTTGGAAACGAACAGAGATCATTCTGTCGTTTTTGAAATTGCATCCAAGTACTGCATTTCGGACTCTTTCGTTGACCATGATGGCCACTCCATTTCTTCTGAGGGATTCCTGCCCGCAGTAGTAGATATAATGGTCATCTGAGTTAAATTCACCCATTCTAGTCCATTTCAGTTCGCTGATTCCTAGAATGTCAACATTCACTCTTGCCATCTCTTGTTTGACCACTTCCAATTTGCCTTGATTCATGGACCTGACATTCCAGGTTCCTATGCAATATTGCTCTTTACAGCATCGGACCTTGCTTCTATCACCAGTCACATCCACAGCTGGGTATTGTTTTTGCTTTGGCTCCATCCCTTCATTCTTTCTGGAGTTATTTCTCCACTGATCTCCAGTAGCATATCGGGCACCTAGGACCTGGGGAGTTCCTCTTTCAGTATCCTATCATTTTGCCTTTTCATACTGTTCATGGGGTTCTCAAGGCAAGAATACTGAAGTGGTTTGCCATTGCCTTCTCCAGTGGACCACATTCTGTCAAATCTCTCCACCATGACCCACCCGTCTTGGGTTGCCCCATGGGCATGGCTTAGTTTCATTGAGTTAGACAAGGCTGTGGTCCTAGTGTGATTAGATTGACTAGTTTTCTGTGAGTATGGTTTCAGTGTGTCTTCCCTCTGCTGCCCTCTTGCAACACCTACCGTCTTACTTGGGTTTCTCTTACCTTGGGCATGGGGTATCTCTTCACGGCTGCTCCAGCAAAGAACAGCCATTGCTCCTTACCTTGGACGAGGGGTATCTCCTCACCGCCGCCCTTCCTGACCTTCAGTGTGGGATAGCTCCTCTAGGCCCTCCTGTGCCCACGCAGCCCCGGCTCCTGGGCTCAGCCTTGTCCAGTTCTTTGCAGCCCCGTGGACTGCAGCACGCCAGTTTTCCCTGTCCTTCACTATCTCCCAGAGTTTGCTCAAACTCATGTCCATTGAGTCCGTGATGCCATCCAACCATCTTATCCTTTGTTGTCTCCTTTCCCTCCTGCCTTCAATCTTTCCTAGCATCAGAGTCTTTTCCAATGAGTTGGCTCTTCGCATCAGGTGGCCAAAGTATTGGAAGTATATAGAAGTAGGTAGATACACTGGTTTCAAATTGAGAACGGAGTACGTCAAGGCTGTATATTGTCACCCTGCTTATTCAACTTACATGCAGAGTACATCATGCGAAATGCCAAGTTGGATGAAGCACAAGCGGGAATCGAGATTGCTGGGAGAAATATCAATCACCTCAGATATGCGGATGACACCCCCTTATGGCAGAAAGCCAAGAGGAACTAAAAAGCCTCTTATGAAGATGAAAGAGTAGAGTGAAAAAGCTGGCTTAAAACTCAACAAATCAAAAACTAAGATCGTGGCATCCAGTCCCATCACTTCATGGCAAATAGATGGGGAAACAGCGGAAACAGTGACAGACTTTATTTTCTTCGGCTCCAAAATCACTGCAGATGGTGACTGCAGCCATGAAATTAAAAGATGCTTGCTCCTTGGAAGAAAAGCTATGACAAACCTAGACAGCATATTAAAAAGCAGAGATATTACTTTGCCAACAAAGTCCTTCTAGTTAAAGCTATGGTTTTTCCAGTAGTCATGTATGGATGTGAGAGTTGGACTATAAAGAAGGCTGAGCACCAAAGAACGGATGCTTTCGAACTGTGGTGTTGGAGAAGACTCTTGAGAGTCCCTTGGACTGCAAGGAGATCCAACCAGTCAATCCTAAAGGAAATCAATCCTGAATATTCATTGGAGGGACTGATGCTAAAGTGAAAACTTCAATGCTTTGGCCACCGATGCAAAGAACTGACTCATTGGAAAAGACCCTGATGCTGGGAAAGGTTGAAGGCAGGAAGTGAACGGGATGACAGAGGATGAGATGGTTGGATGGCATCACCAACTTGATGGACATGAGTTTGAGCAAGCTCTGGTGTTGGTGATGCACAGGGAAGCCTGGCGTGCTGTGCTCCATGGAGTCACAAAGAGTCGGACACGTCTGAGCAAATGAACTGAGATATGCTTAGATTGAGGCCACTGCTCAGTTTTCTAAATTAATCTTTATTGGAGTATAGTCACTTCAGAACGTTGTGTTAGTTTAACCACTGCTCAATTCTAAAAACTGATCAGGGTGTGCAATCAAAACTGTTTGGGTCACCATCTAAGATGCTAGCGAGGCCGCAGTGTGCATCTCTGGCCCCGGCTTTAAATTTTTTTAATTTAATGCTTTAAATTTTTGTACTTTGCTGAAAATTCTTTTTCCCACGGCCTATAAAACATTAATTTGTTTTTATATTTTACTATTTTGGAGTTTTTTTTTTGTTTTTAAATCAATAAGTAATCTAGGACTAGCATTATGTTTGCTAGACCTGGCATTTGCTCGGTACATAAGGTTCAAAGTTTCCTTTCCTTTTTTTATTTAGTTTATATTTTGCAATGTTGTTTTTCCATAGTATTTAAGTTTTTCGATGTTTAGGTATTTTACTTTGTTCCAAGGTCCAGTCAGGTCTGGTAAACACGGTGTAAGTTACTGCTGGTCGGTTTCAGATCCCAAAGCCCCCTGTCCTTTGGGTCTTCATACCAGCTCCCCTTGTGCCCTGGAAGCCAACCTGCTTTCTTAGGAAGATCCTTCCAGTCCATGTGGCTGAGGGAGTGAGGAGGAGGGGTGGGGAAGGACAAGGACAGCGTCTGAAAGAGGTGGGCAGACAGAGAAAGAAACAGTGCCAGATAAAGGCTGAGGACGATAAGGAGAAAGAGAGAGCCTAGGCATTGGGCCTGGAACCCAGGAGAGGGCAGCCAAGGAGGAGAGAGGTGGCCCCAAAGGAATTGGACTTTTATTTGGGGACTGGTGAGGTCACCTACCCTCCAGAGGTGAGAAGGCGAGTGGTGTACATCCTGCTTTACCAAGGTCGTCTGCCCTGGAGGTCATCTGAGAAGGCAAGAGGGAGGAGCAACTTTGAAGGTGAGCCGAGGGGATGGGTCATCCACATTCTGCTCACACTTGGGGCAGACTGTGTGTAGGTCCTGTGTTTACTTGTGCAGGAGAATTACCTTCTGGGTCTGTGCTCTTACCTCCCAGGAGACCACAGATGCCCCCAGACACATTCCCCTCGAACTTAGAAGAACAAAGTTTCAAGCCAGGTGAAATGGGGCTACCTAAGCGCTTGGGATAACTTTCACACGGGAGAACGGGAGGACTTCCTGGAGGGCTTCCCAGAGGAGGTGGCGGCCTTGAAGGACAGGAAGAGAAATTTTAACAAGTAGAGATGGGATGAGGAGGAAGGGCACCAGGGTAGAGGGAACCCTGTTATCAAAGGCAGGAAGCACCAAAGGAGGAAGGCAGACAGTGGGAGGGAGGAGGGACCTCGGGAGCTGCCGCACTGGAAACAAGAAAGCAACAAAGTGACTTCCCAGGAGTTACAGGCGATAAACACAGCTCTGCGTTGCGTTTTCTGTCTACAGAAGATAGGTTGGGACCAGGTGTCTGGGCTCCTGGTCTGACAATGGGCAGCATTCTGCAGAGCCTCTGCCCCGGAGGCCCTGGGTGTGGGGAGTTCGTATCTGCAGGATGACACCTCTTTCTCATCCTGAGGATCAGTTTCCTGAGTCCTGGTCATCCTGGCTTCTGTGGGGCAGCTGTCCATTGTACAGATAGTCAACTGACAGAGTGATCCCCCCCACACACGCCCTCTTCCCATTGCCCTCTGCCTTCTATTATTGATTTCAGTCCATGTCTGTGTCACTTCTTCTGCACCCTTCCATTCCGTGGACTTGCGGGACACAGGCTCTAATTCTCTCCCACCCCCAGTGATGCTCTTCCTCTGTCTCACTGCTCACTTTCCCTCTCCAACTCCGTAACCATTGGCCTCCCCTTTGTTTTTTCCTCTCTGCACACTCCTTGGCTTTATTGTCCGCTTTGTCAGGGAGCTCTTTCTCTGCACAGGTGGTATACTGGTTGAAATACTTAGTACAGCATGGATGGAGACCTCGACTCAAGGGGCTTAAGTAAAGAGGACATATGTCATCACACGGTGAGGAGTCCTGAGCTTCTTTCTGCGGTTGGACAGTCTGACGGCCCAGTAGCATCAGAGAGCCAGCTTCTTTCCATCTTTCTGCTCGGCCACCTTGTGTGTGGGTGTGTGTGTGTATGTGTGCATGCAAACTCAGTCGTGTCCAGCTCTTTGAGACCCCATGGACAGGCTTTGAGACCCCTGCCAGGCTTCTCTGTCCATGGGATTCTTCAAGCAAGAATACTGGAGTGGGGTGCCATTTCTTTCTCCAGGGGATCTTTTTGACCCAGGGGTCAAACCAGGGTCTCCTGCATTGGCACGTGAATTCTTTACAGCCTGAGCCACCAAGGAAGCCTCTCTGCCATCCTAAGCATGTTGATTTTTGCCTTTAGGATTTTCCCCTCACTGTCACAAAGTGCGGAGAAGGCAATGGCACCCCACTCCAGTACTCTTGCCTGGGAAATCCCATGCACAGAGGAGCCTGGTGGGCTGCAGTCCATGGGGTCTCAAGTCAGACATGACGGAGTGACTAAATAAAAACAAATACCAGAATGCTAGATTGAACTAGGCTATAAGGAAAAGGAAAGAGTCTACTTTGTCCTGTCTTCTAGAAGCTTTTAAAATTCAGGGCCATCCCATGCCAAGCCAAACATAGAATAAACACAGTGAATTTCTGCGCTTTCCCATCTTGGGCTTCCAAGTTCCCCTCTCTGAAATGGGAATGACTAGGACTGCCTCCCTTCCAGCCCTAAAGGATAAGAGAGACTTCAATGAGATAATGGAGGTGAGAGCTTTTGAGCATCTCATTCCAAAGTTATCAGAGCATCTTTTGCCTCCGGCTCTTGAAACCTCTTAAAAGCACCACCACATTTTCATCCCATAAAAATTGCCCAAGAGAAATCTCCTCCTTCTCAGTGCTTGGTGGGAATCTGGCATGCACCCTCACATTCCCCTATGATCACAGAGTCTGTTTGGTCCAAAGAGACCGCAAAGAGCATCTTTCTGCTGGCTTATCTGCAGAGCAGTCTGGAGCACCAGGCAAAAGCCCCAGAGGTTCTTGCTCATCTCCTCCTCTCTCCTGCGGCCCAGGTGCTGGTTCCCAAGTTTAGTCCTCAGCACCCTGGTCTCCTTGGCATGCTCACTCTGTTTGCCAAGCTGAGTCTTAGTGAATTCTAGTTTCTACCGCAGACCCACTAAGAGAATTTTGCCCACTGTTTAAGTTCATGTGACCTGTATGTTGTGTGGGCCAAGCATGTCCAAGGAACTGTGGGTACAGGGTAGGCAGGAAAAAGTGAGTAAAAGCAGGAAGGGGTCTCTCGTCACCTCCTCACTGACAGATGAGGCAGACAGGATGAGCAGGTACCAGCCAGGGCAGACGGTTCCCATGACTGAAGCATCCTGGTTCTGACTTCTGAGTTGTAGCACGTGGTGCAAAGAACTGAGCTTTAGGGCTAACTGGATCTGGTTCTGCCACTTCCTGTCTGACCTTGGGCAAGCAACTTACCACATAAGAACCTCGATTTTCTCAGCTATGAATCTGAGATAATAATTCCCACCGGATCATAACAAACACTCAATAACGGTAATTATTATAATCATTAAATTTTCTGCTATAAATTCAATGATTCTCTGTTGAACATGTACTTTTTATTCACTTGTCTGTTCAAATATCCACTCATTCATAGACTATTTATGAACTCAGGATAGTGTTGGGTCTGATGGATGGTCCCACCAAGAAATAACAAGCTGTACCCCTGAGGTTAAGAAACTTGGGCTAGAATGGAAAACAATAAATGAGAAGAGTTGAATTATAAAGTGGAAATGTCATGCCTTCTTGACTGTGTTGTGAATGTTTAGTGGGCTAAACCTCCGAACTCAGCCTTTGGTTCAAGGTAGACTCCTCAAAGGGTAGCCAGAGGGAACTGTATCTTACCTGGGGGTGGACTACAAAGAGGCTGTGAAGCATGAACTTTAGTTCCCCCCCACTCACACGGGCTTATTCTAAGGCTCTGTAATTGTTTTTCTATCCTAGGGAGGACTCCCCAACCACACAAGCTTCAAGGCTGATGAATCTCAGGTTATCCTTCATAGGGGATTAGATTTTAACATCATGTGATAAAATAGAAATCTCCAAGTGCACGCCTCACATCTCGTGCTCTCAGATGAGTGTCAGGAACAGGTAGAGGAGGTGAAGAATCAGGATTCCTTGGATCCAAAAGAAAGGTACTAATCAAGACAGGCTTTACAGTGGAGCAAGGATTTGAAAAATAGAAAGTAGGTGGACTGGGAGAAAAGATGCAGGGGCAGGTGGTGGGGGATTTGAAGCTGGGAAAGCATACTTTCCAAAAAATGCTCATATGGCTTTCACATTGCATGCTCAAGAATAGTAAGAAAGTATAATTGGGGAATGGGTGTTTGGGGCCACTCCCACCTGAGTTCTGCTTATTTGGGTACCGTGACGCTGGACAGGTTCGGTAGCATCACAGAATTTCAGTTTCATTTGTGAATGCTAGCAGTAACATCTGTTGCACAAAATTCGGGAGATAGTTTTGTGAAAGTGCCTTGTAAGGAGCTCTGCTTAATCAACACTGGTTCCAGTTCATTTTCCTCATACTGCAAAAAGGATTTTCCTTGTTTCCGAACACAGTAAGAGTGAAAAGAGCCCTAAGAGGAAGACAGACAACCCCGGGACTCCCTGGACAACAGCTCTGGCTTGTTACATGAACTTCAGCAACTCCCATTGCTCCTGCAAACCTCAGCGTCTCCGTGTACAACTGCCCATGGTGCAGTTCTCAAACACCAGTGAAGCAATGTTTTGATTACTGAGCTTTCAGTTCCTTGGGAGGAAATAAATGAACATGTTCTGATTTTCTATCCTTATTCTGACCTTTACCAAACTCTGGAAAGGAGACTTTCAGCAGCAGACAGGAGCCTGGGAGCCACAGCCCCATGTGGGCTGGATTGTGATAAGAATGGAAACAGGGATGTAGGAGGGTGACATAGAAATGGCTTCCTTTAATTATTCGTTTTCTTTTTTATTTTTTTTTAATTATGAAAGTATGATAACAGTTAAACGAGACTTAAAAAATACAGAACAAAGTTACATATAGTTCCACAATATATTACTATTATTTTGTTGTTGTTGTTCAGACACTAAGTCATGTCTGACTCTTTGCAACCCCATGAACTGCAGCACACAGGCTTCCCTGTCCTTCACTATCTCCTGGAGCTTACTCAAACTCATGTCCCCTGAGTCAGTGATGCCAGCCAATCATCTCATCCTCTGTTGCCCCCTTCTCCTCTGGCCCTCAATCTTTCCCAGCATCAGGGTCTTTTCCAATGAGTCGGAAGTTTTAGTTGGAGTTTCCACATATCAAATTCTCAAAAATTAATAGAATGAATAGACAGAGAAGTAGAAGGATACAGCAGACTTGAAAAGTAGTACGAACCAATTCAATATAGAGATTTATATAATTTTCACACAACAACAGGATACAAATCCAAGTTCCCAGAGACTATAAATCTGGAGACACTAGAACATATCCAGGGACATAAGGTACTGAAATCATACAGAGTCTGATCTCTGATCGCTGTGGAATTATATTAGAAATCAATATCAAAAGATATTTGAAAATAACCCATGTGTTTTCAAGTGCAAACTGACATTTATCAAGAGAGTTCTTTGACTTAGCCATTGAATGACTTCCTTTAATTAAGTGCAGTGCCTTCTGGGTTTCTAACAGAGTTTGTACCAGTCACATCATGGACCTACAGGCTTGGTGTTACAGTTTATGCCTTCCAGATGAGGAAAATTTGGCTCAGAATATTAGAGTAACTTCTCAGAAGTTCCACTTCTAGGAAATGAAAGAGCAAACTTCGAACCCCGGTCAGTGCTGAGCCTGTTTTCCTGGTGTCCAGTTGCTTTGCAGGCCTGGAGAGCTGCGTCTACGGTTGACAGGAAGTCACGATACCTGGTCCAGGTGAGACTGCAGGTGGGTGAGCCCGGCCTAGCCTCTAGCACCCGATGGAACTGCTAAGGTTAAGTTCACACCGAGGAGAACACCTCCACCCCTGCTCCCACGAGGACAAGGTTGGCTTCAGCGTCTGATGGTTTTTGCCACCCTTGTATTTCAGGTAACAGTATCCAAAGTAAGAGGCTCCATCTTCTTTATCTTTTAAAGAAATTTATCTTTTTTTTTAATTTATCTTTTTAAGAAATTAAAAGACACTCACTCCTTGGAAGGAAAGCTGTGACAAACCTAGACAGCCTATTAAAAAGCACAGACATCACTTTGCTGATTAAGGTCCATCTAGTCAAAGTTACGGTTTTTCCAGTAGTCATGTACAGGTGTGAGAGTTGGACCATAAAGCAGGCTGAGCACCAAAGAATTGATGCTTTTGAACTGTGATGCTGGGGAAGACTCTTGAGTCACTTGCACATCAAACCAGTCAATTCTAAAGGAAATCAACACTGAATATTGATTGGAAGGACTGGTGCTGAAGCTGAAGCTCCAATACTTTGACCACCTGATGTGAAGAGCTGACTCACTGGAAAAGACTCTGATGCTGAGAAAGATTGAGGGCTGGAGGAGAAGGGGGCAACAGAGGATGAGATGGTTGTATGGCATCATCGACACAATGGGCAGGAGTTTGAGCAAGCTCTGGGAGATAGTGAAGGACAAGGAAGCCTGGCGTGCTGCAGTCCACGGGGTTGCAAAGAGTTGGACACGATTTAGTGACTGAACAACAGCAACAATCTTCTCTCTGGGGGCTTCCCAGGTGACACAGTGGTGAAGACTCTGCCTGCCAAAGGAGACCCAGATTTGATCTCTGGGTTGGGAAGATCCCCTGGAGAAGGAAATGGCAACCCATTCCAGTATTCTTGCCCGGAAAATTCCATGTACAGAGGAGCCTGGTGGTCTACAGTCCATGGGGCCACATGACTTTAGACATGACTTTGTGAGTAAAGAAGCAACAGCAATCTTCTTTATATGTTGTGGCTGTTTCTGTTAACCCATCTCTTCAAGGGTCTAATGAAGGAGGACACCATGGCACTTGTATGTCACAGAACGCACCTGTCTCCATGATACCAAGGACTGGTTTCCAAAGCCAAGACCACAGTTTTGGAGCCTGTTCCTCACGTGATGTTTGATAGCCTGCAGACAGTGACCGAGGAACCAACGGGACCATCTCAGCATCGTAATGCCGAGTAACAGCACAGACGGTTGCACACTTCCCACGCCCACCGCCCGCTGCCCTTCCGGCAGCACCTTCCCCATCCCAGGCTCTCACCAGCTGGTTCACCATTAGGTGAGTAATAAACCAGCCCTTCGGGCCAATCCCCGAGAAAAAGCAACATGTTCAAACACCTTGTTATTATTGCTACCAATGATAATAAGAGGAATAATGAGCAAGAATTGCTTTTATTAAATAAATCAGGAAAATGCACTTTACAACATGTTCCTGGGGCGCGTCAAGAGGCTCTAAATGCCGGGCTGCTGTTACAGCTCGCGCTGGGCTCCGACAGGAGGGAGGTCCTCTCCAATTACTTGTCTCTCCACAGCAGGTCGGGACTCATTTTATAAATATGTAATAGCATAAACGGACGTTATGTTTATCAACTATTTTATAAGTGTGTGTCTCCCTCCTATAAACCTGCCTTTTTAATAGGTGTGTTTTGGAAATGGTACCATTAATTGTAGTCATTTAAAGACCAGGATATTTTACCTTCATCTCTGTCTGTTTTTCTCAATTTTGGAATTAATAGGGAAATTGTGGCTTCCTCGGCCCTGGAACTTTTTTCAGGGTAAAGTGCAGTGCTCTGAATAAACCAAAGTCACAGTAAAAGTGTCTGATCGGTGCTTTTTTGAATGAATGGATCAGGGCAGCATTCTTGTAAGTGATCATCATCCCCTTTCTTCCCAGCAGCTGAAACTATCCTGAAAGGTGCAACAGTCATGATATAGGACATAGAGCTTGAGAGCTAAATTTGTCCAGCTCGATTCACTCAGTGTTTCGTTGAACGATACCCATTCTTTGGTATCCTTAGTGTATTTAACTCCTCGGATAGATATAGTTTCTACACTTCCTCCCTTTATTCCCCAAAATTACTTCCCATAATTCTCATGCAAGAATCATGATTTTCTTGATTTGTTCTTTAGTTTTAAAATAACAATTAAGGGACTTCCCTGGCAGTCTCGAGGTTAAGTCTTCACCTTCCGGCAGTTTAGGTTCAATCCCTGGTCTGAGAGCTAAGATCCCACCTAAAAAGCTGGCTTAAAACTCAGCATTAAAAAAACTAAGATCACAGCATCCGGTCCCATCGCTTCATGGCAAATAGATGGGGGAAGAAATGGAAACAATGGCAGCTTGAATTTTCTTGGGTGGGCTCCAAAATTACTGCAGACGGTGACTGCAGTCATGAAATTAAAAGATGTTTGCTCCTTGGAAGAAAAGCTATGAGAAACTTAAACAGCATATTAAAAAGCAGAGACATCACTTTGCCGACGAAGGTCCATTTGTTAAAGCTATGGTTTTTCCAGTAGTCATGTACAGATGTGAGAGTTGGACCATAAAGAAGGCTAGGTGCTGAAAAAATGATGCTTTTGAACTGTGGTGCTGGAGAAGATGGACTGCAAGGAGATCAAACCAGTCAATCCTAAAGGAGAACAACCCTGAATATTCATTGGAAGGACTGAAGCTGAAGCTCCAATACTTTGGACACCTGATGCAAAAAGCTGACTTATTGGAAAAGACCCTGATGCTGGGAAAGATTGAGGGCAGGAGGAGAAGAGGGCGGCAGAGGATGAGATGGTTGGATGGCATCATCAACTCAAAGGACATGAGTTTGAGCAAACTCCGGGAGGTGTTGAAGGACAGGGGAGCCTGGCATGCTACAGTCTATGGTGTCGCAAAGAGTCGGACAGTGACTGAACAACAACAACAGCAGCAAAATAATTGTAATATATGCAGCTGAGGGAGACAGCAGAAAGCAAACAGCCGCAAAGCCCAGGTAGGAGCAACCTCACAGAGTCCCTGCAGGCACTTCCCAGCAAGAACTGGCTACACCCCAGCTTATGACCTTAAGTAAGATGTCTTGGGTCTTACTTTCAAGGAGAAATTTCCCAGACGATATCTTGTGTCTATCTGCTCACCGCACTGACAGACCAGAATCCAAGAGATGAAGTGTTGAGGCAAGGAATATGACTTCATTTAGAAAACCGAATAAAGAACCATCTTGTCAGTCTGGATGCCGGGTTCTTTTATGGATCAGAGATGGGGGAAGGTGAGGAAACAAAGGAAACAAGGCGATTAGTCTTGCAAATATCTCCTAGAATGGCAAGCCTCAGGCAGGAGGATGTGTTAATTTCTTCCTTCCTGCCATCCTCAGTTGGACAGGGTTCTGAACAAAAGCACTTGAGTTTAACAGGCAGAGGGGCAGGCTTCTCTGAGGCAGGCCTTTAGGTAAGATTATAATAACAAAAGCAACAGGGAAAGCAAGTCAAGAGAGAGTTCCAACAGGGAGTCGGAACTGACTTCCCCCTGCAACAGTCCGTCTTCCCAAACCCAGTATGGGTGCTACCCCCCAGCCCTGATTCATAGCTTAGAAATTCAGTTCCAGAGAAAATCATCCAGTCTCCCCAGGTGGTAGAGCAAGGACCTGAACCCTGTTCTTGTGAAGCTGTCCTTTTTCTGAGTGGTTCTGGAGCAGGGATGACAAAGGAGAAATCCTGCAATGTGCATTAAAGATACTGATGTCATGCCCCTTGTACAAAAGTAACTTCAGAGACTGGAGTGAAAAATGAGGACCCCTCTCTGCTTTCAAATTTTAAAATATTGAGAGACATGTATGGATTTTGAGTCTCCATATAGAGTGACAAACTCAAGTCAGTCAGAAAGTCAGAGAAAAACAGACATTGTACATTAACGCATATGTGTGGAATCTAGAAAAAATGCATCAATGAGCCTGTTTACGCTCAGGAATAGAGATGCAGACAGAAGAATGGATGTATTAGCCTCTAATTAAAATAAATTTAAATTATAAAAAAAGAATAATGGATGTGTGGACACAGGGTGGGGAGGAGGTGGGATAAATCGGGAGACTGAGACCGACATATATACACGACCACGTGTAAAGTAGATAGCTAGTGGGAAGCTGCTCTCAGCACCGGAAGCTCAGTTCAGTGCTCTGTGATGACCTAGAGGGGTGGGATAAGGAGGGGATGGGAGGGGGGGTCCAAGAGGAGGGGATATATGTACACATAGAGCTGGTTCACTTCGCTGTACAGCAGAGACTAGCACAACATTATTGTTGTTCAGTAGCTCAGTCGTGTCCCACTCTGCAACGCCATGGACTGTAGCACGCCAGGCTTTCCTGTCCTTCACCATCTCCCAGAGTTTGCTCAAATTCATGTCCATTGAGTCGGTGATGCCATCCAACCATCTCATCCTGTATCCCCACCCCCCTTCTCCTTTGGCCCTCAATCTTTCCCAGCATCAGAGTCTTTTCCAGTGAGTTGGTTTTTCTCATCAGGTGGCCAAAGTGTTGGAGCTTCAGCACCAGTTCTTCCAATGCATATTCAGGGTTGATTTCCTTTAGGATTGACTGGTTTGATCCCCTCGCTATCCAAGGGACTCTCAAGACATTGTAAAGCTAAATAAATACAAAAAATAATAAAAAATAAATTGAAAAAAACAGAAGTATAACTTCATGGAGTGAAGAACCCAAATTGCAGGTGGACAGCAAATGACTGCAAGCATTTAATCCCCACCTGGGTCCGCAAAGAAACCCACAGCCCAGCAGGCTCCCCCACCCTCCCAGCAGTGCCCACCCCCTCTCCAGGGGCAACCACTGATCCTGGTTCCATTGTAGGAGGTACATTTAAAGATTTTTTTTTCACCTTTTTTTTTTTTTTGCATTTACAATACACAAGCAACTTATCAGACTGGTACTTTTCATAAAATTCATTTATCTTTGTGACACAGTCCATCTCAGAAACTTTGTCCCTGTGTCCCCCACCCCAGGAATGAGCCTTCCCCAGAGAGCCACCCTGCATTGCTCCCTCACCTCCAGCTCCCCCTCAGACACCTTGGTGACACCTCCTCTGAGCAGAGGAGTTAACATTGCCGCCTAGACCCTGGCATTCCACGCTCTCCCCCTGCCTCGCTTCAGGCAACAGCATTTCCTGACGTAGTCTGCGTTTTCCTTGTCGTACTTCTCCATCTCCTGCTGAAATGTCAGCTCCTCGGAGGCAAGGCTGTTGGGCTTACTTCTGTTTCCCTCCAACAGTAGCATCTGGTACTCAGTCTCTGCTCAGTAAATATTTCTTTTAAGAAATGAATATCATCAATAAAGAAGAGAAAATACTCGTACGAGTAAGGCTAAAATTAATGACTATCTACACCATTATTTTTTTATCATTATGTATTATACAGAAAAAAAAGAAATGACTATCAAGAGAGCCACTCCAAAACACTCAAGCAAATGACACAGCACTGAATCTTCACTTCTAACCTGGGAATTTAAATATGTAAGTGCATAGGTTATACTGGGAATTATGAGCTCATACCTCAGTGGGTTACTCTGTCTTACACATGTGAAGAAGGAAGCTGCCGGGAAAATCAAGATCTTCAGAATCAGAAGGAATCCTGGTTCTACTGTTTCCTACCTATTTGAACTCGGGCTAGTTAGCTTATGTGTATGGGCCTTCGCTTTCTCCTCTTCTGAAAAATGAAAATGGTAAAGTTCATTTCAGATGACCATCCTAAGTGAAGTAAGCCAGAGAGAGAAAGACAAATATCATACTGTGTTGGTTATATGTGGAATCAAAAAAAAAAAAAAAAAAAAAAGTTACTAATGAACTTATTTGTTAAACAAATAAACTCACAGACATAGAAAACAAGCCAATGATTACCAAAGGGGAAAGTGGAGGGAGGGATAAACTAGGAGGTTGCGATGAACAGACACACTGCTAGGCATAAAGGAGATAACCAGTAAGGACCTACTACATGTACTCAATATTTTGTAATAACCTATTAGGGAAAAAGAATCTGAAAAAGAATATAAATGTATGTATATCATTTACACCTTAGTGTGAATGAGTTCATCTCCTTTCATCAGAGCGTGTCAGATAAGGGAAGAGGGAAAAATACAGATGAGCAGTAACTGAGGAAACCAGGTGGATTGTGAGGGAAAAGGCTGCAGAGAGGAGGCTCTGGAGCTAAAAACATGCCAGCCTTGTTTCCTGTGGGTCTCTGAGCCTGAGGTAGGAGTCTCAGCTCTGACTGGACAACACAGCCCGCCCGTAAGCCGTCCGTAATTTTTGCTTCACGGTGGCTCAGAAGAGGTGCTGTCCACTGCCTTCAACTTATTGATACTTTTCCCAAGCCTGGGAGCTGAAACACTGTTCATAAATTGATGCCACGTGTAAACCAACAAATAAAACAAAAGGACAAAGGGAGTCTTCTAATTGAGGTTCATACTGTGTGTGTGTATGTGTGTGCCCGCACCCATTTGTGGATCTGACAGTTGCTGAAACTTTTCTTTAGAAGAGATTAGATTTCCCTGGAACCTATCTGATTTCAGTGCAAAAAGAAGGCTTTTCTTTTTTTCATCTATAATTTTTTTTAAGAATTTTTTTTGACGTGGATCATTTTTAAAGCCTTTATTGAATGGGTTACAATATTGCTTCTGTTTTATGTTTTGTTTTTTTGGCCTCGAGGCGTGTGGAATCTTAGCTCCCGGAGCAGGGATGGAACCCACACCTCCTGAATTGAAAGGCAGAGTCTTAACCACTGGACCACCAGGGAGGTCCCTATCTACAGCTTGTAACAATGATCCCCGTGGTATAAACAGTGCAGTTGGATGCAATGGAGTAAATATTGACACTGTGACCAGTAATTAACGATTTTATTCGATGAATACTTACCGCGAGCTTGTTATGTGTTAACCCAGGACAGGAGGTATCTCTGGTGAACAAGACACACAAGGTCCTCACTCTTCTGGTGTTCTCATCCTTGAGGGTCGGGGGAGACTGGCAGCAAACAAGTAAAGATAAATTAGGAAATCTTAGGTAGTGGTAAGTGCCAAGAAGAAAGTGAGGGGCACCGTGGTGGACAGGGCTGTGTATGCTGAGGGCGCGTGACGGGTCAGACAGCAGGAGCCAGGGCAGGACAGCTGAGCCCAGACCTGAATAATGGGAAGGATGTGGACACGTGTGCACGGGAGAAGTGGCTTGTCAGGCCCTGAGAAAGCAGATGCTTGGCTGGTATTATTAAGGACTGAAAGGTCAGTGAAGTTTGAACCCAGGAAGGGAGCCGGGAAGAAGCAGGGGACCAGCCAGAGAGACGGGCGGATCTTGAAGAACTTGTCGGCTGTGAAGAGAATCAGTGAAGACAATGAGATGACAGAGGTGATTTTAGAACAGAGGTAAAATGTTACTGTTTTTGTTGAAAATGTCCCAGTCTTGCCAGGAGATGGGAAAGAAAACATCCTCCAGTTTCCTGTTTCTTTTGTTTTCAAGCTACTTCCTAGACTCTATTAAATGAAGAGCACATAAAAGAAAGAAGGAATCCCAGGGGTGAGCTAAGTTACTAGCAGAAAGGACCTTGACCTCTGGCTCGTGTTAGAGGCTATACCGCTTGCTAGATGTGTGGCTTTGACAAGAATCTCCGTTTCTTCACTTGGAAGATGGGGTTAATACCTCCCTGAAATGCTCATCGTGGTGCTGAGGATGAGACCAGAAGTGCGTCTATAGACTGATGCTGAGAAAGAGGAAGAGGAGCTGTTTGTTGGGGTAAGCCACAGAGGGGTCCCTGGATTTTAACTTCAAAGCCTTTGATGTTCATGAAACATCTTAGAGTTTTGTTTGGAGTCGGTGGTACTTTTCAGCCGACTTGTCCGTTGGGTGGTTTGCTTCCTTCTGCGTCAAGTAACGCAGCCTTTATTTATCCTTAAAGCTTCAAGAGAGGAACTCCAGCTCCTGTACACAATTCAAATCCCTTGTCCTTGCCTTGGCACCAAACAGCTGACAAAATGCTTTCAGAGATGTTATCGTACTGGAGGCTGACAGCTCCGCCAAGGAGGCCTCTCTGGCTGGCTCTCCCGGCTAGAACTCCGCACAAGACTCATGTCTGTTCTCAGCTGTCTTTCCAAGCTAATAAAAAAGTCCTAAAGGTTTGGGTTTCTCATCCCAAGGAAGTCCTTCCTAGCTAGGGTGACGGGTATATGTTTTCCAGGAAAGACATTGGAATTCCCGCCACGTCTCTTAATGTGTCAGCCAGTCCTTCTCTCTTATCCAGATCACTCTGTCTTCTTGGGGCTTCCCTGGTGACTCAGAGGGTAAAGAATACACCTGCAGTGCAGGAGACCCGGGTTCTATCCCTGGGTTGGGAAAATCCCCTGGAGGAGGAAATGGCAACCCATTCTAGTATTGTTTCCTGGAAAATTCCTTAGACAGAGGAGACTGGAGGGCTATAGTCCATGGGGTCTCAAAGAGTCGGACACAACTGAGTGACTAATGCTTTCTATCACTTCTTGTTCTGTCTTGACATTGCCTGTAGTTCAGTGTGGTCCTATGGCACCAGGGTGGTTATATTGACGTACCCTGGCAGATTGTCAGTAGGTTGGATTCTCTGAGCTCAGCAGCCCGTCGTCTTCTTGTTTTACAGGTGGGGAACCGGAGGCCTGGCATGACACAGCCCCCCAGTGGCAGACAGAGTTAGGGCTGGCCTCCTGGGACCGGATCAGATGTTCACCATACTGGTGTACGCAGCATGTACACCACGTACTCCCTAAGCCACTAGGATCAGTGGCTAAGGACATGGCAGATTTTTTTTTTTGATGTGAACCATTAAAAAAAAATTCTATTGAATTTTTTACAACATTGTTTCAGTTTTATGTTATTTATTATTTATTTATTTTTGGCAGCAAGTCACCTGGGATCTTAGCCCCTTGATCAGGGATCAAATCTGTACCCTCTGCATCGGAAGTCTAAGTCTCAACCACTGGATCTCCAGGGAAGTCTCAGGACATCGAAAACTTTCAATGCCAAAAGTGTAGTATATATCAGAGCTGTTTTGCTGGGAACTGGGAGATGGTCCTTCTAGATTCTTGCTGGTAGGGGGCTTTAGAATAAGGAATCAGAGGCTAGAACCAGGGAAAGCATGAGGTATTGGCTGGGATCACTGGGGCTGGGTAGCTTGCTTTCCAAGGATGTGATGCGATCTAGTGGGAAGGGCAGTCTCTGGAGTCAGGTGGATCCTATTCATAGCTCTGTGCTTTCACTTACAAACTGTAAGGCTGTTTCTGAGTCTCAGTGTTCCCATCTGTGAAATAGATGTATGAATCATGGAACTGGACTTCCTTGTAGTCCGGAGGTTAAGACTCCATGCTTCCACTGCAGGGCATGTGGATTCGATTCCTGGTTGGGGAATTAAGATCTATCATGTTGAGTGGTGTGACAAATAAAAAAATAATCATGGAAGATTTTGAAGAATTAGGTACACTTCCTCACCATGCCTTGGCTCCACTCTCCTTTATAACGTGGGTTGTGTCTCTCCAGCTTCCAGCCAGTTTAAGGGTTTGGAGTAGATGGACTCAGAAGACCATGAGGGAAAAAAGGATCTCAGCATCTTAGTCATCAAATAGCTCTCACAAACCAAACTTTGCTGAGCTATTTTCATTGAATCAGACACCCTCAAATTACATTACCCTTGAAATCCAGAAAGGTATGAAAATCAGAGAACACGCTGGGGGCAAAACCTTTTGGGGTTCTGCCAGCTCAAGCTCCTGCAGAAAGTAAATCCGTGAGGGGTGCTTCACTGAGCCTGGAGCCCTGCTGGCCTCCTCGCCCACTGCAGGAGCCAGCGAGCCAGCAGGCAACAGGAGGAGAGCCCGGTGTTGCCTCATCAGCCACCCCCAGGGCTCACATCCGCAGCTGCCAGAGCCAAGGGTGCAAGGGGGAGATGGTCGCCTTGTACAGAGAGTTTACAATTGAATTCTTTTAAATACACGCATGCCAAATGCTCTAGCTTCCAGCAGTTCACTGGTCACTTGAGATTCTCTCGTATCCCTGATCAAAGCCTTAGAATACTTAAGAACTTTGAGTTTTCTCCTGGAGATAGGCAGTGGACCTACCTTCAGCTGCTTTCTTTAAGGTCATGTTAAATATTAAAGTGAATCTGCACTCCCTGAGCACACATTCATTGTGTGAGGGGTGGGATGAGAATGGTTCGTGGACTAGAGGCTGGTGCTGAGGCCATCAGGGACCACTTATCCTGTGATGCAGTAAGATGCCCAGCTTCTGACTTCGGGTTGACCAGTTGGCCTACTTGTGCCTGGCCCCTTCATGTGAATAGCATTTAGGGGAGTGGGCTTCTGTGCTGCAGTGGAGCTACTGGTCTTGGTGGCTATTCAGTGCAGTTCCCCCAACCTTCCCTTACATTTTCCCTTAAGAAGCCCTACAGGGATGTAGGTCTCTGTGAAATGACTTAGAATCTGCTTTTTTTTCCCCCTGAATCCTGTGAACAGAGGAACCTTGTGGGCTATAGTCCATGAGGTCACAAAGAGTCAGGCACGACTGAGCAACTAACACTTTCACTTTCTTTCACTTTCACTGCAGCCCACCAGGCTCCTCTGTCCACGGGATTTCCCAGGCGAGAACACTGGACTGGGCTGCCATTTCCTTCTCCATGCTGTTTCTTTTTTTTTGGCCAACCTTAGACTTTCACTACTTTGTATTTTGAATTGGGGGCCCTGAACTCAGTAAGTTCCTCAACACTCAGGGGATCCCACCCCATAGATAAACTCACATAAAGAGTGGAGGGGGAGAGAGGGAGATGGGAGAGAGAATGTCTGAAGATATTTAGAGGAAGCAGCCAGTCTTCATGGATGTTGAATTTTCACATCTTCGCAGGTCCAGCTTCACAGATTCAGGACACATGCAGGGGTGTGTCCTGCATGTCGGCTTTGTGAAGGTTTTTTATTTTTGCTGTAACAAAAGCATTGCTTTCTTGTTGTTGCTTAGTCACTCAGTCATGTGCAACTCTTTTGCGACCCCATGAACTATAGCCCTCCAGGGTCCTCCGTCTATGGGATTTTTCAGGCAAGAATACTGGAGTAGGTTGCCATTACCTTTTCCAGGAGATCTTTCTGACCCAGGGATCCATTCTGCATCTCTGGCCTTGGCAGGCAGATCCTCTGCCACTGGGCCATCAGGGAAGTCCATGCCTTCTTCTCAAGGAGGAAGCACAAAACTGTATCAGGCAGCCCGGTACAGACTAGGGTGAGGGTTTTGTAAACAGCCTGGAGTCAGAAAGGACAGAGGTTGATGGATAACTCTGCATCAGGTTCGAGTGGAATCTTGCTACCCTCCGCTCTCCCACCCCTCCCCTCCACTCCCTCCCACTCCCCCGTTCTGTGCATCCCTGGCTCCACGCTGACACCAATCTCTGTGTCCCTCTCCAGTGATTCAAGCCACATGAGACGGTGGGAGAGTCCTTACAGGAGGTTTAACCCCAAGACCCTTTCCACCAGAGAGGCAAGGTTGTCTAAACAATCTGTCACATGAAAGATCGGCCTCTGTCCTCTGAGTTAGGGAAGCCCAACAGATCAGGGTCTGTAAAGAGGATGAGAAATCCCTTTTATCTTGGCCTCTTTTTTTTTTTTTTTTAAGCAGTTCTATCATTGTAAGCATACCTCCCCGGTGGGAAGATTCTGAATGCCCACTGCTTGCTGCCTATCTGTTTGCAGAGGTCAGTATCCTTCCCACACCCTACCCTAACCCCTAAGTGTCTGCTCTTGAAAATAACTACTTGTCTACTGACCCAGAAAACAGAGCACCAAATGGCTTAGAGGGTAAAGAATCCACCTGAGATGCAGGAGACACAGGGGATGAGGGTTCCATCTCTGGGTCGGGAAGGTGCCCTGGAGAAGGAAAGGGCAACCCACTCCAGTATTCTTGCCTGAAGAATCCCATGGACAGAGGAGCCTGGTGGGCTACAGTCCTTGGGGTCATAAAGAGTCATAAAGAGTCAGACACGACTGAGCACACACTCCAGTGCTAGACTGAACACCAGAAATGCACCTTTTGTCTGACTTCAAAGCGGAAAGGACGGGGCTAGCCATGTCTGTGTGGACAGGCTTGTTCTGCAGAGTTGGGAGGTTAGCAGGTGTTGGAAAAACAAAGACTGTAGATTTTGTTGCTGGCAGAACTGAGTTCAGATCCTATCTGGAAGGCTTAGGAAGCTGCATGCCTTTGGGCAAATGATTTCCTCTTTAAATACTTTCTTGGTGTGTTTGTTGTAAGGATTAAAGCTAATGTATGTAGAGTGCCTGGAACTAGTGTGACCTAAATACGCGATAATTACAGCAATCTGGGTTGAAGCTTTCTGCAACAGCTCCTCATAGGTTGTTATGACATGTGGGCTGTTAATTAATCCATTCAGTCGGTCCATCAGGAAATACTGACTTATAAAAGCGTTTATTAGACAGTAATGAGATTAGTCATGGCTCAGATGGTAAAGAATCTGCCTGCAATGCAGGAGACCCGGGTTCGATTCCTGAAATGGGAAGATCCCCTGGAGAAGGAAATGGCAACCCACTCCAGTATTCTTGCCTGGAAAACCCCATGGACAGAGGAGCCTGACAGGCTGCAGTCCATGGGGTCACAAAGAGTTGGACCTGACTGAGTGACTAACACTAACTAATGAGATTAGTAAGTACAGAATTATGTCAGGACCCCTGGACTTAGAATTTCAGAGGAAAACACTTTGCAGCAATCAGTTGACCTCCACCAAGGGGGTCTCCCTTGCATCCCAGAGTGAGGTGGGCTGAAGGGAGCCCTCTCTGAAAATAGGTCAGGTCACTACCTCCACTCACCATCATCTGTTTTGGCCCTGGGTCTTGTGTGCTGGGGTAAAACTGAAGTTTCTTTTATTTTTAGTTTTGATGTGGACCATTTTTAAAGTCCCTATTGAATTTGTTACAATATTGTTTGATTTTCTGGATTTTTTTTTTTTTGCCCCTCCAGGTGTGTGGGATCTTAGCTTCCCAACCGGGATTGAACCAGCACCGCCTGCATTGGGAGGTGAAGTCTTAACCACTGGACTAGCCCAGAAGTCCCCCTAGAATTGAAGCTACTTGAGAGCAGGAGCTAGGGAGCCTCTGCTTACGAGTCCGTGCCTGGAGAGACTGCTTTGTCTATTGACATGTGGATGGACAAGCCCAGAGCCACAGGTGTGCTGTACTTGGATCTGACAATAGAATCATACTGCTTGTTAGAGAGTCTGTAGGGCTGAAAATAGAGGGTAGCCAGGGAACTGCTGGGCACTTCTGTCTTCTGGCTTTATTTTGGGTTTTGTTTTTTAACATCCTTGGAGAGATGAGGGCAGAGATGTGGGGGAGGGGAGGAATCCCAGCTGTCACAGTGGACCCCCAGCATCATGGCTCTGAAGGTCCTGAGTGGCTCAGTGTGAAGGCGAGGGTCCTAGCATCATGCTGCCTTGAACTTGCAGGATGAAGCTCCTTGTGAGCCTCCGTGTCTTTGTCTGTAAGACAGAGCTATTGGCAAGGTCATTGCTAAGGTTTCTCATAGGACAGTCTAGGATTTACTTCCCGTGGTGCGTGTTTATGAAGAGACTTTTTGGACAGTTACCATTTTGACTTTTTCTGTAGATTCCATGTGGCCGAAGCTTCTGGACAAGGTGTGCGTCTCAGGAGTATTAATCTGCTGCTTTCAAGTCAAGCCTTGGATGGGAATGAGGTGACAAGGTCAGGAATTCACACGCCTCTAGCCTCTTACGTCAGACTGACTACAAAATACTACACAGCGAGCCAACAGGAACGACCAGCGTCCAGGACTAGTTAGTCTCCCATTCAAACATCTGGGGCCGCTGATGTTTTGTCTTTGCTGGCAGCTGCTGGGGAGGCCATAACCTGCTTTCCAGTCCCAGGCTTCTTTCCGTTTGCCAGTAGAATCCTGAATATGTAAGAACTAAGCCATTACCTTATTCTCATTCCTACACAGTCACCTTTGGAAAGTCAAGCTAGAAATGCCTGCAGGAAGAAAATGCCTCTGTCCTGTTTAATGCTCTTCATTCATTCATGCTTTTCAAAAATATCTGTAGAGCAGGTGCCAGGGGCTACGTTGGGCACTTCAGTCATGAACAAAACCAAAAGTGGACTCTGCTCTCATGGGGTTTATAGCCAGATGGGAAGGCAGATACTAACACAAGACACAAACTAATGAGGGTGTAGCTTTGAACTTGGGGAAATGTTACAACAGAAAGAGGACAATTCTGTGGAAGTGTATGTAGCTGAGGCTACTGATTGGCCCCTCAGCAGCCAGCCTCCCATCTTGACTCACAGAATCCCTGATTTGTTGGAGGGACTAATGGGCCCAGCTAGAACATGACTTTTCCTAACCTCTCCTGAAGATGGCTCAGTGGGTAAAGAACCAGCCTGTAAAGCAGGAGACCCTGGAGATGCAGGTTCGATTCCTGGGTTCCCTGGAGAAGGGAATGGCTAACCCAGTTTTCCTGCCAGGAGAATTCCATGGACAGAGGAACCTGGCAGGTTCCAGTCCATGGGGTCTCAACAACTGAGAGACTAACCCTTTCTTTACCACTGAGCCACCTAGGAAGCCCCAGAGAGATGTGGGGAGGCTACCTAAGGGAAGGGACCCCTCTCCAAGCTTCACTCCTCTGGTCCTACCAGATGCTTGACATTCCAGCCTCTGGCCCTTGGGGAGCCTTTGTTTAAATGCAGATTGTATCTGGTACTGTTTAATTGGCCTTCATTCCAGTTATTAGCACCTTAGCTCTAATCAGATGGCCCTCAGCTGAAAAAGAAGTCTTGGGCCAGAGCAGGGGAGTGAAGGAAAACCTAGGAAAAGGAGAGAGGTCCTTACCCTTGGGTGGTCTTGGTGGACTGAGGGGAGTCTGTTAGGAGGCCCATGAGGCGGGAGCACGGCGTCACTGCACGTGGACTGGAGGGCGGGCAGCTCCCGCACGCGGAGGCACAGTGCTCTTTCACGCAGTACACAGTTATGCAAAAACAATGACAGCTCCATATCTTGGAATATTATACAGCAGTTTCAAATGAATAAGACAGATCTGTATGTATTGATACACAAGGTGATGGTTAAAAAAATGCCGCCCCTGCTTGAACATGGGAAAATCTGCACGAATCCGTATTACGAGAGTACATTTCAAAATGGAAAATGTTCATTATGAAATAATAAAGGAAAAAAACCAAGAGGAGACAGGGTATGCTGTTAACACACCCACCACTAAAAACAATTACATGCTCAGAAAACAAGAGGCTGGAGGGTACCCACAAACATATTAAGGTATCTTTGGTGGTGAGGGTATTATTTTTCTTCCTCAAGGTTTTTGTTTTCTCCAGTGAATATATATTGATTTATTGAATAGCTTCTGTATTTTCATGGTATACAAGATAGATATTTCCTGAAAAGAAAGTCTTCCTGTCCATTCCTGGCCCCCATCTACCTGGTTCCTTTCTTTAGAGGTACCCTGAGTTATTGGCAGTTACTGGCCTCTACACACACACACACACACACACACACAGACACACAATATATTTTATGTTAATACAAGTGGTAGCATATTGTATACATTGTTCTTTGTCTTGTTTTCTTCACTTGATAATGTATCTTAGCAATTAAACAGCTGCCACCCACTTTTTAACTGATGCATAGTATTTCCTTACATGGATATATCAAAATGGATACTGATGGTGAAGGCTTTATGTTGCTTCCAACCTAACATCACAGCTTTTTTCTGCAAACAGTGAGTGTTCCTGACAGTCATGTTTCATATGTGTAGGCATATTTAGAGGTTAGATGCCTAGAGATGAAATTAATTCAAAAGGCACGTGAATCTGTAATTTTGACAGAAATTGGCGAATGTCGTGACATAGAAGATGGACCAGTATCAGCAATATGTGGATGCCTGTTTTCTCACACTCTCATTAGCAGTCATCAAATTGAGAAAATCTTTACTTCCTTTTACAGCAACATGGTGGACCTAGAGATTGTCACACTGACTGAAGTAAGTTAGATAAAAGCAAATATCATATGATATTGCTTATATGTGGAACCTAAAATATAAGGGTATGAATGAAGTTACCTGCAAAACAAAAATAGAGTTACAGATGCAGAAAGCAGACCTATGATTACCAGGTGGAAAGGAGCAGGCGAGGGATAAGTTGGAAGATTGGCACTGACACATACACACTCAGCTCAGTTCAGTCGCTCAGTCGTGTCTGAGTCTTTGCAACCCCATGAACCGCAGCACGTCAGGCCTCCCTGTCCATCACCTTCTCACGGAGTTTACCCAAACTACTACACATAAAATAGATAACTGAAAAAGACCTACTGTATAGCACAGGGAACTCTACTCAGTACTCTGTAATGAGCTATATGAGAAAAGAATCTGAAAAAGAGTGTATCTATGGACATGTGTAACTAATTCACTTTGCTGTACAGCTGAAACTAACACAACATTATAAATCAACTATGCGTCAATAAAAGTTAAAAAACATCTACCAACCTTACAGGTGGAAAGATGGAATCTCATTGTACCTTAAGTTTGCACTTTTCTTAAAATGAATGGAGTTGAACATCTTTTCGTATGTTCAAAGGCTACAGATCCTTGATTCGTGATGCGGCTACATCTCCATAAACCCAGTATAAGTTGAAAATTTCATAAGATTAAAATGTATCTCACCTACTTAGCACCATTGCTTAGCCCTGCTTACCTGAAAAGTGCTCAGAACACTTATATCAGCTACAGATGGGCAAAACCATCAGACACAAGCCTACTTTGTAGTGAAGTGTTGACTATCTCACATAATGAATTGAATACTGAAAGCACACCATCGTAAAGTCAAAAAATAAGTCAAACCACCCTAAGTTGGGGACTATCCATATTTGTTTTATTTTTTTCCGTGACCTGTATGTTCCTATTCTTTATTTTTCCATTAGATTGCTAAATTTTCTCTTACTTTTATTTCTTTATGTGAAAAATGTAGCACTTGCCTGTCGTATGAGTTACAAATATTTGTCCCAGTTTGTTGTTTATCTTTTTGTTTGTCTAAGGTGTTGTTACTATTGTTCTGATAATTGCATCTGTGATTCACAGAGGTTGTAAGTAATTTTTCCAGGATAAAATTCATCACTCTTCTTTTACGATTCTAGATTTTGCGTCACACTTTCTCTCATACTAGCTTATAAAATTATTCTCATGTTTAGTAATTTGTGGTTTCATTTACATCTTTCACCTATCAGAATCTATTTTGGCGTCAGTTGTGAGGTAAGATCACCTTTATTTTTTTCTTCAGATGGATTTCCGTGAGCCAAGACTTTAATTTATTATGCAAAATTCTCATGAAACCGTAAATCTGTTTCAGAATTTTGTACTTGGTGTTAGTGATCTTTGTTTCCATCCATGTTGTTTTGATTTTTTTGAGGACTCAGAATAAGTTTTTATATATGATAGCCTCAATCCTCCTTATTACTCTAATTTTTCCAAACTTTTCCTGGCTATTCTTGGTAATTCTGGCTATTCTTGGTAATCTTTCTGTATGAAATTTAGAACCAGCTAGTCTAGTTCCAAAAAAAAATGCCCTTTTGATATTTTTATTGGGATGACATTAAATCTACAGATGAACTATCTTGACAACTTTATGACGATGAGAAATTAATGACGTGCTAGCCAAGGAAATTAGTCATACATGTACATGTTAGGATGAGCATGTCAGTTTCTTCCAAAAGGCTGCTGCTGGAATTCTGACCGGGACTGTATTGACTCTAGAGGTCCATAGATTGATTTGGGACAAGCTGACGTCTTAACAATAGTGAGCATTCTAACCCATGAACTTAGCCTATATCTACAATTATTCAGGTCTTCTTTTTTCTTCAGAAATATTAAAAAGTTATCAGTGTCAAGTACTTTTCCATATTTTGTTAGATTTGCTCCCAAGAATTTGATTTTCTTTTAATGCCATGGTAAATGAGTGCTTTTTAGTTTTAATTTCTGATTACTCACTGTTCGTACATGGAAAATATAGAAATAGAGTATATAATATATATAAAGTATTATTTATATCATTATGAATAAGATATAATTAAAATAAATATAAATTATATAAATATATTTATATTTCATAATATATAGCTAAAGCATATTATATGTTATCAGTTCATTTCAGTCACTCAGTCATGTTCAACTCTTTGCGACCCCCATGGACGGCAGCACACCAGGCTTCCCTGTCCATCACCAACTCTCGGAGCTTACTCAAATTCATGTCCATCTAGTCATTGATGGACATTCATAATGATGTTGATGCCATTCAACAATCTCATCCTCTGTTGTTCCCTTCTCCTCCTGCCTTCAATCTTTCCTAGCATCAGGGTCTTTTCCAATGAGTCAGTTCTTCAGATCAGGTGGCCAAAGTATTGGAGTTTCAGTTTCAGCATCAGTCCTTCCAATGAATATTCAGGACTGATTTCCTTTAGGATAGACTGGTTGGATCTCCTTGCAATCCAAGGGACTCTCTAGAGTCTTCCCCAACACCACAGTTCAAAAGCATCCATTCTTCAGTGCTCAGCTTTCTTTATAGTCTAACTCTCACATCCATACATGACTACTGGAAAAACCATAGCTTTGACTAGACGAATCTTTGTTAGCAAAGTAATGTCTCTGCTTTTTAATATGCTATCTCAGTTGGTCATAGCTTTCTTCCAAGGAGCAAGGGTCTTTTAATTTCATGGCTAACGTCACCATTTACAGTGATTTTGGAGCCCAAAAAAATAGTCTCTCACTATTTCCATTGTTTCCCTATCTATTTGCCATGAAGTGATGGGACCTGATGCCATGATCTTAGTTTTCTGAATGTTGAGTTTTAAGCCAACATTTTCACTCTCCTCTTTCACTTTAATCAAGAGGCTCTTTAGTTCTTCACTTTCTGCCATAAGGCTGGTGTCATCTGCATATCTGAGGTTATTGATATTTCTCCCGGCAATCTTGATTCCAGCTTGTGCTTCTTCCAATCCAGCGTTTCTCATGATGTACTCTGCATATAAGTTAAATAAGCAAGGTGACAATATACAGCTTTGATGTACTCCTTTCCCTATTTAGAACCAGTCTGTTGTTCCATGTCCAGTTCTAACTGTTGCTTCTTGACCTGCATACAGATTTCTCAGGAGGCAGATAAGGTGGTCTGCTATCCCCATCTCTTGAAGAATTTTCCACAATACAGTCAAAGGCTTTGGTGTAGTCAATAAAGCAGAAGTAGATGTTTTTCTCAGAGAAGGCAATGGCACCCCACTCCAGTACTCTTGCCTGGAAAATCCATGGACAGAGGAGCCTGGTAGGCTGCAGTTCATGGGGTCGCTAAGAGTCGGACACGACTGAGTGACTTCACTTTCACTTTTCTCTTTCATGCATTGGAAAAGGAAATGGCAACCCACTCCAGTATTCTTGCCTGGAGAATCCCAGGGACGGCGGAGCCTGGTAGGCTGCCGTCTATGGGGTCACGGAGAGTCGGACACGACTGAGCTACTTCACTTTCACTTTTCACTTTCATGCATTGGAGAAGGAAATGGCAACCCACTCCAGTATTCTTGTCTGGAGAATCCCAGGGATGGGAGCCTGGTGGGCTGCCATCTGTGGGGTCGCACAGAGTCCGACACGACTGAATCGACTTAGCATTAGCATTAGCATTAGATGTTTTTCTGGAACTCTCTTGCTTTTTTGATAATCCAACAGATGTTGGCAATTTGATCTCTGATTCCTCTGCCTTTTCTAAATCCAGCTTGAACATCTGAAAGTTCATAGTTCATGTACTGTTGAAGCCTGGCTTGGAGAATTTGAGCATTACTTTGCTAGTGTGTGAGATGAATGCACTTGTGCGGTAGTTAGAACATCCTTTGGCATTGCCTTTCTTTGGGATTGGAATGAATACTGACCTTTTCCAATCTTGTGGCCACTGCTGAGTTTTCCAAATATGCTGACATATTGACTGCAGCACTTCTACAGTATCATCTTTTAGGATGAAATGGCTCAACTGGAATTCCATCACCTCTACTAGCTTTGTTCTTAGTGATGCTTCCAAAGGCCGACTTGACTTTACATTCCAGGATGTCTGGCTCAAGGTGAGTGATCACACCATTGTTGTTATCTGGGTCATGAAGATCTTTTTTGTATAGTTCTTTTGAGTATTCTTGCCACCTCTTCTTAATATCTTCTGCTTCTATTAGGTCCATACCATTTCTGTCCTTTATTGTGCCCATCTTTGCATGAAATCTTCCCTTGGTGTCTCTAATTTTCTTGAAGCGATCTCTAGTCATTCCCATGCTACTGTTTTCCTCTATTTCTTTGCACTGATCCCTGAGGAAGGCTTTCTTATCTCTCCTTGCTCTTCTTTGGAACTCTCCATTCAAATGGGTATATCTTTCCTTTTCTCTTTTACCTTTCACCTCTCTTCTTTTCTCAGCTATTTGTAAGGGCTCCTCAGACCACCATTTTGCCTTTTTGCATTTCTTTTTCTTGGGGATGGTCTTGATCACTGCCTCCTGTACATGTCACAAACCTCTGCCATAGTTCTTCAGGCACTCTGTCTATCAGATCTAATCCCTTAAATCTATTTGTCACTTCCACTGTATAATCATAAGGGATTTGATTTAGGTCATACCTGAATGTTATATATTAAAATATGTTATAATTTTTATAAATATAACCCAGGTAAATGTAAGTATTTGTGTATATTGACCAGTAACCTTGCTAAATTCATCTATTAGTTTTAGCAGTTTGTTTTTAGATTTCTTGAGATTTTCTATTGGAGGAGGAAATGGCAACCCCCTCCAGTATTCTTGCCTGGAGAATTCCATGGACAGAGGAGCCTGGCAGACTACAGTCCATGGGGTTGCAAAGAGTTGGACACGTGTATGCTATTATAGGTAAAATAGCCCTAAGGACTTTTAATGAAGCCTGTCTTATTGAAACCCTGGTGTATTGGGTTCTTGGCTATTAAAGCCAAACTCATTTTTAACCAATGCAGATGTTGGCATGTGGAGGTGAGGCTCTGAAAACATAGACCTGGCTAAGTGGGGACGCTCAGAGCTGGTTTTCATGGTATGGAAGCAGACTGGCTCTGTCTGTGACCCAGCTCTGCCACTTGATGGCTGTGTCCCTGGACAGACTCCCTTAACCTAAGACTTATTTTCATCATCTTAAATTTGCATAGTGAAAATACTTCACTTGAAACCTTGTTTTGCAGATTAGAAGTGCATGTACATAGCTTAGGGTGGTGAATGGCATGTGGTCCTGTCTATGAGTTGTTACTCTTTAGGAGTCAAATATCAGCTCAGGACACTCTGCCTTTCTCAAACATGATTAAACTTGGCTTGAACCTCTGTTTCAGAACGAAAATCTGGAGCCTGTTTGTAGTAGGCAGACTTCTAAGGTGGCCTCAATGATGCTTGCCTCTTGTTTTTCTTGAGTTTGCATAATTCTGTCCCCTTGAACCTGGGCTGGACCTGATGACTTTCTTTTTTTAAATAGGCTTTACAAATTAATTAATTCATATAGTTAGCTACACTGGGTCTTAGTTGTGGCCTGGACTTAGCTGCTCAGAGGCATGTGAGACAGTGGAGGACAGGGAAACCTGGAATGCTGCAGTCCATGGGGTTACAAAGAGTCAGACACGACTTAGCAACTGAACAGCAGCAATAGCAAACAATGAGAGATTTTAGTTCCCCGACCAGTGATTGAACCCATGTCCCCCTCATTGTAAGCAGTTTCTTCACCACTGGACCACCAGGGAAGCCCCTGGTTACTTGTTTTTTGATTGGCAGAAGATGGCAAAATGGAAGGGACATGAACTCTGATTCCACTGCAAGAGGCTGTGACTTCTGCTAGTAGACTCCACCGCCTTTGTGGTTTGTGTGCATTGGAGAAGCAAGTTACCTTGTTGGAGAGGCCCACGTGGCAGGGCTCTGAAGGCGATCTCTGGTTCACAGTCAGAGGGAAGCTGAATAGTGGCTATGGGCTCAGAGGAGGATCTCTCTCCAGCCAAGCTTGCAGGTGAGAGAGACCCCAGTCATGGACAATAGCTCCTAGGAGACCTTGATTGCAGCCTTATATGAGACCTTCCAGGTGGCACTAGTGGTAAACAAGCCACCTGCCAGTACAAGAGATGCAGGTTCGATCCTTGGGTCGGGAAGATCCGCTGGAGAAGGAAATGGCAACCCACTCCAGTATTCCTGCCTGGGAAATCCCATGGATGGAGAAGCCTGGTGGGCTACAGTCCATGGGATCTCAAAGAGTTGGACATGACTGAGCCACTAAACAACAGCACTGGAGATGGTGTGGACATTGTAAATCAGGAGCGTGTGCTTGGGCACGTCAGCGTGCAAGCACACATCCCCCCTTCTATTTGGCATCAAGCCCATCGCGGGCCGCTCGTGGCCTGATGTTTCGACCTTATATCCAGATTGGTGAGTGGCAGGGATGGGATTCTCCTGGGGCCCCTGGGCTCCAGTCCAGGATGTTCCCTACAAGGTGTGGGAAGGGCTGCGTCTGCCCGTGGACCATAGGTTAGAAATGCAACTGGCCTTTGAAGGAGTGAAGAAGCATCACTAGAACACACACAAAATCCCAAGGTCACCGAGTGTGGGAACCAGGGCAAGGCAGTCACCTTCTCTGCAGATGTGCTCAGAGATGAGTCACTTCCCCTCAACCCCTAGAATCCTCCTCTTCTGCTGATGCTATCAGTTCTAACTTCAGAGGGAAGAAGAGAAGCCCGCAAGTGGAGCTGGCTACAGACAGCCAGTTCACCACCTGCTTGTACCTACCCTCCTGCTCCCGTCTAAGGATCTCCCTGTTTGCTGGGGGCTCTGTGTCTCCTGCCTTCTTAGCTTTCATGGACCACTGATGATTTTTCTGTTCTCATTTCTTCAATTTCTTTCTCTTTCTCTGAAGACTTATACAGATTAAAATATGTTCAGTTCTCTCCTATATAGAAAAGCGCTTGGTCCCACTCATTCTTGCTGTTGTTCTGTTGCTACCTCTTTGCCACCCCATGTCAGGCTTTCCCTGTCCTTCACTATCTCCCAGAGTTTGCTCAAACACATGTCCATTGAGTTGGTGATGCCATCCAACTATCTCATCCTCTGTCATCCCCTTCTCCTCCTACCTTCAATCTTTCCCAGCATCAGGGTCTTTTCTAATAAGTTGGCCCTTCACATCAGGGGGCCAAAGTATTGGAGCTTCAGCTTCCAATCAATATTCAGGGTTGGTTTCCTTTAAGGTTGACTGGTTTGATTTCCTTGCAGTCCAAGAGTCTTCTCCAATACCACAGTTCAAAAGCATCAGTTCTTCTGCACTCAGCCTTCTTTATGGTCCAACTCTCACATCCTCCTATAGATTTATCTTTCTCTCCTCTGTCCGGAGCCAGCATTTTGGAAAGAGCTGTCCAAACCCACGGTGTCCTTTTGCTCAGGCCCCACTGGGTCCTCAGTGCCCTGCAAGCTGGATTTCATCCCAACCACTTTAGTGAAACTGCAGTCCCCAAGATGACCATTAAGCTCCATATCAATGGGCACTCTCCTGTTCTCAGCTGTATCTCTGAAGCATCTGATATCACTGTCCACTTGATCCTGAAAGTACATCTCCCCCTGATCCCATGAAACCACATGCCAATACTTTACTGGTTTTCTTACTTCTTTACTGACTTTTCTTTGATGGGCCTGCAACTTCTTCACTTACACTCACCCCTAAAACGGATTCTGTTCCGGACTCTTTTCTGTTCTCACCCTACATAGTCTCCCTTTGGGTTCTCAACTTCCCTTTGTGGCTTTACTATCACCTGTCGATGACTCCTAAATCTAGATTTTTAACACAGATTTCTTTCTTTGAAATCATCCCCTGGAAATTTCCATTTGGAAGTGCCAGAACCTTATATTCAAAATTAAACCCATCACACCCCCATACCTGGTCTTCTTTTGGTGTTTTCTCTCTTCTTTTTATTTTTCAGCTGAGTGGCGTGTGAGATCTTAGTTCCCCAATCAGGGATTGAACCCCAGCCCCCTGCAGTAAAAGTACGGAGTCTTAACCACTGGGCCACTATGGGAAGTCCCTTGTGTTTTCTCTCTTGATAAGTAACACCAAAAAACCACTTAAGTGCCTAAGACAGAAACTCAAACATCATTCAGACAGAAAATCCTGTGGTTCGAAACCTAGAAAACCTCTCAAACACATCCATCCCCATCCTTCTCCTGGACTGAGACCAGGCTGCTACATTTCTACCTGTGTTGTCACATTGCTGCTGCTGCTGCTAAGTCGCTTCAGTCATGTCCGACTCTGTGGGACCCCACTGACGGCAGCCCACCAGGCTCCCCTGACTCTGGGATTCTCCAGGTAAGAACACTGGAGTGGGTTGCCATTTCCTTCTCCAATGCATGAAACTGAAAAGTGAAAGTGAAGACGCTCAGTCGTGTCCGACTCTTTGCAACCCCATGGACTGCAGCCCACCAGGCTCCTCCATCCATGGGATTTTCCAGGCAAGAGTACTGGAGTGGGGTGCCATTGCCTTCTCCGGTTGTCACATTACTTGTCTTAAAACTGGTCTTCCTCCTAACATGCTGGTTCCTTCCCATTGATTCTTCATGTTGCAACCTGAGTAGGCTTCCTGAAATACAATCCAGCTCACCTTAAGATTCTTTGGGGAGCGATAAATTAGGAGGTTGGGATTAACATCAATACACTACTACATATAAAATAGATAAGCTTTGAAACATTTATTAGCATAGAGCAACTTTTCAGTGTTGTTAGTTTCTGCTGCACAATGAACTGAACCAGCCATATGCGTACATATATCCCTTCCCTGTTGCCTCTCCCTTCCCCCGCATCCCACCCCTCCAGGTCACAGAGCACAGAGCTGAATTTCCCATGCTAAACAGCAGCTTCCCAATACCCATCTATCTTATACATGGCACTGTATATGTCAATAAAAAATAAAATAGATAAGCAATAAGGACTTACTGTATGACACAGGGAACTCTACTCAATATCTTGTAATAACCTAAAAGGGAAAAGAATCTGAAAATCTATCTATCTATCTGTGAATCACTTTGCTGTTTACCTGAAACTAACATGACACTATAAATCAACCGTACTTCAGTTTCAAAAAAAGAAATAAGAGTTGCATGAGAAAGAGAAGAGCGGAGAGAAGAAGAAAAGAAAAAGTAAAGACAAGACAAGGTGACAAAGTCCTTCCACAGCCTTTCACGGCCACGTGGGCCTTTTTCATTCTTCAGCCTCTGTCTTTGGGTGTTGTGGCCCCTTTTGTTCATGGTATAACCCACTGCCCCCAGACTGGCTACCCACTGGCCCATTAAACCCACAGGTGTGTTTTATTTGGCACACACAATATTTTTGTTAAGTTGAGCCGACATGTAAAACTAGAGAATTTCTCATAAAAGTCCAGGTTTCCAGATTCTTTTAAAAATTGGAATATACATTAACACCCCCCCTCCCCCATTCCTGTGTGGCCACAGCCTGTTACCCCTTTTGGCCGAGGCGTGAGTGGTCTAGTTCCTACGGTCTCCACTCCCCGGGGCCTCCACGACAGTAAGTGACCACTGCTGTCTTAAGCGTACTGTCCCCTCTGTCTGCAATACCCTCACTCTCTTCTCTTTGCCACCTCCAGCTTTTCCTTGGGTCTCATCTGTTTTTAAAATGATTTTTTTAATGCTTTATTTATTTATGGTTGCCCTGGGTCTTTGTTGCTGAGTGCAGGCTTTCCCTAGTTGTGTGAACGGGGGCTACTCTCTAACTGTGGTGCACTGGTTTCCCATGGCGGTGGCTTCCCTTGTTGCGGAGGCCAGGCACCTACGCACACGGGCTTCAGTAATTCAGCACAGAGCTCAGTGGTTGTGGTGCCTAGGCTTGGTTGCTCCATGGCGTGTGAAGTCTTTCAGGGCTAAGGATGGAACCTGTGTCCCCTGCACTGACAGGTGGATTCCTATCCACTGGAGGGAAGTCCCTGGGGTCTCATCTGAATCAGTACTTCCTCATGGAAATCTTCCTTGAGCCCTATGGTCCTATTTAAGCGCTCCCAGGACCTGAAAGCTAAGTCTGTCTCCCCTGCTGGGGGACCTAGTGTTGCCCACAAAAGGAAGAGAGGTGGGCTAGGAGGCAGTGAGTGACTGGGGAACTCATGAGGAACACAGGACTCTCCACTAATGCTCATGACCACGTCCCCGAGCAGAGACTGACCTCCCCGGCCCTCTCAGTGGGATATGCTTTCCTAGACCTTATTGAAAATGGCTTTCTGGGCCATTTTGTCCTGTATTTGTCCGGGCCTGGGTTTGTCCTGTATTTCTGGATGCCATCCTTATTTACCTTGTGATATGGCAAAGCAAGTCATTAGCTGTTGGCTGATGTATGCCTACAAGTTCGAAAAACGGTACACGGAGCCCTGCTAGGAGCAGGAGATGTGTAAATAAACAATACACAGTTTTTACCCTGAGAAGAATGTAGGATCCAGTGGGGAAGACATACACAAAGGCGAATCAGTAAAATGTGGCTAGCTTTGATAAAGGTGTGTGTGTGCAGGTACAATCGGGGTGTGGTCGCAGAAGTGACGCTTCTGTTCAAGTTATCAGGAAGAGAGGTAGTCGGAGGAAGGGAGATATGAATTGTATCTTGTGGGACAGGTGAACTCAGCACAATACAAAGCTTGGAAGAAAAGCCACAAGCAGAGGTTGCATGAGGCCATCCTAATTCCGTACGCTGAAAGGACTTATGGAAATAGAATTTCCAAATAAAGCTCCAATACTTTCTCACCTGATGCGAAGAGCCAACTCATTGGAAAAGACCCTGATGCTGGGAAAAATTGAAGGTAGGAGGAGAAGGGGATGACAGAGGATGAGATGGTTGGACGGTATCACCAACTTGATGGACGTGAGTTTGAGCAAATTCTGGGAGATGGTGAAGAACAGGGAGGCCTGGTGTGCTGCAGTCCATAGAGTCACAAAGAGTTAGACAGAATGAGCAACGGAAGTGAACTAACTGATGCTGACTTTTGGAGATTCCAGGTGGCACAGTGGTAAAGAATCTGCCTGCCAAGCAGGAGATACGGGTTCAGTCCCAGGTCCAGGAAGATCCCCTGGAGAAGGAGATGGCAACATACTCCAGTATTCTTGCTTGGAGAATCCCATGGACCGAGGAGCCTGATGGGCTGCAGTCCATGGGGTTGCAAATAGTCAGACAGGACTTAGCGAGTAAACCACCACCACCACCGTGTGCTGACTTTTTAAAATTATGGGGACAAATCAGATGTGGAAGGACTTAGCAGTCTTTCAAGAACTGAACAAATGCAAGATACATCACTCTCCTCCTAATTAAAATAAAACGTTTTGTTCATCATCACATGGCAACAAGCAAAATCGAGACTACCGAGCATTGGGCTGGAAGCTGAGTGACAGTGAGAGCTCAGACTGCAATGCTCTCGAGTGGCTTAGAAGGCAGACGTTGACAAGCACATGTGACATATTTACTTATTATGCTGCTGCTACTGCTGCTAAGTCGCTTCAGTCATGTCCGACTCTGTGCCACCCTATAGATGGCAGCCCCCCAGGCTCCTCTGTCCCTGGGATTCTCCAGGCAAGAACACTGGAGTGGGTTGCCATTTCCTTCTCCAATGCATGAAAGGGAAAAGTGAAAGTGAAAGTGAAGTTGCTCAGTTGTGTCCGACTCTTAGCGCCCCCATGGACTGCAGCCCACCAGGCTCCTCTGTCCATGGGATTTTCCAGGCAAGAGTACTGGAGTGGGGTGCCATTGTATAATGTATCCAGTGTATGTTCTATGTTAATATCTATGTTTATACATTATAAATAATAATTTAACTGGAAAGTGTTTAAGATAGAAGGACACAGGTTACCAGCACCTAGAATATTTTCCTTCATTCATTTATTGAACAAATATGTAGCTACTAGGTGGGCTTCCCAGGTGGCTCAGTGGTAAAGAACCTACCTGCCAAAGCAGGAGACTCAGGTTCCATCCCCAGCTAGGGAAGATCCCCTGGAGAAGGGAATGGCTACCCATTCTAGTATTATTGCCTGGGAAATCCCATGGATATAGGAGCCTGGAGGGCTATGGCCCATGGGGTCACAAAGAGTCAGACATGACTGAATAACTGAGCACACATGTGGCTGCTGGGTGCTAGACCCACTCTGGGGCTGCAAGAAAGGGGAATGAGACTGGGAAAGCCAATTCATTTGGGGAGCCCCAATCTTAGGGACTCCGTGTGGAGAGATTGACAGCACTGCTCAGATAACAAACAAATAAGCAAACAAAATCGAGCCAGATAGTGACAAATGCTTGGAAGGAAATAAACAGAGCGATTTATTTCCTGGAGAGGGCAGGTTTCCATGGCGTGGTTGGAGGAGGCTCCTCAACAGCGACCTTAAGGGTGAGGCGTCCACAGGATGAATGGTGACGGTGGTGGGTGTGGGGGGCAGAGGCACTCGAGAGGGGTCACAGGGGTGACTGCTGGCATGAAGCACACTGAGGACAGAGCAGAGACGTCTCTGCAGAGACCCCAGAGGTCCCCGGCTTCTCTCCACAGCCCAGGTAGGGCCCACCCTGGGGAGTTTCTGAGGACGGGCAGGGAGGGGGCAGCCACCCCTGAGAAAGATGCTTCAAGGCCGGCGGCCCACCCGCCAGGGGCTGCGGACTGGGTGACAGTCTGGAAACGGAAAGGGACATTTCCCTTCTGCCCTTTCCGAGCCTCGCGCCTCCCACCATGCTCCTGTCCCCTCCCCCAGAAGTGTACACGAGTACGCCACTCTTCCGCGAGGCACTTGTATGTAAGCCAAGAATTCTGGAGGGGTGGAAACCCTGAAGACCCCCCAAGGCAGTAAGCCCCAGTGCAGGAAGGAGGCATGTGGAGACCACGCACTCTTTGTGGGCAGAAGGAAAGAAAGGGGTGCAGCCAGCAACCCCCATGCAGTCAGCTGGAGAGGGGGAGACTGGGGATTGGAAGGGGGCACTCCTGGTCCTGTTGGGCCCATCCCTTCTCTCACTGGCACCTTGAGGTTCAGGAGCTTCTGCTGTGACCTCTGCTAACGCCATGAGGAGGAAATGAGGGAGAACACTGAGGGCTTTCATCTTAATTCATTTCTTCTGATCAGGTTGGGGCTGGAATGAGTTGGGTGAGTATGTGTGTGTGTTCCTGCACAGCTGCACCCTGTGCAGTGAGTGTGTGCAGCCCTGCGCATGGGATTCCAGTGGAGGGAATGTTTTACATAAAGTGCACATCTAGCCAAGTCCATTTCCTCCCCATTCTGTCCCTTTCTCAGAAACGCAGCATCCTCCCTTCAAAGCCAAAGCCCCTGGTTGTCCACAGCAGGGCTTGGACATGGAGAGAGGGGTGCGGGGGGCAGGCCTGAGTGGGAGCACTGGGCATCCCTGGGCTCGGATGCCTGGCTGATTAAGTCACATCCTCTCCCTCCCACTCCTCTGCAGATGAAAGGCCAGGGAGACTGAGATGTCTGTGGAGTGGGAAGGGCCTGGCTGGGCAGGGCTGGTGTTACCGATCTGGAGTACGTGCTTGTTCGGGCTCACCTTCAGCTCTCCTGGGAAGGAGGTCCAGAAGCTGGGCCTTGGGCGCCTGAAGGAAAGGCAGGGCTGGAGGCGGCTAGGCTGATGGAAGAGAGGACGGAGGCTGGGGAGGGTAAGCAGGGCTGGTGGGGACTTCGGGGAAGTGGGGGACCTGGGACGAGAGGCGGGAGGGCTGAAGCAGAGGGGTGGGCTTCCTTCTGCATCTGCTCAGTGCCCAGCCTGCAAACAGCAACTGCTATCAGGGTACCGGGGCCAGGGAAAAGGATGACAAATGTGATGTACATATAGGGTGTGAAAGCCAGGGAAAGAGCGAGAAACTCAGGAGGGGAATGGACAGTGCTGGGCGCCTGAGTGCGACTTGAAGCCAGGCAGGCTCCCAGATCAGATACTCTGAAGACAGCCCTGGGGAGGCACAGCCCTGGGGTGGGGGACCCAGACATGACCTGTGTGCCCCTCTGAAATCATTTAGAACATAATCTTGAAGATGATCCATTAAGCATTGGGAATGTCTCATCATAACTTTAAGTGGTCGTAGCCTGTAAACAATATACCTTCTGCCATGTCGACATTTCTTTGACGCTGAAATGTTTGATAACACTCTGAAGTGTCTCAAAGAGAATCTAGCTACTTGATACGAATCATCATTTACTTTAAAATGTCCATGTATAAGCTCTTAAGAGTTGAGAGTTTTACAGAGTTCTCTTTTCTCCTTGAACTCCACAGAAGTTTATCTGGGCATGATTATTTTTATGACTGAAAATGTTCTAGTGATCGTCCTGTTTTGTCTCTCTGCCACATAGAAATCGAAGTGAATTTTTTTCTATGATTTTAGATAATGCAGTTCTCCCTGGGTTCCAAAATCTGGGGAAGCTCAAATCCCTTACATGAAATGGCCTGCTGTTGTTGTTTTTCAGTCGCTCAGTCGTGTCCGACTCTTTCCGACCCCATGGACTGTAGTACACCAGGCTCCCCTGTCTTCACTATCTCCCGGAGTTTGCTCAAACTCATGCCCATCAAGTCGGTGATGCCATCCAACCATCTCATCCTCTGTTGTCTGCTTATCCTCCCGCCTTCAATCTTTCGCAGCATCAGGGTCTTTTCTAACGAGTCGGCTCTTCACATCAGGCGGCCAAAGTATTGGAGCTTCAGTTTCAGCATCAGTTCTTCCAATGAATATTTAGGACTGATTTCCTTTCCGAAAGCCCCTTCACCACGATAAAGCTGTGATCCTGGTATTTCCTGACAATCTATGGCACAGCTTCCCTGTACATTATGTTATCTCTAATTACTTATAATACTTAATACAAAGTATAATTTATCTGTTGTTGTTTACTCACTAAGTCTTTGTGACCCCATGGACTGTAGCCCGCCAGGCTCCTCTGTCTATGGGATTTCCCAGGCAAGAATACTGGAATGGGTTGCCATTTCCTTCTACAGGGGATTTTCTCAACTCAGGGATCAAACCCATGTCTCCTGCATCTTCTGCATTGGCGGGTGGATTCTCTACCACTGAGCCACCTGGGAAGATTAAGTTATCTATAAATTATATGTAAATAGTAGAAGATGCTATGTAAGTGTTTGCACACGAATGGAAAATTCAAGTTTTGCTTTTGGGACCTTACTGGAATTGTTCTTCTGAATATTTTCTCTCTGCGGTGGGTTGAATCCACTTGCGGAAGTGGAGGATCTGGAGATGGACAACTTTCAGGTAATCCATGCTCACCTGCTCTGTGGAAGCCTGCATATGCCCTGAAGGACCAGAGCACTAGGACTGCATGAATAAGAATGCTTGAATTTCACACCAGTACCTGCCTGTGCCTGCCACCTTGCTCGGCCTTGGCTTCTCTGTGCCTGGTTTCCTCTTTTCCTCTTTGTGAGCCTTGGTGGGTGCGAGGCTCCTGCTCTCTCTGCCTGGATCCCCTCGGTCACCTGGGGCTGCTGCTTTTCCCCTTCCCACCCTTCCCCAGAGTTCTCAAATCCCTCCCCTCCTCTCCAGCTCCACTGCCTTTGCTCTGTTTCAGAGCCCCGTGTCTCCCACATGGACTGCATCACAACTTCCAGCTGAGCTACCGACTCCATCGCATCCGTCCTCCACAATGCCATGTGGTGGTTTGGCTAAAAGGCAAAGCTGACCACGCTGCTCCCTTGGGTAAGGCCCTTCGTGGCTCCCCATGCCCGTAAGACAGAGCGTAAATTCCTTACTCTGGTGGATGGGGAGTCTGCCTGCCTTTCTTGTCTAACATCTCATCTTTCCTTTATGTTCCAGCGTGTGTCTCTGTGATGGAAAGTGGGACTTCCCATGGTGACATCTATATCTTACAGAGGCGTGTGCCCTGAAGAGACACCGCTGTAGGCTTGCAGAGTCAGTGCTCAGCTGCCCAGTGTCATTTGAGGGAGGAAGGAAAATCTTTTCGCTCATTCAAGCTGGCTAAAATTGCAACATTCAACTTTGATTCCTTTGCTTTCAGGTCTTACTTTCATCAGTTACCTTCTTCTAAAATGTATGTAACCCTGAGGAAGATAACTGGTATCTTCACTAATATGGTACCTCAGAGGGCATTAGTTGAACTGTTGCCCAGACTTTTTTTACCCAACTAGCTGAAAGAAGGAGAGGGATGCAGTAAAGAGAGGAAAAACTAATTTTGGAATGTTGCAGGCTGTCTGGGATAGGTGGTCCCGGATGGGGTCACGTGCTTGTCAGCAAGAATGTGAACTGGGGAAGGTGACAGCTGTAAGAGGGGCTTAGCCAAAGCTGGTCCTTCCCTGTCGAGTGTCCCCCCTGCTTTCTGGGTCTGGTTACTTTGGCAATATGAGAAGTGGGAGGGACTTAAGGGGTGGTCCAGGGTGGTGGTCCAGGGGTTAAGACTCCACGCTTCCAATGCTGGGGGCACAGATTCAATCCCTGGTTGGGGAGCTAGGATTCCACATGCTAAGGAGCAACTAAACCTTCGTGCCACAACAAAAGATACGGCCGGCCTCAACTGAGACCCAGTGCAACCAAAAATAAGTGAGAATTCTTGTCACAAGTAACAGGAGATTACATCCAGCCTTTTTTCTGTCCTGCAGGCTGATGGTAAGACTGCATAACCTGAAAGAGAATATCTCTTCACTGGTTTCTATTGCAGAGCAGGACTGGGGACAGTCTAGGCAAGCTGCTGTCAAGGATGACATTCTGGAAGAGGCATTCAAACATCAGTGATATAGAACAAAACAGAATGTTGTTTGTTTCAGTAACAATACGTCTTAGGGGGAGCAGTAAGTGTGGGTAGAATTCTTTGTTAAGCCTCTTGGGGGATATTTGTGCCAGGGAACCCCCAGGGGACATATCCAAGTGACAACTTAATAATCTGCCTTCAAAGATCATAGATACTATAGACTACTCAGTTCTTCCTGACTTGTGCAAGAATGGGGCCAGAGCTGAATTGCAGAGTGATGGACAACGTCTTATTTTCCTAGCTTTACTGAGATATAATTGACACATAGCGTCTGTGTTGTTCTGATACGTTTACATACTGCAAAATAATTGCCATCATACCATTAGCTAACACTTCTATCATGTCACATAATTACCATTTCTTTTTCTTGGTGAGAACATTTACAGTTTACTCTCTTAGCAACTATAGTGTGAGTAACTATTATGCTGTATGTTAGGTTCCCAGAACTTTAGTCTTATAACTGAAAGTTTGTATCTGTTGACCAACATCTTCCAGTGTCCCTCACCCACAGTTCTTGGTAACCAACCCTTTACTCTATTTCTAAGAGTTTGGTTCTTTGAGATTCCACACCAAAGTGATATCATCTGGTATTTGTCTTGCTCTGTGTTAGACAGTATCTTTACTGCTTCCCGCCTTCATGCCCCCTAGAAAGCACCTAGGGTCTCTAAACAAATGCTGAATACCTTTTAGATAAAATGTGACCCTACCTGTTCTTGTAAGCATTTTAGAGCAGAGTCTAGCCTGTGGTAGGGAGGTCTGGAGCCGGGAGGACTCAATTCAATTCTCAGGCAGTTATTAATAAACTAATTTGGCATGTGTTCAATCATGCCATCTACTGTGGTTTCATGAGTAATCCAGGCAGAATTCTGATACCATCTCTTACAGTCAGAAATTTGTCTCTTGGTTTAGAAAAAGTGCAGGAAAAAGGGAGTGCTAAATGTTTGGTCCTAGGGCTGTATTTGTCTCCTAGGGTTATCGTTAACAAATGACCACAAACTGATGGGTTTAACACGACAGAAATGTATTCTTTTGCAGTTCTGGAGGTCAGAAGTATGAAATTAAAGTGTTGGCAGGGCCATGCTCCCTGCGAAGGCTCTAGGGAAGGGTCATTCCTGCTTCTCTTGGTTTCTTCTGCTGGCTCCTGGGGTTCCTTGGTTTGTGGCAGCATAATTCCAGCCTTTGCCTCCATATCCACGTGGTTTTCTTCCTTTGGCCTCTTTTTCTGCATCTCAAATTTCCCTCTCCTTTTTCTTATAAGAACATTGTTCATTAGATTTAGGGAATACTGTAAATCTCAGACCTTGACTTAATTACATTCACAAAGACCCAATTTCTGAACAAGATCACTTTCATAAGTATTGGGGGCTAAGAGTTGGTTATATCATTTTTGGGGTGCACTCTTCAACCCAATGTACTCCCCCAAACCCTAACATCTCATTAAAGAGCAGAGAACATTGAAAAATAAATAATAATAACCGTCATTTGTGGAGCACTCGACCTGTGTGGATGGGGGCTTTGGGCATGGCCAGGAGGCAAGGTTTGTCAACTGCGACCCTTGGGGCGGGAATGGGGGTTGACCTTGGCAGTTGGTTACAATGCTAAAATGATGTCATATAGGTGGCCTTGATGACTTTAAAAAAAGTAACCTTTTATCGACATGCAGATATTACAGTTGGATGTTGGATGAAATTTTACTAACTGGACACTCTTTATGTAACCAGCACCTGGACGAGACAGAGGACATTACCAACAGCACATAAACCCCCTCATACCACTTAATGATCACCCAGCTACCATCCTGACCATTAACAGCATAAAGAGTCTTGGGTTTACTTTGTAATTCACATACATTTTTATAAATATAATCATAACAGTAGAAACAGTATGTTCTTTCCCACAACATGAAGAGTTTTTTATGAGATCATCCACATGGCTGTGTGTAGTCACATATTATTCATTCTCACTGCTCTATAATGAAATTGGTTTTTTAAAATTTTATTTATTTATTTTGGTCTGTGCTGGGTCTTCATTGCTGCACGAGCTTTTGCCTAGTTATGGTGAGCAGCGGCTACTCTCTAGTTGCGGTGCTCGGGCTTCTCATTGCTGTGGCTTCTCTGGTTGCGAAGCACAGGCTCTAGGGCACTCAGGGTTCAGTAGCTGTGGCTCCCAGGCATGTGGGATCTTCCTGGATCAGGGATCGAACCGGTGTCTCCTGCACTGGCAGGCAGCTGAGCCACCAGAGAAACCCCTGAAACTGAGTTTATCACAGGGATGCCCTGGGTGGGAGAGTTAAGCAGTAGGAAGCATGGGCCGTGTGGGACTCTTCCCTTAGCCAGTCATGGCAGCCAGAAGCTCCTTGGCCATTTTACACTGGGATGGAGGCAGGCTGGGGACCCTAGCAAATGAGGTGGCTTCAGGACGGACTTACGAGGCAGAAGCAGCAAACATTTGGTGAAAAGGAGGCATTAGGGAAGATTAAGAAGGAGGCAAGCGTTTGATTAAAGGGAATTGAGAGCATTTCATGGGGGCTTTGATGCAAAGGAGCAGGACATTTTTAGTGCGGTCTTTGGGAAGTTCTCTGAGCCAGGATGCCCAGGACTTTAAGCTGATATTCTGTCTATTTCACAGAACAGAGTGAGTTTTGAGTTTTAGAGTGTTAGTGGTCGGTAACTGTAGATGGCATAAGGTAAACTACCCCCCAGTTCTGTACTTTAAAAAATTTTTAATTGCTTTAAATGGTCTTCAGAAGCAAGAGAGAACTACAAAGGAACTAGATTTTAATTCCTGTAACTTGCCCACAGGTTCAAGAGAAACCCCCATATGTGATTTCAAAGTGGTTCCAGATTTGTTACTGATATACTCTGACTATGGCTCTGAACCTCAGACACCCCGCCTGTGGCTTCCTTTTACAGAAAAATAGTAGATTTTATTTTTAAAAAATAATAAAAGGAATGAAGTCTTTTATCATAAAGAGAATCTGTCTTTTAAGTTTGTGGAAGAGAAATATATCAATATTATTGAAAACATAATATTGATTGTTCTTATGGGGGAAATTGAAATGGCAGACATGTTTTTTTTAATATTTTTTATTGAACTATAGTAATAGATTGGGCTTCGCTGGTTGCTCAGACAGTAAAGATGATACATTATACAATGTTGACAAACCTAGTTTAGGTGGGTCTAGAACAGAAATGGTGTTCGAATTCCAGTAAGATTAAGCAGCAGAGAAAAGAAGCAACATTTTACAGAAAGCAGACTGCAATGACTTTCCCAGGGGTAGCCAAGATCCAGGAAAATCTGAGAAGTGTCTGTCCTTTTAGATCTGCTGGGAGGAGGGCCGCCGTAAGAGCATACATAGTAAGAACAATTGGCAACAGCCCCTTAGAGGATGGGACAAAAAAAAAGCTTTGGATAAATCTATCCAAAGAAGATGCGATGGCGTGGGAGGAGGGAGGGAGGTTCAAAAGGGAGAGAGACATAGGCATACCTATGGCTGATTCATGGTGTTGTATAGCAGAAACCAACACAATAGTGTAAGTAATTATCCTCTAATTAAAAATACATAAGTTAATTGAAATTTTTTGGACAGTGAAAGACTAGAAAGATCAGTGTGAAATGCTAAAAAAAAAAAAAAAAAATTCATGAACTTTGTGACCCAGGAAATACCTCTGTCTAAGAGAACACCTGAGACATTCATGGAATTTGGTTTCTGAAGGAAAACACAGGACCAATGGGACGGATGACAGAACAGCTGGGCAGGACAAGCTCGGAACAAGCCCAGACTCAAGGAGACGCAGGACTGATGGGAGAAGACCTCTGAGTGGGATTTTCCAGCTTAGTAAGATTTGTCTAAACAGCGGTTTGCTTTGAACAGACCCAGAATGAATGGTTTCGTATCTCCCATCATGGGAAATCCCATAAGAAAAGACCCTGGAGGATTGTGTTCAGAAAACAATTCTTGGAAAACACAAGAGAGGGCGGGCTCTATATGAAATAAAGGGCCAACTTAAAAAAAAAAGCAGGTTCAACTGATACAAAGCTGAGCTTGCCTGAAAGAAGCCAGGGACAGTTGAGGGGAAGAAAGCACAGGGGAAATATCTGGTCCCTGCAGGAAAAGATTTGAAGAAAAGCAATGATTTTCAAAGGGTGGATATTTTTAAAAGGTCTACAAAGAAGAGCATCTTGAGAAGTGCATGGGAGCAGAAGCATCAATCTGGCTTTGGTTCAGGATTGTGCCTGAGTGATCCTCCATTTGGAACACAGGGGGATGAGGGAAGAAAGCCACCTTCTTTAGGGGACAGTCTGGGGTCTCGGCAAGGATGCCCTGTGGTGGGATGCCTTCAGGAGGGGTCGAAGGTGCCCAAGGAGGCACCGGAGCCCGGAAAAATGGACATTCAGAGAGTCTGACTTCTAGTTGGGAAAGGAAGGTACTTCAAAGAAGAAGACCTGGTCACTGGAGCCAGCATCACTGCAGACTGCTAACTTACACGATTACAACGGGGGCTTCCCAGGTGGTTCAGTGCGAAGAATCCACCTGCCAATGCAGGGGATCTGGGTTCTGTCCTTGGGTCGGGAAGATCCCCTGGAGAAGAGAATGGTAACCCAGTCCAGTATTCTTGCCTGGAGAATCCCATGGACAGAGGAGTCTGATGTGCTACAGTCCATGGACTGTCACAAAGAGTCAGACATGACTGAACGACTACGTAACAACAACAACATGAAGGCAATGACATCTCAGACCCTGCTGTCTCAGAGGGAGACCCTGTGCATGGCTCCCTACCCCTTATAATGGCACTTGCACAGTGGTAAAAGGAGGGGGAGATTTGACCCTGTTGAGTTTAAGTGGACCCCAGACCCCTGTCTTCCATTGCCTGACTAGCATCTTGGCAGAACAGAAATGGTTTTCTTGATCCACATCTTCCTTTCCTCCCTTGCTTGAGTTTCTCTCTTGGTCTTTGCAGCATCACCTACAGAGCCTAGGGGAATATACTCTTGCTCATACATCTGCCCTGAGAGCTGGGGATTTCCTGAGTTTGCAGATGGTAAGTCATTCATCTTTTGGGTTCAACACATTAGCTCTTAGGATGTTAAGCTGAGTCTCGTGAAAGACTTGGTGCTCTCAGCATCCCTATAAGGTGCTGAAGGGTCCACACCTCTCCCCACTAGAGATGGTCCAGGCAGTGGCCCCAGCTCCATCCAGACCCTCAGAGCCCCTTCAGCTATGGCTGAGCAGAATCAGAAATTCACCATGGGAATTAATTTATACTCAAGCTTGAGGCTTCTCTGTGTTGGAATTTTATGGAGTATTTTTATATTGCCATTTAGTTGTTCACTCACTAAATCATGCCCGACTGTTTGTGATCCCATGGACTGCAGCATGCCAGGCTCCTCTGTCCTCTGCTGTCTCCTGGAGTTTGCTCAAATTCATGTCCATTGAGTCAATGGTGCTATCTATCTAACCATCTTATCCTCTGCTGCCCTCTTGTCCTTTTGCCTTCACTCGTTCCCAGCATCAAGGTCTTTCCAATGAGTTGGCTCTTTGCATTCACGTGGCCAAAGTATTGGAGTATATTGTCATTTGCTTTCACAGTAAATCTGATGAGCTCTATCATGCTGTTTGGTGCTTCATAATCTGAGGTGGAAAATGGGATAGGGAGTTAGTTTTCCAGCTTAGGTACCTAGCGGCCTTGGAGTCAATTGAAATGTCTGGTCCTGTTTTATTTCTGACCTTCAGGCAATCAAATCTGCTTTGCCCAGCTGTGGTTCTAGGAGGCTGCCCAAAGGACCAGTAGTTGATATTGTGAAAATTCCACTTGATGGTGGGGGCAAGATTGAACAGACCTGGAAGGACACACCATAAGCACAGTGGGTTAGTTCAGCCAGTTCAGTGAGCCAGGAGTTGGGAATGTTAGCTGGGAGCCCATGGAGGTGGCACCTTCCTGCTCCAAACCCCGCCCACCTCTGTGAGGGACCGAGCTGATTGGCTGCTCTGGAGGAAGGAGCTGGGTGTGATGCTTGGTTCTTCCCTCTTTTCTGTCTTTGCTTGCTAGGGGACAATGTTTCTTCTGTTCTCCTGTTTTACCTGTACAGAACCTGCAGCTGCAACACTCAGTGACTGTAGATTGTGTGGATTCAGTCAGTCAAACTGAAGGTGGGTATTAGCAAGCACACATGTAGAAAGCATCCAGCACCAGTTCTCCAAGAGTTTTACTAGGCAGTATTTTTTTATGGATGTGAGAGTTGGACTGTGAAGAAGGCTGAGCGCTGAAGAATTGATGCTTTTGAACTGTGGTGTTGGAGAAGACGCTTGAGAGTCCCTTGGACTGCAAGGAGATCCAACCAGTCCATTCTGAAGGAGATCAGCCCTGGATTTCTTTGGAAGGAATGATGCTAAAGCTGAAACTCCAGTACTTTGGCCACCTCATGCGAAGAGCTGACTCATTGGAAAAGACTCTGATGCTGGGAAGGATTGGGGGCAGGAGGAGAAGGGGACGACAGAGGATGAGATGGCTGGATAGCATTACTGACTCGATGGACGTGAGTCTGAGTGAACTCTGGGAGTTGGTGATGGACAGGGAGGCCGGGCGTGCTGTGATTCATAGGGTCGCAAAAAGTCGGACACCGCTGAGCGACTGAACTGAACTGGACCGAATTGATTTTAGTTTTTAAAATTTTTGGCTGGGTCTTTGTTGCTGTTCTTGGGCTTTCTCTAGTTGTGCATGGGCTTCTCGTTGCAGCAGCTTTCTTGTTGCAGAGCATGGGCTCTAGGGTGCATGGGCTGCAATAGCTGTGGCACATGGGCTTAGGTGCCCTATGGCATGTGGGATCTTCCTGGATGGATTGAACCCGTGTCCCCTGCATTGGCAGGTGAATTCTTAACCACTGGACCACCAGGGAAGTCCTATTAGATAGTATTTTGATCTTTGTTAGATACTCAATTCCTCCCTAAGGCAACATTTATAAACAGTTTCTTGTGTATCCAAAGAGGTACCCCACGTGTAAACTATGTGTGTGTGTCTTTGTGTGATTTTTTTTCTCCCCTAGCTTGACTTGAACTGTGCCTGACATGAATTGAGTGCTCAGTTAGTGTCAAGTGTTGTCGATTCCAGAAACCTGGGAGTTTTCCTCCATACATATCTCTCTTTCGGTCGAGCATCCTATCCATGGCCAAGTCCTGTGGGTTTTCCGTCCTCAGCATCTCTCAAATCTGCTCCTTCTTTTGCTCTCCCCTGCCATCATCCCAAGTGGTCTTTATCTCCCCTGGGCCAACGGGGCTTTCTCTTTCCATGTTGCATCCAGGAGCCAGAGTGGCTATCCTAAATCTCAACCCCTAAAAGCAGAGACATCACTTTGCCAACAAAGGTCTGTATAGTCAAAGCTATGGTTTTTCCAGTAGTCATGTATGGATGTGACAGTTGGACCATAAAGAAAGCTAGCCCAGAAGAATTTATGGTTTTGAACTGTGGTGCTGGGGAAAACTCTTGTGAGTCCTTTGGACAGTAAGGAGATAAACCAGTCAATCCTAAAAGAAATCAGTCCTGAATATTCATTGGAAGGACTGATGCTGAAGTGGAAGCTCCAATACTTTGGCCACTTCATTCGAAGGGCTGACTCATTGGAAGACCCTGATGCTGGGAAAGATTGAGAGCAGGAGGAGAAGGGGCGACAGACGATGAGATGGTTGGATGGCATCACTGACTCAATAGACATGAATTTGAGCAAACTCCGGGAGACAGTGAAGGACAGGAAAGCCTGGCACGCTACAGTCCACTGGGTTGCAAAGAGTGGACACGACTGAGTGACTGAACAACAAATTATGTCACTATCAGCCTAAGACACTCCAGAGCTTTCCCGCATATGGTCACAGAACACACTTGAATCTACCTCCTTCCCATCTCTCAGACCTGCCTCCACTTTTCATCCCTACCGCTGACTCCTCAAACCCTCATCCTTTCAGCTTGACTCTGGCGCTGATCCTGTAGCTGACTGCCCACCTGCAGCCTCACACTCTCCTAGCTCTCTCTCTCTCACAGAGAAAGAAAGACTTTAAAAATCATTAAACCCAACATGTGATTCTGCTACTTGAGCCTTGTCAGTGGCTTCTCACCTACAGTGTTGACATCGGCCCAGAGTCAGACATCTGGGTCCCCCGCCCACTCTGGGATTTGGACCCTGCTTCTCTCTCTCCAAATTTACATCTTGCCCAGCTCTATCTCATGTGCAAACCCTTTGCTTCAGCCACTCGGAACACCCTGTTCTTCTGCGGTACCCAGGCTGTTGCACACGGATGCTTCTGCTGCAGCTACTTCCCTGACCTGTCCTGCCCACCCTGTTCTGGCTGGGAAGCACCTACTCATCTCTCGAGAATCACTTCTCCTAAATGACCAAGAGTAGTAGAAAATTACATAACGGTGGCTTCCAGTGGGTTTCTGTATTTGCTTTCTGGACAATATGTCTTCCGATAGTCTTTGATTAGCTGTCTCAACCATGAGACTATGATGACTTTTAGGAAAGAATCAGATTTATCCCCGTGCCCCACACTAAGTGGGACACGGGGATATTACTTTTTTGAGTAATAAAGTAGATAATAATAAGAATCAGTGATAACCCGTAGAAGAGAAGAGAATAAATGTTCATGAGTCCATGCTGATATAAATAAAGTATATACACAAAGGGAGAAAAAAGGAACATTTCTTTTTCACAGGAGAATTCCAATTGATAAATGTAGAAGAAATGAGAGAGGGAGAAAAAAGGACAATTTGGCAATGCTCCATTAATGATTGTGGCAAGTATGTCGCATGGGTTGATGCTGAATGTGGGATGTGAAAATAGATGGAAAACAGAATATCTGCAGAGTCTCAAACTATCTCCTTGCAAGAGATTTATTCATCACAAAAGAAAAATTATAATAGTGGAGAAGCCTGGTGGACGTCACCTCCACCAAGTGGCCGCAGTTTACATCACCAGGATTGAGAACCAGCAACATTACAAAGCCCCTGATAGGATACACTGAGAAGGGCATAGAGTCCCATCTGTGAGATTCTTGCCAAAATTAACAGCCTCCATCGAATCATGAGAAACCACTGGACAAATCCAGACAGAGGGGCATTTTACAAAATCACCAGCCAATACTTTTCAAACTGTCAAGGTCATAAAACAAACAAACAAGTAAAAAGCAAACAAACAGAAAACAGGAAAGAAAAGAAAGGGAAAGACTAAGAACATTGTACCAGATTGAAAGCGATTAAGGCAACTAAATATAACTAAATAGGATGTAGAATCCAGGATTGGACCCTGGTCCTAAAAAAAAAAAAAATGAGTAAATCAAATTGGTGAAGTTTGAATAAGGCCTATAATTAGCTGATAGCATCATATCAAAGTGACTTCCTGGTTGTGGTCACTGAACCATGGTTATTTAAGCTGTCAACGGTTGAGAGCCCTAGGGGTAGGGTGGAAGGGAACCCTGTACTATTTTTTGCAGTATTTATAAGTCTTAAATGATTTCGAAGTGGAAAATTTTGAAAAGAGAGAAGGAAAAAGAATTTCTCAAGCACCCCTTGAGATGGTAGAATTGATCCCATCCTTCTCTATACCTGTCTCCACCCCACCCATTATGCTTTCTCATAGCATTTACAACCCTTTGTCATACTCGCTGCCTTATTGGTCTACCTCCAAGTTCTTTTATGCAGGATATTATTTTTCATCTTTGAGTCTTCAGTGCCTATAACAAGTGATAAATACTTATACGGCGCTCACAAATTCATTCATTTGTTCATTCAACAGCTTTGATGTGCCAGATTTCATGCCAGGGCCATGAAACTCAGTGGTGGATTTTGTCCAAGTGGCTACCAGTCCAGGATGGAGTCAGAACAACTCAGAGGGAACTCTCGGGGAGTGTGGTGGAGTGTGGTGTGATGGAGCGAAGGAAGGCTGCCGTGCCGGACCATGACTGGCGACACCAGGAAGAGCTTTCCCGAGGAAGAGACAGTTAAGGGCATAACCAAAAGGTTGGTCAAGAATTGTACAGCCAGGGTCTCCCCCAGTGGTCCAGTGGGGAAGACTCTGAGCTCCCAATGCAGGGGACCCAGTTTCCATCGCTGGTCAAGGAACGAGATCCCACATGTCACAACTAAAGGGCTCTTGTGCTGCAACTAAGATATAGGGCAGCCAGATAAATAAATGCATAATTTTTTTTAAAAAAAGAATTATGCAGCCAAAAAGGGAAGGAGAAAAAATGTTCCAGGCAGAGCCCTCAAAAAGCCACATCCAAAGTCCACAGGGGAGAGAGAACAGAGAATTTGGGAAAGTGCACCCTGGCTGCAGGGTCCACAGCAAGGCAAGGGATGGCCAGAAGTGCCACTGAGCAGGCATCAGGGCTGGGTCAAGCAGGGGCTGGTAAATCAGGAGAGAGGGTTTGTTCTGTGAGAGGGTGACCCCAGGAGGTTTCTCTTGTAGAAGAAGCACTCGGGGTGCACGTGGAGAATGATGGGGGCACAGCCTGGAGGCAGCAGACTGGCCAGAAGGCAATTTCAGTGGTTAATCGGAGATGAACAGCAAGGGGAGAGAATGAGAAGCTTCTGGGGTGGCAGCTGGAGGAGGAATATGGTTTCAGAGGAGAAAAAAAAAAAGATGAACAGCAATGGCTTGGCAGGTCCTAAGCAGGGACATCCTGCCAGCAGCTATGCTGAGAACAAGTGTCTCTCGCCTTCTGATCTCTTCCCTGCATCTCCAAACTCCCATTTTCAAGAGAGAGAGTCAGATTTCTATACTGGCTCCAATCAGCTATGACCTTGGTGTTTGCATTGGTATGCCTAGGAGGTCAGGGTTCTGGGGTGTCAGTGAGGTTCCCTGGATGTATCCCTTCCATGGGGGAGGTGGGAGTGGGTCCTTGGAAATGGGGGTTTATGTAGGAAAGGCCTGTAAGTGGGGTGACCAGGAAGAGTCAGACCGACCCACCTGATGCTCAGAGGAGAGACATGGCCTTAGGTACTCACATCCTGGCATCCAGAGCATCCCCCTCAGTGAGACCTGGGAAGCTGCTGGCATCACTTAGAGAGGGTATAGGGAGAGCGGTCATCAGAGAGAAGCCCACCTGATGGGTGATCAAGGAAGGGAGTCAACCAGCGAAAGGTCCCGGGGAAGGGGGCCAAAGGAGAAATGGACAGGGAGGGAACACATTCATGGTGAAGATCCTGGAGAGAGCAGAATCAGGGCAGGGATGGAAGAATGCCTGTGAGACCAGTGGGGCCCTGGCTTCCAGCGTGAGGAGAGGAAGGAGGAAGGAGTGGGCGGGGCTGCAGGTGAGGCGGAGGAGGGCCCCCCTGAATGTGGGAGGTGGGGAGACAGCTTGCAGGAGGTTCAGCACAAGTTTGAAAAATCTGCTGTGGAGAAAGGGGTCAAGGAAACTGAGAAACGAAAAAGAAATCTCTGAGCTGAGGTTGGAGATCCTGAATCTGAAGGAGCCCGGTTTCGGTGTGGCGTGACCTGCTCCTGGAGGGGGGAAGAGAGACTCTGACCAGGGCTGGCTGAGTCTGGGTTTGCAGGTGGGTGTGGGGGCCCCCAGGCTTCTCCACGGAACCCCCAGGGGCCTCCCAGGCCCACTGCTCCTGCAGCTGTGACGTCGGCCCTGCTGCCCACTTTGTGCCAAACCTCTGCCCCTTCCGCCTTGCGTCCTGTGTAGACAGAGGGTTCCTGCCTGCTCTTCAGGACGGAAGTCTCTTGGGGCTGTTGCTCTGTGAAAGCTGCCCGCCTCCAGCAGAGCCCCTCAGCGCCCTCCAGGGACCTTAAGGACGCTCTGAAGCTCTTCCTGCCTCCTGATTCATGCAGTGAAGGTGACCCTCCACCTCCAGCAGCCCAGGGCCCTGGGTCCCCTCTGGTTCTGCCCTGAACATCCCTGTCCTGGAAGCCCATACGGCCCAGGCACTGGGTCTCCAACCACCTGAGTGAGCGCGCTGATCCTGGGCTGCCTGTAACACGCATGCCTTTGGGAGAGGGATGGTGGATGGTGGGGAGCTGGTCTGTCCACCTTTATAGGCACCCTCCTACAGGGACTCTGAGACTGACCTTGTCAAACTCTCTCATTTCACAGGTGCCTGCCTGCTCAGTCGTGGCTGACTCTTTTGTGACCCCAGGGACTATAACCCTCCAGGCTCCTCTTTCCATGGAATTTTCCAGGCAAGAATACTGGAGCGGGTGGCCATTTCCTCCTCCAAGGGATTTTCCCTATCTGGGGATCAAACCCACATCTCCTGCTCTGACAGGTGGGTTCTTTACCACTGTGCCACCTGGGAAACCCCTCATTCCATAGGTTAAGGAACCTGAAATGAAGGTCTTGAAAGCTTAAGCACTATCTCAAGTGATGCAACTGCTTTAAAAAAATTGAAGTATATTTGATTTACAGTGTTTCAGGTGTATAGCAAAGTGATTCACTGATATCATATATACCTATTCTTTTTGGCCACCTGATGTGAAGAACTGACTCATTGGAAAAGACCCGGATGCTGGGAAAGATTGAAGGCAGGAGGAGAAGGGGATGACAGAGCATGAGATGGTTGGATGGCATCACTGACTCAATGGACGTGAATTTGAGCAAGCTCCGGGAGTTGGTGAAGGACAGGGAAGCCTGGCGTGCTGCAGTCCATGGGTTTGCAAAGAGATGGACACGACTGAGCAACTGAACTGAGCCGATTCTTTTTCAGGTTCCTCCCTGTTATTACAAAATATTGAATATAATTCCCTGTGCTCTATAACAGCTCCTTGTTGTTTATTTTATTGAGTCTATCAATGTATCGTATGTAATAGTGTGTATCTGCTTATCCCAAACCCCTAATTTATCCCTGACCCTTTTCCCCCTTTTTGTAACCATAAGTTTGTTTTCTATGTCTGTGAGTTTATTTCTGTTTTAACTACAATCTTTTAAAAATTCCCAGATGTTTTTGAGCAATTTCAAGCTTACAGAAAAATTGAGGGGAAAGTACAAAAATTCTCATATACCCCACCACTCCTCCTCCAGTTTCCCCAATTATTAACATCTTAACTTACCGTGGTGCGTTTCTTATAATTGATGAGCCAGTATTGATACCTTCCTAACTAACACACAGTTTACAGTAAGGTTCCCTCTTCCTGTTGTTCATTCTATGGGTTCTATATGTGTAATGACCTATTTCTACCATCACAGTATCAAACAAAATAGTTTCACTGCCCTAACAAGCCCCTGTGTTCTTCCTATTTATTCCTGCCTTGGTCACTGGCAACTACCAATCTTTCAACCATCTCTGTAGTTTTGCCTTTTCCAGAACGTCCATATAGACAAAATCATATTGTGTATCCTTTTCAGATTGGCTTCTTTCACTTTAACAATATACTTTTGAGGTTTCTCATGTCTTTTCATGGCTTGATAACTGATTTGTTATAAGCCTGGTGGGTTATAGCCCATGGGGTTGCAGAGTCGGCCACGATTGAGTGACTGAGCATGCACACAAGATATACATGTAAGCTGTAATGTAATAAATGCCTTTATGTCTATACTTAATTTATATGTTCTGAGTCTGATGTGCCCACTTTATAAATGAACTCAATTTTTACAAGGTGCACACCTTCAGGTTACCAGCCTTGATTCTGATGTCAAGGCAGAATATCTCCAGCAACCCCTTGCGGCTGCCTTCATGCCCTCCCAGAGAATGTCAGAGGCGCTGGTTATGACCCCACTTATTTCTCATAGCGTGGGTTCCTTCGGCCTGTTTGGGACTTAGCCTCAGTTGCATCAGATAGAACCTGTTGTCTTTGGTATCTGCCTTCACTTGCTCCAGAGTTCCTTTGTGAGACACATCCACGTTGTTGAGAAAGCAACTGAGTCTTTCATTCTGCTTCTCTTTTAAATCCCATAAGGCACACAAGTGATGGATGGTGCGTGAGCATGTGTGTGTGTGTGTGTTTATGTGTATGTACACGTCTATGTTCTGTGTATTCGTTGCCCTGCTGTGGACCTCCATCTTTCTGACCCATTGGATTCACCCTAAATTTCAACTTCTTCCAAGTCTCAGATGGGTTAACTGAGACAGACAAAACCTCCACACACCAAGCTTGCTGATGAGCCCAAGGGCCAGCCCTACCCGTGATCCCAGATCGCATTCACCCTCAGCGGCATCAAGGACACAGGGAGCGATGCTTCACCCCAGAGCTGGGGATGCGGGCACTCTCCCCTTCCCCTGGAGCTGTGGCCTGTGACAGGAAAAGCTTGGTAAAGGAAGGGGAGGAGGTTATAAAGCACAGTGGAGGAGCAACTCTGAGGCTTTGAGGTTGTGGATTTTAGAGATGTTTTAGGTGTTTGGAACCCAGAGGCTTTGGGCCTGTGGGACCTGAGGATTTTTCCTGTTCCATCCCCACATCATCCTGAAGTGGGGGCACCCAAAGTTCATCATCTCCATTTAATGTTTAAAATGAGATGCCCATTATGATGCAATTATGTCTGCTTGGCTGGGAAGAAACCAGACGATCTTAAATGCCTTGTGTTAAGAGCGTAGTTCCAGCATCACCTTGTCTGGTCCACGGTGCAGCTAAGAACTGCCTATTAAGGTGCCTAGTAACACAGGCGAAAGGTCTCCAGCTCGCCTTAGTACACATGGTGTCCGGGTGAACAAGGGTCAGAAAGAGACTCTGCTGGCAGCTGGCGGGGGCCATGAAGCAGCAGCACCCACCCCAAAGAGCTCTCAGTGTTTAATGGGGCCCCTGCCAGAGTGGGTGGTGGGGATGAGCCCTGGCATGTCGTCCTGTGTCTCTCCTCCAAGGATCTGCTCAGCTCCCCGCAAGATCCTTCGCTTGAATCCTTCCCGGGGCAGTCGCCTGCTCCAGACTCCAGAAACTTTTTTGAAAGAGAATCACCCTAAAGTGCCCACGGTTCTCCCCAGCCCAGCTCTGCCCATCCAGCCTGTATTCACAGCTGCCCCCCTCTTTGTCAGCATGCTCTGGGCTTGTCACCCTTACTGTCTCCCTGGGGGGGGTCCCACAAACCACCCTTCCTCCGCAGAGCACCCCCTCTCCTCCAGCCAGAGGGACCCTTTCCTCTCCTCAGTCTCCCTGAAGGGCTGTTGGCCTTGCCCGGCAGGAGTGGGAGGCTTCTGCCTTGGGGTGGACCCTCAGTACACAGGGGCTGGCTCTTTCCCCAGAGTCTTGAAAAGTTCCCAGAGACTCAACTAGGGACAGTCTGTGGGCCTGTCCCAGAAGAAGCATTCAGACTTGGGGACCAGATCTTGTACCCTAAGACTTGACAGGGCCTTGGGGAGCTCTGAGGATGTGTCTGTGTGTGGGTATTTAAGTTCAAGAGGGTTTACTTTCCCCTACTGAGTTCTTTGTTTTTAAAATTCCAGTTGTGTTAACATTACCATCTATTTTTAAAACTACTGATTTATTACTAGACAAGGCCCCTGACATCTAAGGAGTTAGGATCTGGATTTTAGGGGTGCACATAAAGAATATATACTCAGGGGACAGAAAGAAGCACAGATTAAGTCAGGAAGATCCCCTGGAGAAGGAAATGGCAACCCACTCCAGTATTCCTGCCTGGAGAATCCCATGGACAGAGGAGCCTGGCGGGCTGCAGTCCATGCGATCTAGAGACTACATGACAATTGTCAGCATCCCAGGGCTTGTGGCAAGGATGAGTCGGTGGGTACTCCACATCATTTGGAGAAGACAACCATCCCTCATCCACATACACATCTCTTTCAAGCCAATTCTCAAGTTCCTACTGTGTGTCCAGCGTGGTGATGGAAGCTGGGACTGGAAAACAAACATGATTTTGTCCTCCAAGTCCATCAATATAACAGGACAAATGAAGGGTTAAAACCAAAGTTCACATGGTGAGCCATAGAGCTCCAAGAATAGAAACCCCTAAGCTCCAATACTTTGGCCATCTGATGCAAAGAGCTGACTCACTGGAAAAGACCTTGATGCTGGGACAGATTGAAGGCAAAAGGAGGAGTGGGCAGCAGAGGATGAGATGGTGGGATAGCATCACCCACTCAACAGACGTGAATTTGAGCAAACTCCAGGAGAGAGTGAAGGACAGGGAAGCCTGGTATGCTGCCATCAATGAGATTGCAAAGAGTCGAACATGACTTAGCGACCGAACAACAACAGGAAAGCTAGGCTAGGGAACCAGGGAGGGCTTTCTGGAGGCGGTGACGTATGAGTTGCATCTGGACAGAAATGAGTCACTTATATTTTCATGGCACCTTGCAGTTTACAGATCACTTTCACATGCCTTATCTTGCATAGTTTTCTCCACAGCCTTTGGAGGTTGCCCTGAGATGAAATATTATCCCACTTTTACATGTTACACATGGAAGGGGGGGCCAGCAGTGCCCAGGGGGTTGAGTGCACTGTCCAGAGTCACACACACACACACACACCACCCCTCGGGTGGCTGTCCTCCTGCTTCCTGGTTCTGGGCTCTTTCAGCTCACAACCAGGTGGCCTGTGCCCTCCACCCCCTCCGCACCCGCTGAACACAGCTGAAGATGGCAACTTTCTGATAATCCCAGGCAGGCTTCCTGGAACCAGTGTGGGGGAGCTGGGGCAGCGAGGAGGGGGGACACTCAGAATAGCCTGGGGGCCTCACCCAAGACTCCACCCCCAGGAAATCCCCTGGTCTGTGGCCCCTCCGAAGGCGCTCTGACCATCTGCCCCTGCACCGAGATCCAGGGCCACTCACAGCAACTTCCTGTATCCTTCTCTCGCTCATCCCCGAGTTGGATGTTGGGCGGTAGGTGGCTTCGGGGTGGAAAGCCCACTAATGGCTGTGGCCTTTTCTTCTGGGGAATTCCACCCTCGCCCCCATGGCCCTTTACAGCCATCAAAATGTGCTTGGTTTCTGTAAAATTAGGAAGTCATTGTCACCTGTCACTCAGAGTAATCAGAGCTCTGTTCCCCTTTGAGTTGTGTTAGTCGCTCAGTCGTGTCCTCCTTTTTGTGACCCCATGGACTATAGCTCACCAGGCTCCTCTGTCCATGGAATTGTCCCGGCAAGAATACAGGAGTGGGTTGCCATTCCTTTCTCCAGGGGACCTTCCCGACCTAGGGATTGAACCCTGGTATCCTGCATGGCAGACAGATTCTTTATCGTCTGAGTCACCAGGGAAGCCCCTTCTGCTCCCCTCACGTCTTCATTTTTTTCCCCCTTCTCCTCCCCACCTAGGCCCCAGGAGCCATCATCAAGGTTTATCATTAAAGACTTTGTTAATTCCAATCTCTGGATGAAGAGGGAGTATTTGAATTCTTTTTATTATGTTTTAATTAGCTGTTAAATACATAATCAATGGGCTTCCCTGGTGGTCCAGCTGTAAAGAATCCGCCTGTCAATGTAAGAGACGTGGGTTCAGTCCCTAGTCTGGGAGGATCGCGTGTGCGGCACAGCAACTAAGCCTGTGTGCCACAACTACTGAACTTGTGCCCTAGAACTCGGGAGCTGCCACTCCTGAAGCCCAAATGCTCTAGAGCCCGTGCACCACTACAAGAGAAGCCACCGCAATGATAAACTTGTGCGCCGAACCTAGAGAGTAACCCCTGCTCGTCGCAACCAGAGAAGAGCCCAAGCAACAGTGGAGAGCCAGCACAGCCATAAATAAATACATTAATTAATTTTATAAAAAGCCCCTGCACACTGCAACTAAACCCTGAAGCTGCCAAAACAGAGAGAAAGAGGTTTCCCTCTAACTTACAGACATATGTAATACATGTACCCATAGGGGTAAAAGGTGTTGTTTTGAAGGTTATCCCCCCATCCCATGAATAGATCACACCGCATATATTGTTCTACAACTTGCTTTTTTTTTTTTTTTTTCACTTACTCTGCTATGGGGATTTTCCCCGCATAGCTCTACATTTAAAAAATTTTAACCGCAGCTTAGTATCCTGTGGGTATGATCCTTCTGCAGTTTCACATATAGTTAAAGATCAGTAGTATTAAATTACCACAAGGTTCTATGCTGTAACATAGCCTGAGCATTCCTGAAAACTCTTGCGTTCTGCAAAAGTGTGCACTAAAATAATAGGCTAAAAACAACAGGGTAGGGCTGACCTGCACAGCGTGCGTGACTTGGGAATAGAACCCTACCCAAAGTGGTGATGCATGTTTCAGGAGCAACCTGGACAGCTAGGTCAAGTGATCGCACATCCAAGGTTGCCTCCGGGGATGTTAAAACTCTCCAGCAACATTGTTGCCTGCAGGTGATGGGCCGGTGCAGGTGGAGGTGAACTCCCAGCCAGGTGGACACAGGGGAAGTGCAACCTGCTTCCTGGGATGGGTCTCTCTGGGCCCAAACCCCAGGTGCAGGCACGCTTTTCAAATCTCTCAAAATAGACCTGAAAGGGCTCTTGCTTCAGCCGAAGTCGAGTTAAGGGTCTTTTCCTTTCTGGCTGAGGGTTACCATTCTACATCTGCTGTCCCAGCTCTCCCAGTCAGAAAGAACTCCATCGAAACCAACCAGCTTCTCTTTACAACCTCAGGGGCTCCTCTTGATCGGGTGTGGGGAGGCTCTTTGGTACTATAAAAGTATTTGTTATAGAGGAAAAGGTGGTAGGAAGATGGCTAGAACATAGTAGTTGCTCGAGAAGCATTTATAAAGGACGGGAGGGAGGGAAGGAGAGAAGGAAGGAAGGGAAGAAGGAATGAGGGAGGAGAGAAGGAGGTTAGGATGCAAGAACAATTTAAGGCAACTACTAGTAAACACCGTCGGTTAAGAAGAGCATGCCTGCATCACGTCATCAAGTTCATTAACTCCTAAATGAGGACCCATGACGGATCTCTGAAGGTCCTTGAAGAAACTTTTGCTGGTGTGAGGGAGAGCAAAGACTACTTATGTGGGCCTCCCAGGCGGCGCTAGTAGGAAAGAACCCGTCTGCCAACGCAGGAGACGTAAGAGACGCAGGTTCAATCCCTGGGTCAGGAAGAGCCTCTGGAGGAGGGCATGACGACCCATTCCCATATTCTTTCCTGGAGAATCCCGTGGACAGAGGAGACTTGAGGGCTGTGGTCCATAAGGTCAAAAAGAGTTGGACAGGATTGAAGAGACTTAGCATGCGCGATGTGAGCAGAAAACATTCCTTGAATAAACAATAAGGACCTACCGAATAGCACAGTGAACTAAATTTAGTATCTTATGATAACCTGTAATGGAAAAGAATATATATATGTATGTACAACTGAATCACTTTGCTGTACACCTGGAAGTAGTGCAGCACTGTGAATCAACTCCACTGCAATAGAAAAAGGAAAACATTCTTTGAAGGGGTATCTTTAGTCTTAGATCGTTTTACTTTTTGTTTTCAGAAGATCTTTACATTGTGAAACAATAATCATAGCAAATAGTCTTTCTACGTCTGTGCCTCCCTAAATTCATATTCTTATTTGGCAAAATGCTGAATCATCAGCATTTTATTGGCCCTCAAATTTGGGGGTGAAGTTGTGCTAGTTTATCAAGTGTAAAAAGTCTGGGAACCACTGAATGTTAGACCATCCTTGATCTCTAGATAAAATGGTCCCTAAACCATACTTTGCTGACAAAGGTCTGCCTAGTCAAAGCTATGGTTTTCCCAGTGGTCATGTATGGATGTGAGAGTTGGACCATAAAGAAAGCTGAGCACTGAAGAATTGATGCTTTTGAACTATGGTGATGGAGAAGACTCTAGAGAATCTCTTGGACTGCAAGGAGATCCAACCAGTCAATCCTAAAGGAAATCAGCCCTGAATATCAGGGGAAGGATTGATGCTGAAGCTGAAGGCCACCTGATATGAAGAACTGACTCATTGGAAAAGACCCTGATGCTGGGAAAGACTGAAGGCAGGAGCAGAAGGGGATGGCAGAGGATGAGATAGTTGGGTGGCATCACCGACTTGATGGACATGAGTTTGAGCAAGCTCTGGTGTTGGTGATGCACAGGGAAGCCTTGCGTGCTGCAGTCCATGGGGCCACAAAGAGTCTGACACAACTGAGCAACTGAACTGAAACCATACTGGAAAAAGCAGTGACTGGTCTATTCTTCAGGTCCTCGGACATTCTGGCTTCATGATGTAACTGGCATAATGCGGTCCACTCATAGTCCTCTCTGTTCTAGAAAGAAGAATTACATTAAAACTTGTTTGAACTTCATGCTGTGGAAGTTTCCTTCAAGCATAGCTTATTTTTCACAATGTAAATAGGGGAAACTTGGAGGATGGAGGCCCAGAGCGTTAAGGGGACTTCAGATCCCCCATACGACCCCCTGATCACCCAGCCATCTCCCTGGGACTCTCTTCTGGTCCCCCGAGACTGGCGTTAAAGTCCCTTCACCCATGTGGCAGTGAGGGCTGGGCAGATTAAAGAGGCTGAACCGAGGCTTGGGGAATGAGTGCTCCTGGACTCAAAGCTCTTCCCCAGTGGTTAGGACCAACTGCACGTACCCAGATTTCTCTCTGGTGAAAGGAAATCAAGTCAGGCAGGGGTTCCCTAAGATGCTGCAGCCCTGGACACTGGTCTGATGGTCCTGACCACCACCTCTGTATCTAGACAATCTTTGGCAGTAGACAGAGCCTGACCCTGAAAGGCTCCTGGGCTCGTGCCAGCAGTGGTGGTCTAATCAGGTCACCTGCTCTGGGTTTTGGGGGAACCTACCTGTTGATGGAGGAGGTCACCTGCAGAATCTTTAAGTTGCTTCCAGCTTTTATGCCTCATGAACTCCCAAGTCCACCATAAAAAAAGGCAGCCATGCAGAGACAGACTCTGAACAAATCCAGTTGCAAAGTCCCAGGCATGGAGAGGGAGATGGAGAGAGGGCAGAGAGAGAAATCACCTTTAAGATATTTATTAACTTTTATTTACAATAGCCAGGACTTGGAAGCAACCTAAATGTTCATTGACAAAGGAACAGATAAAGAAAATGTGGTACGTATACACAATGGAGTATAACTCAGCCATTAAAAAGGAATGAAATTGGATTACTTGTAGAGATGTGGATGAACCTTGAGCCTGTTATACAGGGTGAAGGAAATCAGAAACAGAAATACAAATGTATATTAATGCTTAGGACATCTATAAAAATGGTACCGATAAACCTACTTGCTGGGCAGGAATAGAAACACAGATGTAGAGTATGGATTTGTGGACACAGAGGGAAAGGAGAGGGTGGGATGAATTGAGAGCAGCACCGACGTATTTACACTATCACGTGTTAGATAGATGGCTAGACGCAAGTTGCTGGGTAGCACAGGAAGCCCAGCTTGGTGCTCTGCGGTGACCTAGAGGGATAGGATGGGATGGGTGGGGAGGAGGCACAAAAAGTGGTGGGGGGGAATATCTACACATACAGCTGATTCACTTTGTTGTACAGAAGGGACTGGCACAGCACTGTAGAGCAACTCTACTCCAATTTTAAAAAAGATATTTACTCAGTTTCAAAGCAAAGTGCTGAACAACAGGACATTATCATTTGGGTTAAGGAGTATACAAAGCAATGGGGCTTCCCAGGTGGCTCCGTGGTAAAAAATCTTCCTGCAATGCAGGAGACACAGGTTTGATTCCTGGGTCAGGAAGATACCCTGGAGGAGGGCATGACAACCCACTTCAGTATTCTTGCTGCAGAATCCCATGGACCGAGGAGCGTGGTGGGCTTCAGTCTCAAAGAGTCAGACATGACTGAAGCAACTGAGCATGCGCACACACATACAAAGCAATATTGATGCACATTAGAATGTATATTCAGGCAGTATCTAGAGGATGATATGAAAGAACTGGTTGATCCTGGTGGCCTTGAGGAAGGGACTGTGCTGGCGCACGGGAGTGGAGAGGAGGCGCTTCATTGGCATAAACTTTTGTAATACATGTTTTGAAGTAACTGGATTTTCGAAATGAGCTTAGAGAAACATCCTGGCTCAGCCATTTAGTAACTACCGGTCTTTTGGCAAGTGACCTAACTTCCAGTTTTAGTTCCTCATCTAGAATATGAAAATAATAACCCCATAATGTTATGGGTGGGGATTAAATGAGAAAATGATATATAAAGAGCTGAGCGCCGTGTCTGGTGAGTCAGAAGGCTGCACCAAGATGTGGATGGTTTGGCTCCATGTCTGGAAGCTCACACTCGGGTTGGGAAGTCAGTCTCAGCTGGGAGGGTGCCCCTGTGTACAGGGAATGCGGTGACCGGGGGGCATCCTCCACTTTATCACGTTTCCTCCTCATCACAGCCTGGAGGGGCAGCGCGGGGAGCAGAGCTGACTTGAAGTTCACACCTCCAGACTGCAGGGCAAGAAGGGGATTCAGGTCTTACAACCACCTTGACTTGTGTGGGTCATGTTCCCCTCTTGAGCGAAGGCCATTCTCCATCAGCCGCTGGGTTAAGGGGAGGACAGAGGCTCTGCCTTATCTGCCCTGTCCTTTCCAGGCCGGTAGGACTTGTTGGCAGGTGTCCTGGAGGCAGGCGGACCGCAGTCCAGGATGCGGTGGAGGAGCAATTCTGTGTGGCTTCATCATTTTTAACTCAGCTCAGGCCCCCTCTCGCTCCCTCTCCCCCAACCCATGTACATTTCGCTCCCGAGGCCCCTCCTAACTCCTGTGTCCATGTCGGGTGGAGTGACTTAGGCAGTTTTCTCAAGTTTAGAGGAAGGAGGCCGAATTAATCAGAATATTTGGATCTGAGGACGCTGAGCTGCAGGGATGCAAAAGGTCATCTAACCTCTGGGTCCCCACTATTTCAGAGAAGGAAGTGGGGGTCTGGAGGGCAGATTGGGGGCATCAGGGTCGCACACCACTTTGTGCAGCACTGAGACTCCATCCCAGATCTTCTGCCTCTAGGACAAGTGGCAGTGGAGGTTCTTGGGCTTTTATTTATTTATTTATGTATTTTGGCTGTGCTGGGTCTTCGTTGCTGTGTGGGCTTTTCTCGAGTTGCGGCAAGCAAGGGCTACTCTCTAGTTGCGACGCATGGGCTTCTCATTGTGGTGGCTTCTCTTGTTTTGGAGCACAGGCTCTAGACAAGCAGGCTTCAGTAGTTGCAGCACATGGGCTCAGAAGTTGCAGCTCCCAGGCTCTAGAGCACAGGTTCAGTAGTTGTGGCACATGGGCTTAATTGCTCCACAGCATGTGGGATCTTCCCTGACCAGGGATCGAACCCATGTCTCCTGCATTGGCAGATGGATTCTGTACCACTGAGCTACTGGAGAAGCCCACTTCTTGCTCTTTTTAGCTGCAGAAAAAATACAGCACAGAGTGTTTAATGAGGACTGATTTGTGTCTCTGCACGGGTGCAGGGGTGGGGGGATCCGGGGTGGAAGAAACAAGCATATACTGGGAGCGAGATGAGTACAGGGAGCTAAAGCTCCTGAGATTCAGGGAGGTGAACATCCCTCTCCCCATTGTACAGATGACAAAACCGAGGTTCAAAGAGCTCACATCAGCTTCCAGAAGTCTCATGGCTAGTCCGAGACAGAACCAGGATACGAATTCAATCCTTCTGCTTTAAAGCCTAATGCGCTTTCCACAACAATAAAGCTTGAAGTCAGGAACAGGGCATAAATTTTTCATTCTAGTCTCCTGGCAGGCTTTGCAATGACATCAGCGTGTGGTCAGCGTTGTAGGACCAACAGGGTGAGTCAGTGTGAAAGTCCTGGGGACCACCATCAAAATCCCCTTAGCAGTGGATGCCTGGGGTTCCTGGACAAGTGACATGAAGAACTCGTTCTCAGAATTAAATGTGAGTCAGTGTGATGAGGATGTGGTCAGGACCACTCGCCCTGGTCACAGTCAGCACCCTCCGGGGCCGGAGCCGTGCCATCCAGGTCGCAGACACCTGATCGGAGGATTAGTGGCCACTCTGAGCCCTGGCTCCTCTCAGGTGGCTTGAAAGAGCCTCTGTCCCATAGCAATTTCTGTGTGGGACGGTGCATTGTGACCCAATTGGACTCTTTTTCTTGGGAACTCGGAAGGAGCGGCTGCTGTGTCCAGAGCTGCGAGGAGCGAGTCGTCACGGTGAGTCCCCAGGACCTGACCGCAGAGGACTGTGCTTCAGAGGAATCGCTCAGTGCTGCAGTCTGATTCGTCTAGAACTTCTCCACTTCCTCGTAAGTCCTCACACACCCACGGCTCCTTCAAGGAGCACTCTTTGCTTTGGGGTTCTGGTCACGCCAGCTGGAGCCTTGTATTCCCTGTGGCTGTAGAGAGTCCCCGCACTTCTGAGAAGCACCCAGAATATCTACACGCTCCTATACCCATGCGGTGGTCTCGGTACCCCAGCCTGATGCTTCTCAGCTCGTATTTTGCTGGGATAAAGCAAAGCAGGGCAAGGAATTGAGGATATACACGAAGGAGTCATCATCAGGACTGACCAGAGGATTTAAGGCAGGTAAGAAAGGGAGAGGGAGTGAGGCCAGGGAGAATGAGGGTCTGGGAATCCAAGATGGTTGGAACTGAGGTTCTAGAGGGGCAAAGAATGAAAGTGTGGAATGCAAGAAACTGAGATTATGGTGGAATTGAAATTACTGGCAAAACGAGGTCTAGCGTATGAGTACGGGACTAAGTCGGGGGGTAGGTAGAGGACAAGATTGTTGGAAAGGAGGTGCTCAGGGAACCGTGTTCGCTGCACAGTACACCTCCAGAATGGAGGAAATATGTGGATGACTGGAGAAAATGACCATGATCCAGGAATTACCATTACAAGGAAGTGACAGCCCAACAGGTGGGTGTGAGCACACGTCCCTGGGACAGTCCTCTTTTTTGACTTCTGATTTTAAGATAGATTGTTGGAAGAGGCGTGAACTTATGAGTTAAATCCCCTGCATGATATGAGGCGACAGTCTCTTTAATTGTTCACGCTGATATCCCACTAGCTTTGCTCTTATGGGCCTCTTTTGGGGGCAAAGTTTGTTTGTTTGTTTTGGCCGTGCTGGGTCTCCATTGTGGCACCCAGCTTAGTTTCTCTGTGGCACGTGGGAGCGTGTTCCCCAACTAAGAATTGAACCTGCCTCTCCCGCACTGGAAGGTGGATTCTTCCCCTGGGCCACCAGGAAAGTCCTGGTTTATTTGTTTGACGATTGTAGGAGGAAAGAAGAGATGAGGTTATTCAATAAAAAGCTGTCACCCTCCTTCCTGCTCGATAATATACTGGAATTAAATATATTCCATGACAGATAAAAACACCCCCGTTTTTAACATGGATCTTAAATATGTAGGAGCCTTGGATGAGAAGGCTTCTATGTGTGCTTATACCTGGGACATAATGAGGTGTAGGTGGACGAGAGTGAAGTGGGAGATGGGCATTCGTGAAGGAAGGTAGGAGGATCCAGGTGGAGGTGAGCACCTGGAAGCCGAGGGCCAGGAATTGGTACTGCTAGATGGGCCAGGCTCACTGATCTCTTAGGAAGCTCTTCCTGCACCCTGGTTAGCAGATCAGCGGTGGTAGGTTGCTTGCTTTCTGTCTCTGTCTCTCTTCCCCACACTACCTCCCAGCTGGGTGAACTTGGGTATGTTTATACAACCTCCTGGAACCTCAGGGAACAGTGTGCATTCAGGGGCAATCCCACCGCACAGACTAACTCCCCTATGTGTGGTGTGTGTTAGTCCCTCAGTCGCGTCCAACTCTTTGTGACCCCATGGACTGTAGCCTGCTAGGCTCCTCTGTCCATGGGATTCTCCAGGCAAGAAAACTGGAGTGGGCTGCCCTTCCCTTCTCCAGGAACTATCCTATAGGGTTAAAAAAAATCTGAACTATTAAAGGAGGTGGTTTTTGGAGGCATTATAGGCACCCTGTCCTTTGCTCCTGCAGTGCTTGAGTTTTTGCTATAAAAATGTATCATATTGTTCTCATATGCATGCTAGTATATGCATGAACATGTATACTTATTTTTGTACTTTTATTTTTATTTATTCTTTTGAGTGAAAAATTTATATTGAATCCCTGAAAGATTAAAAAGGACAAAATGGTGAGTTTGGGTACCATAACAGAAAACCTCACCTAACTGTACCGTTATTCACAGGAGTGAACAAACCCCAAACATGACAAAATTCAAGTTCTTATATAATTGTTACAAGTGAATGTAAATGAACTAATCATTTTATCATAACCTTGCTTTGTTCAGTTGCTCAGCCGTGTCTGACTCTTTGTGACCCCATGAACTGTAGCCCGCCAGGCTCCCCTTTCCACGGGATTTCCCAGGCGAGAATCCTGAGAGGGTTGTCATTTCCTCCTCCAGGGCATCTTCCTGACCCAGGGATTGAATTTACACCTCCTACACCTCCTGCATTGCAGGTGGATTTTTTTACTATGCTGCTTGGGAAGCCACAACTCTTCTTTAATCATAGGAAAAAGAAAGGAATTTTATTTTTGTATTTTTAAAACTTCTGCTTCTGTTTTTGACTTAAGTGGTACCAGCTTGCTGTTGGGACAGCATAGTTTGAAGCTCAGTACATAATGGTCATGATATGTGTCCGATACGCATCTTTAAATGGAAGAACGGCTTCTCATTTGGTAAAGAGAGTCCAAGCATAGCAAGGAGTCAGGGTTGATAAGGAATCTGCGTGTCTGCTCTGTGAAGAGGGGTGTCTCCCCCACCACACCCCAGCCTCTGAGTCCTGCATGGGCAGAGGTGGGTATTGGGGTACAGTGCTCAGCGGAGTTGGGGTTTGGGCAGGGAAGGGAGAGGCAGTACCAGGCCTCCAAGCCTGGAGCAGCTTCGCTGAGATCAGCACTCGCTGGGGAAGTGGGCGGTTTGAGTTTTACTTTCAGTTTTCACTCCAAGTCATTTCAGGATGAAACTCATTTAACGGTCAGATCTCTCAGCCAGATTTCTCAGCAAACCTGGGCTCCACCCTAGCCCAGGTTGTTCAACTTGAGCTTGAGGGTGGAGCTGGGAGGGAAGCAGTGGGCATGAGGCCAACTGCACAGAAATCCATCCTCTGCAGATCGGCGATTCTCCCCGAGGGGTCCCTGGGTACCAGTGCCTGTGGGTGACGGTGGGCAGGCATCTTCCTCGGTCCTCTCCTCGTGTGTGTGTGCCTAGTCACTCAGTTGTGTCCGACTCTTTGCGATTCCATGGTCCGTAGCCTGCCAGGCTCCTCTGTCCATGGAATTTCCCAGGCAAGAATACTGGTGTGGGTTGCCACTCCCTTCTCCAGGGGATCTTCCTGACCCAAGGATTGAACTCAAATCTCCTGTGTCTCCTGCATGGCAGGGGGCTTGTTTACCCACTGAGCCATCGGGAAAACCCTGTCCTCTAAATATGGACATCCAAAAAGGAGCTCTAGGCCATCATTAGCTGCCAGTGAGTGCCAGGCTGGCACTGTGTCTGCAAAGCTGATAAGACACAACTCTAGCCCAGGGGAACTCACAGGGTAGAGGGGAAGGAGGAAGGGGAAAAAGGTAGGGATAGAGAGGTGACGGCAGCTCTCCTGGTGGCCGCTCTGTGCCAGGCGCCTTACTTATGTTATTCTCACTGTCCTGATTATGACTCAAAGGCAAGGCTTCTCAAAATTTGAGCTACGGACCACCCATCAAAATACAAGTTCCTAGGCCACACTCTGAGCCAGTGGGTCAGAATTTACTGGAGTTGGGTTGGGTGTCTTCATTCTTTTTAATTTTTAAAAATAAAAATATTGGATTTTTAATGAAAATTTTTAAATTTTTTACTTTGTTTTACATTTTTAATTGAAAAAAATTTTTAGGCTGCACCATGCAGCCATGAAATTAAAAGACGCTTACTCCTTGGAAGGAAAGTTATGACCAACCTAGATAGCATATTCAAAAGCAGAGACATTACTTTGCCAACAAAGGTTCGTCTAGTCAAGGCTATGGTTTTTCCTGTGGTCATGTATGATGTGAGAGTTGGACTGTGAAGAAAGCTGAGCGCCGAAGAATTGATGCTTTTGAACTGTGGTGTTGGAGAAGACTCTTGAGAGTCCCTTGGACTGCAAGATCCAACCAGTCCATTCTGAAGGAGATCAGCCCTGGGATTTCTTTGGAAGGAATGAGGGTAAAGCTGAAACTCCAGTACTTTGGCCACCTCATGCGAAGAGTTGACTCATTGGAAAAGACTCTGATGCTGGGAGGCATTGGGGGCAGGAGGAGAAGGGGACGACAGAGGATGAGATGGCTGGATGGCGTCACTGACTCGATGGACGTGAGTCTGAGTGAACTCCGGGAGCTGGTGATGGACAGGGAGGCCGGGCGTGCTGCAATTCATGGGGTCGCAAAGAGTTGGACACGACTGAGTGACTGATCTGATCTAATCTGATCTTACGCAGTGTATGGGGTCTTATGCCATGTTTTCTGACCAGGGATTGAACCCATGCCCCATGCATTAGGAGCATGGAGCTTTAACCACTAGACTGCCAGGGAAGTCCCTGGGCATCTTAATTTTTAACAAACATCTTGAATAACTCATGCATTTCAAAGACCGAGATCCTGCCCCTGACTAGGGGGTAGACATTGTACATTAGTATGTTTACTAAGTTGTGTCTGACTCTGCTATCACATTGGACTACCATGGTTTTTACCAATAAGAAACCTAAGACTCAAAATAGTTCAATTGCTCAGGATCAGATAATATAAGTTGTAGGGACTTCATTCAAACTCTGAGCCAGGGTGATGGAGGACTCCACTTGACCTGGTGGAATTCTGATTTATGCCTGTCATCCTGCATCAATAATGGCAGCCTTTTCAACCTCAATGGCATTCTGGTTTAGATACTAAATTATACGGGTACCCCATGGTGTAAAAATGTTAGTCACACACTCCTATCCAATTCTTTGCGACCCCATGGACCGTAGCCCTCCAGGCTCCTCTGGAGAATTCCATAGAATTTTCCAGGCAAGAATATGTCAGTGGATTGCCATTCCCTTCTCCAGGATATCTTCCTGACCCAAGGATTTAACCCAGGTCTCTCGCATTGCAGGCAGATTCTTTACCGTCTGAACCACCAGGGAAGCCCACCCCATGGGGACCCCCTAACAGTTACTCTGTACCACACCACTGCCCCTCCAAAAGGTCACCCAGTGTGGTTATGGGGGATACACAGAAGATGGCAGTGTGGGGTGGGGAACCTATCATGGCCTGGCTGGGGAGGCAGAGAGGAGGTGGAAGGAGAGACAGATCAGGGAAGACATCCCAGCTGGGACACTCACCCTAACCCCCTTTCTGCCTTGGGACAGGATGGTAGACAAATGGGTTTTTTTTTTTTTTCCTTTTTAAAATTTTTGGCCACACTGGGTGGCATGTGGAGATCTTAGTTCCCCGACCACGGATCGAACCCGCGCCTCCTGCATTGGAAGTGCAGAGTCTTAACCACTGGACCGCCAGGGAAGTCCGGACAACAGATCTTACGAAAGAAACTGAAAGACAGGCTTTCTTTTCCACCGAGAGCTGCAGCCGTAGCAGCTATGAGCATGCATCGTACCAATAACAGGGTGCTCACGTTGCTGACTCCTGTTCTAACCACCCACACACATCGCCGAGATGAGCAGAGAGCCGGAAGGGCAGCTGGAGGGCGTGGCTGGGCAATGGGCACTCCCAGGCCTGGGAAACTTGGGGAAGGTGGATCCCAACCCTCTCCTGACCCAGGACCCATGTGTCCCAGCATCCAGCTGAGTCATGAGACAGTTTCTGACGTAGTCTTTCCAAAGTATGACCTTTGTGGATGATGGTGGCAAAGTCAACACTGAGATCCTCAAGCCTCATATTTGATGAAAGGAAGCTCATTTCCCCCCTTCTCCAGGGACCTTTACAAACAGAACTGCCTGCACATCTTGACTAGTTTAGATACAGCCCTGCCCGGAAGCAGGAGGATGCAGGAGATGACCTCTGAGGTCCCCAGGCGCCTATGAGGTCTGTGATCATTACAACCACATGTCAGGACCTAGAGATGTCCCTGTTTCCTGCTCCTCCACCTGGTGGGGGGCTGCGGGGCCCCTTGGCTGGTGTAGTTAGCAGGTCACGTGCCCTTTTCCCTGCACACCACCCCCTACCCCAGCCTCGTCCTCTGCCTCATTGCCCCAAGAGCAGGTCCCACAGTTCTTTTCCTGGACCTCCCTCGTGTCCTGTGTGCAGAAAGGAGCTGGGGTGCGGACACAGGATGGGGCCCTAGCATTTTCCTACATCTTCTCTGACACGCATCTGGATCTTCCAAGACCAGCCTGGGCCATTCCCAGAACCAGCCTCTTTCAGTGACAAGGAGCAGGATGTATGCACGAGTACGTGCTCAGTCATGTCTGACTCTTTGTGACCCCAAGGACTGTAGCCCACCGGGCTCCTCTGTCCATGGGATTCTCCAGGCAAGAATACTGGAATGGGTTGCCATGCTCTTCTCCAGGGGATCTTCCAGACCCAGGGATCAAACCCGCGTCTCCTGTATCTCCTGCATTACAGGCAGATTCTTTACCACTTGAGCCATTGAGAAGGAGTGGGAAGCCCTCTTCCTGAAAGAGAGCCGAGACCCTCTCCAAAGCCACCCCTACAAACTGCGTCCACTCTGGACTAGCAGAGCTAGTGGCCATGGTGGCTGTGGTCAGAGGTGCCCCCAATGGCCGGATGTGGCTATTCTCTGAGGGTGCTCTTTATCCCAGAAGCCCAGGGAAGAGCATCCCTTGAGGACACGAGGCCTACACATGCATCTCTGATTTAGATCATCCTGAATCGGGCAGCTGGAGGCAAGGGATTGGCCCAGGGCCCAGCCAAACAGAGGTTCCTTGGAGCCAGCTGCTGGGCTGACAGCTCAATAGAGGGAAAGAAAGCCTGGCTGGGGTGGGGTGGTGGGAAGTGGGAGAGAGGGCGGTGGGGAGAGGACAAGGAGGAGTGGGGAGGAGTGTGGAGAGGAGGGGCAGGAGGTGGGGCACAGGCTGCTGCCCCATCAACTGGGGACACAGAGATTTTAGGGCAGAAGCTTCAGGGAAAGGTTGGGGTGGAGGGAGGGAGTGGGGTGGAGGATCTCAGTACCTCCAAGCTGGGCCTTTGGGGAGACTCCAGACACAGTCTCTGGGTTGCGGGGTGGAGGTGAGGTTTTCAGGAGAAGAGAAAAGAAAGCACTAGAACTACTCATAGGTGCAATGCATCCCACTCAGCTCACATTTGTTTACACACCTACGTTTTGCACGCCAAGGTCCATGCTAAGCCCTGGACAAACCGGTAGATGAGACTCGATCTCTGGCAACTCTCTGGGGAGAAGACCCACAACATGCCCAGGAGGCAGGTGTGGGAGCAGAGGTAGGTGGGGAGTGCTGAGATTCCTTCCAGAAGGAAAGGAACACATGGGTTTGTCTTTATGTGTGAACTCAGGGATCTGAGAGCTAGGGAGCCCCTCAGGAAGGCAACATGTGGGTCAGTACCTAAAACCGCCCCAGACAAAGGCTTCCTTCCTCGGTGTTCCACTTCTCCTAGGGACCAGGTAGCAGGGACGATGGTTCTGAAGGTCAGAGAGGGAAGCTCCGATAACACTGAGTTAAAGGTTTCCTGATGTGGGGTTTTCTGTTCTTTGGTTTTGGTTTTGCCCTTAGAATTTCTTGGAGCCTCTAATACGTAAATTTCTGAGACTTGGACAGTATGGACTTTTGGATGCTGCAAGAGACTCCGTGACTTAGAGTTGTTCTGCCCCAGGGGTGGAAAGAGCTAAAGAATAAAAGACCGGATGTGGCACTGATCTTCAGGCTTCTCCTGGGAGGTCTGGGCGTCCTGTCGGTCACTCCACCTGTCCCCAAAGGCTCTTTGAAAGTCCTTCCGCAGGATTAAAGATTTGATGAACTTGGCTTTGTCTTCAGTGATTTGACCTTGGGTGAACGTTTCCCTTTATAGCCTTTCCACCTTTTTGCTCAGTGAATTGGGTCTCGATGCATTCCCGTTTTCAAGCGCTATCTGTCCCCAAAGCAGTTTTGTGTTGGACTATTCACTGTCATTTCCCTGAATTGTCTTTTATTATTTCCTCCATAGGTTCTGACTGCCTGGCCAGGCTGAAAGCACCCTGAGGGCAGAGGTACTTAAGATAGTGGTTCGAAGTTCCCCCAACAGTGTGACGAGATGGACTGGGAAGGGACTTCTGGGAGGACTGGATTTGCTTCTTCACTCAGCCACTCAAATTCCCAAAGGTCATTTCCTTCTTCTATTTAAAAAAAAAAGTGTGGGGGGGGGCACTTCCTGGTGCTTCAGTGGTTAAGAATCTGCCTTGCAAAGCAGGGGATGCAGATTTGATCCCTGGACAGGGAACTAAGATTCCACACGCCAAGGAGCAACTAAGCCCACATGCCACAAGGGATCCTGTATGATGCAATTAGGACCTGACTCAGCCGAATAAATATATATTTCAAAAATAAAATAATAAAATTTAAAAACGGAGTTAACTGAGCTGAGGGAAATGGATTTATAAACTAAGTTTCCATAGACCCCAAGTCATGTTTGTAAATCATTTATCCAGCTCCTGCTTACTCTGTTCTCAGCACCATGCAAGTCATGGAGAACCCTGAAATGGGCCTGTGGTTCATCCATCCCATTTCATCTGGACTGTGTGTGGATAAGGGTGACGATCATGGGGAAAGCACGCTTACAAAGCTTAAGAAAACCTCAGCATTCTGGAAAGGGAGATAGAGATATTTTTAAATGCAGGATTATCAGGCTACGTTTCTCGAGCTGGGGTCCCCATGCCATCCTCCCACTTCAGGATAGCCACATTGGTAATACAGAGCAAGCCCAGGGACAGGGCACTTTTGATTCTAAAAGGAGAACTGAGAAGGTGTTTTGCACTGAGATAAACTGGAAGCTGGGATGTTGGGGGGAGGGGGAGGGAGGGCAAGGAGGGATGGAGGTGGGGGAAGCCGGGGGCAGAGCAGACAGACCCCCAGCATGGGCACGCACCCGAACAAGGGCATGTTGTGAAGCTGTGAAGCTTGCGTGGCTCCATCCTGGCCCCTTAAGGACCACCCTGGGAAGCCCTCTAGAAAACCCATCCATCATGGACAACAGTCTGCTTTCTTTCCTCCCCGTTCAATATCCATAGCACAAAAATGTGCTTCGCTAATGGAAACCTTGTGCTGGCCCCTCCGAGGATGCTGGCGGTGAGAGGCAGAGGAGGAAGCGGGTGTGTGACGGCCCGGAGCTCCCACGTCCGGAATGCAGTGCAGGCGGACAGGGACAGCGGCTGGGGAGCCCGGCTGGCATGGGGCCCTGTGACGGTGACAGAAGGGAGGCCGGGCAGCTGGGGGGAGCTCCCCAACCACCCAGGGATGGGCGCCACCCTTCTCTGTGCTTCTCAATGATTCAGAGGCTGCTTGGTGCGTCTGGCTGGGGTTTTCACTGGCTCTTTCAGACCAGGTTGGAGGGGGAGGAAAAAAGAAAGAAAGAAAAAGATCAAATTTCAGTTCCCCTCAACTGCCCTGGGTTTGTGCAGCCAACTGTCATTGTGAGACTTCCATTGTGAGACTGTCGCTGCCTCGGTCCTCAAGGGGGTCTGCACGTGGTCAGGGTCTGCACCGACATGACAGCAATTAGCAGCCCGCCCATCAGAAGCCACTCCCCACCCCCCAACTCCCGCTAACAACCTAACCACTGGCTTAGCCCACAGGGCTGTCTGAAAGGAGGGGCAGTCAATGAACGCTTATGCTCACGGGGAATGTGAATTGAAGCCAAGCGTGGGCACTGAAGGAATCTGGACCCAGGTCTTAAGAGACCTGTGTTCTAGTCCTGGGTCTGTAGGAACTGGCTGTGTGACCCTAGTTAGGTCACTGAACCTCTCTGATCCTTCCAGTCATCTGCTGAAAACTGAACAGGGCAGACGATGACCCTCTCCAAGGCTCCCCACTTCTGTCCTGGGATGCCTTGTCGGCTGGCGGGTAATCGATCAGCAAGGTATGAATGAAGAGCTGCAGAGGCCTGGGTAATAGGAAACAGCAGTGACCTAACTTTAATTTTTTTTTTTTTTTTTACTTTCTGTTTGCCTCTGGAATGTAACTGGGGCGCACATTCAGACATGAACTTCCTCTCCTTCCCTGCTCCCCTCTCTTTGGTCCTCTGTTCAGCCCTCCAGGCCCCAGGGTGGGGGTGGGAGCCTGTGCTGCTGAGTTGGGGGCAAGGGGTGGGGGTGTGTCGAAGGAGAGAAAGGTTTCCCGGTGGGGGCTGGAGGTCGTGGGGGAGGAGTGGTCCAGGCACTGGAGAACTGATCAGCTATAAGGTCATTCTAATCCCTTCCCGATCCAAAAAGGTAGGAGATTGTGAATAGAACATTCCTCACATGAAATACCATATATACTTGCCTAGAAGAAGCCCTGGGAAAAACAGTCCTGTGTATTTAAATGAGGAGCCTCAAGGAGATTCATCGGAGAAGTCCTAGTTCTCCTTCTGGTCAGTGACATAGGGTTAGCCCGGTTTCTAGCCAAGGCGGAGCCCCGGCAGAACTGAGATTGCCAGGGCCCTGGTCATGGCCGTGGGCACAGAGACTGGGAAGGGAGGGTCCTTCGTGGAGAAGCCAGCGTGCAGTTGCTGCCACATTCACTCCACGTGGCCTGGCTCACGGGCCACATTCCTTCTGCAGCGGCATCTTCTATGTGAGCATATACGGTAACCGAGGCATTCCAGAGCCCGGCCGCTGGCCAATCAGGACTTGGGGCCTTTCTGCATTTTTTTCTTTCAGAAAAAGTTTTGGGTCCTCTAAGGAGCTGCAAATCAACTGCAGTCTACAGGGTTGTCATCCCCTCCCCCAATCTCTGACCCTCTGTCGTGGTGATGGGTATGTGTGTGTGTGTGTGTGTGTGATAGGTCTACCTTGGTCCCCATCCTGGGGAGAATCCCATGGAAACAGGCTGGCTGTCCCAGGTGTGGGGAATGTGGGTGCTGGGAAGAGGAGAGAGAAGCTGGCTGGCCAGCTGGGGCCACTGTCAGGGCACTTGGAGGGGGAAGGAAGGGAGGGGAAGAGAGAGAGAGAGGATTCTGTAACTTGTGCATCTAGAGATGTGTTGTGTGTGTGTCTCACCCCCGGAGGGCCTCCCTTGCAGGACCAGTGAGTGGCAGGGTGGTGGGACAGACAAGCAGTTTGTTTCAGGAAGGGGAAGGAACGGCTGTCTCCCCAAGAGTCGGTGTGGTGTCTAGAAGTGGCTGCAAGCTGGAGGGATAGGCCAGGAGAGGCGGACAGGGTGCTCTGGTCTCGGGGGAGCTGTGCTGGTCAAGTTGCGAGCTGGCCAGCCTGGGATTTCCTTCCTGGTCTTGAATTCTGGGTCCTGACCCTCCTATCTGCAGCCTCTGACTCTGCAGCCGTGTCCCCCAGGCTCTGTGGCTGTGACCCCTGCTCAGGTCCAGGCCAGTTCCCTTTTCTTCCTCCGTGGTTTCGGATGCTGAGGTCTTCCCACTTCCAGATGCCGTCCTGTTCCTTGTTCACTTCTCCTTCACTTAGTTCTCCTTTTCTTCAAGGCTGAACAGACCCACAGGCAGTGTGGCCCACAACCTAGAAAACCAGGTCAGTCCAAGGGGCACATTTCTTCTTCTGAGCACCTGAGATGCTTTGCCCCCTGAGGTCTTGCCTTAACATTCTTTTTATGTGGTGGACTCTTACCCAGATGAGGACATCTGAGATCAAGAGAGGTAAAATAAAGGAGCTTGCAACTTGGGCGCTCATCCAACGTCCCCTGACCACCTGCCTAGTGCTGGGACCTGGGGCTGTGAAGATAAGGATGTCTGTTGTTGTGTTAGTCACTAAGTCGTGTCCGACTCTTTTGTGACCCCGTAGCCCACCAGGTCCCTCTGTCCGTGGCATTTCCCAGGCAGGAATACTGGAGTGGGTTGCCATTTCCTTCTCTGGGGGAATCTTCCCAACCCAGGGATAGAACCCATGTCTCCTGCATTGCAGGCAGATTCTTTACCCTCTGAGCCACGAGGGAAGCTCAAAAATAAGGATGTTCCTGCCCTAAATGTGGTCCCCTAATCAGCAGCAGCAGGAGCAGTATCACTTAGGAAATTCTTAGAAATGCAAATTCTCACGTCCCTGCCAGGGCCTGATGGCAACTCTGGGAGCAAGACCCAGAGATCTCTCCCTCCTCTACCGCCCCGACCCCCACCCCTCCACAGATCTGGAGAAGAGCAGTTCTGTACAGGGATCTCAGTGTCTTCTCTGCTGGAGGAGGGGACCCAGGCCACATAAACACTTGAGGTCAATTTTCCAAGCTTCCTCTTTTGGTGATTTCACTGTGGAAGGAAGTTGAATATTTATCCACAGCAGGCCTGGGTGCAAGTCCCGTTTTCGGGAGCGGTGGCCGAAGCCCTGTTGACCTTTTGAGAATGAGGATGGCTGACTTCAGTTCATTTTCCTCCCTGTTCCTTCCCTTAATGATTTTTGGCTTTTCCTTTCACAGAAGTTTGTTTTTTTTTTGGGGGGGGAAGTGGGACATTAAGGATTTCAAATCTAGGAAGATGTATCATGTGGGAGAGAATTTCTTGAAGAAGGAATTTAGCTGGAGATGGACATTCAGGTGGATCAGTTTGGTTCACTTCACAGTATTGATCTGGATTTTGGAGGTGGTCTCAATTTGAAAAACGACTCTCTGGAACCCACACAGTCACAGTAAAACTCGAGTTAACTACCCGAAACTGATTGCTATGTAGTTGGAAAACAAGTTAATGGCTTGTGAAGGGGATCTGTCTTTGAGAACTAGGCAGATGACTAAATAACAAGGTCCTGTTTAGTCCGAAAATTTGTATAAAGTGGAAGCACGATTCGGTGATGGTCCTCTTTGGGCAAAGATTCTAAGGATGGAGCTGGGGATTTAGACGACTTGGATGTTTTAATTGTGATTCCTTTCACTATGGTGTAAGCAAGTCCCTTAAATTTTCTGTGATTTGATTTCCCATTTTCTTTCCTTTTTAAATTAATTTTTATTTTTTGGCCATTCTGTGGCACGTGGGATCTTAGTTCCTGAACCAGGGATCAAATCCATGCCTCCCGCAGTGGAAGTGCAGAGTCTTAACCATTGGACTGCCAGGGAAGTCCCCCACCCACCAAGTTGTTTTATTTAGTTTAGTTTTTTTTTTTTTTTAGTTTCTCATTTTAAGTTGTTCAGAGACGATTTCCCATGGTCTCTCTTGTTGCTGCACATGTCGTGAAGAAAGGCATGGACTGACTTTTGTTTGAGATTATCTTTTTAAGATGGGCTTCCCCAGTGACGCTAGTGGTAAAGAATCCACCTTCAATGCCGGAGATCCAAGAGATGCATTCGATCCCTGGGTAGGGAAGATCCCCTAGAGGAGGGCAGGCAACCCACTCCAGTATTCTTGCCTGGGAAATCCCATGAACAGAGGAGTCTGGCAGGCTACAGTCCATGGGTTGTAAAGAGTCAGACACGACTAAAGTGAGTGAGCACATCCTTTTAAGAATGTCTGTACAGCAAACAGCCTTAGGTAATGGAGAGGATGTCTACCTTCGGAGCACAGGATTGCTTTCTTCTGCAGTGTAATAATGTCCCAGTCCAGGCTTCTGGCCAGAGTTTGGGCGGATTTGCATGCAAATCTATAAGAGATTGGGATTTCCTGAGTCCTGTCATACAGACCCACTGCTTGTGAGTCACCTGCGTCACCCCTGTGGGACGGCGGAGAGGTAGAGCCACTGTGACCAGGATGCTCACGTGGCTTGGTGCACCAAGAGAGCAAAGTCCACTGTCTCTGACCCAGGGCATCACGTCTTCTGCCAGCACCAATGAAACTGCAGAAGGTTAAGTTGTGTAGTTTGTGGAGTTCAAGAAAAACAGAACTGAAATAGGGCAAAAAAGCATATAAGTTGGAGTGAGGCATGACTAAAGTTGAAACATGCTAAGGTCCTCGTATTGATCAGGAGATGAGTAAGAAGTTAACTGTTGGTTTTAAGCTTAATAACCACGTAGGGGATAGACATGGAAGGATAAAAATGTTGAAACTAGTAGAAGAAAAATTGAATAAATTTTTTAAAAGATGAAACAAGACAAAGATACAGGGAAGCAATGAAGAACAGTATGGTAGGAATCAATCCAACTATTCTAGCAGTCACTGAAATGTAAATGGACCACATTAAAAGAAATGAAGTAATTGTTAGAGTAAAGCCTTCCACGAAAGAGTAAATATGGTTAGACTGGATTTAGGAATCTAATTTATGCTGCTCTCAAGAGATACAACTTGAACGCAAAGATGCTGGAAGAGTGAAAGCACAAGCCTGGGAAAAGAGCTACTTGATAAAAAGAAATAAAAGAGGAAATACTATCAGACAAAGTTTACTATAAGCCAAAAAGCTTCATTAGACATAAAGAGAGATAGTCACAATGCTAAAAAGTTCAATTCCCAAGAAAGACATAACAATTTTAAACTTGTATATAACCAGTAACGTAGCTTCAAAATAGATAAAACACAACCGTAAGAACCACGGGGAAAAACTGACAAATTCACACCACAGTGGGAGCTTTAGTATTTGTTCTCAGGAGTTGATAGATCAAGCAACAGAAAAATAAAATCATATGGACAGTTTGGGCAATGCCATTAACAAGCTTGAGCTGATGGATATATTAATATACAGAATTGTATGCCTAAGAAATGGAAGAGACATTTTTTCCCAAGCTTACTTGAAACTCTTAAGAAAATTGTCTACATGTTATGCTATAAGCCAAGTGTCAAAAAGTTTAGAAGAATCAGTGTCTCATAGATTATATATTACAACTGCAAAGAAATTAAGAAATCAAGAGCAAAATATAACTCTAAAAAATAATCGTGTAGTTGGAAATTTAAAGATACATGTTTAAACAATTCTACGGTCAAAGGAGAAATCACAGTAGAAATTAGAGATACTTAATACTCATTTATGAAGATAATATTGCATTTTCAACTGTAGGGAATAATGTTACAACAGTGGTTATAAATGGTTAGAAAAATATACATAGTTTACACGCTTATATTTTAAGAGAGAAGAAAGTCTGAATAGCAGGAAGGTAAACTTCCAAATAAAGAAATTATAATAAAAGAATAAGCTTTTAAAAAATGGAAAGTTGTATTAAATAAAGAGAAGAATTAATGAAACAGGAAAAAAGAGGTAAAGAAGGATTAGCCAAGCTAAAAGATAGATGTGTGTTTAAAAGATTGATGAAACTGAGACCTACCAGCGAGAATAAGAAGAAATAAAGGGGGAAAACCACAACAGCAACATTACAAATGAGAAAGAGGATTTAACTACTTGTTATGAGCTGAATTGGGTTCCCTTGCCCAAAAGATATGTTTAACCTCTAGTACCTGTTCATGTAAACTTAATAGGAAATAGGATCTTTGCGGCCGTAATCAAGTTAATTAAGATAGGGTCATTAGGGCAGGCTGGGTATCTTTATAAGAAGGGAAGCCCTTGTACAGATTCCAATACGACTGAAGTCATTATGAGAAGGGAAGAGACATGAACACAGTCAACAGTTAGAACATCATGGAAAGATGAAAGTCATGATCGGAGCGATGTGTCTACAAGCCAAGGAACACCAAAGATTGCCAACAATCCTCAGAAGAGGTATGGCACAGGTTTGCCCTTGGAACCCTCAGAAGAAACTAACTCTGTTGACACCTTGATTTCAGATTTGTAGCTTCCAGAACAGAGATGATAAATTTTTATTGTTGTAAGGCACCCAGCTTCTGGTGCTTTATTATAGCAGTCTTTGAAAACTAGAATACTACTGAAGTAGCAGCAGCAAAAATCCATAAGAATATTATAAGTAATTTATTGCCAATAAATTTGAAAAATTAAATGAAAAAGACATCTGTTCAGTTCAGTTCGGTCGCTAAGTTGTGTCCTCATGGACTGCAGCACACCAGGCTTTCCCATCCATCTCCAACTCCTAGAGCTCACTCAAACTCATGTCTATCGAGTCAGTGATGCCATCCAACCAACTCATCCTCTGTCGTCCCCTTCTCCTCCTGCCTTCACTCTTTCCCAGCATCAGGGTCTTTTCCAATGAGTCAGCTCTTCATATCAGGTGGTCAAAGTATTAGAGTTTCAGCTTCAACATCAGTCCTACCAATGAACACCCAGGACTGATCTCCTTTAGGATGGACTGGTTGGATCTCCTTGCAGTCCAAGGGACTCTCAAGAGTCTTCTCCAACACCACAGTTCAAAACCATACATTCTTTGGTGCTCAGCTTTCTTTATTGTCCAACTCTCACATCCATACATGACTCCTGGAAAAAGCATAGCTTTGACTAGACAGACCTTTGTCAACAAAGTAATGTCTCTGCTTTTTTAACACACTGTCTAGGTTGGTCATAGCTTTTCTTCCAAGGAGCAAGTGTCTTTTAATTTCATGGCTGCAGTCACCATCTGCAGTGATTTTGGAGCCCCCAAAAATAAAGTCTGTCACTGTTCCCATTGTTTCCCCATCTATTTGCCAGGAAGTGATGGGACAGGATGTATGATCTTAGTTTTCTGAATGTTGAGTTTTAAGCCAACGTTTTCACTCTCCTCTTTCACTTTCATCAAGAGGCTCTTTAGCTCTTCTTCACTTTCTGCCATAAAGGTGGTGTCATCTGTGTATCTGAGGTTATTGATATTTCTCTCGGCAATCTTGATTCCAGCTTGTGCTTCCTCCAGCCCAGCGTTTCTCATGATGTACTCTGCATATAAGTTAAATAAGCAGGGTGACAATATACAACCTTGACGTATTCCTTTCCCAATTTGGAACCAGTTTGTTGTTCCATGTCCAGTTTTAACTGTTGCTTCTTGACCTGCATACAGATATCTCAGGAGGCAGATCAGGTGATCTGCTATTCCCATTTCTTGAAAAATTTTCCACAGTTTGTTGTGATCCCCACAGTCAAAGGCTTTGGCATAGTCAATAAAGCAGAAGTAGATGTTTTTCTGGAACTCTCTTGCTTTTTTGATGATCCAGCAGATGTTGGCAATTTGATCTCTGGTTCCTCTGCCTTTTCTAAATGCAGCTTGGACATCTGGAAGTTCATGGTTCACATATTGTTGAAGCCTGGCTTGGAGAATTTTGAGCATTACTTTGCTAGTGTGCGATATGACTGCAATTGTGCGGTAGTTTGAACATCCTTTGGCATTGCCTTTCTTTGCGATTGTGATGAAAACTGACCTTTTCCAGTCCTGTGGGCACTGCTGAGTTTTCCAAATTTGCTGGCATACTGAGTGCAGCACTTTCACAGCATCATCTTTTAGAATTTGAAATAGCTCAACTGGAATTCCATCACCTCTACTAGCTTTGTTTGTAGTAATGCTTTGTAAGGCCCACTTAACTTCACATTTCAGGATGTCTGGCTCAAGGTGAATGATCACACCATCATGGTTATCTGAGTCATGAAGATCTTTTTTTATATAGTTCTTCTGTGTTACTTCTTCTATATGTTACCACCTCTTCTTAATATCTTCTGCTTCTGTTAAGTCCATACTATTTCTGTCCTTTATTGTGCCCGTCTTTGCATGAAATGTTCCCTTGGTATCTCTAATTTTCTTGAAGAGATCTCTAATCTTTCCCATTCTATTGTTTTCCTCTATTTCTTTGCATTGATCACAAAGGAAGGCTTTCTCATCTCTCCTTGCTCTTCTTTGGAACTCTGCATTCAAATGGGTATATGTTTTTCCCTTTCTCCTTTACCTTTAGCATCTCTTCTTTTCTCTGCTATCTATAAGGCCTCCTCAGACAACCATTTTGCCTTTTTGCATTTCTTTTTCTTGGGGATGGTCTTGATCATTGCCTCTTGTACAATGTCACAAACCCTCATACATATTACCAGCAAAATACTAATTGCCAAAGTGGACTTGGAAAACCTTTAAATTGGGGTAATGAATACTTAACAATATCACTACTTGATAGATCAGTACACCAAATATTACAGAAAAAGACAGTTTCAATGTTATTATAACGCTCCTATAAGGCAGAAGAAAAGGAGCATTTTTTAAGATGTACTATGGGACCAACATAATCTTAATGCCAGGATCAGACACAGTTGCTAGAGAAAAAAAAAAATCACAGAATCATTTCACCAATGAAAATGAACCAAATAAAAAAACATAACAAATAATGACCGAGTTAGATTCATTTCATGAAGTCAAAACTGGTTCAGCTTCAGAAAATTTCTCTAAGTAGTTCACTACTTAACAGTTCATTAAAAGGAAAAAAACCATACGATCATCTCAGTAGAGACGGAAGATGTTTGATAACATACAGTATTTGCTTTACCATAAAAAGCTCTTGTCCTTCTCAACTAGGAACCAAAGGTGACTTCCTTAACCTGATAAGGGTTTTGTGGCCCACACTTGTGGGCGTGTGAGCTCGCATGCGTGCACAAACTCAGTTTTTGTAATTACATATTCGGTAGTAAAATGTTAAAGATTTCCTTCTTGACATTCTGGAAAAGGCAAAACTGCAGGTACTGGAAAACAGATCAGAGGTTGCCAAAACCTAGGAGGTGGGGATGCACATTTGTTTACAAAGGCACAAGCAATTTGGGGGGATGTAATGAAAATGTCCTACGTCAGGATTGTGGTGGTGGGTACACCATCCATCGGGTTGTCAAAATTCCTAGAACGCTAAACCCTCCGAAGGGTGATTGTACTGCATATAAATTCGACCTCATCTACCCTGATTTTTATACCTCTAAGAACAGCAAAGTGAAAGTGAAAGTCACTCAGTCATGTCTGATTCTTTGAGACCCCGTGGACTATATAGTCCATGATACTAGAGTGGGTAGCCTTTCCCTTCTCCAGGGGATCTTCCTAACCCAGGGATCGAACCCAGGTCTCCTGCATTGCAAGTGGATTCTTTGCCAGCTGAGCCACAAGGGAAGCCCAAGAATCCTGGAGTGGGTAACCTATCCCTTCTCCAGCATATCTTCCTGACCCAGGAATCGAACCAGGGTCTCCTGCTTTGCAGTCAGATTCTTTACCAACTGAGCTATGAGGATACGTCCCTGAATGGCAAAGCTATGCTTAAAAGCAAGTAGCTTTTGAGAGTGAGGACGTTCCATAGAATTTAGAGACACACACAAGTGACCTCAAGTTTGGACAGAGTGATGTGTCTTCAGGTAGAAATGGAATGGAACTCCTGTTCCATTGTGATTGTTGAAATAGGATTATATCATTTGGGAGAAAGGGGTGAGGGGAAAGACTAACCCTGTCCTCTCGGCTTGGAGTAGTCGACTTGTAGGAGGGACTTGGGGGAATTTAAGGTGACCAAAAGCATGGGATCCGGCACGGAAGAGAAGGACTGACATTGTTCATCGACCTGGAGCATCGTCCTTCATGCTCCTTTGCTAAGCAGGTGCAGCGGCAGCTTGATGCCTTCCCCAGCCTGCCCTTGGAATTGAAGATGGCAACTGGTCCCAGAGGGGAGCCCCAGGCTGCTGGCCAGACTGACCCCTACCTTATCCACCAGTCACAACTTCTTACTTAAAGACAAGCTGGAGGGACTTACCTGGTGGCCCAGTGACTGGGACTTCACCTTTCAGTGCAGAGGGAGCAGGTTTGATCCATGGTCAGGGAGCTAAGATCATACATGCCTGGCAGCCAAAAAACCAAAAAAAGGTGGTACGGAAGTAATACTGTAACAAATTCAGTAAAGACTTTTTTAAAAATTTGTTATTGTTCAGTTGCTTAGTCGTGTCTGACTCTTTGCGACCCTGTGGACTACAGGACACCAGGCTCCCCTGTCCATCACCATCTCCCGGAATTTGCTTAGATTCATGTCCATTGAGTTGATGATGCCATCCAACCGTCTCATCCTCTGTCAGCCCCTTCTCCTCCTGCCCTCAATCTTTCCCAGCATCAGTCTTTTCCAATGAGTCGGCTCTTCTCATCAAAAAAATCTTAAAAAAAAAAAAAAAAAAAAAGACAAGCTGGAGAGGATTGTCCTTGAAGGCAGGGAGGACATGGTAATAGAAAAAACATGCACATCAGAGTCAGATCAGTTTTGGAATCCAGGCTGGTTGACTAAGCTGAGTGCCCTCTGGGTCAGGGAATGACTCTTTTGAGTCTCTATTTGCTTGCTGATAAAAACGGTCATAGTAACCACCCAACCTGTAGGACTTTGATATATTCTGATCTGTTTGGAAATAGAGAAATACAGTCTGATGGCCCAAATGGAAGGGGCAGAGAAGGGGGGGCGGGGGAGCTTCCCGGAAGACCAGTTCCCGGTGGTAGCATGGTCTTGGCCTGTGTCTCAGGGTGGACAGGCCCATCTCACCCGTCAGAGACAGCTCTGGACACCTGTATGGAGCTGCTTGAGGCTGACACCCATGCTTCTCCGGGGATAAAGTCCTCGGGGAGTCAGGTTGCACTCACCTGGCTGGTGGGTGGATATAGAATGAAAACCCACAGGTCGTTTGTACAATGAAGATGCATCCTGCTGTTGTGTGATGATAATTCAATGCATCTATCTCCACAAGAAAGACACAACTGCCTTTAGCACCAAGATGCTCTCTCCAGGCCAGCGCTCTGCATTCACCCTAGACCTCCTTTTTCTGCACTTGTGTGACTATCTACTCTTTAGGACTGACCACATTTTCTGTAGATGGAGGCTGGATGCCCAGAGAGTCACTCTCTCCTGAAAGTCACTGCAGGTTATGCACGGTGGCAGTGTGTGTTCATGTCACGGTTTTACCCTCCGAGAGCAGTTTTTGTTCCACATTCTTGGGGGCAGAGCAGAAGGGGGGCATCTCCATGCCCAACTTGCATCCCACCACCCACGGTATGTTCTTGATAATTGTTCTCTTTCCACGTAGATCAGGGGCTCTCTCATTCCTCCTGGAAATTATTGACTGAGGTTCTTGGTGTGTGTACGTGTGTGTGTGTGGTCAGCATCGTGCAGGCATGATTATACTGCCCAGAAGCAGTGGCACCAGAACCTCAGGATGCTGTACCCACAAGACAGCCTCTAAGCCCACCCCTCCTTCCTCCAGTTCTCCAAACACAAGCTTGTGATGCCCTGTGAACTGTGACCTCTCCGTGGCCTGCGGGATCCAGGCTCATCCCTTGCCAGCCACTCAGGGCCTTCTGCAGTGAGGCCCTGGCATCCTTCTGTAAATTCTCAACACAGCTACAGACCTAAACCACAGCTTCTGCCGCCTACCGTCTGCCTTCTTCAGCATCTCTTAGGTTTACTGCCCCTGTGCCGGCGGCACCAAGCGGTCTCTCTGTTTCTCTTTGGACTGAGGATGGTTCCCAGCCATCACCCAAAGACCTGCCAGAGTCCGGCACTGCAACAAGGCCACGTGTCACCCAACAGCCCCTGGGTCCTGGACTTGCTCTGAACAGCCGCCCCATCAGACCACCCACCCTTGGCACTTATCATATATTTATTTTTCAAAACCACAAAAAGAACCGCGAGGCAGGAAGTTGAGAACGTGCTCAGTCGCTCAGTTGTGTCTGACTATTTGCGGCCCCGTAGACTGTAGCCCGCCAGGCTCCTGTGTCCATGGGGATTCTCCAGGCAAGAATACTAGATGGGGTTGCCATGCCCTCCTCCAGAGGATCTTTCCAACCTAGGGACTGGACCCGGGTCTTCTGGATTGCAGGCAGATTCTTTACCGCTGCACCGCCTGGGAAGCCAAGGTAAGAACAGGGCTGAGCTAAGCAGGGGTCTCCCCTCCTCTAGGGCCTGGGACCGCTCACTGTGTGTGCTGGCCCCCCTTGGCCAAGCTTCCTAAGGACCGTGCATCCAGTGGAAGTTAGGAATGATGCTGTTCCTCTGTATGTAGCATGTGCTGACTCCGTGTAGACACGAAGTCTCTACTTAGGTTATGAATGAACAATTGAAATCAACAAATGAAGAATTTCTGGTGAGTAAGGCAGAAGATGGCTGAAAAATACCAGTTGTCAAAGGATGGTGGTGGGTGCCTGAATACAGGAAGGTTTCCTGGGAGGAAAAGGAGGATCGAGGGAGTATCTTGAGCAATTGCTTGGCGTTGATGCAGAAAACATAAGCTTAGGAGTCTGACAGGGCTTGAATCTGAGCTCTCGCCCTTTACAGCTGTGTGACCTTGGCCAAGTTACTGAACCCCTCTGTGCTTTTACCCGTCACCTGTAAGAGGAGGTTGAGTACCTACCTTCAGGGTCATTATGATGATAAAATCAGATAATGTGTAAGTGCCTGGCCCAGAGGGAATGTTCCAGGAAAGACAAGTCCATTAGGATTAGAGAAGGCAAGGAGAGGAAGAGGCAGTTTGGAGGGAGACCATGTTCAGGGAGGCTGGAAGCGTGTCTGGAGCCGTTTCACCCGGCCCTGTGACCGTCAGTGTCTGTCATCTTGGCAGAGACACCCTGGAGCCCCTGCTTTGGTCATGGTTTCTGGAAGTGGCAGCAACAGCTGCCCGCTGGGTGGTGGTGATGGTGGGTGGGGGTGGGGGGTGGAAGGATGGATAGTATTCAGGTGGGGGCGGAGGAAGGGACAGCGGTGGGGGGAGAATTGAAGCTGAACCGTTGGTTTATTTCAAGGTTGCAAGACCTCCAACCATCTCTTCCTATAAGCTCCCCCTGCCTCGAGGGCAGAGGAGCCGAGCTGGGACCAGATGTTTCCTCTCTCTCGCCATCGATGGAGGGCTCGGCGACACGGGGGCAGGGAGAGGGCAGGAAATCAGGCAGAGGGACAGATTCCTTCGCTGGGAACCCATCCTCCTCCACGCGGGTCTGCCTCTTTGGAGCCTCTGCCCGCTGCAGCTCTAGGAGCTGCCGATGTTAGTGTGTGGCCACACAGAGGGGTTGGACAGCCGGTTTCCTGGAGGAGCCCCGTTGAGAGGGAACTTGGAGCTTGATTAGAAGATTTGCCCATCTCAGTGAAGACTAACTCAGGAGAGGAGAGGCTAAGAATAGCTCTTTGTCAGAAATAGACTTACAGACATAGAAGACAAACTTGTGGTAACACAGGGCAGAGCAGGAGGTGGGGGAGAGATTGATTAGGTGTTTGGGATTAACATATACACATGACTGTATAAAACAGGGACCTACAGTAGAGCACAGGGAACTCTACTCAGTATCTTGTAATAACCTATAACGGAAAAGAATCTGAAAAGGAATATATATGTACATGTGTGTGTGCGCTAAGTCTCTTCAGTTGGGTCTGGCTCTGCGACCCCATGGACCCCAGCCCTCTGGGCTCCTCTGTCCGTGGGATTCTCCAGGCAAGAATACTGGAGTGGGTTGCCATGCCCTCCTCCAGGGAATCTTCCGGATCCAGGGATCGAACCCGTGTCTCCTGCACCTCCTGCTTTGGCGAGCAGGTTCTTTACCACTGAACCACCTGGGAAGCGATTAACATGTATATAGATGCACACATATATATGAATAACTGAATCACTTTGCGAAACACCTGAAACTAACATAACATTGTAAATTAGCTCTACTTCAATTTTAAAAATGGTTAAAAAAAAAGAAAAGAGTAGCTCTTTGTGACATCTGTGTCGCTTGGAGAAAACCTGAGAGGCAGAGACAGTGGGTTGCACAGTCCAGCACCTTCAAAGTCCACCAGCAGAATCTCCCTGGCATCAGTTTTTCCATCTGTAACATGGGGAGAGTACTCACACCTGCCCAGAGGATGTTACTCCCCCACCGAGGACTTCATGGGTTAAGAACTGTCATAAATGTGCAGGATCAGCGGGAGGGAGTTTTCATGGGGCAGCGGCACAGGGGGTGTCTTGACAGGCGGGGAAGCACCGAGGGGCCCACCACCTGCTGCAGCACAGAGGGGCCTCAGCTGGAGGGCAGGTGCACCTCCTCCCGACGACTCTGAAATGAGTGTGGGCGCCCAGGAAGCACTTCTCGGCTAGAGAACAACCAAAACCTGCTTTGGGCTCAAAACCTCCAGCACTGGGTCATCATCTCGGGGCTTCTGGTCTCATGTCCTCTTCTAAGACACATCTTTTTTTTTTTTTTCTTCTCACTTGAGGGGCTGTGAGGCTCCTGTGAATCAGAGAGTGGACCAAGCTGAGCTGGGCGTGCAGTTTTTCTTGGTGGTCCTCCTGCTTGCTATCTCTAAAGGCCAAGGAGGTGCCTTCATACCTCCTGAGACTCTAAAAGCCCAGCCCCATTTGCGGGTCTTGGTGGCGTGGCTGGGGAGTGGAGGAGATCACATTCAGGTGCGGTGAGTCCCAGGTCCACAACCGTGAGAGCTGTGCGCATCATGGTCACAGTGTGAAGGAGGCCCTTCTCGTGGGTTATCTCCATCATCACCACAGCCTTCTGAAGAGGAACAATTATGTGTGTGCTAAGTCACTTCAGTCATGTCCGACTCTCTGTGACCCCATCAACTGTAGCCTGCCAGGCTCCTCTGTCCATGGGATTCTTCAGGCAAGAATACGGAAGTGGGTTCCCATTCCCTTATCCAGGGGATCTTCCTAACCCAGGGACTGAACCGGCATCTCTTTCGTCTCCTGTATTGGCAGGCAGGCTTTTTACCACTAGCACCACCTGAGAAGGTGGGACAAGCATCATCATCCCCATTTTACAGATAAGGAGACTGAGGCCCCAGGACGCCTTGGTTTCACAGTCTCATTGGGCCTTAAGTGAGGTCAGATGTCAGGCCACGAGGGACAGGCATGTCCCATCGGAGACCGCACGACCCACTGAGGGGGGCCCAACAGAGCAGAGGTGAATTATTCCCCAAAGGGAAAGCCTTGCTTTAAACCTCAGAGAAGCTCTCCTGGGGTCAGCTTTGAACACCTACGATGGGAGGACCCTCCAGCAGGACTCACCTTCCTCCACCTTAAGCCAGAGGGGCTGCTAGAGGGCTGTTGCATGATCTGGGGAAGATGTTTTCATTTTTTCATAAGCATGATGCTGAATGTTCTGTGTGTGGGGGGGTGTGGGGGGGTGGGGAGAGAGAGAGGTTTACATGGAGGAAGAGAGTATACCTTTGTAGGAATCTCTCCCTCCTCCCTCTGTTCATTTCTCCCCCCTTTCTTTCTTTCCTTCTGTCTTTCTTTTGCAAACCACAAACAAGCTACACATTCTTTGGCAGTTTCCTGAAGTTGAACTTCAGATTTTTGTGGAGAGAGTAGAAAAAAAAAACAAGAAAGACAAAAGCAAATGGTGGGAAGAAGTGAGGCGGAAAGCGACAGAGCGTGTGCACTCACACGCACACCACGCCTGGCAATAAGGAAGTGAGACCAGACCTTTTTCATGAATGGGCTCAGCTCAGCCCGGTCGGACTTCCGCTCTCCCATTCACCAGCTTTCAGATTTCACCTCTGACCGTCCAAGGGAGCTGGCTGCGGGCCCAGGAACGAGGAGCAGTTGGAGATCGTCCCCTGACCACAGACAACTGTGTGCTCACAAGAATCTTCCTTTGTGAGCTGGTAAATGCAGTTGACCAGCGTGTTGGTAGGACACCGGGTTTGGAGGGGCACTGACCTTTGGGTCCCCCACAACAGTGGCTCCCTCCCTGGGGGGCTGCTATTACTGCCCAGGAAACTCAGAAAGGAGAGCAGGCACTACCCGCAGTCATGCTCCGGCCGGGGGCTGCACGCTGGGAGGGTTCGCCTGCCTTAAATGATGCTGGCGGATGAGCCTCATGGTCCAGAGGGGATGCGTCGAGTTCTTCCTGCCAGGGCTGAGGGGCAGTAGGCTGTGGCTTGTGGCCTGAGAGGGTGTTGTTCTTTCACTTCGGATGGGAGATGCTTGAGGAGCCGGGCACCACTGAAGCTGCTGTCAGTGGTTGAAAATTGGTTCCAGAGGGTTCGCCTCGGTCCTAGGAAGTCTGGCTGCAGATCTTGATGAAGTCTTTGAAATTTGCTGTACTTGGGAAAGATGGGATGAGAACGCCTCCCGCAGGGGTGCTGGCATGACTCAGAGAGCAGAGGCTGGCCGTCCAGCACCCGTCCCGGCCACAGGCGCTCAGTCAGCAAAACCTGCAGCCACCGTCCACAGAGTCAGGACAGCCCTGAGCTTCCAGGACACGGGGCTGCCACAGGCTTTTGATGCATGGCCTGGATGGACAGGGAAGCAGGGGTGGCCTGGCCTGGACACCAAAACAGAAGAGGAAGGAGAAACGTGGGGGGCAGACACACCCTCGGGGCTTAGCTATTCTTCCTGTGAGTTCCTTCCCCCCACCCCCCGTCACCTGCAGCCCTTGTAGTGGAAGATCAAGGAGACAACGGAGAAAGGGACATCATTCTCCTGTCCCCACCCTGGTAGCCCTGGTCCTCACACTCGGATGGGTCAGAGGGGGTCCCCAGACACCCCAGGTCTTAAGATCTTTGGGCCCAGAGGCAGGAGCCTGGACGAGATGACCTTCAGGGTGCCTCCCCACTTCCGGGGCCATGAGACTTTCCCGAAAACGAAACCCAAGGCACAGTGCTGGGGGGAGCCGCATTCCACTCCCTGCAGCTGCCGAGCCGCTGGGCCCAGCTCTGGGCACTGGGAACAGACTCGGAAATACCAGTGGGCTTTGTTGGGGCTGATGACTCACGGCGGAGGAATGACAGCCATTCCATTGGACTTTCTAGGAACTCCCCTGCAGCTGGAGTGTCCCTGTCACTAGGTCCTCCCTGGAGCACAGAAAGGATGCTGCTCACAGTGGAGTGTGGACTGATGCCAACGGACCCCAGGAGGGGCTGGTGGGATTCTCCTGTGATCAAGTGGGGCTCCGGGGCACCTCTCCTGGGATAACTGGAGCATCCTTCTTGACCCATTCTCCTGGTGCCCTCTCCCTCCTCTGCTTGCCGCCCCCCCACGCACTCACCCAGCCAACACATGCAGTGCAGAGGATCTGAGGAGTGTGTGCTATGACGGCAGTGATGTGAGGAAATGCCCGCTGGTCTGAGGGCTCTGATCATGAAAGCTGCTCTATCTCCCGTAATCCTCGCAGCCGCCTGTGCCCAGCCCTATCACTGTGCCTTTTTTACAGACACTGATGAAGAGCCTTAGAGAGATCAAGAAATCCTTCCCAGCTTGCACGCCGAACAAATGGCAGAGCTGGGAATTGAGCCCATCTCTACTCAGCTGCGAAGCCCGTGGGTTTAGCTCTTCTCTTTCATATGCTCCTTATCAGCTCTACTTTTATGAGGAGCCGTGAAGCTCTCCCGGAGGGGAAGGGCAGGTCTTACTTTTTCTCCATCAGTTGCTCTTTGAAAAGGCAGTGGCCAGAATTTGCTGAGGCTGGAAGATGTGCAGGAATATGCTGCTGGCAGAGGGTCTAGGGTCACCGGGGCCCAAGACCAAGGCTGGACCTTGCCCCTCTTGTAGGAACACCTCTTCCACAGCCACTGGCCTGCTCTTCCAGCTGGTGTTCACGGTTTTGACTTTCTCCTTCCCCATCTTCTTCCAAGTCCACCTGTCGGGGCTTCTCTGGCTCCTGGTCCCATTCCTGCCTTCTCTCTGCAAATTCCTCTGACCTCCTAACCATCTATCTGGATGGAGCCCAGTTGCCTTGTGACTGCTTTTTCCGGTCTCCTTTCCTGAGCCATGATGGTCCTGTTTGCTCGTGGTTTCCATGGTTCCCCTTCTCTCTGTGTCTAAGTTCCTGGACCACCTCACTCTCCAAGTCCTCTCTGTATCTCACATTCAAATGTCCTGCCAGGGGTTCCAATGGGTTAGTGACTACCTAGTTTAGAGTCAGAGTGCCCAGCCTGACTTTCAAGCAGCTGGCCTTTGATAGGAGACCGCAGGAGCCCATCTCCTTTCCAAGTTGTTGTGGTCAGGATGGCAGGGAAATATGGTCCAAAGCACATGGGTTCAGTTGTGTTACTGTGGTTGTTGCTGTTTAGTCACTCAGTCCTGTCTGACTCTTTGCCACCCCATGGACTGCAGCACGCCAGGCTTCCCTGTCCTTCACCATCTCCCAGAGTTTGCTCAAACTCATATCCATTGAGCTAGTGATCCCATCCAACCATCTCATCGTGTTGCCCTTTTTTCCTGCCCTCAATTTTTCCCAACATCAGGGTCTTTTCCAATGAGTCGGCTCTTTGTGTCAGGTGGCCTAAATAGTGGAACTTCAGCTTCAACATCAGTCCTTCCAGTGAATCTTCAGGGTTGATTTCCTTTAGGATTGATTAGTTTGATCTCCTTGCTGTCCAAGGGACTCTCAAGAGTCTTCTCCAACACCACAGCTCAAAAGCATCAATTCTTCTGTGCTCAGCCCTCTTTATGGTGCAGCTCTCACATCTATATGTGACTACTGGAAAAACCATAGCTCTGACTATACAGACCTTTGTCCACAAAGTGTTGTCTCTGCTTTTTAATATGCTGTTTAGGTTTGTCACGGCTTTCCTTCCAAGCAGCAAGTGTCTTTTAATTTTGTGGTTGCAGTCACTGCTCATAGTCATTTTGGAGCCCCCAGAAAATAAAATCTGCCACTATTTACTTTTCCCCCTTCTATTTGCCATGAAGTGATGGGACCGGATGCCAGGATCTTAGTTTTTTAAATGCTGAGTTTTTAAGTCAGCTTTTTCACTCCTCCTCTTTCACCCTCATCAAGAGGCTCTTTAGTTCCTCTTTGTTTTCTGCCATTAGAGTGATATCATCTGAGTATCTGAGGTTGTTGATGTTTCTCCTGCTATCTTGATTCCAACTGGTGATTCAGTCGCCTTATCCCCAGTTTAAATATGGGGACCTGACATTGAGAGGTGAAGCAACCTGCCTGAGGTCAAGCATTTAGAAGGCAGTGGAATCCAGAATAAGATATAGATCTTCCATTTCTAAAGCCTGAGAATTTTCTACTCTATGGTGCTACCACCCAAGAAAAAATGAATTGTGTTTGGTTTTCTGTTTAGAGTAATTTTGCATTTTAAGCTATAGGAAAATCACGTTTCTATAAGGTCTTCCCCTCAGCCAACCTGAAACTTCCCCTCATTCTGAATAAATGAAGAGGTATTATCATAAATGTGTTAATGTTAAATAAAAATCTTCACACGACTTCCCTGGTGATCCAGTGGTTAAGACTTTGCCTTCCCATGCAGGTTCGACCCCTGGTCAGGGAGCTGAGATCTCATATGCCTCTCAGCCAAAAACCCAGAAGCAATGTTGTAACAAATTCAATAAAGATTTTGAAAAGAATGGTCCATATTAAAAAAAAAAATCTTTAAAAAACCAAAACCTTAGCAGTAAAAATCTGACACAGAATTGTTCAAATGATGATACTATTATTAATAATAGCATTATTCATTAATTACATACTAATCACTGCTGCTTGCAAAAAATAAAAACAGCAGAACTGTTGGTAATAATACTAAAAAGACCTACTCAGAACAAAACTCACACAAGAGCTGTGGTCATGGATTAAGAGGATTGACTCAGCTACCATCAGCTGGCTCTGTGGCCTGGGCAAGATGGTGTCCCTCAGCGTGCATGCATGCTAAGGCACTTCAGTCGTGTCTGACTCTTTGTGACTTCATAGACTGTAGCCCACCAGGGTCCTCTGTCCATGGAATTCTCCAGGCAAGAATATCGGAATGGGTTGCCATACTCTCCTCCAGGGGATCTTCCTAACCCTTCCCAACACAGGGATCAAACCTGTGTCTCTTACATCTCCTGCATTGGCAGGAGGATTCTTTACCACTAGCCCCACCTAGAAAGCCTGGTGTCCCTCTGGATTGCCTCAAATGAGGGGCTTGGTCTAAATAAACTCTGTGACTCCTTCTAGCTCCAACATCCTACAATGCTAAATATTTGGCTGAAGGAAGTATGTAAACTGAGGGTATATTGAAGCTAAGCCGTTAGACCTTCCCCACCCTGCAGTGGGGCAGCTCTGATGGGATCTGGAGGTAGAGACGGTCCAGAGACGTCCTTGCTACAACTTCTCTGAGCCACGCTAACTGGTTGCCCTTTAGGGATTAAAAAGCTTCCTCCACATTCCATTGGACACACACAGGTCATCCCAGTGGCCATGTCCCCTCCCTTGGTTCTCATTTGTTGGACGCTATAGGCGGCAGAATTTCCATGGGCTCAAGCAGCTGTGGATAGCTGCAGAGTCTGGGGTGGTCTCTGTTAACCCGCCAGCTGCTTCAACAGCAGGCGGGGGAGGGGGGTGAGGGAGCTTCCTCTGGCTTCCTCTGGACTGCAGCTGTTCAGAACATCCCCGGAACAATGGTTGACTTCCACAACAAGAATGTGTCAAGACCGATTTTTTTTTTTTTAAACTCAGAAAATGATTTCAGATTGACTTACAAACTAGTCCAAATATGTCCTCTGGAATATACAACATGGTCATAAAGTGCCCCGAGATCATGCCTCACACATAGCAAGTACTCAAGCTAGCTAACAAATATATGCTAGCTCATTATTATGAATATTAGTGCTCCCAAAATAACAAGATTGAAGTGATGATAGTATCCAAACTCTACTCATCCTCCCCAGACCAGGTCAAGTTTGCTTTCCTCCAGGAAGTCTTCCTGCATTCCTCAGCCTATAGTTATCACTAGCATTCATTCATTCAGCAAATACTTTCCAAGTGCTGGGGGTTCTAGGTGTTGAGGATATTACAGAGAGTAAGAACCGAGGTCCCTGCCCTGATGGGATTTGTATTCTGGTGGACAGAGATAATAACTTACATGTTAAAGAAAAAACAAGATTCATTCAATTAAATACTTATGGAGCATCTGCTCTGTGCCAAACACATGTTTAGGTTTTGGAGATAAAGTGTTGAGACAAACCCAAGTCTCCCAACTGAAAACACTTTCCTTTTAGTGGAAGGACAATGAAGACATGGATTAACTAGTTTAGACATGGTGAATCTTTAAAGAAAAAGAAACAGGGACATGTGCCTAGAGTGAAGGAGGATGGGGCGTGCTACTTAAACCAAAGAAGTCAGGTTTCAATAACTTCTAGAGAATACACATCACAATGATAACTTCTACTGTGCTCACTGTCGAGCTCATTCATGGCCCACACCATATCATTGAAGTCCTCTCCTGCAACACTGGCTTAGATGTAGTAGCTGCCTGCTGTATCTGAGGGGTTGCTTACCCGAGTTTAGCAGGGAATAGGCTTTTTCAACTGGATTGAAGCTACTTCTGCAGTGTCTCACAAAGGTCTGGAAACCCTAGGGGCTTGCAGGAGCAAGAGCAGGTGAGAGACAAGTGATGGAAAAGAGCTTTTGGGGGACACTGGAGATTGGGGTTCTATGAAGAAGTACTAGAACACACAGGCTTGACTTCCAATGGAAAGCCCTGAATGCCATCATGGGCAGTTTGGAGTCTGACTCTTCACCAGCTCTGCTGTCTCATTACACATCCTGACACGCCCACTGCCTCCCTTCTGTATCGAGATTTGAACTTTCAGAGCATTTTTCTCTCCAGCTTGAGGTTTACAGCATATTCTTGCAAGATAAACGTGACAAATACTATTATCTCCTTTTGAGAGTGAGGAAGCGAAGAAAGGTCAGAAGTCTTACCCAAGGCCACCCAGGAAGTCGTAAGTCGGAGGAGAAACCAGGAATGGACAGGCTCTCCTAATTCAGAGTGCTTTGTTCTGCCTGCCACATGGCCCGTCAGTACCATAATTCACTGCTTCAGCATGAAACACGCATCCATTCTGAGCTCTTCTGGGCATTTAGAATAAGGATCTGACTTGGGACTTTTTCTGGAAGCATGAACTCTCCTTGTCGCTGACTCCCCAGCCTCTGCCTGGCTATGCTGTGGGTGGTGGGGAAGGAGCCCACAGTTATGGGCAGCGTGGGAGGCGGACACTTGGGTCTGACCTCAGGACAGCTGTCCCCGATTAGAGAAGGGTGCGCTCGAGCCCTGAGGCACGCCCTGCTCCACACTCATCTGGAATTGCTGGATGCAGTTTGGAAAGTCTCAGGCAGAGTGTTGACCAGACAGGACAGCACTGGTGGGTCAGGCTGGGGGAGACCTACACCAGGTCCCATGGCTAGAACCCCTTGGAAAGAGGGCAATTTCCTGTTCTTGTACTGACCTCCTCTTGATACCCTGCATTCCAGTGCCCTTACAGCCATCACTGTGGTCTTTGAAAACAGAGTTCAGCATTTCTCTCTCCTGCTTGAAACCCTTCAAAACCCCACTTCTTGCTCCAAGGATAAAGCCTCACATGGCTCATAACTGCTTGCTGGTTGTGGTCCCTCTTGCTCACTCGTTGGCAATATTTCACATCAGCAGTCTCTCCCTCTATCTGACTCCAGCCACAGTGGCTTTTCTGAGCCTTGGGGCTTTTGCATAGACTGTCCCCTCTACCTGGAACCCTCCCTTCCCTTCCCCCGCTTCTTTGCTTGAATATGTCATACTCACTTTCAGATTTCAGCTTAAATGTCACCTCCTCAGACTAGAGGACTACCCCTGTTAGATTTTCCCATAGCACTTTCCCACTTCTTTATGATAGTACCTATCACTACAGTGGTTCTTTTTTTTTTTTTTTTTTTAATTTTTATTGGCGTATAGTTGCTCTACAGTGTAGCATTAGTTTCTGTTGTACAGTAAAATGAATCGGTTATATGTATGCATATATCCCCTCTTTTTCCGATTTTTTTCCCATAGAGGTTGCCACAGAGCACTGAGTACAGTTCCCTGTGTTCTACATGAGGTTCTCATTAGTTATCTATTTTGTGTACAGTACCAATAGTGTGCATGCTGCTGCTGCTGCTGCTAAGTCGCTTCAGTTGAGTCCTACTCTGTGCGATCCCATAGACGGCAGCCCACCAGGCTCCCCGTCCCTGGGATTCTCCAGGCAAGAACACTGGAGTGGGTTGCCATCTCCTTCTCCAATGCATGAAAGTGAAAAGTCAAAGTGAAGTCGCTCAGTCGAGTCCGACTCTTAGCGACCCCATGGACTGCAGCCCACCAGGCTCCTCCGTCCATGGGATTCTCCAGGCGAGAGGACTAGAGTGGGTTGCCATCGCCTTCTCTGCATAGTGTGTGTAAGTCAATCTAAATCCAACTGCTTACTCATTCACCTCTCCCTCCCCCACCCCTCCTCCTTTTGGTAAAGGAGTTCCTTAGTTCCTAGGACACTGCCCTGCACTCCAGGCACATTTGCTGAATGATTGAAGGAACCCATATGCCCTAAGGGTTGGGAGGACATTGAGGGTCATCCAATCCAATGAGTCTCCTATACAGCATTCCTGCCAGATGTCCCCTGCCTATGCTTCAGAGCCTCTATGGAGAACTTGCTGTCTGTCAGACTAAGGTGACAACCTCCTCGGGGGTCAAATTCTCAGGTCCCTGAGTATGTTATTTAGCTCCTCTGGTTCGTGTCCTGTAAATGTGATAAGAATAATACCCACTTCACAGGAAGGCTGTCATTATTAAATGATATCAGGCACACGAAACCTGACTGACACCACGTAACAGCCCGTGGAGTCTTGTTGACCGCGGGTTTTCTCCAGTTTACCCTGACATAGATACTGGACCAGTTCTGAGCGTCTCACCATCTTGGTTCCTCTCTGAATAACTCCTCTTTGTCTGTGTCCCCTGACATCTTGGGCTGTCCTAGGAATGAAGGAAGTGCTGGTCCTAACAGATCCAAGGCTATGGGCATCAGACAGAGAGGAACAGAGACAGTTTAGGCTTTGGATCCAGCTAAGGTATAAGGAGCTTTACGGGCTCTTCGGCAAACCTTGGGGGTTTCAGTTCTCATCTTGAGATGGGAACTGAAGGATACAATATGAGGAGTTCAGGTCTGACCTTAGGCAAACTCAACCTGTTCCAATCCACTACTTTCTTCCTATCTCTTCTTCTTTTAAAGGCACCCAGGACCTACACACCACTCCAGCTTATGCATGGAGTTTCCCACCTAATAAACCACGAAAGTTGCACAGATTCTAAGAACTTACCACTCTTTGGTTATACCTTTTCGAGGTCCTTTCTCTCCTGAGTTAATATACCAGATTAGTTCCTGCTAAAGTGTTAATGACTAACCTCGGCTCCCTTCCTGCCTGCCATCTTTCACCCCCTCCCCAAAGGGCTGGATAAATTTGAACTTTAGATGTGGATGGCAGGGTCTGTGAAGGGGTTCATTCTGAGTGGGCGGAGATCTCACCTAGGGCTCTCCCATTCACCCTGGGCAGGTAGGCTCCCCTTCTACCTGTGCCTGAAGCCACCCGACCTTATGAATACAATCCGCTGGAAAGGAGGGCTGTCCCAGTGAGTAGTCAGTTAATATGAAGACCGCCATCTACTGGCAGATGGTATCTATCGGCCCTATTGGTGTGCTCGGTAAGTTACTGCTACTGCCCCGACTTTTTTGATTGGATTGCTTGAGTGAGGACGACCAGTCATCTCCCTTATTCCTTTTCTCTCATTTTTAAAAAAGTCCTTTAAAAAACTTTGATTCCATAATATACATGGTGTTTCACGGAGCCTTTGAGCTGAAAGGGATCTGTGATGTGCATAATCGTTGTAAGCCATTAACACTTTAGTATAAATTAACCCATTGGACTGCCTATTTCTGAACCTCTGAAACAAATGCAACTGCTCCTGAAATCTCTCGTATCTTTGGGACGCCATATTCCTAGTTCCTTCACCCCCACTAATAGTCTCCAAACTCCCTTCCAATTAGAAGTGTAAATATATTTGCCATCTTCTTAACCATGATTCATGTGTGATACTTTTGCTTTATGTGGGTTCCATCTGTCATCTTCTCATGGGCTATTTTACTTCTGAAGATATTTGGCTTCTTTCTTTTTTTTTTTTTGGATAGAGAGTAAATCTACTCTGGGTGATTCGTTTTAAGATGATGACTGCCTTTAATTATTAGGTTAAATTGTGGATGTTATTTGTAAATTGACATGTTAAATCTGCAGCTTCTAAGAGCTTGACAATAAAAATAAAGCCTATGATGATATAAAATAATTTTATAAAAAAAGTTTTGGCAAATATATATTAAAGTGACAATATCTCAATTTATCTAACTCTAGGCATATCAAATTAGAGATACCTTTAAGAAAAAGAATAACATGGATAATTAATAATCATTTGATGAGTAAAGCATTTTAAGTGACTGTTCAGAACTAGGGAAAGTCAATGTCTTCCCAAGTGGTGAAGAACTCGCCTGCAATGTAGGAGACGTAAGAAACGCAGGTTTGGTCATTGGGTAGGGAAGATCCCCTGGAGGAGGAAATGGCAACCCACTCCAGTATTCTTGCCTGGAGAATCCCATGGACAGAGGAGCCTGGCGGGCTGTAATATGCGGGTCACAAAGAGTCAGACACAATAGAAGCAACTTAACACGCAGAATGACTACATAGACTGAAAAATAGGTACTTTTAAGTCAGATATTTTCTGATTCTTTGCTTTCAGTGATATCAGAAGAGGACCTAATGGAGTTGTCAGCTGATAGATGATTAAAAATAATTCTTGATGATAGAGCAGTATGCTATTTTTGGCGTAGAACTTGGAAAGAGTTCAGATAGTTAAATCATATTGCTATAATAAAACTCCTTCCAAATGATTTATGTGGACAAAGTTTCCCAGCATTTCTTCTGTAAAAATGAGGTGTAGGAATGGAATGGATACTGCTCCTTGCCTAGTTCTAATAACAGATAATATCACAATTGGATATATAAGGTCATTAAAAATAAAAGCCATATTCATTTTATTGAGATAATTTGCTAATAAAAGTTCTTAATTAAACTTTTTAATTTGAGGAGAGCTTCCCTGTTAGCTCAGATGATAAAGAATCCGCCTGCAATGTGGGAGATCTGGGTTCAATCTCTGGATTGAGAAGATCCCTTGGAAGAGAGCATGGCAACCCACGACTGTATTCTTGCTTAGAGAATCCCCATGGAGAGAGGAGACTGGCAGCCTGCAGTTCATGGGGTCTCAAAGAGTCGGACATGACTGAGTGACCGAGCACACACGATTTGAGAAAATAGATTGGCATGCAGTTGTAAGAAATGATACACAGATATCCTGTGTACCTTTATCCAATGGTAACATCTTTTGACACCATGGTACAGTGTCATAACATGTCATAACTAGATGTCAGGAGATAGAATATTTCCATCACAATGAGGATTCTTCCTGGTGTCCTTTTATTACCACACTTACTTCCCTTCCATTTTGCTCCTCCTTAACCACTAATCTGTTCTCCATTTCTATGATTTTGTCATTTCAACAATATTATTCATATATAACAGAATCAGGCACTATGTAACCCTTTGGGATTGACTTTTACACTGAGCAATATTCTCTCGAGATTCATTCAGGTGTTATAATGTATCAATAGTTCATTCATTTTTATTGCTGAGTGATAGTTCATGATATCAATGGATCATAGTTATTTAATCATCCACACAATCCTTTCCCAGAAAATTATATAGTTAGAATTATTCGGTGTGTAGCCTCTTCAGATTGATTTCTTAAAATTATCAACATGTTTTTGAGGTTCCTCCACTTCTTTTCATGGCTTAATGACTCTTTTCTTTCTCGTGCTAAATAATAGTTCATTGTTTAGAGAAGTACTGCTGTTCGTTTACCCGTTTACCTGTTGAAGGACGTTCATCATTCGGCAATTGTGAATAATGTTGATGGGCATAGAGGTTTTTGTGGACATGAATTTTCAACTCACTTGGGTGAATACCCAGGAGCGCAATCGTGGATTGCATGATAAGATTACATTTGGCTTTGTAAGAAGCTGCCAGACTGTCTTACAAAGTGGTTGCACCATTTTTCATTCATTTGCAATGAATGAGAGCTCCTGTTGCTCTTTGCTTACTAGCATTTGGTGTTGTCAGCGTTTGGGGTTTTAACCATATAGGTATGTAGTACCTGTTTTTTTATTAATTTACAGTTCCCTAATGAACTATGAGGGAGAAGGCAATGGCACCCCACTCCAGTACTCTTGCCTGGAAAATCCCATGGATGGAGGATCTATGATGTGGAACAACTTTTTATGCTTGTTTGTAATTTGTAAATCTTTTTTGGTGAGGTCACATCTTGTGCCCACTTTTTAATTGTTTTTTTTCCCCTCGTTTTTTAATGGTTGAGTTTTAAGAATTCTTTATATGTTTTAGGTAACAGATTTTTTTAAAAAATCAGATGTGTGTTTGGCAAAGAATTTTTTCCAGCCTCTGACTTGTCTTTTCCATTCTCTTAACAGTGTCTTTCACTGAATAGAAGTTTTTAATATTAACGAAGTAGAACTTATTAAGTATTTGTTTCACAAATTGGATTTTGGTGTTATATCTCAAAGTCAAGGCCAAACTGGATGTTATGAAGGTCTTCTCCATGTTATCTTTCAGAAGTTTTACAGTTTCACATAAAGACTGTGTCTAGATTAATTTTTTTGCATGTCCAATCATTCTTAGCACTGTTTGTTGAAAATACCCTCCTTTCTCTATTAAATTGCCATTAATCGTTTGTCAAAGGTTAGTTGACTATATCAGTATGGGTCTAGTTTCGAATTCTCTATTCTGTTTCACTGATCTTTTTGTCTATACTTTCACCAATACCACACTGTCTTGATTGCTGTAGCTTTACAGTAAGTCTTGAAGTCAAATAGCATCTGTCTTCTGATTTAGTTCTTTTTTAACACTGAGTTGCCTATTCTGCATATAAACTTGGGAATTCGTTTGTTGACAATCACAAAATAACTTCTGAGATTGTGATAGGAGTTGTGTTGCATCTACAACTCATTTGTCTACTTTGACATCTGAACAATATCAAGTTTATATCTAACTTGGCATATGTCTCCACTTATTTGACTGTTCCTTGATCTCTTCCATCAGAATTCTGTACTTTCCCTCATATAGCTCTCTCATACATTTATAAGAGTTATACTTAAATACTTCATTTTGCAGGGGAGGTGCTAACGTAAATGGTGGTAGGTTTTTAGTTTTTAAATTCCAAACAGTATTGGTATACAGGAAAGTAATGAACTTTTTGTGTATTAATCTTAGATTCTGCAACCTCGCTATTATTATTAGTTACTGAATTTTTTTGTTTTTGTTGCCGTCAATTCTTTGGGATTTTTCTACATAAACAGTTGTGCTATCTACAAGCAATAAAAGTTTTAGTTCTTCTTTCTCAATATGTATACCTTTTACTTCCTTTCTTGTCTTTTCTACTTTAGCTAGGACTTACATTATAGTGTTGAATTAGAGTGGTGAGAAAGAATATTTTTGCCTTATTGATTCAATTATGTTTCATTTTAACCATCCTGATGGATGCATAATGATAACTTGTGATTTTATTTGCATTTCCCTGATGGCTAATGATATTGGATCTCTTTCCATGTATTTATTTGCTATTGATATAGTCTTTTTGGTGAAATGCCTTTTCATGTCTTTTGCCCTTTTCCTAATTGGATTATTTGCTTTTTTTTTTTTTTACTGTTAAGTAGAAAAGTTTTATTTTTTTAAAAGAGTTTTTAAAAAAATATATTCTAGATACTAGTATTTGTCAGCAAGACTTTTATGGTTTTAATGGGATCTTTTGCAGAGCAAAAGTTTAAGATTTTGAAAAAATCTAATTTACTAGATTTTTTAGTACCAAGCATACTTTTTGTGTCAAGCCTGAGAATTCTTTTGCTTAGCCTAGATTCTGGTGATTTTTCTCTTATTTTTTTCTTAAAAATTTGTAGTCATAATTTACGTCTAAGTCTGGGATCCATTTTGAGTTAATTTTTGTATAAAGTGTGAGACTTATGCTGAGGAGTTTGTATTTTCACTCGTTTATTTTCATGTCCGTGGCTCCAGCTGCTCCAGCATCGTTTGTTGAAAAAGCTATCTTTCTTCCATTGTGTTGCTTTTGCCCATTTGTCAAAAGGAAGATGGATACATATGTGTGTGTCCGTTTCTGTGTTCTGCATTCTGTTTCATTCATCTCTCTGTTCCTTCGTTAATGGCGCACAGTCCTAATTATTGATTTATTGATGCCATAAATAAGTCTTAAAATCAGCTAGACTGACTTCTCTCAATTTATTCTTCTTTTTCAAAATTATTCAGGCGTTTCTAGTTCCTTTGCCTTTCCATTTAAGTTTTAGAATCATCTTGTGAATATTTACCAACATCTTGCTGGGTTTTGAGAAGTGTGTTGAACATGTATACCAGTCTGGGAACTACTGACATATTTCCTATGTGGAGTCTTCCAATACATAAACACAACCTGTCTCTCCATTTAAATCTTACTGATTTCTTTCGTCAGCATTGTATAATTTTAGATGTATAAGTCCTATACATGTTTCATTCGATTTATACATAAATATTTCAGCTTTCCCAGCAATTGTAATGTGGTTTTCCAGTTTGTAGGTGTGTCCATTTGTTTGTTGCCAGTATATGGGACTACAACTGATTTTTGAATGTTTATCTAATATTCTGTGACCTTGCCAAACTTCCTTATTAGTCCTATGAATTTTTTGTAGATTCCTTGGGATTTTCTTCATGGACAATAGTATCATCTGCAAATTGGGATGGTTTTATTTCTTTTTTCTGATCCACATGCTTTTATCTCTTTTTCTTTTTTTGCTTTATTGCCCAGGCAAGAACTTCCAGCACTATACTGAATAAAGTGGTGAAAGCAGAAGCTGTTGTCTTGTTCCCAATTTTATGGAGAAAACATTTAGTTTTTAAACTTTAAGGATAAGGTTAGCTGTAGCTTGTTCTTCACCAAGCTGAGGAAGTTCTTCTCTACAATGTTCCTACATTTTTCTTCCTGAGAGGTTTTATCATGAATTGATGCTGAATTTTAGAAAATGTGTTTTCTGCTTTGGTTAATATGATCATATAATTTTTCTTCTTTAACTAGGTGATATGGTTGATTACACTGATGATGAATTTTTTAAAAGTTTAATAAAATGAATTTATTAATATGTTTATTATAAAAATAGCAGCAAAGCTTTCCAAGTGTGAGTCTTTCTAATTTTCTTGAATAAGGAAGTATACTAGGGAAATAGTAAACAGCCATTTTCATTCTAAGATAATAAATAGCCATTGATCAAGCCTTCAAGCCTCAAATCTTGGCTGTTTTATTGTCTTTGATTGATAAATTTTAAAATATTGAACTATACTTGCAATTCTGAAATAAACCCAGATTGGTTATAGTGTGAAACTCTTTTTATAATTGTTGAATTGTTTGCCAATATTTTATTAAGAAATATTATCTATATTTAAGAGATTTATCGATCTGTAATACTTTTCTTTTTGTGTGTGTTTTTTATACTGGTTCTGGTATCATGATAGTACTAGCATCATAAAATGAATGGAAATGTATTTTCTGGAAGAGATTGTATAGAACTGGTGTTCATTCTTTAAACATTTTGAGAATTCTTCAGTGGATCCATCTGGGCCTCAAGATTTTTTTATTTTTAAATTTTCAAATGCAATTTTCTTAATGGTTATAGAGTTCTTTTAGATTATCCCTTTCCTATTGGGTGAGTTCTAATTATTTTTTATAATTACTTATAAGCTTGTGTTTTTTGAGGAATTGGTCCATTTCATACAAGTTGTCAAGTTTACCAAGAGTAAAGCTGATTGTAGAATTCCTTTAGTAGCACATTGATGTCTTAGGCTCTGTAGTGACAACTTTAGTTTCATTCCTAATATTGGTCATTTCTGTTTCTCTCTCTCTTTCTCTTGGTCAGTCTTGCTGAAGGCTTATCAATTTTGTTGACTTTCCAAAGAACGATCTCTTTATTTCACAGATTTTCTCTTTTTAAATTTCTCTTTTCTGTTTTGAAATTTCATTTATTTTTACTACTATCTTTATTGATTTCCTTCCTTCTGCTCACCCTTGGATTTATTTGCTCTTCATTTTTTAGGCTTTTAAGATGGGAGATTTGGTTATTGATAGGGGAATTTTCCTCTTTTCTAATATAAACATTAATTACACATACTTTCCTCTCTGCCTGGCTGTGTTCCGTAACTTTTGCTGTGATGTATTTTCATTTCCTTTGAGTTCAATGTATTTTTGGACTTCCTTTGAGACTTCCTCTTCCCATGGACTATGTACAAGTGTTTTAGTATTTTCTTGTTATCTTTCTGTTATTGATTTCTAGTTTAATTCCACAGTAGATGGAAATCACATTCTATACTATTTCAATTATTCTAATGTAATGAGGTTTATTTTATGACCCAGAGTATGCTCTATTCTACATTTTAAAATTTCTTATCAAAATATGTAATATTTTATACTGTTTTTATTAATTGTGTACTACTAATAATTCTTATTCAAACCTATTATTAATACAGAACAAAATTTGGACAATTGTAGGACATAACGGTTATAGGAGCTTTGGAATTCTAGACATATTTTTGTTGAATTACAGCAAGCAAGGCAAAGTAGAAATACAATTTCAAAAGGAAAAGGATACAATATAAGATTCACAAACTTAAAGAATTTGCTTGTACATTTTCAAATATATGATGTATAGCAAATAATTGTGACAACTCTTTTCCATGGCAAGCATGCAAAAGTCTGAGCAAAGAATTTTATTTTAAACTGAAAATGTTTATAATACTCTGGAAATTACATCCATTTTAACTACGTATTAATTTGTTTTATGTTTTGGCTACTCTGCGTGACATGTGAGATCTTAGTTCCCTGCCTAGGGATCGAACACATGCCCCTTGCCTTGGAACTGCAGAGTCTTAACCACTGAACTGCCAGGGTTTAACCTACATATTAAATTTTGATGTAAACTTTTGGATGTTAACTTACAAATGAAAGAGAATACGCAATTTAAAAAAAAATTGTGTGTGTGTAGTTGGTGGTGAAAATAAAAGGAAGCTGAGTGCCAAAAAATGGATGCTTTTGAACTGTGGTGTTGGAAAAACCTCTTGAGAGTCCCTTGAACTGCAAGGAGAATCAAACCAGTCAATCCTAAAGAAAATCAGTCCTGAATATTCACTGGAAGGACTGATGCTGAAACTGAAGCTCCACTACTTCGGCCACCTGATGTGAAGAAACGACTCATTGGAAAAGAACCTGATGCTGGCAAGATTGAAGGCAGGAGGAGAAGGGTGGTGAGATGGTTGGATGGCATCACCGCCTCAATGAACATGAGTCTGAGCAAGCTCTGGGAGTTGGTGATGGACAGGGAAGCCTGGCGTGCTGCAGTCCATAGGGTCGCAAAGAGTCAGACACGACTGAGTGACTGAACTGAACTGAACTGAACTGAGGTGGTGGTAAGTAAGCTAACAAGGACTGAAGACCAGCAGTCTGGATGAGTGCAGAGGATGGGTTAAGGAAAGTATGTCACAGGTATAAGCACCCACATTAAAAGATCACTGTTAAAGAAAAACCAGACCCCTCGAGTTAGAGTCTAGTGCTTTTCTGTGTCTGGGAAGATGCAAGAGTCTGGGCTCACTGAAATCATGCCTTTGATGTGCATCTCGGCTACCTGGTACCAGGATCCTGCTTTTCTCCATCCAGAATCCCCTCAGTGTGCACGGTCAGGCAGCTGCAGTGGCTGCTGGTTTCATGGCCCCGACATCCTTTGTTTTCTGATATAGTGGGCTATCCCACAGTCCCTTCAGTCTGAGGACTCCCTGACTCTAAGACTCTTTGAGCTGGATTTCACAAATAACTTCCCTCTCCTCATGATTTGCTGGTATTCCTCACTCTGCATGAAGTTCCTTGCATGGAGTCTTTTCAACTCCTTGGTCCAGGTTCTGTTGTCTTTTGTATCCTGCTCACTCTCCCCAAGAGCATCAATATACCCCTCAAGCTCTCTCCTCCAGCATCTCCCTCAGCACATGGGGTCCACACCTGCCTCTCTTGACTTGGCTCATCCTTCCTGTCTCCCCTGCCAGCATCAGCCGGCCACCTTCTAATTCCTGGATTGTTTAGCTCATAACTGTGAAGCACACCCACAGGATAACACTTGAGGGAGAAGATGCCTACATCTATTAAAGGGCAAATCCTCCCCTAAGAGTGACTCCTCTCTCTTCCATCAAACAGGCTTTCAGATCCCCAAAGGTGCAGCCCTCTTGAAGCCAGAAAAGTTTAGCTTTCCCATGTTACTAGGCTTTATCTTCAAACCTGGCACACAAGAGAAGCCAGCAGGTAGTCCAGATAGTCTATGACAATGAAGGATTTAAATACTCTACCTCAGGACTTTCCTGGCGGTCCAGTGGTTAAGACTGCACTTCCAATGCAGGGGGCATGGTTTTGATCCCTGATCAGAGAACTAAGTTCCCACACACCACGTGGTATGGCTGAAACATTTTAATAAATAAATATTCTGTCTCTGAATTGATGCTTTAGAACTGTGATGTTGGAGAAGATTCTTGAGAGTCCCTTGGACAAGGAGGAGATCAAACTAGTCAATCCTAAAGGAAATCAACCCTGAATATTTATTGGAAGGACTGATGCTGAAGTTGAAGCTCCAACACTTTGGTCACCTGATGCAAAGAGTCAACTCATTGGAAAAGACCCTGATGCTGGGAAAGACTGAGGACACAAGAAGAGGGTGTACGAGGATGAGATGGTTGGATGGCATCACCGACTCAATGGACATGTGTTTGAGCAAACTCCGGGAGATAGTGAAGGACAGGGAAGCCTGGCGTGCTGCAGTCTGTGGGGTGGCAAAGAGTGGGACACAACTTAGGACTGAGCAACACAGCTGTATAGCACAGGGAAATATATTCAATATCCTATGATGTTAATAAATCATAATAGAAAAGAATGTGCAAAGGAATACATGTGTATATAACTGAGTCACTTTGCTGCACAGCGGAAATTAATACAGCATTCTACATCAACTATGCGTCAACGAAATTTTTTAAAATAGCCTATCTCTTATCTCTATAAGCCATTGAGATATCTGGTAACCATCTAAACATGTAAATAGTTCTCAGCACTAAAACTGGGAGCACCGTGTACCCTCTGTCCTGAAGTGATTTCATAAGTACACGGCACCATCCGTGTGGTGTTCCTGCTGAAACATGCACCTCCCCAAGTCTTTGAATTTAGACTCCACAGGAAGTACAGGGGATAAAAGAAGAAGTCAAATGCACCACAAGGAAGTAACCCCCACATACCCAGGGAGTGAAACATCTGTGGCAGTGGGCACCATTTCTTTCATAACCGATGATGCCGGAAAAAAAAAAGAGGATTCAAGTCAGAATGGAGAGACAAAGGGGACATCTAACCAAACACAGTAGATGAATCTTGTTTGGATCCTTCTTGAGACAAATCAAATGTGAAACAGTGTTTTCTGAGACACGAGAAGACATTAGAGTTCAACTGGCTGGCGATATGCAGAAACTGTGACCTGTGTTAGGTGTTTGGTTTCGTGATTCTGTCAGAAATCCCTCCTTCCCTCGCCTTCCCCCCTGTTTAGAGCTACATATGGAAGTATTTAGGGGCAAAATGATGAAATGTCAGGAATTTTCTTTAATGTACTGTAGAAAAAAAAGAGAGAAGAGGAAGGAATGGGGAGATGTAAGTGTGAGGAAATGTTGATCATTGTTGAACCCGGGGGATGGGAGTTTACTGTACAACTAAAGACTTTTAGTATATATATTAAAAAAGCAAACCAGAAAAGGTCTGGGAAATGCCAGTGTTTTGGTGTCAAAATGATATGTGACTCTCTGAGAAGCCCATAATTACACCTCCGAGTTCAGTGTTAAAGACAGTGAGTGTGGAGTCGGGCAAGACCAGATGGTAACCCTCACTCTGTCGCTTGCTAACTGGGCGATCTTTAAAAAAGAAAATTCTATTTATTTATTTTTGGCTGTACTGGGTCTTCATTGCCGCTCCAGCTTTCCCCTAGTCGTGGCAACCGGAGGTTACTCTAGTTGGGGTGTGCAGGCTTCCCATTGCTGTGTTTTCTTTTGCTGTGGACCACAGACTCTAGGTGCACAGGCTTCCGTAGCTATGACTCATGGACTTAGTTGGTCTGAGGGATCTTCCCGGATCAGGAATTGAACCCATGTCTTCTGCATTGGCAGGCAGGTTCTTAACCACTGAGCCACCAGGGGAGCCCCAACTGGGTGACCTTGGACAACTCACTCCAGAGGTCTCTGAAGCTCACATGGTTTCTGTGAGAGTAACTTAAATAACATATGTAATGCATGCGTGCTCAGTTGTGTCCAACTCCACGACCCCACGGACTGTAACCCACCAGGCTCCTTGGTCCATGGGATTCTTCAGGCAAAAATACTGGAGTGGGTTGCCATTTACTTTTCCAGGGGATCTTCCCGACCCAGGGATCGAACCCATGTCTCCTGTACTTCTTGCATTGCAGGTGGAGTCTTTACTGTTGAGCCACCAGGGAAGCTCAATGCACATAAAGGTCTCAGCAAAACAGATATTTGGGAAATAGCTGAAATTGAAACCGTGATCATCATGAACCCCAAAGCTTCTGGGAAAAGCCTCTGCCAGGCCATGTGTCCTAGACTGGGTTCAGGAAATAGGAATTCAGAGAGGTGAGAATGGGGCAGGGTGAGGGGGGTAGATACACAGAAAATATGGCCAGCCCCCTCATAGGATGAGAGGCTGAAGCCCCCAGTGAACAAGGACTGTGGACGGCACCAGCCCCCAGCGCCCAGGCCAGGTGGGAGGGGCAGGGATGTTGGCCCAGAGTCTGCAGAGGGAGCGGGGGCCCTGGGGCCAGCAGGGAAGTGAACTGATTTACAGCCTGGGAGGGTTCCGGGGGCCCAGGAAGAGGATTTGGGTTTGCCTCCCAGCTAGTTTCGCACCCATCGGGAGCAGGGGCTGCTAGGAAGAATCTAAATATATAGCGTGTTGTTGTTGAAACGCTTCCTTCTGACAGTCTGCTGGGCATTTTCTCTCATGGAGCTCAGATTCCCCAAACTGGAAAGTGAAATCATTTACAGACTCCCCAGGGAAGCCGGATCCCCGGATTCATTTTTCCCCAGAGAAAGCATGTTTGCTGGAAACCAGAGAAGGTAATTGGAGAGGCCCAGGGAAGAAAGGGACCTGCAGGGGTCATGGAGTCCATCCTCCGGCCTCCAGGCAGGAGGGAAGATAACCCGTTCCAGATGGTGACTGTCCCCGGCAGCCGAGGACTGCGGGAGAGACCCCCGGAGCCTGACTCAGCAGCTCATTCCAGGGGTGGGCCCAGCGCACGGCCTCAGGTCACTGTTGTCTTGGGTCCTGGTTTTCCCATCTGTAAAGTGAGGGAGGTTAGCCCTGCCTTGCTGCTGTGAGACTAAGTCTTAACACAAAACAGGAAAGAGCTCTGGGCCCAGGCAGAGGCCAGGGTGCCCAAGGCCTGGGAACTTTTCACTGTCAGCTCTTTGAAGAGGTTTAAAAACTCTTTTAGAGCTTATGGAAATAACACCTTGTCTTCCCTGCTCCTTCTGTCCTTATGAAGACAGTGGTGGTGGTTTAGTCGCTAAGTCATGTCCGATACTCTTGCGATCCCATGGACTGCAGTCCACCAGGCTCCTCTGTCCATGGGGTTCTCCAGGCAAGCATACTGGAGTGGGGTGCCATTTCCTCCTCCAGTGAAGACAGTAGGAGCTGGCAATACTTCCTACTAGAAGAATATTCCTGCTGATGCCACAAAAATAATGTATTGGTGTTGGTTGCACAGAACAAATGGAATCTTTGGCAATGATGAAATACCCAGCAGCAGGGACATCAGGGCAATGCCAACAGGGGTACAGTCCACACTGTGTCTGCAGGGTTGAGGAATACCACTGACCGAAGGGCTGAAGCTGGAGTTGAGGTCCAGAGAGAAGAAGAAACACAACCAATAAGGGATGGAAGATGCTGGAACCAGAACTGCTTAGTCATTGCTCTGTACCAGGTACTGTGGTGATGGGTGCTGAGAAAGATAGTCCAGCCTTCACGAAGCTTAGCAGTGAAGAGGGAAGACAGACATCTAACTACTTTTTTTTCCCCAGATATGTAAAACTTGATTTTAAAAAATTGCCTCCATGACAAAGTTTAAAGTCTGGGGAGTTCCTTTTTCCCCACCCAAAGAGCCCATAAACATGCACAGGAGAGCAAGTTCATTTTTAAAAGAACATTATTTAAAAGGCAAAAGATGCTATCCATTGGCACAGGTTCAGCTTCTCAAAAGCAGAGCCATCCTCAGGTAGCCAGGGTACCAAGGTTAGCAAAACTATCTTATCCACCAGCATTTATAGCTTAATTCCTTCAATTAAGACCAGGGGATTAAAAAAAACTTACGCAGTTCAACATAGTCAGTGTCACAAAGGAGGAGACCAGGGGGTCGTGAGAATCTGGGAAGAAGCAACTTGGAACACCTGACCTAGGTCCTCCGTCACAGGGGAAGTCGGTTATCATAGGAAAGTCACCGTGACATGCACAGTTGGGGCTTTGCCCCTGGCCATTGGCCCTGCTGAGACCTGGCTCCTATCATCTCTTCCACAGCATCCTTGACATCTTTTTTAAATTGAAGTGAAAGTCACAGAAGATACACGTAACCATTTTTAAGTGAAGAATGTGTGTGTTAGTCACTCAGTTGTGTCCAATTCTTTGTGACCCCATGGACTGTAGCCCGCCAGGCTTCTCTCTCCATAGAATTCTCCAGGCAAGAATACTGGAGTGGGTTGCCATTCCTTTCTCCAGGGGATCTTCCCGCCCAGGAATGGAACCCGAGTCTCCTGAATTGCAGGCAGATTCTTTAACATCTGAGCCACCGGAGAAGTGAACAATGCAGTGACCATTTAGTTCATCTGCCTCATGTTGCCACACAGCTTGCTCTAGTTCCAGAACGGTTTCATCACCCCAAGTAAATCCAGTCATCATCAAGCAGTCTTTGCCCACTCCTCCCCGGCCCCAGCCCCTGGCAACTGTCAATCTGCTCTCTGTTTCTACGGAATTGCCTTTTCAGGTATGCCACACACACAGCATCACCCAACACGTGACCTTTGGTGAGTGGCTTCCTTCACTCAGCATCATGTTGAGGTCTATGCGTGTTGTAGCGGGTATCGATCCTTCGTTCTTGTTATGGCTGACTAACAACTCTGGTATTTTTATAAAGGTTAACACTTGTTCTATAAAGATTGCTGGAGTCAAGGAGGAGGCACCTGCCTCTGCCAAATGCAAGGGAGTTACTCTGAACCTCGGTTTTCTTGTCTATAAATCAAGTGATAATCATTCGAACCAAACTCACCTTGCAGAATGACTGGGAGACAAAAGGAGATACTTATACATAATAATACATTTTCCAAATGCAAAGACTTGCAACTACTAATAGTAACAATTAGTGTCTTGTGTATATATCTTGTCTCCTTTTGATCTTTTTTTAATTGTGGTAAAAGTCACATACAAACATACTGTTTTAACCTATTTCACTGCACGGTTCAGAGGCACTAGGTACGTTCACACTGTTATGCAGCTCTCACCATCATCCGCCTCCCAAATTTAAATTCAATGGGCATAAGGACTATGCCACACTCATCTCTATCCTTGCATCACTGAGAATGATGCTTACTGCTTCCTAGCTGTTCAATACATGTTTCTCGAATGGGTATTGACTCGAATACATGAATAGATGAAGGATGAAGTGCTACCTGACTTAGGGGAACCACTTGCTTCCTTCCAGGTCACTCAAGCAATATTCATTGAATGAATGAGGGAACAAGTGAATGAATGAGTGCATGAATGGATGAAGTGGTGGAGAGGGGGCATTACCCTCTGGCCTGCAATTTCAAGACTCCATGTTCCCTCTCTCTACCCGTGTGGCCCTATTCCTCACCTGGCCTAATGGCCGAAAGGGAATGACTGTTGAAAATAGCAATGAGACTTTCAGCCTGGAAGTGATGTCCAGGGCAAAGAAAGCAGGAGTTCCAAGGACTTCTGCTCCTGCAGAGAATCTAGCCTAATTATTTGGTCTCCAAAGCAGAGCCACCGTGGATGTGGAAGCCCACGTGGCTCACATGGCTTCATGGACAAGCTCATATGGCCCATGTCAAAAATAAGCCAACCAACCAGACCTCCCTGGGGTTGGTCAGGAATGAGACGGCACATCAAGGAACAGCCCTTGTCATCTGAAAAGACTGTCCTGCCTACTCCACCAGCCTTGAGTTAGACAAACAAGGAGGAGAATCGCCCTAGCACAAAAACACAAATGATCTCTTTTCAAGTTAATCCATCTCCAAGCATCCCTTCTTTTTTAAATTTTATTTTATTTTATCTTACTTTATTTTTAAAATTGAAGTATAGTTGAGTTTCAATATTATGTTAGTCTCAGGTATACCAAACACCCCTATTTAATACAAGTATATTTTCACAAAATAAAACAACAAATCTCACAAAAGATGATGAATTCAATCAGGTTAACTACAGGGATGTTGGAGAATCACTCAGATCCCAGGTAGAGACACCATGGGGAGAGGATATGACTGAGTTAGCCAGTGAGCCGGTACCAAGGGGCCACCCACAAAGAGGGGGCTGAGCTTCCAAAGAGAAAGCTTTGCATATCAAAGAATGAAGGAAGAGCCCTTGAGGTAAGCAATGAAGGGGCTCTCTGTACAACTTCATTTTGAAAGGCAAAAGTTAACTGAAATGAATTTTTCATGGTGTCATTATAAAATCATGCAAGAAAAATGATGCCCAAGCAAATCAATTTTTTACTCACTATTTATTCTGTGATTTTACATGTAGCGACAACTACAACACCCATTTCATTTTCTTCAGTGCATACTTTCATAATCTGTAGCATAATTTTTCATCTTTTTTTTTTTTTTTTTACTATTTACTGCAAAATCCCAGGAGCTATTTTTAGGGGCCCTTTTCCTGTTCTAATTATGCTTTGTGACAAGCAGATCCTGTATCCTATTTAGACTTGGGGACTGTTACAATTCTGAGCTCACTGTAATTGAGGCACATGACTCCCTGTCAGGGGTCAAGAGAACCTGAACGGGATTTCGGTTCCACGTTCCCTTTCCTGTGTGACTTTGGCAAAGCCACTTACTGTCTTTCTGTCCCCAGTTTCCAAGTCTGCAAAAATTAGGATAAGGATCCCGCCTCCCTTCTCCTCCACAGAGGTCTTATGGGATAATATTTTGATCCTTATGAAGGGTGGTCCTCAGAGAGAGGAGGTTGCTGTGATGCTGTGACCTGGTCAGATCCCCACTCCAGGTGCTGAAAATGAAATGAAAGTCACTCAGTTGTGTCCAACTCTTTGCCACCCCATGGGCTATACAGTCTATGGAATCCTCCAGGCCAGAATACTGGAGTGGGTAGCCTTTCCCTTCTCCAGGGGATCTTCCCAACCCAAGAATCAAACCTAGGTATCTTGGCATAGCAGGCAGATTCTTTACCAACTGAGCTATGAGGGAAGCCCTACTCTAGGTGCTAAAAGAATGGAAAACCCCTGAACACAATTTCTGTTTACTTTTGCTACCATTTTATTAAATGAAGTTCATATTGCCCTGAGCCCTGAACATCGACGATGTGTATCTTCAGATCAGATCTGTCTTCCTAATTATGGTTTCCTCAGGGTAATTTTATAGCCTCCGATTCCTAAGTGCCCTCCCGCTTGTGGGTGGGGAAGCAGCCCAGGGCTGTGATTCACATGCTGACTCTTGGGGCTCACAGGAAACCAGAAACTTGGGGCTCATGGATGGCCATCACCCTAATGTTCACTTTGCCTTGTAACACGCTGTGAGGTTCAGAGCTGGGCTTTCCCTCTCTTTGACAGATTCGGAAATCGAGGTGGGATTTGAAACCAGTAAAACCATTCATTCACCCGGGGTTAAATCTGCACCTCCCAAACCCAGTTTTTCTATTTTTTTTTTTTTAAATTACTACTTCTTTTGTAAGATTGCAAAAATGAAACCAAAACCAGCCAAGGTCCCAACCACTGCCCCACAGCATTTTGGCACTGAACTAGGAAGTAGGGGGAGGAGCCCTGTCATCTGGGGCAAAGGGGTGCAGGGGGGCAGAGTGGGGAGGTCGCCAAGGGCCTTGGGCAGTGTCTGCAGAGCTGGGCTGTGCTCCACCCCAAGCCCGCAGTGGGTGCCAGGCCCTTTCCTCTTGATTGTTGTACTTTACGAGCACTGGGAGAAGAATGTCAGCCAGCTGGGTTTCTCAGCACGGAAGGGATCCAGAGAGTGTTGTAAGCCCTCTTGGACAGCCATCCTGGGTCTCTGTTAGGACTCAGCTGGGGCCCTTTTCATGAATGGAGGGGAACTGCATTTTACTAGCTGTCCCAGCTCAGACGTGGGAGGGCTGCCCGGAGGAGGAAGAAGTGGGGCCTTGGTGCAGAGCAAGGACTAGGGTCTTCACCAGTCACTTGCTGGCTGCGCAGTTTGCTCACGGCAAGGTTTATAGACCAAAGGAGTCACTCTGGTCTTTGTACCCCCTCTTCAGCAGGAAGAACAGCCCAGATCTGGGAAGCAGAAGGGAGTCACTGCAGAAGTGAGGACCCCACTCCCTTGGCAGAGCCAAAGAACCCACACTGCTGGCCCCAAACTTTCCATCACTGACTTGGGCTCAAATCTTGGTCTATGTGTCACTGGGAAACCAAATGATCATGAACCTTAACTTTGCCCATCTTTGAAGTGGGGATGGGGATGGAGGATAAAACCTCCTTCTTGGGATGTTGTTGTTGTTTAGCTGCTAAGTCGTGTCTGAGTCTTCTGTGACCCTATGGACTACGGCCCGCCAGGCTCCTGTGTCCAAGAGATTTCCCAGGCAGGTATACTGGAGCAGGTTGCCATTTCTTCCTCCAGGGGATCTTCCTTACCCAAGGATCGAACCTGAGTCTTCTGCGTTGGCAGGCAGATTCTTTACCACTGAGCTATTGGGGAAGCCCGTATGATCTACTTCTTGGGATGTGAAGTGAAGTCGCTCAGTCGTGTCCGACTCTTTGCAACCCCATGGACCAGGCTCCTCCGTCCATGGAATTTTCCAGACAAGAGTACTGGAGTGGGCTGCCATTTCCTTCTCTATCTTGGGATGTAGGGAACATTAAATAAAAGCATATATACAAAATACCCAGCACATTGCCAGGCAAATGCAAGTATGTCATCAACAAGCAAATGTCCCCAGGCATCATGTATGAGTGATGCAGGCGACAAACATCCCAAATGTAAAGACAGACGTTCACTGTGAATAGGGCAGACCAAGGAGGGCTTCTTGGGAAAAAGCAGAGATGGACTTTCTTGTCCTACTTGCCATAGAACACTCCAACTGGTTATTCTGAGGTCCCAGTGGAACTCTTCTAGAAACTGGTTGTTTATCTTCTGACACTCGTCCACATCTTTGGGATGGGAAAGGGCAGGCGAGATGGAATCTCTGCCCCAACCCTGCTGGGATGCTGGGGGCCTGGGCGGCCTACTTGGTGAGCTCCTTCCACAAGGGCCAGGAGGAGGCTGGCTGCTACTTCTCTTGCCCTTGACACTGGCTGCAGCTGGGCCAGGAGTTAAGGATTGGCCCCACATTCTTAGGCATCGGGTCACTATTCGCAGGAAGTCTCCAAAGGCGGCTTGTCTCAAGAGATGTCCCTCCCTGGGACACTTGTGAGCAAGGCTAGGGCTTTGGTCCATTGGGAGGGGTAGTGGGGTCTAGGGATCCTGAGCCCAGAAGGTAATCAGGGGGGATGGTAGTTCCAGAGAGGGAGGCTTTCCAGAAAGTCAGTCTCCCCCAAAGCGAGTTTTCCAGTGTGGTGTCTTCAGATGCACAAGTGTGGGGGGTGGGGAGGGAGTCAGGGGAGCAGAGAGGGACCATGCAAGCAGTGACAGCAAACGTGGCATCGGGAAGTTTGTTTTCAGTACAGCCCTTTATCTGCTGTCAAATATATTTCCTGGGAAAAGACAACACTTCTCGGGGCAATCCCACGGGAAACTTTCTGTTCCTCCCTATGATTTACGTCGGGGCTGCTGGGGGTGCCTGTGGTCCCACGGGGGGCGGGAGGGGCCTCCAGGCCCTGTGGGCGGGTGGAGGGAAGTAGAGCAACAGGGAGCACCCACTGGTGCTCCCAGCCCGGCAACCCAAGGCGGCCTGGGTTTCATCTCCACAGAGCGCCCCGCAGCTGGATCGCGGTGTGAATGTGTGACGGGCCTCATTACAGCCCAATATAAAGGCCTCATCACGGTCTGCCCACTGGCCTCCAGCTCCGCACCGCATCCCATCGCAGAGTTCACAGCTATAAAGTGTCTGTGACAGAACCACACGAGACGACAGAGGCAGACGCGTGCGCATTACATTTAGGAAACGTACAAGAACGTCACTTGTCCTTAGGTAGCTGGTGTTGGGGAAGGAGTGTGAGGTTGGGGTCAGAAGGTCGGGGGTCCCAGCCCCCCACGGTGTGGCCACAGGCAGGCGTGTTCCAGCCGTGTCTGCTCCACTTCACCTGAAAAGTGGTGGGAAAGCCTTTCACCCTGACCTCTCTGGGGCCCACAGTGGGGTCACGACTAGGAAACAGCTTTGTGAATTGAACTGCGCTAGGGTCCTGGCTTCACAGTGTTAGAGAACATATCTAGGGCTGAACCAGCTCAGATGACCAATGGGAGCTTGTAGAGAAGCAACAAGAGAAACAACAGCCAATATTTTCTGCCCTTTATTTCAGCCACTTGGATCCCTGGACTTTCCCGGTAGCCTGGCCGCTTGAGAATATTTTTGCTTGGAGTGAATTCTTTTTTTAAAAACTGAAGTATAATTGACTTACAGTGTTCTGTTAATTTCTTCTGTACAGTGAAGTGAATCAGTTATACGTATATAAACATTCTTTTTTATTTTTATTAAAAATCGTTTTGTTGGAGTATAATCACTTTACAATGTTGTGTTAGTTTCTGCTGTACAATGACATGAACCAGCTATATATATACACACACACACACACACACACACACATATGTCCCCTCCTTGAGCCTCCCTCCCACTTTCCTCCTTAAAATATGATTTATCATGTGTGCTTTGTGCTCAGTTGCTCAGCCGTATCCAACTCTTTGCAATCCCTTGGACTCTAGCCCATCAGGCTCCTCTGTCCGTGTGATTTCCCAGGCAAGAATACTGGTGTGGGTTGCCATTTCCTCCTCCAGGGGATCTTCCCAACTCAGGGATCAAACTCGTGTCTCTTACATCTCCTACACTGGCAGACAGGTTTTTTTACCACTAGTGCCACCCGGGAAGCCCAAGTTAGTCCTAAATTAAACTTGGTCTTATATGGATCCATTGTTCCTGGGTGTTAATTGCATTTCCTTGACTTGACTATAAACTTTTTTAATGTAAGAGATTCTAGGAGACACCAGTCTGGTTACTTAACAGTGAAAAGGCTTGACTTCTGTGTTCACAGAAATGGAAGACACATAGTCTTCTCTATTTCTCTCACTAAGGACAATGGAAACCCCTGGACATCACGCGTAAAACAAGCGCGAGAAGATTCTGAAAAGTGCAGAGGAGGCAGGTCTGTTAGGGACCTTGGACCCAAAGAATTGCACAGTGGTGAGCTTCCTGGGTGCTGGCTGTTGTTGGTGGTGTTATTATTACTTGCTTCAATATCATAGACCTGGAACTGAAGAAGCTGGCAACCTGGAAACATCAATGGACACAGGCAGAGCTCTTATAAAACTTAATCTCTCTACCCAAGGGACCAGGAAAGGGGCCATGAAACACTACAGAAAACTTTCAGACAATAACTGCTCTATTCTAGCGAAAGCCACAGAAAGACACTGGCCCCATCTCCACCCAGGCCAGCAAAGGCTGGGTAGAGAACCTAGTGGGGAGCCTTGGAGAGGCTCCTATTCTCTCAGAGCTGTAACAGGGCACCAGGAATGAAACAGGCCCAAGGCACAGAGTCGGACACGACTGAAGTGACTTAGCAGCAGCAGCAGCAGCAGCAGCAACACACTTCAAGAGGATAATAAAGGACTTCCCTGGAGGTCCAGTGGTTAAGACTCTGTGCTTCCAGAGGATGGGGCTTGGGCTCCATCGCTGGCTGGGGAAGTAAGATCTCACATGCCATGGTGTGCGGCCAAAAAACAGAAAAAAAAAAAAAAAAAATACAAACCACAACTCACCCAATATGAAATTCAAATTCTGAACTGGCTTGCAACTATTAAGATAATTGATTCATAATTATTTTTTAACTCCCCAAAAAAGAAATCTCCAGAGCCAGATGGTTTCACTGGAGAATTCTACTAAACATTTACAGAAAAATTGACATGCATTCTACACAATCTTTTCCAGAAAATAAAAGAGGAAGAAACTTCCCAATCCATGTTATGAACCTGGTATTACTGATCAGAAAACCAGGCAAAACATTACAAAATAAAAAAGAACTACAGACCAATATTCCAACATATAATCCTTAAAAAATATTAGCCAAAAAGGTTCAACAATACATAAAAGGAAATATGCTCCATAGCCAAATGGGGTTTATTCTAGGGATGCAAAGCTAATTTAATATTTGAAAACTAGTCAACTCACCATATTAACATGCAAAAGAAAAAAAAATGACACAACCCTATCAAACAATGTAGAAAAGTATAATACAAAATTGAATACCCATTCATGTTTTTAAAAAAAATTCCCATGGGGGGGTGAAAGAGAAAGAAACTTCTCATCTTTATAAAAAACATCTATGAAAAACTGACAGCTAATGTTATTATTAATAATGAGAGATGGGAATGCCTTCTCCCTGAGAGCAGGAACAAGACAAAGATGTTCACACAACTGGTCCTGATGTTGCAACTAGTGCAATGGGACAGGAAAAGGAAGTAAAGGGTACGTGATTACAAAGAAAGAAAGAAAACTGCCCAAATTTGCCGATGACATAATTCTGCTTATAAAGAAAATCCAAAGCAATCTACAAAAAAATTCTACACTAATAAATGAGTTTAACAAAAAAGTACAGGACATAAGAGAAACACATGAAAATCAATTGCATTTCTATGTAATAGCAATGAAGATGTAGACACCAAATTAATAATGCAATGCTATTCACAATTACTAAAAAAATTAAATACTTAAGTGTAAGTCTACAAGACACATATAGGGTTCTATGCTGAAAACTACAAAACGCTGATGGAAGAAATCAAAGAAGATCTAAATAAATGGAGAAATGCACTATATTTATGGGTTAGAAGATTGTACACATTAAAGATGTCAATTCTTCCCAGATCAGTATACAGATATATAAAATCCCCAGCAAGGCGTTTGTTGTCTATTCACAGTATTATGCTAAACTTAAAGAAAAGCAAAGAAGCTAGAAAAGCTGAAATCATTCTGAAAAAGAAGAATAAGTGGGAGGATCAATCTTCTCAACTTTAAGACATTATACAGCTAGAGTAATCAAAACTACGTGTTACTGGCAGAAAGATAGACACAGAGATAAATGAAACAGAATGGAAAATCAAGAGTAAACCCACAAAAGTTGGTCCAACTTTTTTTTATTAAGATGAAGAAGAAATTCAATTGGTGGAAAGATAGTCTTCTCAAGAAAAGGTACTGAAACTATTGGTTATCCAGACATAAAAATGAACCTCAGTGTAAGTCTTACATGCTCTACAAAAAATTAACTCAAAATGGATCACAGACTTAAATGTAAGTCTTTTACAAAACTTGTAGGAAAAAATAGGAGAAAATCTTTACAACCCAGGGCTAGGCTGAGAGTTCTTAGACTTGGCATTGAAAAAGTATGATGCACCAAAGGAAAAAACTGATAAATTAGACTGAATCAAAATTAAAACAAAAATTTTTTTGCTCTGTGAAAAATCCTGTTCAGAGAATGAAAAGACAAGCTGCAGACTGGGCGAACATACTTGCAAACTTCATATCTGAAAATAGTCTCGTATCTAGAATGTATAAAAACAACCTCCCCGCACTCAACAGTAAAACAAAACAAAAAAAAACAAAAAACAAAAAAAGCCAAAACGAAAACAACCAATTAGAAAAATGGGCAAGAGACATTTTATCAAGGAGGATTATGGATGGTAACTAAATACATGAAAAGATGTTCAATAGCATTAGCCATTAGGGTAATGCAAATTGAAATCACGAGACATTCAGAAACACTGAATTTTACTGTCTTTGGATTTATCATTTTCTTTAACATGTAGACATTTTTGTCTTGTCTAAGATATCTTTCTGCATCTGCAAATTAATAAAGATCTTCTTCTATCTTATCTCCCAAAAGCCTATAGTTTGTATTCACTAATTTTGTATAGTTTTTTTCCATATAGTTGCCTTGGTATCATTTATTAAAGACTCTTGTATTTATTATTTAAAAATGAGGTATCATAGAATCCTTTTCAGAATGGCAAAAATAAAACATAATGCAGAAGAATCACCAATAATTTACATTGATACTTCCTTCTCATAGTGGTGGAACTTGACTCCCAGCCCTATACATGTGAGCTGTGCTGAAGATTTGCTTTCAAAGGGTAAAGTACAGAGAAGGTAGCCTGACAGTGGCGACCCCAGGCAAACCCTTCCTCACCCGGATGGTTAAGGTTAACCTCATCCATCACAGTGATTGCATGCATCTTCCATGTGAAGCCATGAGAATGGCACTTCACCTTGGTGATTGTCATCCCCCAAAATCCATTAAGCTGGTCTAACCAGGAGAAAAACAAAACAAGCCTCAACTGACGGATATGCTATAAAATACTTGGCCAACATGCCTCAAAACTGTTCAGGTCATCAAAAACAAGGAAAGTCTGAGAAACTGTCAGAGATCAGGAAAGGCTAAGGAGATGTGACAGAGAAAGGTGATGTGGTTCCCTGGATGGAATCCTCCAACAGAAAGAGGATACTAGGGCAGAGACGAGCGAAATACGAATGAACTGTGGAGTTTAAAGCCGTGTGTCAACGTGGTTTTCTCAGCTGTGAAAAGGGTACCCCACAAACTTGAGATGTTAACCATGAGGGAATGGAGTGAGGGTACCTGGACCTCTCTGTGCTTTCCTTGCAATTTTTCTGCCTATCTGAGTCAATTCTAACATTAAAAGTGTATTTTAAAAAAATAACGTGTGAAAAAGTGCAGATAAACTAGATCCCTTGTAGCTCATTTGGTAAAGAATCTGCCTCAATGCAGGAGACCCAGGTTCAATTCCTGGGTCGGGAAGATTCCTCCCACCCCCCGCCCCCCCACCCCACCCCGGCCCTGACTGCCCCCAGAAAAGGAAATGGTAATGCTCTCCAGTATTCATGCCTGGGAAATCCCGTGGACAGAGGAGCCTGGGGATATCAAGTCCATGGGGTCACAAAGAGTCAGACACGACTCAGCACAGCACAGCATACAGCACACATGAAATGACACAGCTACTGTGAAAGGCAGTTTGACAGTTTCTTGAAATATTGAACATGCAATTACTACGTGACCTAGAAGTTGCACTGCTGGGCCTTTACACCAAAGAAACCAAAGCTTACATTCACACAGAGACTTGTGTAAGGCGTTCTTTGCAATAGCCCCCAGCTGGAAACAAGCTAAGTGTGTTCCGTTATGCGGATGGTGTTTAACCAAGCTTGTTTAAAACCGTGGTCCATTCATGGAATATGTGTGTGTGTGTGTGCTCAGTCGCTCAGTCCTGTCCGACTGTATGTGACTCCATGGACTGTAGCCCGCCAGACTTCTCTGTCCATGGGATTTCCCACAAAAGGAATACTGGAGTGGGTAGGCATTCCCTCCTCCAGGGGAACTTTCCGACCAGAGGATGGAACCTGCGTCCCCTGCATCAGCAGGCAGATACTTTACCACTCAGCCACCTGGGAAGCTTGCATCAACTGTAACTCAGCAACAAAAAGAAAACAAACGAGTGATACACAGAACACGTGAATGACTACTGGAATTCATTGGAGTGAATTGGAGTGGAAACATCCAGTCCCAAAGGGTTACATGGTCTATGTATTCTTTAAGTGACAAAATCATAGAAATGGAGAACAGATGAGAAGTTGTCGGGGACTGGGAATGGGAGGGGTAGGGAAGGAAGTGGGTATGGCTGAGAAAGGGTAATGGGAAGAATCCTCGTGGGAGTGGAAATGTCATGACAGCCTCACTGTCACTACCTTGGTTGGGATATTGTACTATGACACTGAACGATGTCACCACTAGGGGAAGTTGGGTAAAAAGCACACCGGATTTCCCTGGATTAGGTGAATCTGCAGTTACCTCAAAATAAAAACTACAAAATAAAAAGTGAACGTCGCAACCTGAGGCACTTTCAAAATCAGGCAATAGACAACGTAGACTCTCTCAGTGTCAACAGGGATCACAGAGACCCTGGCATCTGTAACTGCTCAAACCCTCTCCCTGCAAAAAGAAAAACTAAAACACGAGATTAGAAATACCAGGAAACATTGGCAGGAGTCAAAATCCACAGGTAAGAGAACAGGAAGGAAGTGGAAGAGCTGCTGTGAAAATACTAAGGCAGTGACCCTGGGAACCACTTGCTCTCTGTCCTTCTCAAGTGGTCGCTCTGGGAGACTGTTCACTTCCTCTGGGAGCCGCCACTGCTAAGAAGAGATTTGCGATCTGGTCCAAACACACCTTGGAGTCCCCAGTGTGTAACAAGCTATTCTTCACCAACCTTCTGCCATCTAAGGTGAATTTTATTTTTCTGAAACCAGTTTAAAAAAAAAACCGCTGGGATGCGTCCTATGCCGTGATAGGCAGAGCCTTGGGTGTGCCAAGAACCAGGTTTGAATGCACCGCTCTCTGCCACCCAGTGACAGTGTGGCCTCAGGCGTGTAACTTCATCTCCATCCATGTCAGTTTCATAATCTGTAGAACAGAGCTAATTATACCCATCTCCCAGGATTTGTGTAAGATTAAGTATGACAATAGATGAGAAGCCTCTAGTTCTGTGCCTGGCCCAGAGTCAAGTCTCATATTTAAGGATCTGTTAGTTATAGTTGAAGGGCACAAGAGGATTTTCTTGTGAGACACTCAAATGGAATCTGAAGGTCATTCGAAGAAGGGTTCAAAAATGTGCTGAGTTGCGTCAATCACTGTCTTTGGACTAGGTTGGTCGTCTCTCCGGTCATATGCAGAACAAGTCATGTTTTGTTTGGGAAGTTCTGGCATGTTTGTTATAAACCCAGCTTTATTTCCTTAGAATCATATCCCATGGTGATGTGGCAACATTTATCAAAGAGATGCTCAGTATCTTCTCCCTCATCAGACCTAAAAGGAATCATGAGTATTTATAAGATGACACTCATGATTAATCAAAATCTGTGGGCTCGGTAGATTTTGCTTAAAACCACAGGGATGCATTTCACGAATTCCCATACAAAATGGTTTAAATACGTGTTCTTTTCTTAAAAAAAAACTTTGTCAAGAATCGGACCATTTGAACATTGAAAAGAATAATGACTACAGTGGACTGAAATACAGAAAGTATATAAAAATCTATCAATTCAGGGAACATATTTGCAATCAATATATCAAAGGACTGATATCCAGCATATATGACTGTATAATAAAATGACAAGTAGCCAATAAAAAAGGATCAAAAGATTTAAACAGACACTTCACAAAAGAAGATGTATGAAAGGTCAATAAATCCATGAAAGGATACTCAAAATTTTATTTGTCATCAAGAAGTACAAATTAAAACTTCAGGAAGATATCATTTCGGACCCTCTAGAATGGCTAGCATTAAAATCACGGACATACTTCACTCTGTATAATAGGCTCTAGATTCGTCCTCCTCATTAAATCTGACTTAAATGCGTTCCTGGACATGGAACAACAGACTGGTTCCAAATCGGGGAAGGAGTACATCAAAGCTGTATATTGTCACCCTGCTTATTTAACTTATGTGCAGAGTACATCATGAGAAATGCTGGGCTGGATGAAGCACAAGCTGGAATCAAGATTGCCGGGAGAAATATCAATAACTTCAGATATGCAGATGAAAGTGAAGAAGAACTAAAGAGCCTCTTGATAAAAGTGAAAAAGGAGAGTGAAAATGTTGGCTTAATGCTCAACATTCAGAAAACTAAGATCATGGCATCTGGTCCCATCACTTCATGGCAAATAGATGGGGAAACAGTGGCTGACTTTATATTTTTGGGCTCCAAAATCACTGCAGATGGTGATTGCAGCCATGAAATTAAAAGACACTTACTCCTTGGAAGGAAAGTTATGACCAACCTCGATAGCATATTAAAAAGCAGAGATATTACTTTGCCAACAAAGGTCCGACTAGTCAAAGCTATGGTTTTTCCTATAGTCATGTATGGATGTGAGAGTTGGACTATAAAGAAAGCTGAGCACTGAAGAATTGATGCTTTTGAACTGTGATGTTGGAGAAGACTCTTGAGAGTCTCTTGGACTGCAAGGAGATCCAACCAGTCCATCCTAAAAGAAATCAGTCCTGAATACTCATTGGAAGGACTGATGTTGAAGTGGAAACTCCAATACTTTGGCCACCTGATGTGAAGAACTGATTCATTAGAAAAGACCCTGATGCTGGGAAAGATTGAAGGCCAGGGGAGAAGGGGACGACAGAGGATGAGATGGTTGGATGGCATCACCAACTCGATGGACATGAGTTTGGGTAAACTCCGGGAGTTGGTGGTCGACCAGGAGGCCTGGCATGCCGCAGTCCATGGGGTTGCAAAGAGTTGGACACGACTGAGCGACTGAACTAAATTGAACTGAATATTCCATTGTGTATATGTACCACAGCTTGTTTATCCATTCGTCTGTTGATGGACATGTAGGTTGCTTCCATGTTCTAGCTGAAAGAGAAATATAAATATTGTCTACTGACACGTATATATAGAATCTAAAAAAATGGTACTGATTAATTTATTTTCAGGGCAGCAATGGAAAAACAGACCTAGAGAACAGACCCGTGGACTCGGGGGGAGGGGAGGAGGGAGACAGTGAGATGCATGGAGACAGTAACATGGGAATTTACAATACCACATGTTAAACGGATAGCCAATGGGGATTTGCTGTATGACGCAGGGAACTCAAACAGGGGCTCTGTGACAATCTAGAAGGGTGGGATGTGAGGAGATGGGAGGGAGTTTCGGGAGGGAGGGGACATGGGTGTACCCACGGCTGATTCCTGTTGATGTATGACAGAAAATCACAAAATTCTGTAAAGCAATTATCCTTCAATAAAAAAATTTTTTTAATTAAAAAAAGAAAAACATGGACAAAGCCAAGTGTTGAAAAGTACGTGAAACAACAGAAACTCTCGTGGGAATGCAGGAGTACACCCACTCTGAAAAACAGTTTGGCCGTTTCTCATAAAGTTAAATATTCACCTACGATACAATTCAGCAATTCTACTCCAAGAGAAATGAAAACATTTTTCCATAAAGAGACTCATACACTCATATTGGATCTATTCATAATAACCAAGACTGGAAACACCCTAAATGTCCATCAACAGATGAATAGGTTGAAAAATGCAGTATATTCATAAAACGGAATGTTACCCAGTAATACAAAAAAAACAGACTATTGATACATGTAACAGCATGAATGAATCTCAGAAACACTGTGCTATGAGAAAGCAGCCACACGCAATGAGCGCAGACCATATAATTTAATTTATATTGAAATCTAAAACAGGCAAAACGAATAAATAGTGAAAGAAAGATCTGTGATTGCCTGCAGATGGAAATGGATGGATAATTCCTGCAAAGGGGCATGAGAAAACTTTGGGAGGTAGTAGAATGTTCTGTATCTTGATTGTAGTAGTTATCTAGTAGGTTATACATTTGTCAAAATGAGTGCAGTGTACTTTATGTAAATTATGCTTCAATAAGATTGCCCAAGTCCACAGTGTGAAAGTGTTAGTCAGTCATATCCGACTCTTTGTGATCCCATGGACTATAGCCTGCCAGGCTCCTCTGTCCATGGGATTCTCCAAGCAAGAATATTGGAGTGGGTTGCCCTTCCCTTCTCCAGGGGATCTTCCCGGACCAGAAATTCACCTCCAGCTTCCTGCATTATCTAAAAAGTACTCTGTATGACTCTATAATGATGCGTAAATGTCGTTATACATTAGTCCAAATCCCAGAGTAAACCCTAATGCAAACTACGGACTTGGGGTGATTGCGATGTGTCAGTGCATGTTCCCCAGTCATAAAAATTGTACCAGTAGAGGTTGCTAAGGGGGAGGCTGTGCCTGTGTGGGAGCGAGACAACATGGGAAATTGCAGTGTCTTCTGCTCAGTCTTTCCTATGAACCTAAAGCTGCTCTAAACCATTAAGTCTATTTAAAAAAAAGAAATCAACCAAGAGGTTGGGGGATCCCAGAATGTCATGGAGACTTTGACAAATGAATGTAACTGTATTGCAGATGTATGGACCTGACCTCATGAAGGAGGGTGGGGGGGTGCAGCCAGGGGTAAGGGGGTTCGGTGGGGTGGGTGGGGGAATGGGGAAGGAGCTGAACTGAGTAAGTGTGGGAAATGGTGCTTTAACTGGAAACTGTAAGGCTATAAACAAAAGGCACTGTAGAAAACTCTGTGTTCTCATTGGAAAGCTTGTTTCTCACAGGGGTACAGGTTAGCAATTCTGAAACTACTTTCTGTGTAGATATGGGGCTGAACAAATAAGTAAATAAATTGTGGATAAAAGGAGCCAGATTTCTCACCATCAGAAAAAGAAGTTACAATTTCATTGGTGGGAAGGCTAGAGTCCTGGGTGCTGGGTTACAGCTGCAGACCGCAGAAAGAACGTATTTATTTCAATACCTGTAGAGATTTAGAGATACAGAAGTACACATAGATAGGCATGTGTACATCACTTGGCACATGTACGTGTGTTTCCTAACTCTGTCGAGAGGCCTAGAAGCAGCCACATTCTTAAGCAACAAACACCCCCTGCACTTGGATCTTTCTAAGTAACATTCCCCATAAAAGGAATCGGGGCTGTATAAAGAAATGGCTGCTTCCAGGGGTGGGGCAGGGATGATATAAAATGAGCCTGGAGTATCTTTTAGTCTCAAGAAGTAAGGAAAATACACAGAGACAGACAGAGACCGAAAAAGACAGAAAAGAGGAAGGAAAATAGAAGAAAAGAGAAAGCAAGATAGAAGAAAAGAGAAAGCAAGATGGAGACTTATGAAAAAGATGCCAACACTAATCTGGAAGAGCTCCCCAAGGACAAAGCTGGAACAATTTGAAGAAGTAAACAGATTCTAATCCAGAGAATAAACCTTTGAGTCCATATGGATTGTACTGAGTTGACTTGTGTCCCCTCAAATATATTTCCACTGTTGTTTAGTCCCTCAGTTGTGGCTGACTCTTTTGCGACCCCGTGGACTGTAGCCTGCCAGGGTCCTGTCAATGGGATTTCCCAGGGAAGAATACTGGAGTTGCCATTTCCTTCTTCAGGGGATCTTCCCAATCTAGGGATCGAACCCAGGTCACCTGCATTGCAAGCGAATTTTTTACGATCTGGGAAGCCCCATAAGAAACAAGAGAAGCCTGGGAAATTGACCCAGACCAAAGGATGCTTAAGGAGCTATGATGATTAAAAGTAACACGGGGTCCTAGATTGGCTCCGGGAACAGCAAAAGGGCAAAAATGGGGGAACTGCTGACACCGAGCTTAGGTAACAGTGTGGCCCCTGTGTCACTGTCTCACTTCTGACACGTGTAGCTTGATTAAATAAGATGCTAACTTGAGGGGAAACTGGCTGAAAGATGTACAGGAACTCTATTGTCTTTGCAATATTTTGATAAGTTTAAAATTATCCCAAAATAAAAAAATTTAAAAAAAAAGACCTGTGAGTAAATGATTTGGAAGTCAGTCAGCACTTTCTCTACCTTGACTTTCCATCTGTGGTTTTATTTCCTTTCTCTGAGATGGAAGAGAATCTTGACTCACCTTCAGTTGGCCTCCTAACCCCTCCTAACCTCTTTTCCCAAACGAACCAACACATTTTAAAAATAAGAAGGTAAATGAATGAATGAATGAACAAATAGATAACTTTCAGCAGAGTGAGAGCATGCAGCAGGTTGGTGGGAACAATCAGAAAGTGTAAATATTTAGCCCTCTCGGCTTGCCCATCACAACAGCGACTCCCCAGTGGCGCAGGGTTTCAAAGTGAAAGTTCAATATTTATTCTGGCTCCCCTGTGCCTTGTCCACCAGGACTCCCTGCACAGTTGGCTTTCGGATGGAGCCAAGGTCCCTCCTACCCACCTCCTGACTTCCCACTCCACATGTGTTGTAGGTAAACAAGCCACTGGCATCCACTCCATCTGATTGGCACTCAAGGAAGTAAAATCGGGTGGGAAGATGAGGAGCAGTTCTCACCCACTCTTGGATATGCTGAGCAGGCTGCTGTGCAGGTTGGATGCTCCGGGTAAGGTCCTGAGCGTCCTCTGTGAACCATAAAGCACCCCAGAATCCCGTAAGGTGGTGTTGTCATCAGTACCTGTGCCCTGGTTCTCTCTAGACTGGTGATGCCCTCCTTGCCGCCAGCCCAGCTTGCTTCCAGATGACCTGGGCAGGCTTCTAATACATAGCAAGTCAACCTGACTTGATTTCCCAGCCCCTGCAGCCCTTGATTCTGTGCCTGTAGACATTTGATCCTTATGACCTTGGGCTCAGCTCTATATTCATCCCTTCCTTACAAAAAATAAACTCAACCACATGGCAGCTCTGTGCTAGGTATAGGAACACAGAGATACTTAACACATGACTCCAAACTTCAATGAGATTACTCTTGACTGTTTCTTTGCTTTACTTTTAAGCCCATTTGGTACCCTAGCTTAGATTTTCCCTGCTTCTCCAATTCCAGGCTTCTCTCTTTCTCCCTCTCTCTCTGGCTGGTCCATGCAGACTGCCTGGCTGGTGATGTGATTCTCTTTGGCTTTGGGATCCCCCTCATTGGGCTGTCCCCAGCATGACAGTAGCATAGGGGAGAAGATGGAATTCCTGTATCCTTACTAATTCTTAGCCTTGGAGGTTCAGGGGTCTGACAGTCAATGCTCACTAGTCACTCTCCTGGGTGAACATCAAGTTTCTAGAGTTGCTTGCTGCCTTTCTCCCTCACCTGTTGGGATACTGTGTCCATCCTTGGAACATCCTACTGTGTCAACTTAGGTGCTTGTGCCCACTTCCTGCCTGGACCCCAGTGAACTTTTGTACGGACGCCTGAACACTGGTGTGTCCTCCAGATGGAACCTCCGAGCAGCAGCGCTGGGCCCCTGCCTCCGTCCCATCTTGCTCCCACTTCCTGATCACATTTCCTCCATGGCTGCCAAGAGGGTCCAGCTGAAAGTGGCTGGACACCATATCAGCTTAGCAAGAGGAGGATCTTGCCCCATCTGGAAGAAGCAACGTTTGGGGCACCCTTTGGATTTCCATCTTTTCTCGGAACTGTGACAAGAGGTACATTCTCGGTCAAGTCTTAACCAGTTTTCTGTGTCTTACCAAACGATCAAAGCCTAGTTCTTGAAGCCGAAATGTCTCATTTTGGGCTTTAAAGTTTGTATCTCTTTAAAGTTTGCCTCTTTTTCCCCCAAAGGTGGGGGATACCTAACTTCTCAGTTGTAATGGTCTGGAGGTTGGCAGAGGTCAGGGCATCAGCTGGCAACAGAATTACGTGGGACATGGCTTGGTGTTCAACAGCCTGGTTCCAGGGAGCAAATAGCCATCCCCTCAGGGCCAGTCACCTCTGCAAGACAGCAGAGACGAGGAAGCTCCACTTACTGTGTGACTGTCAGCATCTTTTCCATGCATTCCACAATACTGAGGGAGGTTGAGAGGCGCTCTTTAGGGTTGGTCTTTGACTGTTACCTTCCTCATGGCCCTGGCTGAGACAATGTCTTAGAATTCTGGGGTACAGCTGGTGGGGAGGAGAGAAGGCTGGACTAGCCTGGCTGGAGAGAGGTCCAGGAGCCACTCATAAGAGAGAGTATCTCTCAGTTAACAAACTCAAAGATGCTGAAGGAAAAAAGTGAAGAGCCAAGCATCTCACCGTAAGATCAAGGAGTCTAGATCTGCCATTGACTCACAGGGACAGGGGGAGTTTCGGACCCGGACCTGAAGGACCAGGAAGTGAGAGCACTGGGGAGCTGATGAGAGGACAAAAGGAAGGGACTCTGAAAGATACTGCATCCTTCCTGTGCTCTGTGACAGCCTGGAGGCGTGGGAGGGGGGAGAGAGGCTCACCAGGGAGGGGACATATGTGTGCCTGTCTGATTTATGTTGGTCTATGGCAGAAACCAACACAACATTTGGTGAGGGTAATATTTGGTAAGGATAATTTGTAAAGCAATTATCCTTCAATGACAGTAAATGAATTTTTCAAAATAAAATAAACATAAGCTCACAGGGAAAAAAAAGATATTGCATCCTTGTTTGACTTTCATCTAGAATCAGTGAGAACTGGATGCATCCCAAGGGCCAGAGGGAGTCAAAGAAATTCATCATTCTCAAGTCCTATACTGCCAGTCCTGGAATCAGAAGTATTTTTGTCCCTCCCTTCCACCTCTTCAGATCCTATTCATCCAATCCGGCAATCCCACTATTGGGCATATACCATATGAGAAAACCATAATTCAAAAAGACATATGCACTGCAGTGTTCATTGCAGCAATATTTACAATAGCCAGGACTTGGAAGCAACCTAGATGTCCAGGGACAGATGAGTGGATTACGAAAATGTAGTACATATCTACAATGGAATATTACTCAGCCATAAAAAGGAATGAAACTGGGTCATTTGAAGAGATGTGGATGAACCTAGAGTCTGTTATACAGAGTGAAGTAAGTCAGACAGAGAAATACAAATATCGTATATTAAAGCATATATGAGGAATCTAGAAAAATGGTACTGATTAACCTATTTGCAGGGCGGGAGTGGAGATGCAGACATAGAGAACAGATTTACAGACACAGTGGGGAAAGAGGGGCTGAGACAAATGAAGAGTGTAGCATTGACACGTATACTCTGTCATGTGTAAAATAGAGAGCTGGTGGGAACCTGCTATAAAGCACAGGAAACTCAGCTCAGCTCGGTGCTTTGGGTGATCTAGATGAGTGGGGTGGGGGTGGGGAGGAAGGGAGGCCCAAAAGGGAGAGGATATATGTATACATGTAGCTGATTCACATTATTGTACAGCAGAAACTCACACAACATTGTAAAGCAAAAATACTACAATTAAAAAAAAAAATACCCTACTCATCCTTCAAAGTCTAGCTCAAGACCGACTTCCTGGTGTAACTCACGGCGTCCTCTGAACTCCCGTCGTCATCTTGATCCCCACTTTGGCATGTGATTGCTGACGCATCACATTGTAAAGGCTTGCAGGTCCCGCCCTAGCCTTGTTTCTTTCCCGAAACAGGGCACTCTGCCTTAGATCCTTTCATAAGCTGCATCTAGTATTCTGCTGGGCTTAGTAAATCCTCACGAAATGGAGACAGTCATCGAGTGATATTGACATTCTCAATGGCCCAGATGCTTCACCAAACTTGGGTGCTGCCTGTCTGGCTCCATGCAAATAAACAAATGTCTGTGAATGGAAAGATTTTCCTAACATGTGTCAACTGGTAGAGGCTAAACGTAGTGCCAGTAGGAGAGACACACCGTGGAGCTTTCCAACTGAAGCAGCAAGTTAGGCAAAATCGATAGTTCTCAACCTTGAATTCCCTTTGGAATCACCTTTGAACTCTCAAAAGCTCCATTCTGGTTTAATTGATCCAGGATGGAGCCCAACCATGAGTGTGTTTTACAAGCTCCCCGGATAATTCTTACAGACAGCTGGGACTGAAAACTTTGTTTCACATTCTGAATCTTTTCTAGTGTTTTTCCTACTCTCGTGTCCAATCCCATCTGATCAAGTTCATTCATCCGAATGTCTAGCTTGTGTTTTCTACCCTTCTTGTAGAATTTATTTATCAGATACTTAGTATATGGTGTGCCAGGCAGAAACAAAGAGAAATCTGGTGTCTGCCCGCAAGAAGCCCACTGTCGAGTGAGAGACACTTTTACGAAAATAAGCAAAGGTGTAAGCAAACGTTGCCACCCAAAATTAAGAGCTTATGAGATTCAGATGAATTTTTAGATCTTACCTTGCTGCCTGGATTCTCACTACCTGCTACTTGAAATTCAGAAACAAAATAGATTAAGATAATGTAGGACTCCTCTGTACACAGATTTACTGTCCAACCTCTTGTTAAGACTCAAGAATTAATAGACTAGGAAAGCACACTCTTGTGAGTGCTGTGGAGGAGAATGAGTTGAAAATGAGCAGGAAGAAATGACCACCAAGAGGAATAAGGGTTCCCGGCCGTGGATTTTACAGTTCCCAGAGTCAAGCTATGTAAAAAGGAAGTTTTCTGAGTGAAGAGTCTCAATGCTGTGCTGAATCTCTGCTGGAGGGTTTTGTTTTTTTTGTTTTTGAGATTTTGTTGTCTCCAGTAGTGCCTGAATGTGGTTTCAAAGAAAAGGCCAAGAATCTCCCCTGTCTGGTTCAGTTGAGTCCTGCAGCTTGATGGTGACTGGTCAGAAAAATTGAGGATATTTGGGAGAAGTAGGGATAGGTGAGAGGGCAATCAAGGGATGATGCTTAGCACTGTCCAAAAGACCGAAGAGAGGGACTTCCCTGGTGGTCCAGTGGTTGGGAGTCTGCCTACTAATTCAGAGGACCTGGGTTCGATCCCTGGTCCGGGAGATCCTATATGTCGTGGAGCAGCTAAGCCCCTGCGACACAAGTGCTGAAGCCTGGGCGCCCTAGAGCCTGTGCTCCATAAGAAGAGAAGCCACCATAATGAGAAATCCTTGAACCAGAACTAGAGAAAGACCCTGCGCAACAACACAAATCCAGCACGGCCAATTGAAAAAAAAGACCAAAGAGAAAGCTTGAATCAAGAAGCCAATGGTGGTCCCTCTTGAGTCCAGAAGCACACGGTCCTGATACCGTGCTCCACAGTCTCAGTTGTCTGGCATGCCTCTTCCTGAGACACCTGGATGCTTTCTGCAGCTGCTCATCTGCACACCATCTATTCTCTTAACCTTGACTTTGATATACTTGCAGGTACATCTGGGATTACTGATACTGTGAACGTGTCCATCACTCGCTCACCTCATGGTCTTGGGATAAAAGGAAGGGGCTTCAGAAGTTATCTCCTTTGTGTCCTACCCAACAATGAGCAGTGGGAAGACTTGCCCTTGCTTTGTGAAATCTGTGGGGGTCTCACCCCATGTCCTCCTCCAATACTGCTGCTGAAGTTGGGCCCCCGGTTCTGGACTCCTAATATGTCTGCATTTCCCGAGGCATGGCTGACTCTGCCCCTCTCCACTCTCATCTCCAATTTCCACTGGCCTCCCTCCTGCTGTAATTTTTTAAATTTTTTTGGCCCCAACCTCCTGGTTGATGTTTATAGACTTTATTGTTTAGAGCAGTTTGTGTGTGTATGTGTGTTAGTCACTCAGTTGTGTCTGATTCTTTGTGGCCCATGGACTGTAGCCCACTAGGCTCCTCTGACCATAGGATTTTCCAGGCAAGAATACTGGAGTGGGTTGCCATTTCCTTCTCCAAGGGATCTTCCCAACCCAGGGATTAAATCTGTGTCTCCTGCATTAGCAGGCAGATTCTTTACCACTGCACCACCTGACCATAAATTTTATTAATGTGTATGCTTAGCTGCTCAGTCTGTCCAACTCTTTTCAACCCCATGAACTGCAGCCCCCAGGCTCCTCTGTCCATGGGGAGTCCCCAGGCAAGAATACTGGAGTGGGTTGCCATGCCCTCCTCAGGGGATCTTCCCAACCCAGGGATTGAACCCAGGTCTCTTGCAATGCAGGCAGATTCTTTACTGACTGAGCCACCAGGGAAGCCCCCAAATTTTATTAATACTTTGTTAAAATAATGATAAAGGCAACAGTAATAATGAATGGCAGAGATTGTGCCTACCCAGCCAAGTGACTATCTTGGAGACTTTCAATTTTTTTTATAACCAACCTTTGGGAGGTTTAGTAACTATTAAACACCTACCAAGAAATCCTCAAGAGAGACCTAGAAATTAAAAAAAAAAAAAAAAAAAAACCACGGATATTTGGGATTTCTATCTGATGGAGTTCACAGCATCTGAAAAGGGCCTCCGCCTGGTACCAATGTAAGAATGTGCTCCCTGAGTTATGTCCCTCAAAATGATTTCCCAGGCCCTTCATATGTTGGCCCACAAAGGGGGATCGATAAGAGAGTTCAAGGGAGCCGAAAGCCAGGAGCATTCCGCAGGCTGGGCCGAGGAAAGGTTGAAGCAGGCCAGGCACGAACGCTTCAGCTCCTTGTCAGCAGCCTTTGATCTGCGTGGCAGCTGACACGAAAGTAGAATTTGGCCCTCCAACTCTACAGGACGAGACTTGACAAGGAAATCAGTTTCTCTGACAATTTCAAAAGCCCCGACACTTTCGTCACTTGGCACTTGGCCCTGGGGAATGGTGCTGTGGACACAGAGGCACCCACCAGCAGAGCCACTTCCCCGGAAGGACTGACATTTCAAGTGCAGGCAGGTCCGTGAGGAATGAAGGACATACTCTTCCCTGCCCTTCGTGGAGGGCAGGTGTTGCAGGAAGCCGGAAGATTTGGGTTGGAGAACAGAAGGAACTTTCCACCTGTCCATCTGGGTGGAAAGGCACGAACAAGCGTGGCCAGGGAGTCAGAGGAAGCTACTGAAGTCTAAAGAATAAACATAGCTGCTCCTGGGATTGTAGGCTTAAGCAGATGATGCTGGAGCTGGTCCGTGGAGGATCGGTCTGCATTTGCCAGGGTACGTGGGATTTAGATGTGCATTTTCATCCTAAAGAAAATCAACTCTGAATATTCATGGGAAGGACTGATGCTGAAGCAGAAGCTCCAATACTTTGGCCACCTGATATGAAAAGCCGACTCATTGGAAAAGACCCTGATACTCGGAAAGATTGAAGGCAAAAGAAGAAGCGGGCAACAGAAGATGAGATAGTTTGATAGCCTCACCGACTCAATGGACATGAATCTGAGCGAACTCCAGGAGATAATGGAGAACAGAGGAGGCTGGTGGGCTACAGTCCATGAGGTCAAAAAGAGTTGGATACAACTTCAACAACAACACAAAAAGTTTACTCCTAGATAAGCAAACCAAAATACACTGTATTTGGCCTTTTATTCTAATTCCATCTTACAATTTGGCTGCCTGAATGTTCTTATCAGTGGGCTTAACCTCTCTAAGCTGCTCTGCTTGGGATTAATGACAGATGCGAAAATGCCAGGATTGGTTCAGGACCCATGCTGGGCAGTGAGTCAAGATGACATCTGGACTATTCTTGATTCTTTTAATTAAAAAATTTTTAATTAAATTTTATTGGAGTATAGTTGGTTTATAATGTTGTATAGCAAAGTGAATCAACCATACACATACATTGATTTTTCTTGATTTAAAAGCCAAATAAAGTACAGCTACTTTTCAAGGATGCCCAGGACAACTCCTGTGACAGTGAGAAGTGGATGAAACATCCTCAGAAACTGACAGCCGAATCTTGCTTTGGTGATGGCTCAGAGCATCACTGAGTCCCAGAGGGTTCTGGAAGCAGGCTTGACAGGCAGCACCAATTATTGCCCCAAAGAATGAGTCTGCAACTGAGTTCACTGGGGAGATACGTTGAGCATAGGAGACGCATTCTTCTTCCTTGGTGGAGGAGGGGACCGTGGTCCCAGCTGGCTGTGGAGTAAGAGGGCTTGGAGATCCAACAGCACATGCTTATCTGTTAAGGTGCAAACTCAACTCACAGTTGGTGTGTAGAGCTGCAGATGTGATGTCAGCCCACCCATGCAGGGAACCAAGTGCAAGAGTAGACACGGATCCTGAAAGTCACCTGGCAGCGGAAAGGTGAGTGTAGACCGCCCGGCAGTGGACGGGTCGTGAGTGTAGACTGCCTGGCAGTGGCTGAGCAGCAAATGTAGACCACCTGCTGGTGGATGGGTAGCAAGGGCGTTAGACACCAACACAAAGTCACCTGGTTGTCAAGAAAGGGACCCCCTGTTGAAGGTCAGACTTCCCAGGAAGCAGATTCTGAAATGAAGAGTAGTGTGAAGGACATTCATTAGGAAGTGCTCTTCAGATCAACTCCTACGAGGTAAGAGAAGGAAACAGGTAGGAGCAGACTGTGGGCTGGGCTGCAATGCAGTCCCAAAGTCTCAGCCAGTCCATCAGTTACAGCAGACACGTCCTTCAGGGTTGACTTGGGCTGGGTCACGGGGCCACATCTTATATTCTTGTTGCCTCAGAAGGGAGCCTGTCCATGGAAGAGGCATCTCTCCTCAGCAAGGACAAGTTTGGAGATGGCTGCATCCCCTGCCGGGGACGGGAATTAATCCTTTAGTCTAGAACAGATAGCAGAGCAGTGCAATACAGCATCTCCTGCACTGGCCCATCAGGCACTTCAAAGCTCATCTAGAGTCTGCTCTTGGGCTGGCCTTGGGAAACCTGGCAGGATTTTCCCATGGTGCCCCTCACATTCCTCCCCAGCATCCTATACATACCCTTCTCCTTCTAGCATTATGGAGCTGTGGTATCTCAGCATGAATCCATACTAAGGGCTCAGAACTCACTAGGTTGCCATCTTCTAAATGTCAAGGAGAATTTTCAAGGTGTTTCTGAGGGAAGGCATGTTTAATACAAAGGAAAGGGCCATTAGTGGTGCAATTTCCCTATCAGTGTTGGAGGTCTCTTTGCCCAGGCCCAGGGAAGACTAGATTGTTAGAGAGACATCCAAGCCAGAATACTTTCCCTCAAAGGGAAAGTCTGGGGGGACTTTCTGGTATGAAAGCATGCTGTCTGGGGGGATTTTCTTTCCCTGGAAGACATGTTCCCTGAACTCCGAGTGGGATCCAAAGCTAGGAGAAGTTTCCTCCCCCCGGGTAAGTTCCCAAAAGGGTAATGACAGACTTGAGATGCTTGGCAGACATGGAGACAGGGCTGCCAGAGGGTGGGCCCTGGGCTTCTGAATTCCTCCCTTCAATACCATGTAAATGGCCAGCCTCCCAGCAGCACTGGCAGCATCCTCCCTAGTACCACCAGAACCACAGCAAGAGCCAAGAGAGGGCTTCCTTAATTAAAGCAACTATCTTGCCTAACCATCAGTGCAATTAGAGTTTAATGAACCCGGCCACTTCTTTCAAGGGTTCAAATTATAGCTGATCTTAATATTCACGTGCTGGCGGCGGGGGTGGGGGGAGCCACCATCCATTCTGAAAGCCTAAGAAGTGGCAGGGTGATTAGAATGAAAAAGATGGAGTTGTTCCATGCTGCAGAGAAGAACCAGGGGAGATGGCTTGAGAGGGACCAGAGGAAAGGTGATCACTTCCTTTTCTGCACGGCTGACTTCCTGGCATGGGGGCGGGGCAGGCATATTAATCAATTAGTCCATTAATAAGCATTTATGCAACACTACTTCGGGCATGCCCTGTATTAAGTCCCTGGGAGACTTAACAGGAAAGAAAACACAGAGATGAAAACACAGGACCTGATTTCAAGGAACTCACAGACTGCTTTGAATGCTGCTTCAGGCACGCGCACTGAAATGTCCGCTTAAAAGGCAAGAAAGTCAAGGACGATGTGAAGTTCCCAGGAGTTCCGAGAAACTGTGCTGTTTTGGAAGATGCAGAACCCTAAGAAGTGAGGAGGAAGTGGAACGGCTTCCAAGAGAGGAAATTTAAGTCGTTAAGTGCTCACAACAACCTTACGTTGAGGTTGGCCTCATTCTTACCCCCATTTTCCAGATGGGGAAATTGAAGCCCACGGGGATTCGTGAACTTGCCCGAGGTCACACATACAGGATGTGGCAGAATGGAGTCTCAAACGCAGGTGGTTTTATTTCAGGCCTGAGAAATATAATGTGAGCTACAGATGTCAGCCACGCACATAATTTTAAATCTTGAATTTGAAGCAGGAAACCTAAAAAGGAATAAAAGGGGAACAGTTTAATAATATTTTATTTAATCCACATTTCTAAAGTATAATCATTTCAACATGTCGTCAACATACAAATTATGAATGTGCTATTAGATATTTTTTATTAGTGAGTCTTTGAAATCTGATGAGTGCTTTATACTTAGAGCACATTCTCAATTCGAATAAACCACAGTGGTCAGAGGCAGCCAAGATGGAGAAGATGAGCTGGAGCAGATTGGGGAAGGTTCCTTGGGAAGGTGAACGAGTATATGGCTTCTAGAGACTCCTCTGGACCGGAGATAACAAATGCAGCGCCTTATATGTGAAGCTAGCCTGCACCCCTCTTGCGTGATCCACTCGTTGGCACAAAGAAATACTGTGACTTGTGGTTTGCAAGAGGTCACGTGGTCTGCCCAAGGAAAGTCTTGATGTCGAGCCTGGGGCGTGTCCCTGCCTGCACCACACTCCGGTTCTGTGATCTTGGGCAAGTTATTTAATCTCTTTAAGCCTCAGAGTGTACATCTATAGCTGTAAACTGGGAAGAAGCATGTTGACATCATCCTGCTATCATGAGGATTAAGCCATGTAATAGAGTCAAAGTTCTTAGGGCAGTGCTTGGCACATCCTAAATGTTCAAGAAAATGTGTTATGAGGAAGCCCCAGGTTATACAATTACCAAGCTCCAAGTCATTTAGCAAGCTGGTCCCTAGATTGTCACCCAAGTTCCTGCACACTGCCTTTCAATATGGTACCAGGTAGCAGCTCATCAGACTGGAAATGAACTAAGAGAATCCACGTGGTGTCCTAGGAGGGGTGTGGTGGGAAGACCCAGAGGGCTCACTAAGAGCCTGTCAGCTTGAGAAAAGCATCCAAAAGACAGACGGGAGGGGTGAGTAACAAGAATACCTCCTGGACACGGATTCTCACTCAGCCAAGTAAAGCCATTTAAGACGCTTGAACAGGAGAGAGCTGGGAGGAGACCGAGAGATGCTTTGTTTTACAAAGGAAGGAACTGGAATCTGATGAGGTGTGGTTGCCCGTGCCAGGCAGCTCCTTAGGGGCAGAGGCCAGGAATTTCAGTTCCTTGTCTGGGAGTTCACAACTAACGAATCTCTTGGGACCGTGTTGCTCCAAATGAGTCCTGGCTTGGTGTCAGGATTACCTGGGAAGCTTTTTTTATTTTTTTTAATGGCTCTATTTTTAATTGAAGGATAATTGCTTTACAATATTGTGTTGGTTTCTGCCACACACAACACGAGTCAGCCATAGACATCCTAGATGCGTGGGATGGGGTGGGAGGTGGGAGGGAGGGGACATATGTAAACCTGGGAAGCTTTTCAAACCTACAACTGTTGGGCTTCCCTGGTGGCTCAGTGGTAAAGGCTCTGCCTGCCAATGCAGGAGACATGGGTTCGATCCCTGGTTCAGGAAGATCCCCCATGTCGCAGAACAACTAAGCCTGTGCGCCACAACTATTGAGCCTGTGCTCCACAATAAGAGGAAGCCGCCACAATGAGGAGCCTGCACGCTACAATCAGAGAGTAGCCCCCAGTTGCCGCAGCTAGAGAAAAGCCCACACAGCAACAAAGACCCAGCACAGCCAAAAATAAATAAAGGAATAAGATCTAAGCTGTTGGCTTTCTCTAAGGAGGGTCATATGGACGTTCCACATGACACTGACCACTTCCCTGATCCCTCCCTAGTGGGCTCCCCATCCCCACCTTCAAAACCCAGTTCATGGCATGTCTCTTCTGTGAGGCTCTTCCAGTTATCTGTGATAATAACAGCAGCAATATTAATAATCATAATAGGAAATATTACCAGGGCTCAGAAATACCAGCCAGTGTGCCTGCCAGCATCTTATATGGATCAGGTTACTTAATCCTCCCGAGAACGATTCCATTTTTAAAAGCCTTGCTGTATTAGAAGGGGAAAGCAAGACTCTGTCAACGGTGAAGGAGTCAGCCCAGCTGTCGTCAGGGTTGGAGCCAGAATGTGAACCCGTCACCAGGCTTGAACTTCAGAGCCCTTGATCTTCATCCCAGTTCTCTATAATCAGCTTTATTCGAACTGATGGATCCGCTTTGAACCCCTGCCTTTTTCTTGCATCTCTAGCTGTCCTCTGTCTTCAATACACCATAGGTCACCGCATCTAGGAAGATTTCTTCTTCCGAGGAGTCTCTGCTCTTTGTGTAAGCCAGGGTCAGTGAGTCAGAGAGGTAAGGGGAGCAGACAGGACTTCCTGGTGGTCCAATGTTTAAGAATCCACCTGCCAATGTGGGGGACACAGATTCCACACCTGATCCAGGAAGATCCCACATGCCACGAAGAAACTAAGCCTGTTCACCACAGCTACTGAGCCTGCCCTCTGGAGCTGGGGAGCTGCAGCTACTGAGCCCACGTGCTGCAACTGCTAAAGCCTGAACGCCCAGAGCTCATGCTCCACAACACGAAGACCTGAGAAGCCTGAGCACCGCAACTAGAGAAAGCCCACTCAGAGCAACTGAGACCCGCGCAGTCAAAAACAAATAAAGAGCTGGGGGACAGAGGGTCACCGAGAAGGGGCTGCTATAGGTTATCCTGGAAGCAGCTCTAGAAACTCAATCAGCTACTTGCTAGGCATTTTTGAAACAGAAAAGTCATAAAAGCAGGAAGCTTATGTAATCACAGAGTTGGAATGAACGAAGAGCTCTAACTCTGTTTACAGACAGGTAAACTGAAGCCATTGAAAACTACACAACATCTTAAACATCATCTACATAGTTGGTGGCAGGGAGAACACCAGAGTCTTAGGAAATAAACAGAAGCACTCTCATCATCATGTAGTATCAGAGGGCTTCCCTGGTGGCTCAGAAAGCAAAGCATCTGCCTGCAATGCTGGAGACCTGGGTTCCATCCATGGGTGGGGAAGATCCCCTAGAGAAGGGAATGGCAACCCTTCCCAGTATTCTTGCCTGGGAAATCCCATGAACAGAGGAGCCTGCTGGGCCATGACATGGGGTGGCAAAGAGTCAGATATGACTGAGCAGACTAACCCTTCACTTTTCACTGTCATGTAGTAGCTACCTGACATGGCTCATCCTCTTCATACACATTATCTAATTTGGCCACATAATGAGGTAGATATTTTACCCACATTTTATGGATGAGGAGACCAAGGCATTGAAAGGTTAACTTATCCTGGCCCACAGAGCTGGAAAGTGACAGAGCCAGCTTTGGACTTGTGCATATTTCAACACCAGATCTCCCATCTCCTGGTCTGTCCATTATGTAATATTCATAGAATTCATTGAGAGCTTATTGCAAGGTAGGTACTGAACATGTATTTTAACAATCATCTCAGCCATTCTTTGTAGCAAAGAATGCCTCCTCATTTTTTAACTTTTTATTTTGTATCGGGGTACAGCCAATTAGTAATGTGACAGTCTCAGGTGACCAGCGAAGGAACTCAGCTGGACATACACACGTATCCATTCTCCCCCAAACCCCCCTCCCATCCAGGCTGCCACATAGCATTGAGCAGAGTTCTCTGTGCTATACAGTAGGTCCTTGTTGATTATTTATTTTAAATATAGCAATCTGTACATGTCTATTCCAAACGCCCTAACTACACCCTCCCATTCTTCCCCCTACCCCTGGCAACCATCATAAGTTCGTTCTCTAAGTCTGTAAGTATCTGTTTTGTAAGTAAAAACAAATCTCCTCATTTTTAAATTGGAGTCACTTAGAGAAGGCCGTAATGTGCTCAGGTTTGCTCAGTCAGTAAGTGGTGGAGCTGAAATTCATACACAGGTCTGTTTGACTCAAGGTCTAAAACTCTTCAGTACAGGTGGCTCAGTGGTAAAGAATCTGCCTGCCAGTTCAGGAGTAACAGGACATTTGGGTTCGACCCCTGGGTCGGGAAGGTCCCCTGGAGGAGGAAATGGCAACCCGTTCCAGTATTCTTGCCTGGAGAATGCTATGGACAGAGGAGCCTGGCAGACTACAATCCATGGGGTTGCCAAGACTTGGATACAACTGAGCGACTGAGCACACACACACACACACACACACACACACACACACGAAGTCACTTCTCTTTTGGGGCTGAAGACCAGACAATTTCATTTCCCTCTATTAGAAAAAATATATTAAAGGAAGCATCCATTTAAAAAGAAAAAGAACAGGGAAAGGAAATTTCCATCTCTACTTTTTCATTTCTCAAAACACATACCTCTTCTGTCCCATTGCTCTGAAAAAAAATTTTGCATTTTTCTATATATTTTTTTCATTTTTTTTTTCTCATAGGTAGTCGAGGTCGCCTTTCCCCTCCTTTATGCTTTAATTCAGGTTCCTGCATCTTGGGCATCGTTTTGTCTACTCCCCCCAAATAACTCATCGCATCTCTTCTCTCCGTGTGTTTTTAATTGGAGGAGTCTCTTCAAGCTGTAAGACAACTCACCCCCTTGTCCGTTCTCCACTCTTTCCCTTTCAGCTGCTTTCCTGAATGGCTGTTGCACCAATTCTGTTTTCCTGACCACAATTGGTGCAGCTGGGACAGAGAAGGACCAACTGAAAAGGAAATGCTAATCAGACCTTTTTAGAGAGTACAGTAAACACACACACACACATGCATGCACGCACCCACTCACACACATGCACACAAATTAAAAGGGGGCTCTGATTTAAGGAGAAACATCTCTTTTCTCAGCATCCTACATCACTAGTAGGTCTTGGGGTTTCCTCCAATGACTTGAGGAGCCCCCAGGGGATAGCCATGCATCGCTTGTCTTCTCTGCAGCTCTCTCTTTCATTGCGTAGTTTCAGACAGAGCTTGAACATTCAAGGGGGAGAAGGGCATGTACATTGGAAGACATGTTTGCCAGCTCCAAGTCTGGCCAGGGGCTGCCATAGGAACTGGAAAGGGCGTGGGGGGAGGCACCCAGGTAGCCCTGGAGCCATGAGCTCGTTCCGGGTGGGGAACACACAGAGAAAGTTCAGGCGGACCTTTGCCCTGAGACCTGTGATTTGAACCATATTTTGCAGAGGGTTTTGGGGTGGTTATTGGGTTTTTGCTTTTTAATGTGGGAGAGAGGAAGAGCAAGTGGCAAGGCCATAGCTGAGGCTTCATGTCCCATGTGGCCAGATGTCCAAGGTGCCTCACTCACTGAATGTCTTGGAAGACATTGTCCAGTTCCTAGCTGAGAACACAACCAAGGAGGGAGGAAAATCGAGAGAGAAGATGAGCAAACTGGAGAAAGCTTGTTGGAAAGGAAAGACCCCAGGTTTACAAACTTAATGTGGCTCTCACCAGGGGTGGGACACATCGTGTACTCCCTCTGGGTGCTGGTATCTTCCTCTGCAGAAACAGGCTTACATGGATGACTTTCAAAGTGACTTTCCAGCTCTGATATTTACATTACTGAATAGTAGAAACAAAAGCTTCCCACCATCAAGGATCTATTGTATAGCACAGGGACCTACACTCAGTGTTTTTTTTAATAAGCTCTAAGGGAAAGGAAGGGCTTGCCTGGTGGCTCAGTCGGTGAAGAATTTGCCTGCAGTGTAAGAGACCGGGTTCAATCCCTGGGTCGGGAAGATCCCCTGGAGAAAGGAATGGCAACACACTCCAGTATTCTTGCTGGAGAATCCCACGGACAGAGGAGCCTGGCGAGCTACAGTCCATGGGGTCGCAGAGTTGGACATGACTGAGCAACTAACACACACACACACACACACACAAGAGGGAAAAGAACCTGAAAAGACTAGATATACATAGAGGTATAACCAAATCACTGTGCTTACACCTGAAACTACCATGATGCTGTGAATCAACTAAACTTCAATTCAAAAAAAATTAAACTAAAACCAAAGAATTCTCCTTAAATTAAAATCCTCTTTTGCTGTGGTCAAGCACACTGGGCGATTACTTACTGAGGCTTATTTCTCCACAGAGAAATGAAGACAAATGAGGTGTGATGTACGCTACGGTGACTAGAGTAATAACACTGTATTGTCAGTTTGAAAGTTGCTAAGGGCATAACTATTAAAAACGCTCATCACAGGGGGAAAAGAGGAAATAAAAGCATCTCCCCTGGTCTGTTTTGTTGTAAAATGTTTATGAAGCGGGACTTCGTTTATTTTGGTCAGTGCCTCCAACCGAGCCAAAAACAGCCATCTTGGAATGCGAGCCTCCCTCTCTCCCCTCCCCGCTGACGTGGATGTGGCCGGTGACGGGGTGGGGAACGAACGGGGAGGCAGGGGAGAGGAGAGGAGGAGATGAGAGTTTTCTAATGATCTTCTTTAGTTAACAGGCACAAGTTGTTAGCTGGAGCTGAGAAGCCTTCTTTTCTGGTGTGCCAATCTCCCCCTCCTTTCTGTAATGGGTTTAGTTCCCACAGCTAATGCACTGCGTAATGAGGCCGGAGGGGAGCCAGTGCTCTGGGGGGTAGCGGGTGGGGGACGGGGTAAGGACACGGAGCCTCCAGGGCCTGACAAAGGACAGAGAGCTCCGTTGGACGGTCTTAATGACGGGTCCAGCCTCTCTCACTCCCAGCGAGTGGAGCCTCCTGCCAGGGCTCGTGCAAGCCGAGTGGCGTGGTGAGGCCTTGGTGTGAAACCCCAAGAGGTCTGGGAACAGGGCAGACCTCTGCCAGACCAAGCTCATTCCTTCCTCCAAGCCCTGACCTGACCTCCCCGCCCCTCCCCAGCCACTGGTCCAGAGGCTCTTGCTCTCAGGATGCAGTACCTTTTCCCCATAAGACCCTCTCCTTGGGTGGTAAGGAAGGCCCCTGCCCCATTCCATCAGGCTTTATCGGGCTGTGAGAGGACGGAGGAGCCGCACGCAAAGGCGGGGGCGGGAAACGGCCACCTTGAGGAGGGGACCCGAATCCCCTCCGCCAATTCTGGTGGCTCGCACCTCCGGGTCCCCCAGCGCTTTGCTCCGGTGGAGCGCCGCCTGCTTGACGGTGCAAGGTCTCCCAGTGATGGGTGATGTGTGCATCATCACTCCCGTTCCACCTATGCTTGGGGATGGCCCCTCATTCACTTTTCAACTCCTATGGCCTCCAGTTATAATGCACAACCCAGACCCGGAGCTCGTGTTCAGAGTTGAAATGATTTGAATGTCCAGGAAATGGGCTCTGAATATTCACATCCTTGGGGTGAACCTAGGGACCCTTCTAGATTATTATTCCCTCATGCTTTCAACCCAGTGAGCTCCAGGGATTCCTAAAAGGAAGGGAAGAGAGGAGGAAAGGCAAAACCAGAATTGAGGGGGAAAAAATATTTCCTCTTAGGATAAATCCACCGTTCACTTGTCCATTGAAAGAAGTAAAAATTCTCACGTGGAAAGTTCAGGAAGAGACAATTCAAATGATCAGGAGCAGGTTGGTGGGAGATGTTGCTGGTATGAATGCGACCCCCTAAAGTGTACACTTCAGGGCTTATAGAATGGGTATAATACTGACTGGATCGTCCTAATGTCTAGTCAGCACCCTGTAAAATTCAGGGGTGAAACTTGGGCTCCCAGAGGCTGGGCTATACGGGTGCAGGGCTAGCAAACATTAGAGACATTGGCCCTGGCCCTGTGCTCTTATTACTATGCCATGGATCGGGAAGAATTCATCACTGGCAGAGAGAAGGCTGTGGATAAAGACAAGTTTACAGAGTCGCAAAGGTCCATGACTGGTGAAAACATTCTGCCTTCACAAACCGCTAGAGTGCTTTTCAGGATAACCATGGGAGATTTTTTGTTTCTTATTTTGTTTATTTATTTGGCTATGCCAGATCTTACTGGTAGTATGCGGGATCGAGTTCCCTGACCCGGGATCTAACCCAGACCTCCTGCATTGGGAGCATGGAGTCTTAGCCACTGGACTACCAGGGAGGCCCTGGAAACTTGAACGGGATAAAATGGGGAGCAGAGAAAAAGAGGACTCATGAGGTGAGCAGGAAGTAAGCTTGTGGAGCCTTATTAGAGAAGAAATAGCAGAGTCTCCCAGCCCCACTGTGCTAATGTTTGTTTCCCAGGGGAATTCTTTTTTTTTTTTTTTTAATATTTATTTATTTGGCTGCACCGGTTCTTAGTTGGGGCACACAGGATCTTTAGCTGCAGCACGTGGGATCTAGTTCCCTGACTAGGGATAAAACCTGGGTCCCCTGCATTGGGAACTCGGAGTTTTAGTCACTGGATCACTAGGGAAGTTCCCCCAGGGGAATTCTATGATTGGACAGGGCCCCTGCCCTCCTGGATCTACTTTAAGACACGAATTGGGGGAAATTTTGCTATTGGGGAAAATCTTTAAAGGCAACTGGAAAGTCATACCTGATGATCCCAAGCAGTTTAGTGGAAAAGTGGGGAGTTGGGGAAGGCTCCCAGTTCTCAGAGGCTGATACCAGGTTCAATTTTTTCCTCCTCCAACCCTGCCTCGGATGCCGGACGGTGACAGATTCCAGACTGAGACAGAGCCACGTGGCTCTGTGTTCTGATCCAGCGGCTGTTTCTCAGTCTCCCTGCCACATCATGGGCAGTCCTCATGGCCTCTCCTCATCTCTTGGAAAGTCTCAAGATGCATGCAGGCCTCCCCCGGCCCCAGGTCTGTCTATTAAGTTCTCCAGGAAGTCTCTTAACAGTGAGTTGCTCATTTTCCTGCATCCAGGCTAGAGCAGAAGCTTTCCCTTTAGCCACAGATGGAGGCACATTCCAGACATGTGGTCTCCCTGTGGCTCAGAGCATCTCCCTTGGCCTGGTGTCCACGCCCTGCCCCGACCCCATGGTGTTCCCGTGACCGTGTCCCGCCTCATTCAGGACTTTACCCAGCTGTCACCTCTTCAGAGAATCAGTCCCTCACCAGGCGGCCTTCCCTCCCACCATCCTGTCCCCTCGCCCTGATCCATTTATGTTCACACTTCTTTTTCTTTAAATTTTAGTTATTTTTTGCTGTGTTGGGTCTTAGTAGTTGCAATACTCACTCAAGGCTTAATTGCTCTGAGGTATGCAGGATCTTAGCTCCCTGATCAGGGATCAAACCTGCATCCCTAGCACTGGAAGGTGGATTGTTAACCACTGGACCACCAGGCAAGTCCCAGGTGTTCATACTTCTCACCACAACCTCACAACAGATCTGTTTCCTTCTCAGTTTACTGCCTATACCGGGATGCTGCATTCAGGATTTTCCACTTTGGGAAAGGATCTTGTTTTTGTCGACCACCAAGTCGCCAAATCATAGGACAGCGACTGGCATGTAGTAGGTCCTCAGTAAATGTTTGCCTGATGAACGGGTGATGCGGACAGTTCTTAATCCTCAGATCCCTTGCGGCCAAAATCTGGAGCCGACTCAGGTACCAGGTCCCCAAGGCAGCCCTCCTTCTGGCCTCATTTCACCTGCAGTACCTAGAGCAGTCAGGGTCACCACTGCCACCACCACGGCGGTTATTATTTATTCATTAGCATGATGGCTAATCATTTCATAATGGCTAATTAGACTAATATGATCTTAGTGACTAATGAAATGCCTACAATAGAACAAGAGTGTGCCTGACAGACAGCAGCAACTCGGGTACAGTTTGCTCATTCACTCTCAAGATAGTAAACGCTCTTAGCCAAGGGCATCACAGTCATGGACTTCCCTGGGGGTCCAGTGGTTTAGACTCCACGCTTCCAATGCAGGGGGCACAGTTTCAGTCCCTGGTCAGGGAAATGCTGCAGGCCTTGAGGAGCGTGGTATGAGAGGTATGCTGCTACTGCTAAGTCGCTTCAGTTGTGTTCAACTCTGTGCGACCCCATAGACAGCAGCCCACTAGGCTCCTCTGTCCCTGGGATTCTCCAGGCAAGAATACTGGAGTGGGTTGCCATTTCCTTCTCTAATGCATGAAAGTGAAAAGTGAAAGGGAAGTCGCTCAGTCGTGCCTGACTCTTAGCGACCCCAAGGACTGCAGCCTACCAGGCTCCTCTGTCCATGGGATTTTCCAGGCAAGAGGACTCGAGTAGGGTGCCATTGCCTTCTCCGATGAGAGGTATAGTGCACCGGTATTATAGTGTTTACAGAACTGTGTACTTGTGGAATAGTACAATAGGAGATCTTGTGGAATTTCTGTTTCTACATTTAAATTCATATATGTAATGTTTGTTTTACTGATTACAATCTGAATTTCTAAGAAGCGTGTTGACTTTTGCAATAAAGATGCAATACGGAATGGTACACAATTGAAAAAAAAGATAAAAGTTATAAACTTAAAAGAATTTGGAAAATGTATGAACCATTCCAAAAATTATAGCAATCACCAAAAAAAAATTATTTAGAAAAGGGCATCATAGTCCCAACAAAGGAGCTGTGACCATCCGTTAGATGGAATCTGTTAGGCACAAGCCAAGTTTGGGGGACTTTCACATACTTCTTTATTTACTTCTCTCCTTATTTACTTCTCTCAAGAGTCCCAAGACGCAGGAGATCACAGTTAGTAACTGAGGTACTGGTATTCCCACTCCAGTCAGTTTGACACAAGATTCCATGCTTTCCCCCCCAAATCACACTGCTGTACTAAACATGCCTATCTTAGAAAAAGCTCATTCAGTTACCCCTGGAATAAACCCTGGTTTCTTCACCTGTCAAATGAAAGCACTGGTCCAAAAGACCTTTTCTAAAAAAAATGCAAGCAATATTTTTTATTGAAATATAACTGATTGACATTATGTCAGTTTTAGGTGTGAAATGTAGTGATTCAATATTTCTATTTACTTTATTTTAAAAATTAATTTAATTGGAGTATGAAAGTGAAAGTCACTCAGTCGTGTCCAACTCTTTGTGACCCCATGGACTTCTCCAGGAATTCTCCAGGCTAGAATACTGGAGTGGGTAGCCGTTCCCTTCTCCAGGAGATCTTTCCAACCCAGGGATGGAACCCAGATCTCCTGCATTACAGGCAGATTGTTTACCAGCTGAGCCACCAAGGAAACCCAAGAATATGGAGTGGGTAGCCTATCCCTCCTCCATCGGATCTTCCTGACCCAGGAATTGAACCAGGGTTGCCTGTACTGCAGGCGGATTCTTTACCAACTGAGCTACCAGGGAAGCCCTTAATTGGAGTATAATTGCTCAATATTTTTATAGATTATACCCTAAAGTTATTACAAAATAATGGCTTTATTTCCCTGTGGTGTACAACATATACTTGTTGTTTATTTTATACATTAGTAGTTTGTAGTAGATACAAACTGTTGTTTGTTGTTTAGTCGCTCAGTTCTGTCTGACTCTGCGACCCTATGGAATGTAGCCCACCAGGCTCATCTGTCCATGGGATTCTCCAGACAAGAATACTGGAGTGGGTTGCCATTTCCTTCTCCAGGGGATCTTCCCGACCCAGAGTTTGAACCTGCATCTCCTGCATTGGCAGGCACGTTCTTCACCACTGAGTTTCCTGAGAAGCCCAGTAGATACAAATTGCTGTGTATAAAATAAAGTACCCAGAGACTTTTAAGAGACCTTGCAGCTTTAAGTTCCAGAATTCTCTCCCCTCTGACTGGTGTGAGCAGACTCCTCGCATGCTGACGTAATGAGCTTTACCATCTGCCTCTCTCGGCAAGATCCGATGACTCCGAAAGACCCTCCCACAATCTGTCTCCTCACTTGACACCCCTTTCTACCTCTCAGAGCATCTTCCTCCTCTGGACAGGTCATGGGATCCCCTTTGGACCTCACTCCCCCTTCCAAGAAAAGGCTTCCCTCAGGCGCTGCTCCCCTGACACACACCCCCTCATCAGAAACCAGCGACGCCCTCTCTCAGTCAGCCTCATCATGTCCTCCTGGTTTCGCCCAGAGCTGCTGCCAAGACTCCCCACCTTGCCTGTCTGGCGAACATAACTCCTGTGTGCTCGGGCTCGGGTGTTGGAAAGAAAACGAGACACATTTCCACCGACAAACCATCGGTCCGTCAAGCCCAGGAGGTCGGGCCAGCTTCTTCATCGTCAGTCATCGAAGTGAGAGAATTAGGTCCCAAGTCCGCCTTCTCGAACCAAAATCTATTTATCGCAAACACCAGCAGACACTAGCAGAGTGATGTGCTATGATTGGGGTAAAAAAAAAAGCTCCTGGTATTCTAAGCTGTGAGCGTGAAAACCCAGTGAGGACTAACTGGTTGGAAGAACAGAGGGCTTTATGATTCACTTAAAATATTTGTGTCAGGAAAGCCCGGATTCGCCACCTGTTTCCCCTTCCACTGATATTTATGACAGCTGAGGAATCCTACCCTTCACAAAAGGCTCGGCTCCATGCCCGAACTTTCTAGCCTATTCTTTCTATTTACATGAACATTTTCGTAGAAAAAGCCTAAATCTCGCCCCATCATGAGAAAAAAATAGTGTTCTCCCAGTTCCTGGAGAGGTAAGGAGAATTTTTCTACAGGTCTTCACAGCTCAGCCCCAACTTTCAGTTTGGGGTGTGAGAAGAACAGGTTGGCGTCTCGTTCCTTCTCCTCCAGATCCTGGGTGGTGTTTTGGACCGAGCAGCTCCCTATGGAGGGAGATAAAGAATGGGGCACACAGTAGGCATGCAAACAGGAGCTGGCAATCCCTCCAGCCTCTCCTGAGGCCTCTTCTTCCTAGAGCATCGTCAGCTTTCTCCTGGAAGGCAACTGGGTGGGTGGGTCTATCTCCCACCGTTCCACCCCCACCTTCAAGGGCTGGGCACTCCAGGAACCCTGCAGGTGAGGGTCTCCCCTGCCTGAGGAACTCACAGTCTTTCTGGAGGGGGGCACCCCTGAGAAAGCAGAAGATGTCAGATCTGGAGGTACCCTTCAAGATGCTCTGGTCTAAACCTCCTTGAATCTCTTGGAGACTGAGGCCTGGAGAAGCAAAGCAAGACTTGATTCAAGGTCACACCAAAGTCACTGGGCCAGGCAGGGACTCCACCAGAGCGTCTGACTTCCAATCCAAGGCACTTTTCATTGTATCCTCAGGACAGTGATTAAAAAAATAATAATAATTGATTTAGCACCTGTCCTTGAAAAGAGCTGCTGAACAATGCACAGTTGAGAGAGACCTGGTCCAGGCCCTTGGCCCCAAGTCTTGTGGGAAGACAGAGAGCTGAGCACATCCCTGCCGGCGGCTCTGTCGGGAAGGACGCTGTGGTCAGAGCATGTACACTGGATCAAGGGGAATGCGGTCAACCACAAGCTGCTGTACTGCAGGCATTCCTAGCGGGATGACAATGTTCTAGGGAATCCTGTAAGTTAACGGTTCCCAACCTCTGGATCTGATGCCTTGTGATCTGAGGTGGAGCTAATGTAATAATAATAGACATAAATTGCACAATCTGTGTAGTGCACTGGAGTCATCCCGAAACCATCTCCCTGCTGCTGTGGTCTGTGGCAAAACTGTCTCCCACGAAACCAGTCCCTGGTGCCCAAAAGGTTGCTGTAAGTCATGTCAGACCGCAGAGGTGGGAGAGTAGCTGTGATTTATTGGGCGGTGACAGAGGGAGAGGGAGCAGCCTCTTGAGGGACAAGGGGGTCCAGATGCCAGATTCTGCATGTGCTCCCACGTCACCCTTCCACCCCCGACCCCTAGACGTCAGCACTTTAAATATCCGTAACATGCCGGGAAACAGGAGACCCAGGGGGTTCTCGAATGACTGCAGAATACATCCCCAGAGGTCAGCCCATCCATCCTGGAAGGTAGGGTTCCACCCACATGCTCCCACGTGACAGACTCTAGGTCCATCCATGTCTCTACAAATGACTCTATTTTTTTCCTTTAGGCAGCTGAGTAATATTCCATTGTATGTATGAACCACATCTTCTTTATCCACTCACCTGTCGATATATACACTACCATGTGTAAAATAGCTAGCTAGTGGGAAGCTTCTGTATAGCACAGGGAGCTCAGCTCGGTGCTTTGTGATGACCTAGAGGGGTGGGATGGGAGGTGGTCCAAGAGGGAGGGGATATATGTATACACATAGCTGTTTCACTTCATTGTACAGCAGAGACTAACACAACATTGTAAAGCAATTATATTCCCCCAGAATGGCTAACATAGGCACCTATAGGCTTTTAGAATAAGACTTACCTACACTTTCAATTGAGAATTCTGCACTCTCCAGTACTGCCTCAGTCCTCATCCCCAGAAGCCTCAGTTCATTGTGCTTCATCCAGTGGCCACTCCCACTCACCACGGAGCGAGTAGCAGCAGAAACTTCGCTGCATTTTGTGCCCACTGCACCGTCTGTCTTTGAGTTGGAACGCATTAACTATGCCCTCTGTACCCCTCTCCATCCCCTCCAGCCGTTTCTTCTGCAGATTACAGAAAGCTGCAACACTACTCTGTGCTCTGTGGTGACCTAAATGGGAAGGAAATCCAAGAAAGAGAGGGTATACGTGTGTGTATAGCTGCGCTGGAGACGCAGGTTCCATTCCTAGGTCAGGAAGATTCCTTTGAGAGGAAATGGCAACCCACTGCAGTATTCTTGCCTGGGAAAATCCCATGGACAGAGGAGCCTGGCAGGCTACAGTCCACGTGGTTGAAAAGAATCAGACACAACTGAACGACTGAGCACCCACGCGCCCATAGCTGATTCACTTTGCTGTACAGCAGAAACTAACACAACATAGTAAAGCAACTATACTCCAATAAAATGTTTTTTAAAAAAAGAAATCTCCAGCTTTCCAAATGTCATGATCCTCCCAGAGCCCTAGGTTCCACCCTGGCCAACCTCCTGCAGCAGATTCTGGATCCCCTGGGGGCTTCCTGTCTCCAGAGTGAGGGTCATGGACTGGCTGCTTGCACTGCCCTAAGATTAAGCCACTAATTGTCGAGCGTAGTAAAGTAATAAAGTCACCAGCTCATTTTAAAGGAGCTCCTTTCCCCAAGAGTCCAAAGTGCTTTCTAAGTTTTATACCACCCCATCCTCCTATTACAGGAAAAGCCAGGGTGATAGTGATGAAAATCGTAGCCGACGTCTCTGCCTCATCCTATCATAGCCTCCTTTCCCTTTATGTGGTTCATCGTAGTCCACTGAAGGCACCACTACCTTTATATGTGGGATGGCTATTTTTGTGGGTCTTGATTTGCTGCTGGCTGTTGCGTTGAGACAGGCTGGGACCTTTGCTGTAGTACTTGCACCTGGACAGATATCTCCTTGAGCATGAAAATACAAAAGAGGTCATAAAGGACTAAAAACAACTGCGTGCATACACAGTTGGGTCAAATTATGGACAATAAGATACAGAAAGACCAAACATACAACTTCCACTTCTGGAGAGTTGGGGGAAAGCAGGGTGCTGGGGACAAAGGCTGGGGGCTGAGCATGCTGCCGGCACTGAACACGACCAAAGGGTGGGCAAACCACCTAAGCCACCCCTCCAGCCCGACCTCTGGACACACCCCCTACCCTCATTGCACATAAGGAGACAGACTGAGCATCCATGCTAGCTCCAGAGCAAGCAAGGGAACCTGTTACTTGTTCTCGCTTGCTCCTGCTGCAGCAGGGACCCTGTAAAGCCTAGCCTGAATTTCCTGTCTGGCCTGTGTGTGTGTGTGTGTGTCTGTGTGCAGGCGCGCACGTGCTCAGCCACTTCCAATTCTTTGCGACTCCATGGACTGTCTGGCCTCTAGGCAATTTCTATTGATTAAGGAGGCCAAGAACCTGCTCGGTATCACTGGCATGGACTTCTAGAAGCCAGGCCATTCTGCACAAACTATAAGCAGACTTCTGTGCAGTAGAGAGATGAACACAGAAACCTGGAATGGCCGAGCTCTGGACCGTTGGTCAGCCTCAGGGACCAGGCGCTGTGCAGTCAGCTCCTTGGACCTAAGGGAGAGGAAGGTCATCTGCTGGTCTAAGAAGGCTGAGTCCTGGGTGACGATGAGCATCCCCTGAACACGCTCACTGATGAGCAGGCATCATTAGTTAATCCATCTGTGGGCTCTGAACACCCACCAGGGATTTGAATTCCACACGACTGAAGCAGCAGCAGAGGCAGCAGCTGTCGAGCGGCACCTGCCACAGGGGAACTGGCCAGATTTCAGATAGGGTCCTCTGAGGCCAGAGGCAGCAGGAAGGAGAGATTCCAGGGGTGTTGGGGGGCAACAGCTGGCGCTGGCAGGGAAGGTGCAGAGAGGAACTTGAGAGGGAGAGAAGGAGGGAGGATGTGCAAGTAAAAAGCAAACAACCCTCCGTGAAAATAGGAAGAGAAGTGCTAAACAGTAAAGGAATGACCTCAAAAGTGAAGCCCGAGATCACTTAGAGGTGTCCTCGCAGGAAATCTCAGCCCGCCTCTCCCGAGGACACCCTCCTGCTCTTTTGGCCACCAGAGGGCTCCTGTATTCCAAAAATATTATGGAAAAGTGACAAACGTCTCCAATATTTTCCACTCCGAGCGTGCACACGTGGAACTGGCCATTTCTGTGTCCGCACACAGAAAATCATCTTGGAGAGTTGAGGGATTTCAGTTCCGATTACAACAGGGCCCCTGAGCCAACGTGGTCAGAAACCATCAACCTCTCTTCTCTGTTCTTCTCTTGTTACAACCCACAGCCACAATCGGGTGGGAGAGAAGGGGAGGGAGAAAAGGGGTCCAGCAAGTTAGACCTGACATTTCAGAGAGACATTACCACCTCGGCTCAGTGTTTATACATAGTTAAGGATGAGCAGGGCTGTGTTTTGGTTGTCTGGTACCACCTTTGCCCTGGTGAAACTTGTATATGAAGGAAAAAAATAACGCGCATGTGTTTGGCCAAAGGTTCAGGTTCAAGGTCCAGTTCTGTCCGTTTCTAACTATATGACCTCGGTCTAAACCCCTAACCAACCTCATGAGCTACAGTTCCATCGTCTGTAAGAGATAAAATGTTCTTATCACCAAGGTTGGATGCAGAATTAAATGAGATCCTGTCTTTGAAGGGATTGGGCACGTAGTCAGAGCTCAGGATCCACTCATTTACTCTGAATCTGAATTGGCCCCACGCGTGAAATTGACATTACGGAGACCAGCAATACAATTACAAAACTGGGCATGAGGAAGACAGATTAGGACTCCTGTCACCCTGAGTAGAAAGTAGAGCCATGAGTGGCAGAATTGGGGAATCAGATCAAGCTTGCTAGAGAATTACTTCAACTACAGAACATGAAAGCTTCCCCAAAACAGAGTAAAACAGCAGTTGGCTCATCCCAGGGGTGTTCCAGGAGAGGTGGGATGAGCAATGGAAGGGAAGTGACACTGCAGATTCCTGCATCAGCCGGAAGTGTTGGGTGACCCACAAGAACCTTTCCAACTCAGGAAATTCTGTAATTCTCTATTCCAAGGAAAGGGACAAGCGGGAAAGCATTGTTATGTCAGGTGGGTGGAAAGGATGGTCTGCTTTCCAACCTGGCGGTTGTGACATCTACACTTTCCCACATCATCGGATCGCTATGCATCCAGCCGCCTCTCATCTTTTTCCTGGGCGTCTCGATCAGCTGGTGGTTAAGCCTCAGACAATTACTTCTAAGCCAAGAGCAGGGTTATGCGCATCACAGACGGTTGCTATAGATCCACTCCGCTGTTTTTGGAACGACTGATCAGTGTTTCTGACACTAGCGATGCTCCCCTCAAAGTCCAAGTTTGATCACATCAGGAACTGTGCGATTCAGAACACCTTCGTTTCCTATTTTCTTTTATCTGACACCAAGAACAATCCTTTTTCTCACAGCTAGGGAACTTCATAAAGAGGGAGGAGTCTGAACACACGGCTTTTTGGAAATTCTTGCTCTGTGTGAGTCCCAGTGCAAGACCAAACTCCACGTAGACCTTCTCTTTGACGCAGGTGGTTGAGTTTTCCCAGTTCTTCTAAGGTAGGAAGGGGTGAGAGAGAGAGAGAGAGAGGATATTCCCAGCTCTTGTGGAAGGATGATTTTGAAAAGAATCAGGAGATGCCGTGTGTCTCAGGGGTCACAGCATGGTTTACCATCTGGAGAAACTTGGTTTTGACACTCAACTTGATCATTCAGTAGATGCGAAATGTTTATCAATATCCAAGTCGCGGCGTCTCTCTCTGTAAAAGAGGATGATGTCTTCCGGAATTTTGCTGAATATAAAAAATGGCCAAGTTTCTATCTTAGAAAACCCAGGGAAAACTTTCAGGTTGTGCATTTTTTTCAGCTGACATATATTATCTCCACAGGACATCCCTGCACTCAGGTCTGTTAGACACTGGTATTACAGACCAGACATTGTGAAATCATCTCCTTCAACACTTTAAACATAAGGTTGTTACTCATGTGGCGGGGAGGTAACTCCCGTCTTTATTGAACCAGTACCCGGACACCAATCACACACTATCTGGGAACTGGGTACATCTGTTGGCCCCTAGTGCTGGCAACAGTGCGTGTGTCATGCTTCACCGGAAGAGTGGGAAGATACCATGGTTTTTAAGTCATCCCATCAGGATTCATACCAGAGTCATGTGGGTCAGCCCTGAATATTCATTGGAAGGACTGATGCTGAAGCTGAAGAGCCAACACCCTGGTAACCTGATGTGAAGAGCCGACTCATTGGAAAAGAACCTGATCCTGGGAAAGATTGAAGGCAGGAGGAGAAGAGGGTGGCAGAGAATGAGATGGCTGGATAGCATCACTGACTCAATGGACATGAGTTTGAGCAAATTCCAGGAGACAGTGAGGGACAGGGAACCCTGGCGTGTTGCAGTCCATGGGGTCGCAAGGAGTCGGACACAACTGAGTGACTGAACGAGTCACAGGATGTTCAGTCACAGGGGGCCTGGGGCAGAGGTTGGAAGGAACGGAATTCCAGCTCCTGGCCCAGTTGCATGCCCTGCCAATGCTGCAGGCCATCAAATATTCCAAGTGTCCCCTCTGTCCCCTGCAGGGGAGGCCTTGGAAGAGATCAGCTAACTGTCTTCAAAAGTTAAGCAATTTCTTTCTCAATAACAAGTGGGAGAGAATGCAGGTCGCAGGTCCTTTGCAAGAACTTCCTGTGTCGCCTCCTCCAGCCCACTCTCCTCTCTCCTTGTTACAGCCTAGGGGGAAGTGGGGCTGCAAATTCAACGGATTTTTTACTTTTTAAGATCAAGACTGACAGTAACAAGGACCACATGTATCATGACCCAGAACGTACACACCATCATGCACACAAAGACACTTAATATTTCATGAACCAGAGCTTACTATGTGCATCGACTTTGATGTTTTCTATTTCATTCTATACTCATTCATTCCACTTTTAAGCTGTTCGTGACCTGAATTTCACCGTGTGACCTGACCTTTGAACTATGTTCTTCACCATTGATCTTACCGACTGATGGGACTGCCTGCAATTTCTCTCCATTTCCTCTCAACTAGAGTGCAAATTCTTTAATTAACAGGACAGATAAGACCATTTATATGATCTCATCTTCCATTTCAGTTCTGCCATCTTCACCCGAGCATCTCATGCTCCCAACACACCTGACACATGCCTCTCCAAGGTGACCCAAGCTCACTGAGCACTCTCCCATTTCTCTGCCTTACTTGTCCCCTACCCTCAGCCTTGACACGCTTCTTGCTGCAGGACAAATTCCTCTCCATCCTTAAGAAATATCCCAGCTGTCAGTTCCTCGGAAGACTGCCCCGACCTGCCCAAGCAGAACCAAACTTTCCACTAGGCTCCCACGGTCTTGAGGAATTCCTTTTTTCTTAGTATATATGATGATCATCTGGCCCTCCTTATCACAGCTGAACTGGCCTTTTCTATTTTTGAATTGGTAGAAATAACTTTTATGGCTTCCCAGGTGGCTCAGTGGTAAAGACTCCGCCTGCAATGCAGGAGACTTGGGTTTGATCCTTGGGTCAGGAAGATCCCCTGGAGAAGGGAATGGCAACCCACTCCAGTATTCTTGCCTGGGAAATCCCATGGACAGAGGAGGTTGGTCGGCTACAGCCCATGGGGTTGCAGAAGAGTCAGACATGACTATACAACAACAGAAATAATTTTAAAAGAACACCTTTTGTCTTTTTCTTTCCTTTGTGATTAGCCATTGCCTTCTTTTTTCTTTATCTTCCACCTACTTCTGGCCCCACCATCTCCACAAAACTCAGCACCACCAGGAGAATGGGAAGATCAGACAAGGAGAAAAAGGCATGGTCAAATTAGTGGTGGCAAACCAGTCTGGTTTCTCTACCATCAGACTGACGGGGAATCCAAACTTGGCAAAAACACAAGACATTCCATCTGAATGACAGGAAATTGGAAAAGGCAAGATGAGAAGGAGAAATCAAGGCAGAGTGAGAACACTGGCAGACAGCTGCACAATCAAGCTAGGAGCTGACATGGGGCACAAAATAAATGCTGATTCACAGGCCACAGCAAACCCTGATGACAAGCAAAGGCACTGTGGCTGTCTTTGAGATATAGGCAGTGGAGCATCCCAGGTGGCTCTAGTGGTAAAGAATCCGCCTGCCAATGCAGGATACATAAGAGACACCGGTTTGATCCCTGGGTCGGGAAGATCCCCTAGAGCAGGGCACAGCAACCCAATCCACTATTCTTGCCTGGAGAAACCCATGGACGGAGGAGCCTAGCAGGCTACAGTCCATGGGGTTGCACAGAGTCAGACATGACTGAAGCGACTTAGCACTCACGCACACAGGCACCCATAGAGTTTAAACAAGAGACTCCCAGTGCTCAGTAGCTTTCAGAGCAATTATCCCATTATTCCATTTCATTATGGGGTGTCAGAGCTGGAGGGGATTTTAAGAGGCCAATTAGCCTTATCCATCCTCTAGCAGTAAATAAAAAAGGATACTGCAGCAGGCCAGCAATGTGCCCAAGGTCACACCTCTGAGTTAGCAGCAGAATGGGATGCTGTTTACTCAAATCTGCTACACACACACACACACACAGATGCCCAGTAGACTCTTGGGGCCCTTGGGGTTCCAGGAGGCCTGGCATTTCAAAACCCCTCCATAAAGCAGCCTGGCGCCCTCCAGATCTTTCCAAGACTCCCAGGCACAGATTCCACAGCCCCCCACTCCGGCCAACCCTCTTAAAATCTGTTGCCACAGGAGCTAGGCTGGTCTTCACAGCGTCTTATCCCTATGACCAAGAGTGCCTAAGCTATTAACTCACCAGCAACACATGCCAAGTTGCCTCTTCTTTTGCACAAGACGTTCATTTAAAATCAAATTGCACATAAATCCCTCTAGTTTCTGCTCATTTCCCTCAGCCCTCGGCCTTTTTTGGTCTTTTTTTCCCCCTCTGTGCTCCTAACCCTGTCTACTGCGAGTCTCTGAGATGACACACGGGCAGGGAGAAGCTGGGCTGACTGGGGGAGCATCCACAGGGTAGTGCTGGAGCCGGCTGGCCAGCGGGAGAGGGTTACAGGGATGGCCCGGCGCAACGACCCTCATAGAACCGGGAAGCCCCTCAAGCACTCTTCTAGAACAACTCCCTCATCTCAAAGCTGTGGAAACAGGAGGCCTGGAGTGCAGAACTGTCTTGCCCTCGCAATTAAGGAATGCGAGTTAGGAGAGCGCCCCCTCCCCCGCCCCCCCCCCAAAAAAAGTGGCCCTCCTCCCGGACCAGTTCACTGCCTGGACCGCTGCCTTTGGCTCTGCAGATGGGGAACCTGAGAGTTTAGAGAGCTTAGAGAGATGGAGGGATTATCCGTGATTCCAGAGCTACTAAGTTCGAGGTCCAGTCCTGGACCCACAGTGAGATGGGAGGACAGCGAAGGAACGGCGAGGTCTTTTTCACGCGGCAGGAGGCGCCAGCACAACTCCAGGGGGCGCTGTTCGCCTCGCCCCACCAATGTGTGCCCCGTGGAGACGGGACTGGGGTCGCAGGGATTGGGGGAAGGTGCCCCTATCCTCCACATGGACAGCTCATAGGTTGTTCCCTGGCATATTAGGGGGTCCCGTCCCTGTTGAGGTCCCTAGTCCCCATCACTGTCCGGGAAGCCGGGGACCAGTCCGAACGCCCTTCTCCATTCAGCGGGATTATCCCTTTTGAATTGTTAAAAAAAAAAAAAAAGGCTGCAGTGAGAGAACCCTGCCTGACAACACCAAAGGAATTTTTCCCAGGGATCGGCCGAAAGCTGACTCACATTTAAAGACTTGCCCAAAGTGGTCATGCCCCTCTGAGCAAATACCACAGGCATGTCCCACCCCGCTCCCCGCGGCCCCGCCGCCAGGCCCGGCGGCGGCCCGGCCCGGCCCTCGATTGGACGAGCGCCGCGCTGCTAAGCGAGGCCAGCCAATCACGGTGCCGCTTAGCCGGGCCAGCCAATCGCGGGGCCGCTTAGCCCCGGTGCAGCCAACCGCAGCGCCTCTTAGCTGGGCCAGCCAATCGCAGCGCCTCTCAGCCGGTTGCTATCCGGACCGCCGGGTCCTAGGGAAGCACGGCGGGTGGCAGTCCCCGCTCGCTTCCTGTCCTGAGGGCGGGGGCGGAATGGGAGGCTCCAGCTGTGTGTTTAGGCAGGTAGGGCCCGGGAGGGAACTGAAGAAAGGGGGCTAAGCCGCCTAGGAGGGAGGGAGACCTTGAGCCCAAGTTCCCGCTGCAGCACGTGAGCTGCGGCGAGCTGCCATGGCCGGCGCTGGCGCATCCCTGGGAACCATCCTTGGGAGCCCAGACTGTCCGATTCCCGACAGCCCCTGAGCACCCGTCAGTCATCTCTCCCGCATCTCAGAAAGCAAAAAGAGGCACAGTCCACCAGATATCTGGAAAGAGATGTCAGACATCCGAGGTCTCTCCCGGTTCACAGCTGAATACACGTGTGAGCCTGACGGAGCCTCCACAAATGTGATTCTCGTTTTTTCCCCATGTTTAAAGACGAGAGGTTTGGACTCCCACAGCCGCCTCTTAAGATTCTGGTTCTTATCTCAACACCGAAAGGAGCATTGAGGTTTGATTCTCGTTTTCAACCCAAACCGCTTTCCACCAGGCAGTGCAAGGGTTTTTTAACACATGAATGGAATAGTCACGCTCCCCGCCCCAACACACACAAGCACACACTTAAAACCTTTTGCATACCCCGCCTTATCGCCCAGCCCCCGCCCGCCCCGCCGCCCCCCTCTTTCCTATACCTCCAGGGCCTTTGCACTGCTATTTCCTTAGCCACCGCCCCAACCCCTGCCTTAGGCGAGGTTTTGTCGCTCAGTCCTGTAGGAGGACTCTTGCTACCCTTGGATTATAGCCTGCCAGGTTCCTCTGTCCATGGGATTTCCCAGGCAAGAACACTGGAGTGGACTGCTATTTCCTTCTCCAGGGGATCTTCCCAACCCAGGGATCCAACCAGTGATTCTGGCATTGGCAGGCAGATTCCTTATCAGTGAGCCGTCACGGAAACCCCACCTCTCCCTTGGCTATGTCCTGACTCATCCATGACACCCTGATCTGAATTGGTACCACTGCTCTTCTCTCTTATGCACCGCCCCCCACCCCCACCCCCTGCAGTGGTTTTCCATCATAACACACACTGCAAACTGTAATTTTATTTGTATTTGTATTTATTTGCTGAATATCTCCTCCACTAAAAAGAACAGGGATGAGTTCGTTTTTGTACCACATCCCTACCGTCTACCAGAGTGCCTGCCACTCAGTAAATGTTAGGCTGAATTCAGATTCAAGGAGTCTGCTTGCAGTGCAGGAGACTTGGGTTTGATCCCTGGGTTGGGAAGATCCCCAGGAGAAAGGAATGGCAACCCACTCCATTCTTCTTGCCTGGAGAATCTTATGGACAGAAGAGCCTGGCAGGCTATATAGCCCCTGGGGTCACAAAGAGTCAGATACAACTGAGTGACTAACTCTTTCACTTTCAATTTAAAAATTATCTTAGGAGAGTAAAGAATTCTTGTACCCATTTGACAGATGAGGCCATAGAAGCTCAGACAGCTTTGGTAACCAGTTCAGTTCAGTTCAGTCGCTCAGTCGTGGCCGACTCTTTGCGACCCCATGAATCGCAGCACGCCAGGCCTCCCTGTCCATCACCAACTCCCAGAGTTCACCCAGACTCACGTCCATCAAGTCAGTGATGCCATCCAGCCATCTCATCCTCTGTCGTCCCCTTCTCCTCCTGCCCCCAATCCCTCCCAGCATCAGAGTCTTTTCCAATGAGTCAACTCTTCGCATGAGGTGGCCAAAGTACTGGAGTTTCAGCTTTAGCATCATTCCTTCCAAAGAAATCCCAGGGCTGATCTCCTTCAGAATGGACTGGTTGGATCTCCTTGCAGTCCAAGAGACTCTCAAGAGTTTTCTCCAACACCACAGTTCAAAGGCATTAATTCTTCGGCGCTCAGCCTTCTTCACAGTCCAACTCTCACATCCATACATGACCACAGGAAAAAACATAGCCTTGACTAGATGGACCTTTGTTGGCAAAGTAATGTCTCTGCTTTTGAATATGCTATCTAGGTTGGTCATAAATTTCCTTCCAAGGAGTAAGCGTCTTTTACTTTCATGGCTGCAATCACCATCTGCAGTGATTTTGGAGCCCCAAAAAATAAAATCTGACATTGTCTCCACTGCTTCCCCATCTATTTCCCATGAAGTGATGGGACCGGATGCCATGATCTTCGTTTTCTGAATGTTGAGCTTTAAGCCAACTTTTTCACTCTCCACTTTGGTAACTTACTTATATTCAAATAGTCAAAAGGTGACCAAACCTATCTCTGGTCTTTTGCTTCTGTTAGGCCATGGTATTATGAAAGCATAGGCCTTCCAAGAGATAGCAAATAAATCCTATAACAGACAAGTATAGCACTTTGGGTGCTGTGGTCTTCCTTCAGCTATCCAGGACTCTTTCCAGTCTAATGAAAGTTCATTCACTTGTTCATTCTACAGATATGAGTGGAGCACCTGTTATGATGAGCCCAGCAGCACAAGGGTAACCAGAAGAGTTCCCATCCAGAAGTTACTGGTAAGTGTGAACTTTGAGACCACAAGCTATCTACTAAAGAGCAGAATCCACTGTGTTCATTTATTAAAAAATTAGGATATTCTCCTGATATTTTGTTGATCTCTGTGTCTGTTCTAGTATGCAGTAGGATTAGCCTGTATTTTTAATTAACCTAAAAAATGCATCTCCATGCCTGGAATATATATTTTTAAATTAATCCTATTGTTTCTTTGGATTGGCAGTGAGGTCTGGGGACCAACCGTGGTTATTTCTAAAGGAGAAAGATGCTACACTAGAGAAGTGTACACATGTCAAGAGACTTTTCTGGATACCATTCCCTTAACTGTGCTCTAGAAGCAGGCTCTGCTCTGTGTCTCCACCTGAGACACACACACGCATCAGCACCACCATCACCGCCACGGCCAGCACTGTTGTTGCTGCCACCAAATTGCTGAGTCAAAATGACGTAAAGGGGAGAGGAGAGAATACTCAGACCAAGTCCCAGCTCCTCACAATAGCCAAGCCATGTGACACTCTGTAACCCTTCCAAGCTCCAGGCTCCTCCTCTGATCCCAACACTTTCCAGCTCTGAGGCATCTATGAAATGAACTGGCTCCATTACTTTATTCTTTTACTTATTCAGTAAACATTTATTAATCATACACCAGGCATTCTGTCCAGTACGGGGACTACAACAGGGAGTAAAACTAACCAAAGTCTCTGTCCTCAGAGAGTTTATGGTCCAATGAGGGTACCTAAACAGTCACTGATCAAACAACCACCACACACACAGAAAACTGAAGCGAATGCCTCAGGGTGATCACATTAGTGTGTGCACCAACCCAGGTGACAGGAAGGCTCCTGCAGAGTGGAGAAGAGATGAGGAGGAGGATGGAGAAGAAATAATGATGAGGAAGAGGTGATGATGGTGGAGAAGAGTTGAGGATGGAGAAGAGATGATGGTGGAGAAGAGATGATGATGGTGGTGGAGAAGAGATGATGAGGATGGAGAAGAGATGATGGTGGATAAGAGATGATGGAGAAGAGATGGTGATGATGGAGAAGAGGTGATGATAGTGGGGAAGAGGTGATGGTGATGGAGAAGAGATGACAGTGATGGAGAAGAGATGACAGTGATAGAGAAGAGATGATGGTGGAGAAGAAGTGATGATAGTGGAGAAGAGGCAATGAGGAGGATGGAGAAGAGATGATGTGGGGAAGAGATGATGATGATGGTGGAGAAGAGATGATGGTGGAGAAGAGATGGTGATGATGGAGAAGAGGTGATGATGGTGGGGAAGAGGTGATGATGGTGGGGAAGAACAAGAAGCTGTTAAATCGGAGAGTCTATCAACATTGGTCACTCTTCAAAGCCTAGTTCTTTATTTTTTTTTTTTTTCCATTTTCTCCCAGTAAACACTGCATGTGAGGTTGTAAAACGCAGCCCTTCCCAAGCCTAACATTGCACCAAACTTGGTCTTTTTGTGCTCACACTGGTTCCCATTCACTCTGGAATCTGGACACCCAGCGTGGATCCTAGGTCTGAACATCTGCAAATGTGTCTGTATCTTCTCTCACTGTCCCCTCGGCTGTGAACTGGTGTGGGGTGGTGACCATGCATTCTGGCCTCTGTGGCTCCTTGGGAGGGGAATCTCTTCCTTTCCCTTGGACTGGCTTCCAGCACAAGTATCACTACTGATCTTTGACTCCTCCTGCAGGCAACACGGGGGAGGTTGAGAGCCTGCCGTGTGGACTCCTCTGTGGGCAGAGCTGGTGGGGAAGGGCATGGCGAGCAGGTCCGTTTCCACGGTCACACTTGGCCCTGGACAGAGCCGCTTCCCTGAAGTCAGTCAGTCCCTGCTCCGGCCTATCCTTCCCTTCTGTTCATCCTTCCTGTGAGCCCCAGAAAGGCCCCTGGCCTGATGCACTCTAAGTTTCCAATCCTTTCTTTCCCTGTCTTTCTATCTCTCTCTCACAAACACATACACAGCCTCAGGCTGCGGTATTTCCACTGAAGGGGAAACACATCAGTGCTCCCTGTTGTTCATCCTGTACAAAATGAGTCTTTTCTACATGAGACAAGTGGTTGTGTATAGATTCCAGTAGTCATGTATGGACGTGAGAGTTGGACCATAAAGAAGGCTGAGCGCCGAAGAATTGATACTTTCAAACTGTGGCGCTGGAGAAGACTCTTGAGAGCCCCTTGGACAGCAAGGAGATCAAAGCAGTCAATTCTAAAGGAAATCAACCCTGAATATTCATTGGAAGGACTGATGCTGAAGCTGAAGCTCCAATACTTTGGCCACCTGATGAGAAGAGCCCACTCATTGAAAAAGACCCTGATTCTGGGAAAGACTGAGGGCAGGAGGAGAAGAGAGTGACAGAGGATGAGATGGTTGGATAACATCATCGACTCAATGGACGTGAGTTTGAGCAAACTCCGGAAAATAGTGAAGGACAGGGTGGTCTGGTATGCTTTGTCCATGGGGACAAAGAGTTGGACATGACGGAGTGACTGAACAATAACAACATGAGAAAATATGTGTGTTCTTGGCTCCTGAGTAGTTCACAGAGCTGCCCCCTTTAGTCAGCATTTTCTTGGATTCCTTCCTCTGACAGCACCTGAAAAGGTAGCCGAGCCCTCAGTTCCTCCTGTGGGAGTCCCAGTGATGCCCCAGCGTACTGCCTTGGGGACCAGGAGCTCCACACCAGAGAACATTATCCCGGTTCCCCTGGCCTCCTGCTGCCTGGGGCTGTGGCAGTCCCTGGTCCCGGGAGAGTCTAAGGGAGAGGATGTGAACAGCTCTAGGCCCTCCTGCCTGCGGTGTGTGTAGAAGGGTAAGCATCCTCTTTTTGATAAAGGCAGCACTGAAAACAGGCCCTCAAACCGTCCGGGGACTCCACTGTCCAGATGAGCCCTTCTCAGACCTCACTGATTCCAGCAACAGGATTCAAGTCTTGGCCAGTCTTCGGCCTCCCTGGGGTCCCACGGCCCATGTCTGTGGCCTGCTTTCTTCATAGAGGTGGGTACAGATCTGACATTGGAGTTGAGATGAATTTTCCATGCCCCAACCCGCTGCTGTCTGATTGCACGTGTTCTCAAGCCTTCTTGAGCCTCAGTTTCTTTCTCTTTTTAAAAAAGACTTTTTTTTTTAATGTGGACCATTTAAAAAGTCTTTATTGAATCTGCTAAAATATTGCTTCTGCTTTGTGTTTTGGCCTCAAGGCATATAGATCTTAGTTCCCCAACCAGGGATCGAACCCTCACCCCCTGCAAAGGAAGGTGAAATCTTAACCAATGGACCGGCCGGGATGTCCTGAGCCTCAGTTTCTTAACTTACGAAGCTGACAGCCAACATCGCAAGCCATTTCCCTGTGGAACGCTCAGTTTTGACTTATTGGGTCCTCTCAGCACAGCCGGTCTCGGGTTTCCAGATAAGAAAGTGAGGCTCAGGGAGGAAGCAGGCCATCCACAGGGGCAGGAGCCGACTTCCAACCCTGGGAAGCCGCTCCCACCCCAGGCCTGCCTCTGGCCTGCGCCCCGCTCTCGGGCCCCTTCCCAGGCCCCCTCGCTCTCCGCCTCGCAGGCCAGCTGCACCCAAGCAGAGCACGTCTCCTGGCATCACGGGCCTTTCAGAAACACGGGTCCCTCTGTCTCTTTCCCCAGGCCTCGACCTCAAGTCCAAGCCCAGACTCCAGGCGCGTCCTGCCGCTCCGCCCCCCCCCTCCCCTTTCCTGGGCGCGCAGCCTCAGGTCAGTGGTCAGCGGTCAGGTCCTCTGACCCGTCCCCTGCAGCACTCCCCTTTTCCCCAGCCGGCCCGGCAGTCTTTCAACCTCAATTGACTCCTGCTGTTTTCTCCTCTCCGGCTCTCTCATTCGGCTTCCTTTGCCCCTTTCATCCCTGCCCCCTACTCGGCTCCCACATCCTGCCCCGGGGCCCTCTCCCCGGCCCCAAGAAGTCTGTCTCGGTATTGTTCTCCAATTTCAACATTAGCATTCTCAAAACCGGCATTTGCATTTTGATGGCTCCTGTCCCAGCTAGACAGGGGTACACTTTGATGCCTATATATTTTGGAGAGGAGTGCTTTCTGTTGTACAGCAGCTCATTTTCCACTTTGATTCAAGCGCATTCTTTGGTTCCGGCCCTGATATATACTCTGGGCCAAGACAGACTGTATGTAGCCAGCACCTTTAGGCTATGCTGGGGCCTTTCCGATAACTGGAGCCTCTGCCGGCAGGAGCACCGGGGAACAGAAGTCTCACTTCCCACGCCTCCCAACCCCGCTCGGAACATCAAAGCTTCTTGCAAGCTCGCATCTGCAAGCAGTGTTCTCTCCTCCCAGGCTCCAAGGCCTGGCCTCCAGCATTCCATAGCATGACTGGGAAGCCAGGGACTGGGGTTTGCGGCATCACCCCTAGCCAGGACACCCACCTGAGATACAAACCATCCAGGGCCTTGATTCTAGGAAAAGCCACAGGCTGGGATAAAGATGCCTTGTCGGCCCACCTTTCTCTGTCTGTAGCCTAAAGACCCAGGCTTCCCTGGTGGCTCAGACAGTCAAGAGTCTGCCAATGCAGGAGACATTGGTACGATCCCTGAGTCAGGAAGATTCTCTGAAGAAGGAAATGGCAACCCACTCCAGTATTCTTGCCTGGAAAATCCCATGGACAGAGGAGCATGGGGGGCTACAGCAATGGGATCTCAAAGAATCGGACACGACTGAGTCACACACACACACAACCTGAAGACCCTCTGGGTTTGAACGAAGGCGAAAAAGTGACAGGGCCCAGGCTGGCTTTGCATCTAGGGCAGGGGTGTTGGGGCTTTCAGTTTTTCTGTGCCTCTGGGCTGCTGGGGTTCGGCCAGAATGACAACGGCCAAGTGCCAAGCACAGAGAGAAAGGAGTCTCCTGCCAGGTCTCCGGGGGGTTGGAGGCCACTTCTTACCGAGGTTTGGGGAATTGTGGTTTGCATGGCACGGCTTCCTGGGGTTGCCTCCCAGCTTCAGAGTGATTCATGACTTCTGTTCCTTTAAGAAGCTCTCCCTTTCCACCTACAACTGAGTTATTTCATGCAGGAACCCTACATAGCATCTTATATGTATGGCATGGGGCCAGGGGGTGTGGATATGGAGGTACTTGGACTGGGGAAACAGAGGCAGACAGTGGGGGCAGTGGGGTGGGACGGGGGGCGGTGTAATCCTGAACAATTGTGACTCCAGGGCGCCAGGGGGCCCAGCCAGGACAGCAGCAGAGGAGACAAGAGGAAATCTTGATTCCTCCAGTTTTGTCAGGATTCAAATCGCATTGCTGGGAAGGGTTCTGTGATCCTGTCTCTGTGTTGGTGACTGAGGTTGATGCCAAAAAAAAGGAAAAGAAAATAGAGCTTGGTCAGCCTAAAACTCCAGGTATTCATGTGGGAAATAAACAATGCATCATAATATTAATAATTACTGCCTATGGATCACTTGTGCTTCCCAGGTGGCACTAATTACCCGCCTGCCAATGTGGGAGACGTAAGAGACGCAGGTCTGATCACTGGGTCAGGAAGATCCACTGAAGGAAGGCATGGCAACCCAGTCCAGTATTTTTGCCTGGAGAATCCTGGTGGGAGCCTGGTGGGCTACAGTCCATGGGGTCGCAGAGTCAGACATGACTGAAGCAACTTAACACACGCGGATCACTTGCTTGTGTGGGATGTTTTTATGTATATTATTTCTAACTTTCACAGCAAGGTTGTATTCTGGTGCCAATTTCACAGATGCGGGAAAAGGTTCCTATTAAAGGGTCCAAGGTCATACAACTTGGATATTGTCGAGCCAGAATTTAACACCCATTCCAAGTTCACAGCCCAGACTCCTTCCCTGGCACCGAAGTGCAAGACAAGGCTGGACCCAAGTTCCCCTGGATGTGAAATAACCATATTCAGGGGAATCTTGGGAAGCAGGGCCTCTATCCCACTGTGGGGATAGGAACTGCATCCCAGAGGGGTGGGTGTCTCTGGGGAGAGACACCCAGGAGGTCATGAGGTGTAGAAGCTCTGAGATGACCAAGAAATGGTGAGTCATCCTATTAACTGTTAGGGGAAGCACACTGATTGAAACCGTCCACCCTGGCCAGGCACCATAGTTACCATTTGCATGAGTTATTTTATAATAGGAGGTCTGATAAGGAACACAGAACTAATAAGCTACCACCAACTGCAAGAGTTCGAAAAAAGTCAAAAGGAGACGAAACGTGTCCAACCACCTCCCAGAATCCTTCTTGCTGGTGTCCATTTTGGCTAAGCAATGCGTGTGCCACCAGGAAGGACCCTGAGTCAGAATGATTGGCCAAAGACAATGCAGAAACTAATCCCATCACCTTAAAACCCAAGACTGCAAGCCACGTGGTGGAGCAGTCCTCCTGAGTTCCCTTACCCTACTGCTCTCTGCCCAGGCGTCCCTTCCCAATAAAGTCTCTTTGTCAGCACAGGTGTCTACTCGGACGATTCATTTCTGAGTGTTAGACAAGAGCTTGCTCTCGGGCCCTGGGAGGGCTCCCCCTTCCTGCAACAGTACTGAACCAAACTTGGGTTCTCTCCCCTGTGTAAAGCCAATCTACCGACCCCAGGCTGTGGGGAAGGAAAGCGAAGTGTCTATTGCAGGTGCCAAGCAAGGAGCCCATGTAGTTAGTGTTTGAACCACTCAGACTTCCTGATGGGGTTCAGCATCTTTAAAGGCCAGGTGAGGCAGGGGCATCCCGGGATCTGTGATCAGCTAGTGCACCGTAATGGTGAGGGGACAGGATAGTGTCATAGGCATTCACATGTTCAAGCCTTAGGTTCCAGGAGGCCTGGGGGCTATGTGCTCATGGTCATCAAGTAGTTGTCTTCCTTTTGATGGTGGTTTTTGTATTTGTAAGAAAAACTCAGGAAATGTGCATCAGATACTATTATCTAGGTCCTTCAGAGAGGAGCTACAGCAGAGGATATGGGGGAGGGATTTGGCCCTGGGAAGGCCCCATAGTGTCCTGTGTGTGTGTGTGTGCGTGCAAGCTCAGTTGTATCTGACTCTTTGTGACCCCATGGACTGTAGCTCACCAGGCTCCTCTGTCCATGGGATTTTGAGGACATGAGATTTTTCAAGATCACAGGGTCCTGCTGAGGTATAATCTTGGGGTTTAGGATCTGAGAAGAAGAAAACAGAGACTAGGTTGGCACCAGAACACACAAGGCTCTGCAGGCACCAGGACATGTTCTGTAGGTGTTAGGGGACCAGGGAATGTGTTTGAATAAGACAGTGACGTGAGAACTCAACAAGACATTGGTAAGGGGTCTTGGGATGAGGAGAGAATAAATGACAACAGGAGACTCAGGTTGTTGAAATTCCAGCACGGGCCAAAGAGATCTAGAACAGAGTAGCCCAAGAATGGCAGGATGGTGTTAAGTGTCTGAAATGATTTGGGGTAGAATGGGGGTCTGGAGCACGAGGCGAGGTGTGAACTGGAGCTTCAGGTGTGGAGATGGCAAGTGAAGGTAATGCTTGAGCGGACTTCCCTGGTAATCCAGTGGCTAAAACTGTGCTTCCCAATGCAGCCAGCCTGGGTTTGACCCCTGGTCAGGGTACTAGATCTCACATGCTGCAGCGAAAGATCCTGCATGCTGCAACGAAAACCCAGTGCAGCCAAACAAATAAATAAAAATATTTTCAAAAAGTGATCCTTGAAACCCTAGAAATGGATTTAAGCAACAAGGGTAACAGAAGACAAGAGAGGTCTTGTCACAAAGGTCAGAGAAGCAATGGAGATGGAAAAGAAGCTGTGTGGGTGGCTGGGAAGGGTAGAAATTCAGTTCCCAGGGGACTGCCTCGGTCAACCCTGTCTGGTCCCAACCTAAGACACAGCTACCAGACTGGGGTGTGACTTGGAGCCCTGACATGTGGCTGGCACTCGGAGCTCACGTCCCCTTTGGTGAAAGGTACGTAACGGCTGGAGAAGCAGAGCACCTTCTCGGGGCTCAGCCAAGGGCAGCTTGTGTGGTGCTGAGTGCTGTCTAGTTACCTGTTCTTTCCCAAGTTCAGGACCTCCTCAAGATCAGGGATCAGATCTTTGTATCAACCCCAGTGGACACCCAGCATGTCAGTCATTCGTTGTTACTATTTTTAATCTATCCATCTCTCTGGCTGCTCCAGGTCTTAGTCGTGGCACTCAGGATCTTTTGTTGCGGTGCATCGGCCTCTGCAGCTGTGACACAGGCCCCAGAGTGCATGGCTCTGGAGGCTCCAGTAGTTGTGGCGAGCGAGCTTAGCTGCTCTGAGGCATATGGGATCTTAGTTTTCCGACCAAGGATCGAACTCCCGACCCCTGCACTGGAAGGCAGATTCTTGTTTTTTTTTCTTTCTAACTAATTAATTAATCGTTGGCTGTGCTGGGTCTTTGTTCCCGTGCGGGCTGTCCTCTAGTTGTGGCGAGTTGGGGCTACTCTGTATTTGTGGCGCACAGGCTTCTCATTGTCATGGCTTCTCCTGTGGAAGCACAGGCTCTAGAGTACTTGGGCTTCAGTTACTTGCGGTTTGTGGGCTCAGTAGTTGCAGTTCCCGGATTCTAGAGCACAGGCTCAAATGTGTTGGCTTAGTTGCTCCTCGGCATGTGGGATCTTCCCAGACCAGGAATCGAACCGCTTCCTGCTCTCTGCTTGGGTTTCTCTGCTTAGAATGTCAGCCTCCAGTTTCCATTGATGGGGCTGTGACAGCAGCTCAGCCATATGCTTGATGCCAGTTTCAAGTCGGGCAGAGGGTAGTTGGGGGCTTATGGGGCCAGCTGCGTCTCTCAGACAAGGTCGTGGAAGCAACCTGCTGCTTTCTGGACTTCCATGATCTCAGCTGGTGAGGCATGGGTGGGTAGGCATGACCCCACGGGCACTTCCCACCACCGCTTAGTGAGGGGAGGTGTGGTGAGCAGAGAGCTTGGACAGGACCAGGGCTTCAGGATGGGCACAGCTGCTCCCTGAACCTGAATCCAGGTGCCTTTTGTCTCAGCCTGGGGGTGAGAGGAGAGACCTCCATCCACGTGTCTGGTGAGAGGATGTGGGAAGGATTTCTTCCCTGTCATCAGTCCTTACAGAGCTGGCTCCAGGAGTCTGTTACAATGCCCCCTCCACTCCCGGTGGCTGTTTTGCCCGTTTGTTTGGGTGAGGCGAGTTGAAGGGCGGGTGATGAGTGTTTGGGAGCCCAGCCTCCCCCACCCCCGGGAGCTTGGCTGCCCCAGGCTCTGATAATGCCGGTGGCTGAGACAGCTACTGAGCTATCAGGCCCACTGCTCCCTGAGCTGGCGGCTCGGCTTTCATCTCTGTTTGTGGCCAAGGACAGGGACCCCGGGGACCAGCGCCCGGGCTGGCTAATGAGTAATGGGAGCCTCGCCTGTGTGTGGCCCTGGGCAGACCTCTGGGATGACCTTGAGGTTGCTGGACCTGGACAGGCCAAGGGCTGGGTCTATTTCCTCTTTATCCCCCCCTGGCTACTATCCCTCCCCGTGAGCCCCCCACCCCCTTCACCTAAATACTTTGGTTTGAGGCATTTATGAAAGTTATTCCAAAGGCTTTCCTCCTCCAAACTGTTTTGGTTACCCAGAAGAAAGAGATGGGGCTGCTCCGGGGAGCCCTGTGGCCTCCAGTTACCTTCTTCTGAGTGTTTGTGCAAGTTTCCCTCCAAGGATGGCGAGCAGAGCCACCGAGGGGTCAGGCGCACACCTTCGTGAGGGCCGCGTCATCCTGGTCTTCCTTCCTTGCTCTGGTCGAATGGCTTCCTGCCTTTCTCTCCAGGGCTTTGAACGGCCGCCCACTCGGGAAGGCAGCTGTCTTCACTTCCTCCTCTTCTTCCTCAGCGGGTGGCTCCCGGGCTTGCCCACGTGCGAGTCTCTTCCCTGGTGCCCGTCACTGGCAGCACTGGGCCCTGGGCCAGGTACCCAGATCCTCTGAGCCACACAAAGAGGCCCCCAGCAACCCCTCCTGGGGCTGGGGGGAGCGGCCCACAGGGCAGGGCAGGTGTCCAATGCGAACGAGAACAATAAGATAGTCCTTCTATGTTTTGCAGCCTGTGTTGGTCCTCCTCTCCACCAGACTGAATGCATGAAACACGTGAAAAATGTTTTCCAAAGGAATAAGTGAGTGAATGAGTAAGCACGTCGCTAGTGGCAGCAAATACACGTGGATGTCTGTCCTCAGGGACTGAACCAGTTCCGTGATTCTAAAGCATCCCTGGGTCATGAGGCATTGAACTTGAGACAATACCCTAAAACAGTGGACTTGGGCTTTAAAAAGTACCAGAATGCTCTGTTTTATTTTGAGTTAGTTTTAGGGAGATTCCTATTTGAGAAAGGGCTCTGGCCCCTGACAAAACGTGACTTGGTTGTAGCGTCTGTATTTTGTTAGGGGCTGGATGGGTTTCTATGGGATGGAGAAACGGACGAACGGCAAGTTAGCCATCAGGGATGGGAACAGTGATTATTCGAGCTGTTGGGGTGTGGGGACTTCTCAGGGGTCTGCGTACCAGTGTGCCATGTGGTCTTAGCTATGCCCCTTACCTTCTCTGCCTCCACCCCCCTGTCCCCAGTCTGAGTCATGAAGTTCCACAATTCCCCATCTCCATGTCTTCTTACAAAGATCTAGAACTTGGAACTTGGCCTCATCGCATCTGCCTTCAGCAGCCTCCCTGAGCAATCTTCTGTGAACATGACTGCATAGCTTTCTGGGGCCTTTAGAATAAGCGGAGTTGAGGGAGGGGGAAAGAAGAGGATGCAGATGCTGGGAAAGATAGAGGGCAGGAGAAGAGGGACACAGAGGATGAGATGGTTGGATGGCATCACCGACTCAATGGACATGCGTTTGAGCAAGCGCTGGGAGATAGTGAAGGACAAGGAAGACTGGCCTGCTGCAGTCCACAAGGGGGCAGAGAGTCAGACATGACTTAGCCACGGATCAGCAACAGAAGAAGAGGATGACGAAGGAAGAATGAACTGGACAAGTCAGCCCAAGGCAGTGAGGCCCGAGAAGGCCCCTCGGTCTCCCTCCCTGCTGTCCAGTCTCCAGATGGCATGCACTATGCTTCCTGCACAGTTAGGCTGTCTCCTAGGGGCTGGGCCTGTGGGGTGCAGAGGAGAGGTGGGCAAAGCTCGGTGGATTAACTTGCAGAGCTCTTCCTCATGCCCTGCTTTAGGGCAGCTGTTGCTTCAGGAAGTTCTGATACGCCTCTGGGAGTTGTGGCCAGGGCCTGCTGCTGGCCGGTGCTCCTCCGGGCTGCCTCAGCCCCTGGGGGCTGCTGTTTCTCAGCTGGGAGCCGGAACTTTGTGACGCATCCTGCCAGGAATTCCAGGAGGGTTGGTGACTGGCTCTGGAGCTTAGAACAGCTGCTTGGTGATGGCAGATGTTCCAATCTCACTTCCTCCAGGAAGCCTTCTGGAGTTACCCAGCCAGGTGCTCCTTTTCCAAGTCCTAGGGAGCTTTTTTAGAATTCCTTTGGAACACTTAACACTCTCCTTTTGTTGTCTCATGCTTGCACTGCTTGCTGTTTGTGCCGTGTGCTTAGTTGCTCAGTCGTGTCTGACTATTTGCCACCCCACGGCCTGTAGCCCGTCAGCCTCCTCTGTCTGTGGAATTCTCCAGGCAAGAGTACTGGAGTGGGTTGTCGTGCCATCTTCTAGAGGATCTTCCCAATCCAGGGATCAAACCCAAATCTCCCGCATCGCAGGAAGCTTCTTTACCGTCTGAGCCACCAGGGAAGCCCTTAAGCTTTTTAAGTACCTATTTTGGCCACTAGTGTTGGTGTTGACTTCGCAGCCTGGCTGAGGGTGCAGTGCCCCAGGGGACGGAAGTCCAGGAAGTAAAGCCATGGGGGGCAGTTTAGGTGAATGGACTTCACTGGCCTGCTAACCCTTAGGTCCCCTTTTCTAGTTTCTTGGCCCATCACAGCACCTTGCTCTGTGAAATACTAGTTGGAACAAACATGCTTTTTTACAACCTCGTTTTGGACTTCAAAGAGCAAGCCCCTCGTTAAGTTTCAAGAGGCACGCTATCAAGGTGGGTGGGCTCTCAGGTTTTAGAACTCACTTCTTAGATTCACCTGAGTCATCACTAAATGGCTGTGGGAACATGAGCAAGTTACTTAACCTCTCTGTGCATGAGCAAAAGAGGAAAAGGTTAGAAGCTGCCTCCTAGAATAGGAGGTTTGAAGGATGGAGCTCACATAAGTCTCTTTGAATAGCGCTCAGCTGTGCTCGCCCACCCCGATGAAAACATCTGTGCTCACAACAGCATCGTTCGATCCTAAGTTACTGAGGTCCTGCTTCTCGACAAGCTGAGCTGACACACCTGTTAACAGAGACACTTTTTCTGGGTCTTCCCAGAATGCAAGATATACTGAACATCCACATCCACCTCCTGCCTACCATCATCATCCCTTGAACCTTTATCTCCAGTGACCCCCTGACCCTGACCCGGTCAGAATGTGGAGGCTCAGCCCTGGGGAAAGACAGGCTGTCTTCAGCCCAGGTGTGCCTGACCCTGGGTCAGCCTAGGCAAACATCTGCCTTCCGGGGAGGCCAGGCGATAACATTCCTGGGGCCCGAGTGCAATCCGGTCTGCTCCTGCCGAGAACCCTGTGTCAGGCGATCGGGGCATCCTCGCCAGCTCCGCAAGGCCCCTGGCTTGGCTAGAGGAGCTGCAGGCACTTTGGGCATATACTCCCCAGCCTGGAGTTACATGGCATGCCTGTCTACGTGCAATGCCAGCTTTGCTTATGATACCCCCTTCCAGAGAATGGACGAAGCTCACGGCCTAGAGTGGGTGAGTCAGTGGTCAGGGTCATCTCCAAACTCTTCTTGAAAATATGCAGTTTCAGGGACTTCCCTGATGGTCCAGTGGTTAAGACGTTGTCTTCCAAGGCAAGGGGTACAGGTTCGATTCCTGGTTGGGGAGCTAAGTCCCACGTGTCTTGTGGCCAAAAATCCAAAACATAAAACAGAAGCACTATTGTAAGAAATTCAATGAAGACTTTTGAAAATAGTCCACATTAAAAAAAAAATCTTAAAAAAACTGCAGTTTTATGGCTGATGCATAGAACGGTTTCAGAAGGAAGTCCCGTGGAGCTGTTGACGAAGACCTGGGTGAGAAAGCCAAGTCCCAGTAACATTCCAGCCTTTATTTCATCCCAGGCGGTGTTTCATGTGCTGTGTGCGTGCATGCACAGTCGTGTCCGACTCTTTACAGTCCTCTGAACTGTAGCCCACCAGGCTCCTCCGACCATAGGATGCTCCAGGCAAAAATACTGGAGTGTGTTGCCATGCCCTTCTCCAGGGGATCTTCCTGACACAGGGATCGAACCCATGAATCCTGTGTCTCCTGCATTGCAGGCAGATTCTTTAGCGCTGAGCCATCGGGGAATCCCTAGGCAGGTGTTAGGTGTCATGCATAATTTCACCACAGCCCCCCCCCCCAGGTGTGCTGGAGGACACAGGCTCAGACAGGGGCCATCGCACAACTTGTAAGTGGAGGAGATTTGAACCCAAGTCTCCTGGCTTCTGGCCCAGTTCTTAGTCCTCTTTTCACATCTGTTCATCCTGGAAGGGACCCCAGAGCTCATCCTTCCAGACTCGAGCCAAAGTTTTGTAGAACATTAACCTCACGGGATGCCCCCCGAGCAAGGGTTCTGTACAAGCCATCAACCTGTAAGGCACGGTGAAGGTGTCCTGCAGTAGAGACCCACGTGTCCTGTTGTTTCTGAAAGGTTCTTAACCACAGAGGGCCTGTGCTCGTGTAACAATCATTAACCTCCTGAGGAAGTGTCCTTCAGAACATCTCCTGGGAAATATTAATCAAGTCCAAGGTGTTTGCTTTTTAACAGGGGAACTGAAGCACTCAGTGAGAAAGGAACTGCCTGGGGGCAGCCGGCCAGTTAGCAGCAGAGCCGGGCATACAACCCAGTCTTCCGGACCCTCAGCTATTTCCTTCTTCCACGCCTGACTGACGGTGTTCTTTAACGTGGTATAGACCCGGAGGGGACCCAGGGTGTGGGAAGACAGAGAGATTTTACCTCCGGCCGAACCCAGGTTGTGAAAAGGTCTGGGGAGTATTTGCATTCAACAGGTCAGCAAATGCGTGTCTTCAAGGGCTGTAGGATGTCTAGTGGCTGAGATCAAAGGCAGGGCTGTGAGTTGGGTTGTAGGATTCTAAGAAGGATTTCTGAAAGACAGAAGTGTGGAGACAGATTTTGAGAGCCCGAATCACTTTTCTTTCTTTCTCCATTTTAGTCTTTTATTGAAGTATAGCTGATTCACTGTGTTGCACTAACTTCTGCTGTGTAGCAAAGTCATTTGTATATTATATACGGCACCCACTCCAGTACTCTCACCTGGAAAATCCCATGGACGGAGGTGCCTGGTAGGCTGCAGTCCATGGGGTCGCAGAGTTGGACACGACTGAGCGACTTCACTTTCACTTTTCCTTTCATGCATTGGAGAAGGAAATGGCAACCCACTCCAGTGTTCTTGCCTGGAGAATCCCAGGGATGGGGAGCCTGGTGGGCTGCTGTCTATGGGGTCGTACAGAGTCGGACACAACTGAAGTGACTTAGCAGCAGCAGCAGCAGTAGCAGCAGCATATGCAATCTTTTAAAATAGTCTTTTCCATTATGGCTCGTCTCAATATATTGAATATAGTTCTCTGTGCTATATAGGAGGACATGGTTGTTTATCCATTTATATATAAAAGCTTATATCTGCTAACCCCAACCTTTCAATCCATTCCTCCCCCGACCCCTCCCCTTGGCAGCCACCAGTCTGTTCTGTCTGTGCTGAGTCACTTTTTTTTTTTTTGATACTGGCAAACATTTGAAATATCTATGTGTTTATTTTTGACTGCCCTGGGTTGCGGCGAGCGGGAGCTACTCCCTAGTGATGTACAGACTTCTCATTGTGATGGCTTCTCTTGTTGCAGAGCACAGGCCCTAGGGTGCGCAGGCTTCAGGAGTTGTGGCACACGGACTAAGCTGACTCGAGGCAACTCAGTGGAATCTTCCTGGACCAGGAATCGAATTTGTGTTCCCTGAATTGGCAGGTAGATTCTCAACCAACTGGACCACAAGGGAAGTCCCCGAGTCATTTTTAAAGGGAAAAATAATTAAATGTCGAATGTGAAAATCTTACTTTATTCATTTAAGAAAACAGTTTTGCACAGATAGGATTCCTATCAAAGAGCAGTTGACCCCCCACTCCCCAGGTGCCTTTCCCTCTCGTCCCCAGATGTGCTGAGTGTCTTACACGACCCACCATGATTCACCCACCACAATTGGCCCTGACTTCCTCTGCTCCAAAGTGAAGCATCAAGGATTCAGAAGTAACAACAGTACGCTTAGAAGGAGAAAAATCCATGTTTGAGTGCTGGCTCTGTGATTTGGGATCCTTCCATTTATCTTTCTGGGTCTCAGTTTTCCTGATGAAAAAAGAGAGGATTGAACCCAAAGGTGGGTCCACAGGCAGACAGCATCAGTATCACCTGGGCTCATTGAGAACGACAGCTCCTGGTCCTCACCCAAGATCTATTGCAAGAGATTTTCCAGGGAATTCGTGATGCAGAATCGGGCTTAGGAACACTGGACTAGATTATTTTTGAGTGCTTCCAGCAAATGAGCTGCTTATGCTTTGTTGTTGTTCAGTCGCTAAGTCATGTCTGATTCTTTGCGACCTCATGAACTACAGCACGCCAGGCTTCCCTGTCCTTCACTATCTCCTGGAGTTTGCTCAAATTCATGTCCATTGAGTCGGTGATGCCATTCAACCATCTCATCCTCTGTCACCCTCTTCTCCTCCTGCCCTCGATCTTTCTTAGGATCAGGGTCTTTTCCAATGAGTTAAGTTTTCCTATCAGGTGGCCAAAGTATTGGAGCTTCAGCTTCAGCATCAGTCCTTCCAATGAATATTCAGGGTTGATTTCCTTTAGGATTGATTGGTTTGATCTCCTTGCTGTCCAAGGGACCCTAAAGAGTATTCTCTGTTTATAGAAGGTCAATATTCTTGTCATAAAATGGAGATATTAATGTTCTTCTTCCAAGTCATATACTGTATCAACATATCGAGGACTTCATAAACTGTAAAACTGCCTACAAATAATATCAATATTTGTAGGAAACAATTTTGATGCATAAAAACTTACTTTATAGGGAAAATATAGAAAACTTGCACTCAAGTCTGCGGGAATCTTTCCTGCATGACATTTGCACCAGACCTTAAGCTTGTCCCAAGCACAACTATAAAACTGTTGAACTTTTTACTTGGTCATGTATTTAATCTTTCACTTTTCTGGATTACCCACAGAGAAAGCTGTGAAAGCAGTTACACAAAGTCAATGTTTCCCAAAGTGTGTCCCATGGAACACTAACAGGTGTTAGGGGAGAAATAGCAGAGGTTTCTGGATCAACTCCATTTGGGAAATGGTGCTGACCCAGTTTTACTAAGAATTCTGGGAACTTCCCTGGTGGCCCAGTGGTTAAGCATCCACCTTGCAATGCAGGGGACTCAGGTTCAATCCCTGGTTGGGGAACTAAGATCCCTCAGACCTGGAGAAACTAAACCCACGCACCGCAACTACCGAGCCCGAGTTCAGTAACTAGAGAGTCCGTGTGTCCTAACGAAAGGTTCCCGCTTGCCCCAGCTAAGGCCCAGCGCAGACAAGGAAATAAATACATAAACATTTACAGAAAGTATTCTGAGAGCTTTCCCCACACTAATATGAACAGCAAATTTGCAAGAAAGCGAAAAGTGTGGTTAGCACTGCCACACATATTTGATCAGGAAGCCCCTTCATCGAGGGTCATCTCTCAGAACCAGGACAGTTTTGCATTAAGGTTCCAGCCACCTGGGGTTCATTCTTCTGAGGTGTCCTTCCTTTTCAGATTAGGACAGCTAGGAAAGCAAGACTCAAAGCAAACTGAGTTAAAACCTGGCTGTGGGCCACATGGGGAGCATTGAACAAAGATGCCTCCTGGGGCATCAGTGTGCAGCCAGCCCCGGAGCATCCTTGGACCTGTGGTTGGACTCCTCCAAGGAATGAATCACTTCAGGCATCTAAGAGGGAGGAACGCTTTTGTGTGAAGAGGGCAGAGAAGGGGGAAGAGTGGTTGGTCCCTCAGCCTTCCTTGCATTGCTTCAGACTGTCAGGGATTCAGGGCTTCCCTGATGGCTCAGTGACTAAAGAATCCACCTGCAATGCAGGAGACACAGGAGATGTGGGTTTGATCCCTGGGTCAGGAAGATCCCCTGCAGAAGGGAATCTTCTGCAACCCTGCAACCCACTCCAGTATTCTTCCCTGGGAAATCCCAGGGACAGAGGAGCCTGGAGGGCTACAGTCCATGGGGTTGCAAAGAGTTGGACATGACTGAGCAACTGACATACACCGCACATGTTAGGGCATAGACTCTCTCTTGGGAGGCTGGACCCTCCCCAGAGCATGGGAGAAGGCTTCTCAGATGTCTTCAGATGAACCTGAAACCACAGTCCTCTCTATGTCACGGAGGAAGCAGTCCTACAACCTCTCTGAATTTCATATTCTCCATGTGAATTGGTGGTACTCCTGGATGCCTCGGGTCCTTCATGGAGACATGATGGAAACCCAAGAGGCTAGATAGACAACAAGAATTTACTGTACAGTACATGGAACTCTAGTCAATATCTTGTAATAACCTAGAATGGGTAAGAATCTGAAGCTGTACACAGGAAACTGACATAATATTCTCAGTATTGTAAATCAACTATAGTTTAATTAAAAAAAAAAAAAAGGCAACAGACAATGCTATATTTCTGGCTTTCCAAAGGTGACTGCAAGTGAGGCTATCAGGACTTTTTTTAAACACTTTCAAACAGTTATTTATTTGGCTGCACCAGGTCTCAGTTGTAGCATGTGAACTCTTGGGATCTAGTTCCCTGACCAGGGATAGAACCCGGGTCCCCTGCATTGGGAGCACCAGGGAAATCCCAAGGCTATTATTAATATGATCATTGATCTGGATTTAACATCCATTTTAAAACTAGAACTTAACATGCTAAGCGACTCAATCTCTTTCTTTCCTCCAAAGAATCTCTGTGCTACCTTCATACAGTTTGAAATAAATAGTGAATCAACATTTTATATATAGAGATATATGTATATATAGATACATGTATTTTAAAAATATATTAAGCAAAGGATCTGTGAAAAAGCAGGTCTGCATTGGGCAAGACGGGGCAGAGACCAACACAACTGTTCTGATCACTCAGCCTGGGCACCCCCGATTTGGGGTGGGGATTATCTGGAAAATTACCTCAGCTGTCCACTTCATTTTCAGTGCTTGCTCAATGAACCACTGTTACAAACATTTTTTAGAACCTTCCAGCCTGCTGCTAAAACTGGAGGTTATGATGACAGTCCTCAGACCTGGATGTGTGGAAAGAATTTCATTTTTTTTTTTTTTAAATGCATGAAGTCCATTGGGTTAAAACTAATTGGGGGAAGACCATACCTCTCTCAAAGAAAATAAGATTGGTTATGAAATCACTGTTTACCAAATACCCATCATGTGCCAGGTATCAAACTAGCTCCCTTTAGAAGTGTCATCTCATTTAATCCTCAGATCTGTTTAATTACTTTAAAAGTAGATAGGTGAAGAACTGGAGATGCCAAACAAACAGAAAAACAAAAACCACGACCTGCCCAAGGACTGCAATTGCTGGATTTAAAGACCAGTGTTTGCATTGTTTGTTGCTACCTTCATTCCTAGCTCCTTCCTTCTAAAATTTGAATCTTAAAAAAAAAAAAAAAAAAACCACACTTTATTGAATTTGCCACAATATTGCTTCTGTTTTATGTTTTTCCGTTTTTTTGGCCACAAGGCAGGTGGGACCTTAGTTCCCTGACCAAGGATGAAATCCACATTCCCTGCCTTGTGAAGGCAAAGTCTTAACCACCGGACCATCAGGGAAGTCCCTGAATCTTTTAAACTTAGAAATCTCAAGGAGGCACAAGATATATTCTCCATTCGTCTTTCATGTGGAGACAACACAAGGCATGAAAAATTCTTAATTCCATTCTAACTGTGCAAGAAACAGCAGAACTCAGGCGTCCTAATGGCCACCATTCATGATTCATGGTCTGTCTGTTGTACCTTGTTTTCCTAAAACCAGAAGAGAGATTCAGTTAGGACGTGTTTCAGAGCAGATGGCTTCTCTGTGGAATTGTGGCGAGGTCCTGGGAGGGGCAGGAGACAGGACTCCCCGGGCAGACCTGCTCCTCTCTCTATGTCTGACCCTGTCCATCTGGGGACAAAACTTACACAGCCATTCTCCCCGCAAGCAAGCTGGGAATGTCCCCGTGGATTTATTCTGCAGGATCTCAGGCCTCTGAGGTTCTCCGCCCACCCTGGAAGGCCTCCTCCCTGGCCACTGGGCCAGTTCCCACCTCCTCTCCTTGCTGGGGCAACCTCTCCCTTGGGCCCCCTTGGTTTGGTGGTATGAAGATGATGGTGTAACAGAGAACTCCATCCAAGTGAGGTGGGGTGGGGTGCAGTGACCCTGTTCTTGGAGGATTCTTGGAGAAGAGAAAGGAGAGGAGGGAACTGTCTGGATCTGGTGTGAAGAAGGCGTCCTCCAACCTCTTCTCCAGGCGGGTGGTTTTGTCAGGAAAAGAGGGCTCCGTGTGCAGCCATGGACCAGGAAGAGACACCCTGAACTGACCACGGGGCTTCCTCTGGGAAGGGGAGCGAAGAGCGGGTGCCTGGGCAGGGACATCAGAAAAGACTCTGGGCTTAGAGGCGAGGGTTTCATTGTTTCAAAGGCAACACTTTCATGAAGAAGGAGGAGGAGGATGGGGAGGGGAAGGGGACGAGGAGGAGGAGGGAGAAGGGAAGCCTGTTTAATAGGAAGGAAGCTTAGCTTAACTGTCCTGAAGAGTTAACTCTCCTACGCTGGACTTTTCAAAAGAGAGAGAAAAAAAAAAAAGGAGAATTCACCACTGCAGACCCAACACGAGGCCTGGCCTCGATGGCGGCCCAGCAGCCCTGTAGAAAGGGTCGCTGACCTGATGGAATGGAAATGATACCCCTGCTAATGGCCGAGCCCCCATGTCCTCCCCTGTGAAAGGGGCTGAGGATAACTTCCTGGTCTAAAGTCAGGAGATGAGCATCCCGCCCAGGGAGGGAGACTGACTTTCCTAAGGATGGATGCTCAGAGAGCTTCCCTCCCGCATTTGGATGGGCTCCACCCTACCTACCTCCTCAAGGTAGGTACCTTGAGCTTGACAGTGCCTTTCTTCAATTGTGGGTCCACACAATCCTGAACAGGACCCAGGTCCCCCCACCTTCCAGCCCAAACTAGTCCTGGCTCTGGCACCTTCCCACCACCCCAGGATACTGCAAGCCTGCATGTGCAAGATCTTTCAAAACCATCACCCCCACAGTTTGTGGGGTGTTCAGAGGACCCAGCACCTGGGGAGAGGAGGCAGGCAAACCGCCAGCCTAAATACCTTTCCTGAGGCCCTGGGGAGGGAGGAGGAACCATCCGTGGGAGGGCAGATCCTACTCAGGGAGCAGCGTCAACACTGGAGGGGCTGGGCCAGATGCAGGGCGATAACAGGAAAGTCTGCACGTAGCCACCCGCCCAGGCAGGGATGCCTTGCCTGGGAACTCAGGGACCCCATGGATGGATGCGGCTGTGAAGTTTGCCTCTTGGGACCCGAAGCTCCCTGCCAGGTGGCAGGAGACTGCCAGGGCTGGGGCAGGCACTGCAGGTCTTGCCTTGGAGGAGAGTGGGGAACCAAGGGGCAGGATGACACCAGGAAGCTGCAGTCCGTGTGCAGCTGGCACGCAGCACCACCGGATGTAGATTTCTTATCTGCAGCTTCCTGGGGTTGCTCTCCGCCAGGACTCCCACGCCTCTCCTGGTCCCTGGCATCCATCAGCACCCAGGGCTTTGTGCAGTGACAGCCTCCCTTCCTGGCTCCTGACTCAGACCCAGCTGAGCCTCCTAAAGCTGTGACTCCGTGGGGCTGGGGGTCGGGGCCACTGTGTGTCCCTGCTGCCTTGGCTTATGTTGGCTGCACGTTTTGAGACAATCACCTGACCTGCTGTACTTTGGGTTCCCCCAGGCCTATTTATGCAAGAGACCCGGGTTTGATCCATTGGATGGGAAAATCCCCTTGAAAAGGAAATGGCTTCCCACTCCAGTTTTCTTGCCTGGAGAATTCCATGGACAGAGGAACCTGGTGGGCTACAGTCCATGGGGTTGCAAAGAGCGGGATATGGACTGAACAACTAACACTTTCACTTTCATAGTCCTATTTAAACTCCTGCTTTATGAAAAGCAGAAGTGAACTTAGAGATTCCCAGTCCTGACCATTGAGGAATGAGAAAAATGGTCTCTCGAAGGTGGAAAAGTAATTATTCAGGACAGAAAGTGGAGCTGAGTCTGTTAGTTGTCCCAGCAATCATAACCTGCTTCTTCCATAGAAATGCAACCCAGAAAACCAGGATCTATAACGTCAGCAGAATAAGGATGACATTTATCGACTTCCCTTGTGGCCTCTAAAATTTAGGGAAAGTGCTGTGGGAAAGTTCCAGGAAGTGTCTTTAAAGGGAAGGATATGCCCCTCTTCACTGCTTCCTTGTTTCTGCTGGTGGGATGCTGGCCTGAGAGCTGGAGCTCAGCAGTTGTTCTGAGCCATAAGGCAGGAGCCAAGCTCTGAGAAAAGCAGACCACGTAGAAGGACCCTGATGACTTTAGGAAGCCCCTCTGGCACCCCTGTATTAACGCCTCTGAACTTCTTCCACGCCAGATCTTTTGGTTATGGCATGTGAACTCCTAGTTGCAGCGTGTGGGATCTAGTTCCCTTATGAGGAACTCCCGTATTGGGAGTGCAGAGTCTCAGCCCCAGGACCTCCGAGGAAGTCCCCTCCTCTCTCCTCTCTAGAGAATGAATCACCATAGAGCCACGAAGGTTCATCACCACCATGCCTGGGATGCATGTTTCCATGCCCAGGGTCCACACTTAGACGTGACTGTGCCAAGGGAGGCTTTGTCTTTAGTTTGTGAGTAAAATGAGGCAGAGGGATGGGGGGGTTGGTGATCATTAAGAGAAGCATAAATGCTTCCCCCCCACCCCTAACCCTTTGCCTCCTTTCGCAAGAATAATGAGAGAAAAAACTAGACCTCACATGGTGAAGTGCTTGTGGCACTGGAGAAGAGCGTGTCTGGGGGTGGGGAGTGAGGGCACATTTTACTGTTCTTCCCTGAGACCTCTTCCTAGAAACAGGAAGTTTGTTTGGCCCATCGTACCTGCCAGGGTCACTCGCTATCTACCTGGAGGCACAATCTGCCGTTTGTAATATCACGGCCGTCGCCGTGGAGACTGTGACGTAAGCAGCACATTGGCCTCCTGGCTGGAGGATGGGAACAGTTTGCCGAGAAGGGGCCCCATGTACAAATAAATACATTCCAAAGCAACAGGTGAGCCTCAGAGAAGCCAGGTCTCTGGTTTCCCCTGAAATGTTTCTACCATTAAACAAACATGGCAGGAAACACAAGCATCTGTTGGAAGCAAAGCCTGGAGCCCATAGATTCCCCGGGTGGCGCCAGGGCCCCTGCATCCGATTTCCTGTGTGGGCCAGGACCACTGACCCAACCTCTCTGTGAATCTTGGTGGACTGGCGCTCTCTGCCCCCTGGCTTCCATCCTCTGCCCCCTGGCTTCCACCCTCTGCCCCGGCCTCGAGGTGGGATTAAGAGGGCAGATGCAGTTGGAGTGCAGAAGGAAGTGTTTCATTCCACCGTGGCACTAGGCAGAAGTGGGCAGGAGGCATGTTCACCCTGCCAGGGCTCATAAAAATCCTTCCAACCAGCAAACTCCACCGCGGGTTAACCCCTTCCACTCTGCAGTCATCTTGCTATCCTAATGCAGGAAGAAGTCCACAGGACTTCTTGAGAATGACCTGTGTCTTAAGGGCAATCGAGGCTCTCCTTGGGGAATTTGGAACATGAGATAGTTCCTCGAGCTCATGTGTTGGGTTTCACTGTGTCTTCATGTGCCACTGGATACCTGGTTTAGTTCATGTGCAAGACACACTCTCTGAGCTTACTAATGTGTGCTCAGTCGCTCAGTCGTGTCCAATTCTTTGTGACCCTGTGGACTGTAGCCCAGTCATACTCCTCTGTCTATGGGATTCTCCAAGCAAGAATATTGGAGTGGGTAGCCATTCCCTTCTCCAGGGGATCTTTCTGACCCAGGAATCAAACCCGTGTCTCCTAGATTGGCAGGTGGATTCTTTACCGTCTGAACCCCCTAGGAAGCTTAGTAACAGCTACCATGAATGTGAGGACCCAGCATTTCCTGCCTGCCCAAGTCACTGATAACCTGTGCTAAATTTCCAGCCCTCTTCTAGGCACACATAGACTTATATACTAACATAAATAATTTGGTTTACTTTGAAATTCAAATATGCGTCTAGCTTATGCGCATCTTTAAGTCATAACTGGGCACTAAACTTGCTTTGCATTTAACAGGCAACTACTTAATGAATGAATGAGTGTTGACATTCATAATCTGGGTGCAGTGGTCTGTGTGTGTGTGTGTATGTGTGTGCACATGTGAACACAGATGAATTTTTAGTCCTAAGGTTTTAGAGCCAGAAGGGACTTTAGATCCATTTGTTGCAGCATCTTATTTTATGCAGGGCAGGCCTGGGGCTCAGACTGATGGATGATTTTCCCCAGGTTGCCGATAAAAGCACAGTTGGACGAAACTCCAAGACCATGGATTCTTCCACCTGAAAGCATAAAACCCCTAGAAGAGAACATAGGCAGTACACTCTTTGACATCAGTCTTAGCAGTATGTTTTCTTTTGAAATATTTATTTATTTACTTGGCTGCACCGGGTCTTAGTTGTGGCACGTGAGCTCTTAGCTGCAGCATGAGGGATCTAGTTCCCTGACCGGTGGTCGATCGAACCCAGACCCTTGCTTTGGCAGTGCAGAGTCTTAGCCACTGGACAACCAGGGAAATCCCAGCAATGTTTTTTTTTTTTTCAATTTTTCAAAACACTAATTTGAAAAGATATATACACCCTTGTGTTCACTGCAGCCTCATTTTCAACAGCTAAGACATGGAAACTACCAAAGTGTCCATCCATGGACGAATGAATAAAAGAAGAGGTGATATATGTGTAGAAAACGGAGTAGTACTCAACTGTGAAAAAGAATGAAATCTTGCTATTTGCAACATGGATAAACCTAGGTCCATCCCAGGTGGCTTTGCAGATGGTGCTAGTGGTAAGAATCCGCCTGCCAATGCAGGAGATGCATGTTTGATCCTTGGGTCAGGGAGATCCTCTGGAGGACAGAGTGGCAACCCACTGTAATATTCTTGCCTGGAGAATCCCATGGACAGAGGAGCCTGGTGGGCTACAGTCCGTAGGTCACAAAGACTCAGACACAACTGAAGTGACACATGCATGGATGAACCTAGAGGGTACTATGCTAAGTGAAATGAGTCAGAGAAGGACAAATATTTCACTTACACTTAGAACTGAAAGAAAGAAATGGAAAAATACGTTGACTCCCCCGCCCCCCTCCCCGACTCCCCAGAAGCAGACTCATAGATGCAGAGAACAAATGGATGATTACCAGGGAAAAGGGAAGGGGGGATGGGCAAAATGATGAAGGGGATTACAAGGTGCAAAGTCCTAGTGATAAAATTTAAATAGATCACAGAGATGTAACGTACAGGCATAGGGAATATAGCCAATAACATTGTAATAACTTTGTATGGGGACAGATGGTAACTAGACTTATCGTGGTGATTGTCTTATAATGTTTGAAAATATTGAATTACTATGTCGTTCCCCTGAAACTAATATAATACTATAAGTCAATTATACTTCAGTTGAAAAAAAAACTATGGATTCTCAGCCCATCACTTTTTCTTTCATTATTTCCCTCTGCACTCCTCTGCTGCAACCCCATCCTTCCTTCCCTCTTGCTTCTGCTTCCTTAAAGCCACACAAACTTGCTGAAGTTGTGGGGAGCCTGTGTCCGGTGTCCCAGCCTGTGCACTGCACAAGTAACTCTGTACTGGACCACCTTTACCTGGAGCTCTGGTGGCTCAGACGGTAAAGAATCTGCTTGCAAGGCAAGAGACCTGAGTTCGATCCCTGGGTCAGGAAGAACCCCTGGAGGAGGAAATGGCAACCCACTCCAGTATTCTTGCCTGGAGAATCCCATGGACAGAGGAGCCTGGTGGACTACAGTCCACGGGGCCTCACAGAGTTGAACATGACTGAAGTGACTTAGCACAGCACCCAGCAAGGGCCTCAGAGAAGGCTGGGAGGCCAGGCTGCTGTTCAGGCTCTTTCACTTCCTGTCTTTTCTTTTTATTTATTTATTTATTTATTTTGCACTCGGGCTTAGTTGCTCTGTGGCATGTGGGATATTCCCAGATCAGGGATCGAACCTGAGTCTCCTGCATTGGCAGGCAGATTCTTTACCACCAAGCTACCAGGGAAGCCCTTCCCAGCTTTTCTTACCTGGAAAGAAAACTGGGTAGAGATGGAGTCAGGATTCCCTGTTTGAACTTCAGCTCAGAGCTGTACCAGCTGCATGACCTTGATCAAACCATTTCAGTACTCTGGGCCTCAGTTTCCTCCTCCGTGAAACAGAAATAATTCCTGCCTTGTTTGTGTCCCAGGTATAGGGGATTAAGTGAGACAATACGTGTATTACACACAATATGTGTGCAATATGTGTACAGAGACCAGGAAACGGGGCTTCCCAGGTGGCGCTAGTGGTAAAGAACCTGCCTGTCAACACAGGAGACATAAGAGGCATGGATTTGATCCCTGGGTTGGGAAGATCTCCTGGCGGAGGGCATGGCAACCCACTCTGGTATTCTTGCCTGCAGAATCCCCATGGACAGGAGCCTGGTAGGCTGTAGTCCATGGGGTCGCAAAGAGACATGACTGAAATGACTTAAGCGTGCACGCATGTCAAGTTACTGTAACAGGACAATAATTGTTGCTATCGTTTTCAGTGATTTCTTACCTGAGACGGGTGATGGATCCAGTTAACTGTGTCCTACCATGTTGCTAAAACATCTGTGGGACAGAGATTGGCCCTTGCCCCCCACAACTTGGCGTGCCGACTCCACCCACATTTACAAGGGCTTCTCTCCCCCGCCATGCCTCCCTCTCCAGCTCCCCCAGGTCACAGGTAACCCAGTGCTTCCAGCCAGGACCCTACAGACTCCTGTTAATATTAAGGAGTGCTGCATTCCTTGCTGGTGGGGAGGAAGGCGCTGGACCACACTTATTAGTGCCCTTCATCCCTTGACGTAGCTCCTTTCAGGCTCGGTACACAGAGGGTTTTAGTTGTTTTTTTTTTTTTTTTTTTGCCATATTGAAGTCTAATGAACGCTAAGCATGAAATAGCCTTCAGTCTCTACCTCTGAAAACCAAGACTGATGGCGTCTTCCCTTTCCGCTCTGCCTTTCAGCTCTGTAGCCCACAAGCTTACAGCTTTTGAGTCCCCTCCTACCCACAAGGACTGGGGTTGTTTGGGGGCACTTATGGGGAAGATCCTGCCCGAATCCCCCAACCTGAACTTTTTGCCATCTTTGTGTGGAACCCAGGGAACCTTGTTTGTTCCCACCAGTGCCTTCTACCCATTTATTCCAGGGCCACTGGCTGTGAAATTAGAAAATGGGAGAAACAAGAGGATGCTCACCTGTGTTTGCTCCAGTCTCATCTTTAAAATGGGCTTCCCAAGTGGCTCTGTGGTAAAGAATCTGCCTGCCAATGCAGGAGACTCAGGAGACATGGGTTTGATCCCTGGGTAGGGAAGACCCCCTGGAGAAGGAAATGGCAACCCATTCTAGTATTCTTGCCAGGAACATCCCATGGGCAGAGGAGCCTGGTGGACTGTAGTCCACGGCGTTGCAAAGAGTAGGACACGATTGAGCTGCTGAGCATACAGGCACATGTCTTTAAAATGGGGCCGCCCTGCTCTAGTCGACCTCACAGTCCATCCTGAGGTTTCAGTGAGCTGCCGGACGTGGAAGTACTTCATAAGCGTCACACAAATGGAAAGCGTGATTCCTACTTGGATGTCATCATTCTCCCTTGCTGTCTGACACCTCCCTTGCTCCCTTTTATAGATTCTAGTCCACACCGTGCTCAGCCCCAGGAGGCCTGACCCGACTTTACATGTAGCTGACTTTCTGGACTTAGTTTTGTCCCAGTGGGTCCCTGTGTGCGTTCTGCTGGGTACCAATGGGCTCATCACTTTGTAGTGAAGTGTAAGTGAAAGCTGCTCAATTGTGTCCGACTCTTTGCGACCCCGTGGACTATACAGTCCATGGAATTCTCATGCCCAGAATACTGGAGTGGGTAGCTGTTCCCTTCTCCAGGGGATCTTCCCAACCCAGGGAATGAACCCAGGTCTCCCACATTGCAGGCAATTCTTTAGCTGCTGAGGCACCACGGAAGCCACTGAATTGTCAGGTTGGAAGTGGAGTCGGTGAATTCAGTTCTCCTATTTATCAGCTGAAGTAACTGAGGTCCAGAAACAGTCAGGGGGTGAAGGACATCCCCCATTTATTACCCTGGAGAGGAAAGTCTTCTTTCCCAGAGTTTTGGAGGAAAGGAATGCAAGCCATCAGCCTCCTCTGGTGCTGATCTGCATGCAGTCGGTTGGGCTGAGGGGGCCCCAGGGGAGAAGTCCTTGCGGGGAACCAGGGCAGGCTAATTATACCCGGCTCCCTCTCCCTCCCGAATGCACAAGTGCTTGACAGCTGCTTCTTTGTACCCTTAAATATTTGAGCAGCCTGCGATCCTGGCCGGGCGCTCCTCCCTGCCCGCTCCCTCCACCCGGAAAGCGCCCAGGTCTTGCAGAGCGGCCCCTCATTCCCGAGATTAGATATGGTGCCTGTCAGCAGATAAAGAGGGGTCAGGGGCCCCAGGGGAAGAGGGGAGGGGGCGGCATCTTCTTTCCCAGAAAACAATCCCCACGGTTTCTGAATGTTATTAAGAAGGTATTAATGTAGAATTCAAGTTCATTCCAGCACGGAGTGGGTTTGCCAAGTCCAGCCAAGGGGGTTTCGTGGGTCAAGGACTATGACCTCAACTGTCCATCACTGAAGTGTATGTATTGACTGAAGGCAGGTCATTCTGCTTTGACAGATACCGCAGGAAGGAGCTGATGGTGGAGAGGAGGAACAGAGAAGAGTGTGGGCTGCAGGATGCGCACGTGCACACACACACACACACACACACACACACACACACACACACGTATTAATTGACAAGTCACCACTGCCCTCTACTGGCAAAGCTGTCACCTCCTCCCTGTGTGAGACACAACCTGGAACCTTTGCTGCTTCTGAAAATAATTTGATGGCTTGTTGCAAATGATTTTTCACACAACTCACAAATAAACTATATTTCGTGGGTTTTAGACTATGCATTCATTCATTCGTTTATTCCACAAGTAGTGGAATAAGGAGTGGAAAAGCAGTGTATGTCCCTGCTCTCCAGGAAGTTATAATATTCTATTTCTTAAAAGGAGGTAAGGGGACTTCCCTGGTGGCCCAGTTGTTAAGAATCTGCCTGCCAATGCAGGGGATGCAGGTTCAATCCCTGGTTCGGGAAGATACCACGTGCCTCGGAGCAACTAAATCTGAGCCACAACTGCTGAAGCCCGGGAGCCTTGAACCTATGCTCTGCAACGAGAGAAGCCTGACAACCACAGCTAGAGAGTAGCCCCCACTTTCTGCAACTAGAGAAAAGCCTGTGCAGCAACGAAGACCCAGCGCAATCATAAATAACTTTTTAAAGAGATTTGCTTTAAAAAAATAAAAGAAGGAAAGTGATGCTTATTTAACAAGTACAACTCATTTCACTTTGTACAGATTTGGTACCCAAGGCACAAGCCCCCTGACCCCTGGAGCTCAGCTTCAGACTTGCCAGTTTTCACCCGCAATTAGGATCTGGCTGGAGAAAGGAACTCTTCCTCGATGTCAGGGAGTATCTGGACTGGAATAATTACCTTGGACTCATGGGTCTGGAAGCTCAGTCAAGACTCACCCAAATCAAAGCGTGAGATTCCTAAGTCTCGATGGAAACCCATCCTAGCAGTTCCTAGAGCTTAACGCCTCCTTCAGGTGTGGGAGCCTGTGTCTCCCACTTGGCCCCCGCAAGCACCAACGTGGCTTCAGATTCTTGGAAACCTTGATAAAGCACTGCCTTCACCTCACCTCCTTCCTAAGATTTTTTCAAGCTCTTTGTAAATCCTGGGGTTTTCCCCAGGCAACTGAGACAGGCATGGTTCCATCCAAAGCTTCTGATCCTGGTTTTTCTTCTTGTGCTTTTTCTTTAATCAAGTTAGGCAAAGTACGTATCCTTTCTCCCCCACCCCCAGCGTTTTTTTGGATTAGGTAATGCAATTCACATGGTCCAAGATCAAAACAATGAAAAAGCTTATGGTAAATATCAATTCATCCTGTCACCAGCCGACCCTGGCATCTCCCTTTCCTCTCTGCTCTGCCAGCAGAAACTGTTGTTGTTAATTTCATGTGTGTTCTCTCCGTGTTTTTTTATGCAAATACAAACACATGTAAGTATACATTATTGTTGTCCTTCTCCATTAGACAAAAAGGAAGCGCCCTTTGTACACATTTTAAACTCTTTTTTACAGAACAGTGTACATTGGTTAACTTTCCATATCAATGTAGTTTTAAAACTTCCTCATTGTTTTTATAGCTGTTAATATTCCATTGTGTGAGGATATTGTGGTTTATAGAACCAGTCTCCTATGGATAGGAAGTAGGGTGTTTTTTTTTTCCGAATAAGGGCTCTTTTTAAATTTTTTATTTATATTGGCTGTTTTGGCTCTTAGTCGCGGCTTGTGGGATCTTCAGTTGATTGTGGGATCTAGTTCCCTGACCAGGAATCGAACCCTGGCCCCCTGCATTGGGAGTGAGGGATCTTACCCACTGGACCACCACCAAGTCCCAAGAATAAGTATTAATACTCTTGAGTTCATCTTAGTATACTATTTTTGCTCCCTTCCTCTCCCCAGCCTTTTCACTATCTAATAAGGTTTAAAATAGTATTACTGAACAATTGGAGGTTTACCTGCCTGGGGACTCTGGAGCATGAACTCCACACTAAGAGCTCTGCGAACATCCTCAGGAGAGCAGATTGTGGGACCTAGCTCTCCATGGCCGTGGGCAGAACACTGCACCTTGGGGCTCTGCTTAGATCTAGCAGCTGGCATGACGGAGTGAACTTTGACTCCAGTACTTAGTTGAGAGAAATGATAGGAGTTTCTAGGGAGACAGATAAAAATGATGACCCTGGGCTGAACTAGAAATCACCTGCAGGGAACTGAAACTATATGGTCCTTGGATGGCACTGGAATACAAGCAGGGAATGAGCCAAAGAAGCGAGGATGGAATGGAACAACGTCAGACTTAAATGTAGGGGAACCACTTTTCCTTTCCAGAGATGCACTGGCGCTTTCTAACACACTCCTGATCTTGTCTACAGGATCAGGCAGTTCTCCCAACCACGAGCATCACAATGCCTGGGTGACTGTTTCTTCTGAGGACTGAGAGAGTCCTATGGTCTGCAGCCCACGCAGCAGTACATGATAGACTGACCTTGAAAGATGAGCAAGGAAGTGATGGCTCCACTGGTGTTGGGTCACAAATACAATCACAGAGTATCTCAGAGTGTCTACTGCTGTGTAACAAACAACCCCAGCACTTAGCACCTTAAAACGACAATTCTGTGGGTCAGGAAATTGGGCGGCACTCATGGGGCAGTTCTCCTGACCATGAGCAATCATCTGGGGTCACTCATTGGCTGCATTCTGCTGACTACTTGGCTGGTGAAAAGCCAAGATCTCAGACCTGTGTCTGGGACCTTGACCTTCCTGCAGTGACTTCTCCTCTGCTGCCTTTTATGACAAGAGTCAGAGTAGAGGCAGGAAATGGTGGGCGTCAGCCCTCTGCACGGGATCCAGGCATCCATACTCTGGCCACCAGCTTGCATCACCCACGCCAGCCAGAGGCTGACTCTCCCACTATACTGGGTGGGGTCCGGGAATGCCTGTTAAACCCAGTTCCAACCCTTCAACCAAGAGGTCTAGTTCCTCTTTTCCCTTTCTGGACTTGCACCTGGTGTTAGCGCCTTTGCCAGAAAGGCTTAAACCTTGTCAACTTCCCAACGGTGAGAAATCCCACTGCCCCAGCCCTGATGGCCTAATCAGACTTCAGGAAGAAGTTGCAAAATCCTCAGAGACATCTGTCCTAACTTCCAAAGGTGGAGAACACGAACGGAATCTGGGTGTTGGTCAGATGCAGATGGAGCAGAGTCCTCAGGATGAACCGGACGGTGCAGGAGAGAGATAGAACCCGAGGAAGACGAAAGGGAGACAAAGGAGAAGGTGAAGGAAGAGCGCGGGGACTCTCCCTCTGCTGCTGAGAGCACGACTGAGCCAGGGTGGCTGTGAATAGGGGTCCCTGGGCCCCGAGTTCCCTGAGAAGGCAGGGGAGGCGCTATGGGGCGGGGAGACATGGGGCCGGGTAGGGGAGCCCACGATGCTGTGCCTTCTAGTTCGTCTCCAAGGCCCGCTGGGGCAGGACAGGAGCCCCCGCGCCGTCTGGGGCCCCGCAGCAGCCCCGGGCCCCAGCCCCAGCCGTGCAGCCCTGCTCCGAATTTCACACCATGTCTAATCCAATCACCCGGCAGATTGCAAGCTCTCTGCCTACCTCCCAGATAGAGACTTCTTGGCCGCCTCGAGCACTCGGCTCCTTCCCAGCCAGGCCGGCCGGCCGTCCTCCTCCTGCTCACCCATGTAAACCGTTCGGTGGCCCCCTCCGACCCACACCTCCCCTTCTGGGCTGCAGAGTTAATCCTGTTTGCCTGGTCTGTCAGTTTAAACAGCTTTAAATATGCCTCCCCAGGTCCGGGTGACAGAACCCTGATGCTTCAAAAACAGAAGCCTCTCCTCCAAGGGGTTGGTGGGGAGGGGGACACGGGCCACAAGGGTGTCGTTCAGAGACACGAAACCCACCCCTTGTTCAAAACAAAAAGAAGCAAGCCAAATGAATCACACACACACAAAAAGAAAAAAAAACAAAACCCTTGCCACCCCGCAGAACCAAGCGCCCTGTGCTGTGATCAGAAATAGTCCCAAAGCCGGCTCATGTGGGGTGGGCAGCCTTCTCCATGAGGAACAGAGATGGAGGGACCCACTGCCCGGGGACCACTCCCACCTGCCTGCAGGGAACGAGGCTAGCGGTGGATGGCTGGAATGGTTTTGGAGTGGAACCCAGCGTGCTTGGGGGGCTCGGGGAAGGGTGTGATGAGGTCGGACGCTGACACCTCCTCACACAGTCTCGCTCTGGGTTGAGACTCCTGCCCCGAAGCTCACAGTGAACAAGGACACGAAGCCCTAGTCCGGGCGCTTCTCAGACTTAAATGAGCAGATGAGTCCCTGGGAGACCTTGATAAAAACGCCGAAGCAGAATCAGCAGGTCTGAGGTGGGACCCAGGATCCCACATTTTTCCTTGGCTCCCAGGGGAGGCGGACGCTTCCTGCCCGTGGACCACACTTTGAGGAGCCAGCATTTAGACGGAGCCAAGCATCCTCAGCCTTGGACTGGACTGCCTTGGTTTTGACTTCAGTCCCTCCCCCTGGTCCCTGCTCCAGTCCATGACTCTCTGTTCCCGTCTCTGCAAGAGATAAGACAAGAGAGATGGGTCTCATGTGAGAGCAGGTGACGTCTAACCCAGATCTCAGAAAGGCATCTTTCCCCGACCCTCCCGCGCGCAGGGAGGTGCCCATGGCTGGACTGTTAATGAGCAGGGGCTGCTATAAGGGGCATCCGGCAACCAGGATCTATCTGCAGAGGAGGACAGAAAGCCTCAGCTGGACGTAGGGGGGATGCCAGAGATGACCTTTGAAGGGGGGCCTTCCCAGCCCAAGATGCCCTTATCATCACTCCCGCCCTTGGCTTTGATAAGAGAAAGGCACCCGCCCTCCCTCCATCACGCAGGGAATGACCCAGGGTGCTGACTGCACACTGATATCTGGGGAGACTTGTGTGCCCTGTGGAGCAGCCAGGGGCCTTGGGACACGCAGGAAGGCTGTCTGTTCTCGGTTTTGCAAGTTCTGTTTTGACTGCTAGAGAGAGGCACAGGCCTGCTGTCCCACCACTGCTGGAAACAGAGCCTTCTAGCGGGGTCGGCGGGGGTGGGGGGGGCACCCGGCTGGCCTCTTAGCATTCTCCCCCACTGCCCACCTGAAAGGGGCGGCTGGCAACCAGGGTCTATCTGCAGAGGAGGACAGAAAACTTTAGCTGGATGCAGGGGGACTAATTCCACCTCTCACCCCACACCCGCATCTCCAGGGACAAGGCCAGTCAAGTCCAATCTGCTCAGGGTCCCTTTCTACTTTGAGTCCATGCTGCCTGGGCCTGACAGGTGACCCGAGCATAGCACGTGAAGCTGGGGAAAAAGAGTGGACATACCCAAGGAAGCACCACACGGCCAGTGCTCGAGTCCTCCAGGAGCATCTCTGATCAGCGTGTTGGGGGAGGCAACCCCAGCCACGGTGGACAGGGCTCAGGGCAATGGCCACCCTGGGGTGCCTGCAGGGCAGGGGGGCAGCAAGTGGAGGCAGGGAAGATGGGGGAGGCTTTGGTGGAGGAGGCAGGGAGGCTGATATGAGTGTATATTTTCATCAAAGGTAGACCAATTAATCCTAAAGGAAATCAACCCTGCATGTTTATTGGAAGGACTGACGCTGAAATTAAAGATCCAGTACTTTGGCCACCTGATACAAAGAGCTGACTCATTGAAAAAGACCCTGAGGCTGGGAAAGATTGAGGGCAGGAGGAGAAGGGTGCGACAGAGGATGAGATGGTTGGATGGCATCACCGACTCAATGGACATGAGTTTGAGCAAACTCCAGGAGACAGTGAAGGACAGGGAAGCCTGGCGTGCTGCAGTCCATAGGGTTGCAGAGAGTTGGACACAACTTAGCGCCTGAACAACAGAGTCCAGACCAAAATCACATGAGAGGAAGCTGCTGAGTGGAGCTCCGAGCTCTCAGCTGAGATCTTTACCTGGATCTTCACCTCAGTCCCACACCACTGTCCCCTGGAAGCAGGCAAAGTGCCACGCCTGCAAGACTGAGGTGGCCTCGCCCTGGTGCTGGTCAGAGTGCCTCAGGTGCCCTCACCCTAGTCCCGGCCCTGCGCTCCAGTCCTGAGCTGGTTTTCAAAGAGGAGAGAGAGAGACACATGTTGATGAGAGGGATTTTTTTTTCCATCTGTTTTAGAACAGATGGTAAATATGGTCCCTGCTGCTCTATTTTGGCCAAAAGTGGAAGTCCCGTATGATATTTCTAGCCTTTAGTGTCTTCATTTGTAAAATAAGATTGTTGGATTAGAAGGGGCCTGTGCATTTCTACTATAAAACCGTTAGCCTGGCAATCATTAGTTCTTAGAATAGATCACGGATCAGCAGAACTCTCAAGATGTGCTCATATGTATCCCTGACGAAGACCCATACACTTTTGCTAATGACGGGGAGGAAAGAAAGAAAAGTGAAGTCGCTCAGTCGTGTCCAACTCTTTGCGATCCCGGGGACTGTAGCCTACCAGGCTCCTCCATCCATGGGATTCTCCAGGCGAGAATACTGGAGTGGGTTGCCATTTCCTTCTCCAGGGGATCTTCCCGACCCAGGGATAGAACCCAGGTCTCCCGCTTTGCAGGCAGACACTTTACCCTCTGAGCCACCAGGGAAGCCCCCGTGAGGGGGAGGAGTCCTCAATAATTCTGCCTCCCTTTCCCGGAGTCTGTCTCTAGATCTCTGCATATGGGTGCTGGCCAGAAAGGTCAAGCTTGAGGAGGATACGTTATCCTCTCCTGATGCTGATGAATCAAGGCTGGGTTTCGTCACCCCTTCCTGCTTCCCTCCCTCCTTTCTTTACTTCCTTCCTCTCTTCCTTTCTTCCTACACATTGACAGCCTACCCTGTGCAACACTTAGTGAAAAAGTCTCCCTTCTTCTGAGGAAACGACTGCCTGAAACATAACTTACAAACATCCAAGAACCGACCTGAAGCGACCCTTTGTGAACCTTGACTCACCCGACACCATGAGCAGTGCGTAGAAACCCCATCTCCTGGGTTTTGGCTTTTGTTAGTCTCAATCTCCACGTGATGAAGGGGAAAGAGGCAGCAAAAAACAAAACAAAACAAACCAACAAAAAACTTCAGGGAAAGTCCGATTTTAGTTTGCTGACTGTCTTGAAAAACATGCTTCACTGTTTTGGTCTCTAGAAAATCTGATGGGAAGCTTCCCAGTGAGAAGACATGGCCTCTATTTTTCCTCTTTAAGAGAGAAACCTGTTTTGAGGATTAGAGCTTCATCTTTCTCCTTTTGAAGTACTGTTTCCTTTGGGGACCTGGGGGTGTGATGTGATTCTTGCCAAGGTATCCTGCAGCCTCTTTGGGCGAGAGTGATGTCTGAGTCCATTGTATGTACCTTTTCAGGCATAGATGGAAAAGGAACACATCTTCCTGGCTAATTATTGGCCACTCTTTTGGGCGTTTATGGGTTTGTGTGTACACTTATGAACGTGTGTGTATCTCAGCATATATATCTCTTTCTCGTAGCACCCCACCACCATTGTGTGCAATTTGGCAGGACCATCCCTTGTCCACCCCTAACTAAGTGGCAGTGTGTGAACTAAACTAAGCCCATCAGATTCTCTTTCCCGATTCTCGACATCTTTAACCAAGGATGACCCAGCACCATGGCCACAAAGACTGTTCATTCCCAGGCCGGGAGCCAGATGAGGGCTCCAGAGCTGTGATGACGCCAGTGCTGGCTCCTCCTCTGTGTCCACACTTAGGTCTGTGGCTGCCTATCCATTTGACCCCATCAGCAGATGAAGGGGGACTTCCCTGGTGGCTCAGACAGTGAAGAGTCTGCCTGCAACGCAGGAGACATGGGTTCAATCCCTGGTTGGGAAGATCCCCAGAGGAGGAAACAGCAACCGACTCCAGTATTCTTGTCTGGAGAATCCCATGGACAGAGGGGCCTGATGGGCTACAGTCCAGGGGATGGCAAAGAGTCGGACACAACTGAATCTACTGAGCACACACACACACACACACGTAGCTACGGGGATGTGTTGATGGGTTACCCAGGTTATTCCCAGTCACCATAGAATGAACTCATACAGAAAACTGCCTGGACACAGTGATGAGCAATTCTTCCATCAGGGACCTCATAGTGTTCACATCAGCCCATATCGGACGTTTAAGAGAAGGTAGAAAGTTCAAAGTGAAACCAACCCTCTTGCTTTCTTTCGAGTCTCTTTCACAGAAAGAGAGAACAAGTGTTAGAATATCTATCAATCATCATTCTACCCGCTCCCTCCCCCTTACCTGTCTCCGTTCTAGACCCAGAAGTGTTGAACAAATACAGTAGCAGAGATGACTAAAGTCACGCTGCTGGTTTGCAACTGAAAGGTCATGGTCTCTAAAAATTCAGAGAAAGCCTAAAGTTCAAGCCATCGGCTCCCCTCTGCTGTCAGATGAGAAAACTGAGGTCAGGGAGGTAACTGGGTTGTTGAAGGTCACAGAGCTGATGTTCGTTATGCCGTCACCTGAACACACCACCCTTGTTGTCAATGCTGGGATGTTGACAGTCATTGAAAAGGCTGGAGGTCACGAAGCAAGGCCGGGAGAAGCCGGAGAGTTCTTCCTAGCAGCCTCTGTCACTTGGGGATGATCCCATCTCAATAGACTATGGTACCTGCCAGGTGGCTAGAGGCCTCATGTTTTCCCTATAGGTGAAGATAATTTTAAAAAGTGGGATCAATTCCTTTGTGCATTTTCTACAAAAATGTCATTCTTTATGAAAGTCTTACTGCCTGTTGGAATCACTGCCTAATATCTGTGCTTACTCAGTCATGTCCAATTCTTTGTGACCCCATGGGCTGTAGCCCACCAGGCTCTTCTGTCCTTGGGGATTCTCCAGGCAAGAATACTGGAGTGGGTTGCCATGCCCTCCTCCAAAGGATCTTCCCAACCCAGGGATTGAATCTAGGTCTCCTGCATTGCAGGCAGATTCTTTCCTTTCTGAGCCACAAGGGAAGCCCAAGAATACTGGAGTGGGTACCCTATCCCTTCTCCAGGGGATTTTTCCAACCCAGGAATTGAACCAGGGTCTCCTGTATTGCAGGCGGATTCTTCACTAGCTGAACTACCAGGGAAATCCCCCCTAATGTCTACTAACCCTAATATCTACTTGTGCCAATTACATCAAAGTTTAAAAATGATATAACACACAGGAAAACGCACAGGGAAACATTAAGTATCTTCGTATCTAACCACATTAAAAAAAATTTTATTGGAGTCTAGTGGATTTACAGCGTTGTGTTAATTTCAGGTGTATAGCAAGGTGAGCCAGTTATGCGTATATCTACTCTTTTTTAGATTCTTTTCCCATATAGATCATTCCAGAGAGTTGAGTAGAGTCCACTGTGCTATACACCAGGTCCTCAGTGGTTATCTGTTTATATGCAGTAGTGTGTATGTGTCTAACTTCACATACATCAAACAGTTCTGAATACGGTTTTCACCGACTTCTGCGATCAGATTTATTTTTAACAGCCACGAACTAGCCTTTCTATTCCGCTGTGGTTGGTTAGGAGGGTGAATGAGTCTTTACCTCTTTTAACCCTCTGCTCTGCAGTTTGCTGCCACCAGACTCTTCTCTTAATGTTCAACAGGAAAGCAAATCCTGCTTATCTCGCTGGGTTGAGAGCTTGGCTGACCCCGATCCGTGTCTACACTGCAGAGAATGAGATTATGTCATGTCTTTGTGCTGATTTTCCTCTAGAGAGATTTCAGCTTCACTGTACACTGTTAACTTCCCTCGATTTATTGAGGAAGATTGTTTAATTTTTAAATTCAAAGGCATGTTTTATTTATATAACTGTAATCACGGTGTATCCGTGTTCTTTTTTTAAATTGAAATATAGTGGACAGCATGATGCTAGTTTCAGGTATGCTGTGGTGATTGGCCATTTGCAAGCATTGTGAAATGATCACCATGATAAGTCTAGTAACCATCTGTCCCCATACAAAGTATTATGATATTATTGGCTGTAATCTTTTCTTGGTGTATCACATCCCTATGGTTCATGTATTTTCTGTCTAGAGGTCTGTGTGTCTTAATCCTCTTCATCTCTTGGCCCCCTACTCCCTCCCTTCCCTCTGGCAACCACCTGATGATTCTCTGTATCTAGGAGTCTGTTTTCATTTTGCTGTTTTTGTTTGTTCTGCTTTTCAGATTTCACATGTAAGTGAGGTCATAAAGTATTTGTCTTTCTCAGTTTACCTTGCCTAATACCTTCTAGATCCATCCTCCTTGTCACAAATGGTAAGAGTTCATTTTTGCTGACTAAGTAGTATTTTATTATATACATGTGTATATAATGAAATACTATTTGTGTGTGTGTGTATATATATATATCTTCACATCTTCTTTATGCATTTATCTGTCAACAGACAATTTGCTTTCACATCTTGGCTGTCATAAATAATGCTTCAGTGAACATTTGTGTGTATATATCTTTTCAAATTCGTGTTTTCATTTTCTTTGGATAAATACCCAGAAATGACATTGCTGGATCATATGGCAGTTTTATTTTTAATTTCTGGAGGAAACTCCACACTGTTTCCCACAGCAGTGTTGTGTGTTAGTTGCTCAGTTGTGTCCGACTCTTTGTGACCCCATGGACTATAGCCCTCCAGGCTCCTCTGTCCATGGAATTCTCCAAGCACGAATACTGGAGTGAGTTGTCATTCCCTTCTCCAGAGGATTTTCCCTACCCAGAAATCAAACCCGGGTCTCCTGCATTGCAGGCAGATTCTTCACCATCTGAGCCACCAGGGAAGCCCACAGCAGCAGTACCGGTTTACAATCCTACCATCCATACATGAGGATTCCTTTTTTTTCCAGCCAAAGATTTTTTCTAAACAGACAAGCAAACTAACTTCCTTAGGAGAGCAGAGTCAACATTAAGCAGTATCACTTATCACCAAATGACAGTGTACAAGCACATGAGCTTTAAAGACAGGCGAGAGTTGTGACATTTCTCTTTAATAATCCTGGGCAATCTTTAAAATGTTTTATATCTTTTGATTAACTAATCTTTAGGAAAATCCCTGGTAGGTAGATATTTTTCTTACGCTCAGTTTATAGGTCATGAAACTGAAACAGTCAAGCTGAGCATCTTGTCCAAGGTCACTCCATCCGTGCTGGGGCTCTGACTTGAGCCCGGGACGTCTGACTCTGTGTGTCACCAGAATGCTCTTCTCTCTCTGGGACTCATTCTGATCTCACTGCAGAAACTTCTTTGGGGGATGCTGAGTCCTTTCCCTCAGACTATTAAAATCCCCACGCCACAGCAGAGCTGCAATTCACCAAGTCATCAAAGGCATTGGTTATAAATAACAGGTTACCCGAGAATGCTTTGACAGCATGAGAGTTTTCTCACCTTTGGAAATGACCTTGTATTATTTCTTCTGGCGATAGAACTCTAGCCCAAGAGTCAGCAAACTTATTCAGTGAAGGGTCAGAAAGCAAACCATCTGGGCTCTGTGGGCCACGCGGCCTCTGTCGCCACTGCTCACTACGGCCACCATAGAGCGAAAGCTACTGTGGAGCACAGAGACGCCAAGCGCCGTACCGTGTTCAAGCAGAACTTTATGTGTGGACACTGAGATCTGAATTTTGTTTAATTTCCACATGGAGCACCCTGGAGAAGGGAGAGGCTACCCACTCCAGTATTCTGGCCTGGTCCATGGGATTGCAAAGAGTCTGACACGTCTGAGCAACTTTCACTTTCATTTCCCACATGGAACAACATACAACTCCTATTTTGAATTTTAAAAAAACCAGGTACAAAGCTGATGGGTCCTAAAAAACCAAGCCATGGGCTATGTTAGCCTGGGGAGGGGATCCCAGTTTGCCAACCCCACTTGAGCTGTCCCTTCCACCCTCTCTGGGAGCTCCCTGAGGGCAGAGAGTGTGTCAGAGTCAGTTTGGAACATGACAGACATTATGCTTACTAGAATAAATGTGGAAAAAAAGTGGAAGTTTACTAGATGGAAACGAGTTGAACTTGGGAAGGAGAAAGGGGGTGTTTTTCAAAAGCTTGTCCAACCTCAAGCTCAGACAGAGCTCAACGGTGGGGTCAGCCCTTGCTTCTCCAAATAGTTTTGTTCATTATTGATTGCTCTGTGCTGTGTTAAGTCGCTTCAGTTGTGTCTGACTCTGTGCGACCCCACGGACTGTAGCCCACCAGGCTCCTCTGTCCATGGGATTCTCCAGGCAAGAATACTGGAGTGGGTTGCCATTTCCTCCTCCAGGGGATCTTTCCAATCCGAGGATTGAACCTGGGTCTCCTACATTGCAGGCAGACTCTTAACTATCTGAGCCACTAGGGAAGCCCTTCGATTGCTCTGGTTCCTGGGTTATCCAGGTTTGTCTTCCCTGAAGCTCTCTGTCTCACTCTCTGCAGGGCAGGTTTCAGGCTGCAATCTGTAGATAGAGATTAAGAAGGGAAGAAGTTGGGGCTCCTTCACTGGGCTCCCTGCCAGGTGGCACTCCTGGCACAGCCAGCCAAGGGGACCATCCAGGGCAGTCAGTGCTTCTTCCTTTGGCTGCACAGCAAAGTCAAAGGCTTCTTTCTGATTTCTGCTCCTGAGAGCATGGCACCCAGATCAAAGGCAGAGGGCTCCAACTCCCACTGGAAACCTCTGCCTCCAATGGCACAGGAACTATTTGGAAAGAGTGGAAACCTAGAAGGCATGCAGCTCAGAGAAGCATACATGGCACCCCAGTGGAGGTCTCTGAGGATGTAGGAACGAGAGACCTCCTCTCGTGATGCTGTGTTTGTTTGTTTGTTTAAGATCGGAGGAACTCCCCACTGTCCCGTGGTGGAGACAGACTGTGACCTCTGATGCGTCTCCCTCTGGGGAGACTCCGTTACTAGAAACAAAACCTCACCCTCATCTACAGGAAGGGATGGGAGAGTCTGAAGGCTTCATGGCCAATCAGGTTAGCAGGATGCAAAGATGCCCTCTGGCTGCTCGGAGGAAGGAGGGGCTGGTACTTCTCAGTGGGCACCCCTCTCCTGTATGTCTGCTGGGCCTGCAGTTGAGGGCACAGTGAGAAGAATGGCATTTCGAGTTCAAGTGGGATGTTCTCCAGCCTGGTTGTGAGAATCTTCCCCACACGCATCTTCCCTAACAGTGCTGCTCTGAACAATGGGCCCTAAAGTCCCCTTACTCTGCCCTTCGGGTTTGTTTCTCCAGGTGCTCAGCTGGTGACAGAGGGGACGTCCCCGGAGGTGTCCCCACGTGCTTCTCTTTGGGGAGGGGCACTGCCAGAGTCTTCGCTTTTTTACTGAAATAATCTGCACTCTTTTTGCTTTTCCTCCCACTCCTAACTGCGTGTTTTTCATCTCAAAGCTCGTCCCTGTCTGTGACCTTAGTCTGGAGACTGGAAGGAATCCCCAAGGTTTTCCCCCAGAACTGCCTGAAATTCTGCTGTTAGTGACTCACTTATTTGGGTAAAGCATCGACCCTTTACCGTAACCCTTAAAAATCAAAACAAACAGAAGCCCAACGATTAGGACCAACCTGATAGATTCTTTGTGTGTGCTTGTGTATGTGTGTGTACGTATGTTAGTAACTCAGTTTTGTCTGACTCTGTGCTACCCCATGGACTGTAGCCTGCCAGACTCCTCTGTCCATGGGATTTCCCAGGCAAGAATACTGGAGTGGGTAGCCATTCCCTTCTCCAGGGGATCTGCCCAACCCAGGGATCAAACCCAGGGCTACTGCACTGCAGGTGGATTCTTTACCATCTGAACCATGAGGGAAGCCTTGACTGATTCTTTCTCGTTAGTCACTCAGTCATGTATGACTTTGTGACCCCATGGACTATAGCCCACCAGGCTCCTCTGTCCATGGGATTCTCCAGGCAAAAATACTGGAGTGGGTTTCCATTTCCTTCTCCAGGGGATCTTCCTGACCCAGGAATTGAACCAGGGGTCTTCTGCACTGCAGATGCATTCTTTACCAGCTGAGCTAATTGTCTATTAATCCTCTTGAGTATAATTTCAGCTCCAGAAAGGCAGAGAGGGTGTTTGTTTTTCTCACCACTGTATCCCTAAGTGCCTGGAGCAGCATCTCCCTCATGTGAAGCCCGGGTTTTCCAATGAGTAATGGATTGAACGGATGAGTGATTATGGATTCTGTGAAAGGACAGCCCAGGTGGCTATCAGAGAGCCGGACAGCAGCATCTCAGGGTTCTCACGTGTCCACTCTACCAGTTTGGTTATGATGCTGAGGCTTTGGGAGGGCAGAGGACAGGGTGTGCAGGATGGAGACAATGGGAGATGGGATGAGGAGGACCCATGAAACCCAGGAGAGGGCAACACAGACCTGCCCTGCATCCTGGCCAGCAGCTAGGTGGACACATCTGAGATTCAGTGCCTGCTGTGAACAGCATAGTCTCTAATCTATTTCCCTGCCTTGCGGGGGGTCAGCGTCTAGCACGAAGCCAAGAGATAGGAGGCATCCAGGATAAGAGTTGTTGTCTAATGACTCTAGTAGTCATTGTCGCTAATCTGGCGTCTCAAGGAATGACAGCTCGTTTCCGTGTAGTCTTAGCTTGCAGAGGCATGAGTGAGGAAGCCAGGCAGGGTCAGGCAGATGCCCCCTGAGCAGGGATGATGCCTGGGTTGGACGCATCCACAGAGGAGTCAAGAGAGACTGAAAAGTGAAGCATGGGCAATGGGGGTCTTTTCACTATGTGGATGAAGCTGATCCACAGGGCTCCTCACTGCCTGGACCCTTCCCAAGACCCAGAGAGGCTCCAGCTCTTTGGCTGGTGTCCTTTTCCTTAAAGAGGGCCTCACAAATTGCTTAAGCCCGAGGGACCCACAGAGGCAGAGCTCTGGATATGTTTCACGGTGAGCCTCAAGGGCCAAGCTGGGGAGCTGGTGGATGTCTCATGTAAGCCCCAGGGCACTCCAGTGGGAACGAGGCAGCGTTGGTGCTCCTGGAGACTGTCCAACTCCTTGGCATCCTGGGAATCTGCTCAGCCCTTCTGGGGTGGCTAAAGGGCCTCAGAGAGCACGCCCGGAGCAGCAGACCGAGAGGAAACCCTGAGCCCCGCTCCCCTCCCTTGGGCAAGCCAGTGCAGGCCCCTCGGATTGTGGGATCACTCACCGCTCCCAACAATTTGGAGAATCTGAGGCATGACTGCTGCTTTCCTGCCGGCTCCCAGCCGGCTGACACCACCGTCCGGCTAAGGAGATTAAGCAGGCTTTATTCATAGGAGCCTCCTGGTGACAGCAGCGCCCACCACACCCAGGTAGAGCCTGGGAAGAATGAAAGCACATTCCTTCCTCTTTGCCACGGAATGCGGGGCAAAGGCTCCATCCGCCGTGACTGTCTGCACAGGTACCGGAGTCCCCACCGAGTCTGCCTGAAGACCAGCATCACGGGACTGGGCAGGGGCCAGAGCACAGGAGGCAAGAGGAGAGACAGGGCCTGGTGTCCAGAGAGGCCTTGCCATGCTTAGTACCGGGTAGGGACTCAATGAGCGTTTTCTGAATGAGCATTGATGAAATGAATGAACGAATGGCAATGATCACCCCCAGGCCTCTGTGTCATACCCCTTCCCCAGTCCTCATTTCTGCAAAAAACGGCTCATCTTCCAGTATCATATCTTTTTACCTTTTCATACTGTTCATATGGTTCTTGCAGCAAGAGCCCTATGAAAACCCCTCGAGTGGTTTGCCATCCCTTCCTCCAGTGGGCCACGTCTTGTCAGAACTCTCCACTATGACCCGTCTGTCTTGGGTGGCCCTGCAAGCCTTGGCTTATCGCTTCGTTGAGTTCTGTGAGCACCTTCGCCATAACAAAGTTGTGATCCATGATTTTCAAAATGTTAAGGATTTCATAAACACAAATATTAATAAAACTTAGCTGCTCAGTTGTGTCTGACTCTTTGCCATCCTATGGACTGTAGCCTGCCAGGCTCCTCTGTCCACGGAATTCTCCAGGCAAGAATACTCTGGAGTGGGTCGCCATTTCTTTCTCCAGGGGATCTTCCCGACTCAGGGACAAACCCGCATCTCTTGTATCGGCAGGTGGGTTATTTACAGTCTGAGCCACCAGAAAGTCTTAAATAAAACATGTTAATAAGAATTGTGACCCACCCTCTAAGTGTCGAGCTTGCACTCGCAGAGTCTGAAAGGACAGAAATCAATGACTCCCCTGTCCTTCCACCACATGCCTTTCTCTCATGTACATGCTTGTGTACACACACACATGCACGCACACACACACACACACACACACACGCACGTGCATGCGCACACGCACCTGAGAGACTGTGCTGAGTAGGGATGACTAGATCTCTAGAGTCAGATGCTTTGGGCTGGGGACCCAGTTCTTTCATTTATGAATGGAATGGCCTCGGGCAAGTTACTTAGCCTTTCTGAGCCTCAGTTTTCTTATCTGTAAGATGGGATGATGCCAGCCGCTTCCCAGGGTTTGATATGACGATCAACAAACACAATAAAAAGTGCCATAAACACTGCAAAGGTTTATTGCTGCCTCTATGGGATGAGTGAACAGGAGTCTCTTGCTTTTGCTCTCCCTGGCTGTCAGTGGGGACCAAAAAAGAGCATGCGCTCATCCCCACTCTGCGTAGACAGGGCTGGGTAGGCAATGTGGACTAAGTTGCTAAACTTTCAGGGAGAAACCAGTGGCAGGCTAGGAAGACTTCCCAAAGGAAGTGATTTTGAAAAACATCTGAGATGCCTGATCGCTTGGCACTTTAAGAAAATCCAAACACCTGCGTTATCTCTGACCCCTCTAAGGATCGTGACTTGTGTTCCTGATTTCTCTCCCAAGATCCACGTGTCTTCTTGAAATTCTGCTCAAGCAGGTGCTTTGTTGAGTTCTCAACTGTGGGTTGTATAGCCAGTAGTTCTGTTTGTGAGGGTTCCTCCCAGAAAAACATTCTGGTTGTTGTATTTGTGTGTTTGGGCTGCTCTAACCAAAGGCCATCAGTGGTGTGTCTGAAACAAGACATTTACTTCTCATAGTTGTAGAGTCTTCCCAGGTCTATACATGAAGGTGGGAGAGAGAGAGAGAGTGAGCGAGTGAGCCCTGGTCTCCTCCTCCTTGTGTATGTTAATTCCATCATGAGGGACTCCACTCGCATGACCTCATCTCAACCTAATTACCTTCCAAAGGCCCCATCTCCAAACACTATCATGTTGGAGGTTAGGACTTCACCATGCAAATTGGGAGTGGGGACACAATTCAGTCCCCAGATTTCTGCCCCTGCCTCCCCAGATCATATCCTTCTTGCATGTAAGATACAGATATTCCACTCCAACAGCCCCCGAATTCTTAGCTGATTCCAGCTTCATCTCTCACATATAAAGTTCAGTATCATCTATGTGTGTGTGTATATATATATATATATATATATATGTTAGTCGCTTGGTTGTATCCAATTCTTTGCGACCCTGTGGACTGTAGCCCATCAGGCTCCTCTGTCCATGGGATTCTCCAGGCAAGAATACTGGACTGGATTGCCATTTCCTTCTCCAGGGGATCTTCCCAACCCAGGGATCAAAACCCAATCTCCCGCATTGCAGGCAGATTCTTTACTATCTGAGCCACCAAGGAAGACCTAATTACCTTCCAGAGGCCCCATCTCTAAATGCTATCATATTGGAGGTTAGGATTTCACCATATGAATTGGGAGTGGGGACAGTATCATCTAAATATCTTCTAAATAAGATATGAACAAGATTTGAAATCTTATTTATCCTAAGGCCAAATTTTTCTCTATTCACGAACCTTGGAAACCACACAACATATGTGCTTTCAAAGCACAGTGATGGGACAAGCATTGGACAGACACCCTCCCTCCAAAAGAGCAAAACATGGGACTTCTCAGGTGGTCCAGTAGTTAAGACTCTGGGCTTCAAAAGGACGGGGTGTGGGTTCAATTCCTGGTTGGGAATTAAGATCCCACAGGTGCTGGCATGGCCATAAATAAACAAAAAATTTTTTAAAATTAAAAAGCAAAACACACACACACACACACACACACATGCCTACCCCAAAAGAGCAAAACAAGAAGATAGAAGAGATGACAGGTCCCAAGCAAGTCTCAAAGCTAGCAGGGCAAATCCCATGGGATCCTAGGGCACAAGGATAATCCTCTTTGGCTCAGTGCTCTGCCATCCAGGCCTACCAGGGCGGCAACATCACCCACATGGCTGTGCAGGGGCTCCAGGTGGGGCCCCATCCATAAGCTGACTCCCTGGGGGATGGCTCAGGCTGTGACTCTCTGCGGGGTGCAGCAGTCCTGTCCTCTGAAAGAGGCAGAGACAGCCTGGCCCTCCCTTTCCCCTCCCACCCCTGGCCTGTGCTCCCTGGGGTCATCTCTGAATTGCCTTTGGGGTCCTTCCTCCCCTTTCTGGAAAGACAGCACACATCTGTAGGCAAAGACCTCTCCGATCCTAACCTGTAGCATCGAGGAAGTCTCGTGGCCTTCATTCACTCCGTCCCTCTTCTTTGGTCCTCTCTGGGTCAGCCTGGAGTGTCTGCTGGCATGATCCCATCTCCACTCCTGCCTCTCCCGGGCGGGCTGGGTGAAATCACGAGTCATACGCACCATCTCCTTGTCTCACCCTTAGTGTTATCTTCAGGACAAACTCTATGTTTGGCAATATGGACATACTGGGAGTTTTCCAAGTTCTTTTTTTGTTTGTTTTTTGGAATTTGGGGCTTACAATCCCGTCTTCATGTTACCACTCTCCTTTCTCTTTCCTGTAGAGATTCAGGAGGAACCAAACCGCTCCTTCTACATTTGGCTTAGATATCTCCTCAGCTAAATATCCAGCTTCATTACTCACAATACGTGGTAAATGGTATGAGATAGGGACCTTGTATTATAGAGCGCTCTGGGTATGTGTTCAGTTCAGTCGCTCAGTCGTGTCCGACTCTTTGAGACCCATGAACCACAGCATGCCAGGCCTCCCTGTCCATCACCAACTCCTGGAGTCCACCCAAACCCATTTCCATTGAGTTGGTGATGCCATCCAACCATCTCACCCTCTGTCGTCCCCTTCTCCTCCTGCCCTCAATCTTTGCCAGCATCAGGGTCTTTGCAAATGAGTCAGCTCTTCGCATCAGGTGGCCAAAGTATTGGAGTTTCAGCTTTAACATCAGTCCTTCCAATGAACACCCAGGACTGATCTCCTTTAGGATGGACTGGTTGGATCTCCTTGCAGTCCAAGGGACTCTCAAGAGTCTTCTCCAACACCACAGTTCAAAAGCATCGATTCTTCTGCACTCACCTTTGTTTATAGTCCAACTCTCACATCCATACATGACCACTGGAAAAACCAGAGCCTTGACTAAATGGACCTTTGTTGGCAAAGTAATGTCTCTCTTTTTAATATGCTGTCTACGTTGGTCATAACTTTCCTTCCAAGGAGTAAGCATTTTTTAATTTCATGGCTGCAGTCACCATCTGCAGTGATTTTGTAGCCAAAAATAAATAAATAAAGTCAGCCACTGTTTCCACTGTTTCCCCATCTATTTGCCATGAAGTGATGGGACCAGATGCCATGATCTTAGTTTTCTGAATGCTGAACTTTAAGCCAACTTTTCACTCTCCTCTTTCACTTTGATCAAGAGGCTTTTTAGTTCCTCTTCACTTTCTGCCATAACGGTGGTGTCATCTGCATATCTGAGGTTATTGATATTTCTCCCAGCAATCTTTATTCCAGCTTGTGCTTCATCCAACCCAGTGTTTCTCATGATGTCCTCTGCATATAAGTTAAATAAGCAGGGTGACAATATACAGCTTTGACGTACTCCTTTTCCTATTTGGAACCAGTCTGTTGTTCCATGTCCAGTTCTAACTGTTGCTTCTTGACCTGCATACAGATTTCTCAAGAGGCAGGTCAGATGGTCTGGTATTCCCATCTCTTTCAGAATTTTCCACAGTGTGTTTTGATCCACACAGTCCAAGGTTCTGGCATAGTCAATAAAGCAGAAATAGATGTTTTTCTGGAACTCTCTTGCTTTTTCGATGATCCAACGGATGTTGGCAATTTGATCTCTTGTTCCTCTGCCTTTTCTAAAACCAGCTTGAACATCTGGAAGTTCACGGTTCTGTGTGTTAATCATCCAGTCGTGTCCAACTCTTTGTGACCCCTAGCCCGCCAGGCTCCTCTGTTCATGGGATTCTCCAGGCAAGAATACTGGAGTGGGTTGCCATTTCCTTCTCCAGGGGAATCTGCTTGACCCAGGGATCAAAGCCAAGTGTCCGGCATCGCAGGCATGTTCTTTACCATCTGAGCCACTAGGGAAGCCCGATAGAATACTGTGGTATGGAGAAAATTCATCCAATTATGGGGTGTGATGCAGGCATTGGTGAAAAAGTAAGAATCTTGTAGATGGTTTGTGATGGGGAAGGAGAGAGCAGACAGTGAGTGGAGGTGGGCTTAGAGAATCAAGTGCTGTTGGGAATGGGAAAACAGAATTCAGAGAAGGCAGGCTTGGGAGGCCATTAAAGAGTTTGGACTGTACTGGCTAGAACAATGGGGGCTCTGAGGGTCTTGAATTTGGGGGCCAGCCTGCTTTAGAGGAGAAAAGCATCTCTCCATCCTTGGCCCAGAGCCATGCCTTGTCAACGCTACCTGGTCACAGACCAGACCAGGAACAAAAGTGGTTGACCTGTTCTCCTGGCAAACAGACCACAGCCAGGTCCAACAGGAGGACAGAGCCTTGCTGTGGGCATGGCCTCTCCCTGGGACCCCAGCCTCGAAGGACAGCAAACAGTCCACTGACCTCTAGTGGTCAAAATGACACCCAAAGCATCCCACACATGTGTGTGTGCTCAGCCATATCTGACTCTTTGTGACCCCATGGGCCATAGCCCGCCAGGCCCCTCTGTCCATGGGATTCTCCAGGCAAGAATACTGGAGTGGGTTGCCATGCCCTCTTCCAGAGGATCTTCCTGATCCTGGGATTGAACCTGAGTCTTTTACACCTCCTGCCTTAGGAGGTGGATTCTTTACCAGTAGCGCCACCTGGGAAGCCTCATTTACCATACCTCTTCTCATACCTCTGCTCCACAAATCTATCTCCAGGGATAACAGTGGAGGAAAAAATTGCCTAGAATAGTCTCTCTTCTTCCAGCCACTTCTATTTTTTGCCTGCCAAGGACTTTGCTTCATTCAACTAAATCTGTCCACTCTAAGCAAAAGTGTCTGACCCACGGCAGGGACCTTCAGGGCTGCAGGAGACGTGACATCTTTCTGTGTTGGTCAAAGCCCACCAAAGCCCTTTTCACTTCGTGAAGCATCCTGGTTGCCCTGAAGGATGAGCACACATTAACATTGCCCTACTCACAGTTACGTTTTACTAGACTGTGACGTGGAGTCCAGTGTTTTAGGAATAATCACTAAGGCTTAACGTTATGTCAGATGCCGTTCTGAGCATTTTATATATAACATTTCAGTCAATCTTCATAAAAACCCTCAGAAGCAGGCATTTTACAGATTTTTTTTTTTTCCATTATGGTTTATTACAGAATATTGAATATAGTTACAGCTGTATTCAATATCCTATAATACAGGTATTCTGTAATATAGATAAGGTATGTAGCTATGCAGTAGGACTTTGCTGTTCATCCATCCTGTATATACTGCGAGGTTGCGTCTCCTGTCCAATCCCAGTCCATCTCTCCCTCACTTGCACCTCCCCCTTGGCAACCACAAATGTGTTCTCTATGTCTGCGAGTCTGTCTCACGGACAAGGACGTTTCTGTCATAGCTTAGATTCCACGTATAAGTGATAGCATACGGCATTTGTCTTTCTCTGTCTGGCTTACTTCACCTGATGTGATCATCTCTAGGTCCATCCATGTTATCGTAAATGGCATAATTTCACTCTTTTTTGACTGCCCTGGATCTTTTTTGTGGTGTGGGCTTTCTCTAGCTGTGGCGAGCAGGAGCTACTCTTCTTTGCTGTGCTCAGGCTTCTCATCATGGTAGCTTCTCTTTTTGTGGAGCAAGACGCTAGGTGTGTGGGCTTCAGTGCTTGCAGTACGTGGGCTCAGTAGCTGTAGCGCATGGGCTCACGTGCTCCACACCGTGTGGGATCTTCCCTGACCAGGGATCGAACCCACATCCCCAGTAGGTGATTCCTATCCACTGTGCCACCAGGGAAGTCCGAGTATTTCACTCTCTTTTATGGTTGAGTAGTATTCCATTGTCAGGAAGGCAATGGCACCCCACTCCAGTACTCTTGCCTGGAAAATCCCACGGATGGAGGAGCCTGGTGGGCTGCGGTCCATGGGGTCGCTAAGAGTCGGACACGACTGAGCGATTTCACTTTCACTTTTCACTTTCAAGCACTGGAGAAGGAAATGGCAACCCACTCCAGTGCTCTTGCCTGGAGAATCCCAGGGACAGGGGAGCCTGGTGGGCTGACATCTGTGGTATCACACAGAGTCGGACACGACTGGAGTGACTTAGCAGCAGTATTCCATTGTACATTTGGACCACATAGAAGCAGGCATTTTAAAGATGAGGGAATTGAGGCACAAAGAGACAAGAAATAAGCTTGAGATTACAAAGTAGGCAGTGATGGAACAGACATCCCACCCAGGCAGCATCATCGCAGAACCTGTGATTTACACACCAGAGGATGCTGCCTCCAGCTTCATCTTGGACCAGCAAGTGACATCCCTAGAGTCCCTGGGCCTCTGCTTCTTCATCTACCGCATGAGGGGATAAGAATACGTACTTCAGACTTAGATGTGCAACAAACAACAGACCACAGAGCATTTGCTTTTGCTAACGGGAGGCTGATAACCCAGCTCACTTTTCCTCCCCTCCCCATCCCTTTTCCCATCCAAGGGGCTCTCAAACTCCTGGGAAAGATCTCAGGACTCCAGGGAACTGGATGGCACTACAGAATTATTTAGTAAGCATTTATTTATCACTTACTGTATTTCTGGCATCATATTAGATGTTTTAGAAGTATCGTACTTGTCATTCTTCACATTATTATTATTATTCCTATTTTGCTGATGAGTAAACCAAAGCACAGAGAGAATCAAATAGCTCGCCCCAAGTCACACAGCCAGTCACTGGCAAAACTGGGATGCAAATCTAGGTCTGCCTGACGCCAAAGGCAGGGCCCTTCACAGCAAAGTCCGAGGTCCCTCGGCAGTGAGACTGTGTCCTGGGGTCTGAGTCACGGTGCAGGTGAGGGGAAGGTGACAGCGATCCCTTCTCAGGGCCGAGGGGGAGGCAGCAGCTGGAGGGAGCTCACGGGAAGAGTACCTCCTTTCTCGCTCAGCAGACGGCCAGCCACTGGCTCCACAGCCCGTCAACAGGGAGGTGATCTCGGCCCTTACAGAAGGGTCCAAAGAAGCTGTTCTGACTCAAGCTTGCTCTGTCAGGGTCTCTTTCTAGATTCCGGCTCCCATGCTAGGAGGGTGGAGAAACAGACAGCTCTGCCACCAGCCTAGATACCAGGAGCCTCTTAGGGGAAGCAGCTTGCCCCGGCTCAGCAGGGCTGTGGGACCAGAGCACCCAGTGGTGGGTTATCTCCGCATGACAGGTGGAGAGAAATGGTTGGTTAGAGGCCCCCAGGAGGCCCCCTTTTTTGAAGTCATGTGTTGTTTCTCAAGCTTGTGGTTCTCACTCTACATCCAGGAACCAGATAGAAAAGTGATCCTCATGGGTCCTTGATGCCCTCTCCCAGTATAGAAGAGACGTGATTTCTCAGAGAACTTCTCTTCGTAGAAGAGAACCAGAAGAAACATATCTTAGCAGCCTCTTAGGAGAGAATCCTACTCATAGTTAACTTTATCTGAATGGAATCGTAGACAGTTTTGAAGCTGACCATTTTATTCCTGTATTCTTTCACTCTGCAATTTATTTTTATTCTTTTATTTTTTTAAAAAAAAGGATTTAAATTGTCTTTACTCACAAACAAAATAATTGTGTAGATGGAAAAGTTTTTTTTTTTTTTAAGAGATTTTATAACAGTATTTAGCCAGGCTACAAGATGTATATTCAAAAATCAACTGCATTTCTATTAATTGCTGTTTTTAAATTTTTTAGGTAATTTTTTATTGGAGTATAGTTGCTTTATAATGTTGTTATAGTTTCTGCAGTACAGCAAAGTGAATCAGCCATACAGATACACATATCCCCTCTTTTTTGGATTTACTTCCCATTTAGGTCACCACAGGGCACTGAGTAGATTCTCTGAGCTACACAGTAGGTTCTCTTTAGTTATCTATTTTATACACAGGATCAACAGTGTATATACATCAATCCCAATCTCCCAATTCATCCCACTATGTTTTATTTCTTAATTTAAGTATTTTGTGTGTGTGCTCAGTTGTAACCAACTCTTTGCAACTCAGTGGACTATAGCCCACCAGGCTCCTCTGTCCGTAGAATTTTCCACGCAAGAATACTGGAGTGGGTTGCCATTTCCTGTTCCAAGGGATCTTCCCGACCCAGGGATCGAACTTGTGTCTTCTGTGTCTCCTGCACTGGCAGGCGGATTCTTTACCCACTGAGCCATCTAAGAGCCCCTAATTTAGTATAGTTGTTATACAATTTTATATGTTACAGGTGTACAATATCATGAGTCAATTTTTAAAGGTTATGCTCCATTTATAGTTATTATAAAACATTGGCTCTGTTATCTGTGTTGTACACTGTATTCTTATAGCTTATTTTATACTTAATAGTTTGAGTCTCTTAATTCTCCACCCCTCTGCTGCCTCTCCACCCTCCCTGCTCCCCACTGGTAACCACTGACTCGTCCTGTGTATCTGTGAGTCTGCTTCTTTTTTTTTACATTCACTAATTTGTTGTTGTTTTTGATGCCACAGGAAGCGGTATCATACAGTATTTGCCTCACTGTTTCATTAACCTATTGTAAACTAAAACACCACACCCTAATCTATCTTTCTAGCAAATGTTGACTGTAGTCATTTCACACCAGATTATCTTTAGTGTCTAAACCACTGATATGACCACTGTTGAAATAAACTCACAGAAGTTGAGATAAATCCAAAGAGACCTGGAATGAAAGTTGGACCAGCCACACTGGTCTGGCTACATCGTGGTCATCCTCACCACTTCCTTCCTCAGTCACCAAAGATAGGCCCAGGATGAATGAGGAAGGACGCTGTCTTGGAAGAGCCCACAGTCTGGTGGAGGAAATAGATGGACAGGGGGAATATCCCAGTGCGAAGTGATACCGGCACTTACAGAAGCATACTCGAGGTGCGATGGTTAAGGCTGTAATTCTTAGAAGAGACAAAGCACTTCCGCTTCCCTGGACCATAAGTCCCTACAAAGAATGCATTTTAGGCCTAGCTGAATGATCTCAGTCAGAGCACAGAGCACAAGCGTCCATTAGAGCAAAGACTGATACTTCCGGAGCTCTGACCACTGCCTCCTCAGTCTCCACAGCCCCAGCCTGGCCCCTTGAAGGACACCATCAAGCCTGCAGTCCAGGAGGGCCAGACTCCTCTGTGGCCCTGAGAAACGAGGGGACCAGCCCTTGCTGATCGCCTGGAAAGTCGCCCAGTGATGGTTCTCACCATGCTGTGCCCAAGTTCCTGGGTAGATGGCCCATCCCTCGAACACCAACCCCTTTCTTTTCTAACCCCAGCCACGGGATGTCACCATGCTTCATCTCCTCGACGGTCACCCCAGTTCACCGTGATGCCAGGTGAGGGAGGAAGACCCCATCTCTCTGCAGGGGAGTGGCAGTGTCAGGATGTGGTTGCCATTGGGAAACACCATCGACCACAGTGTAGCTGGACCCAGATAAGGAGGGACGCGTCCACTCTACTTGGCCTGCTAGGGTTTTGGAGGAAGTTATTCATTAGCAGACTGACACCAGATTTGGTTTGATGCCCCCCACCCCTCACCCCCACCTTCCGATGCCCCAGAGTTCCGGTCAGTGGAGAGTGATCTGGAGTCCAGTCAGTAGACATCCCTGCAGCCCCCAGACATCTTGAGCTACTTCCATGCCAGACGGGCAGCACACAGGGCCCTCGGCCCCGTCAAGGGACAGCAGACCCCTGAGGAAGGTGGGCAGGCGAACGAGGGGCCGCAACAGCCAGTGCTGAGCATGCCGGCCACGCTTCTGAGCACTCCACATACTCACGTAACCCCACCACCTTAATCAGAAGGGCTGACAGCTTCTTGAGGGACAGGGAAGGAGCAGGGCTGGAAAGTGAGGAGACTGTGGTCCAGAAGGAGCCAGGTGGCAGGGGTAGTCAAGCCGTGGTCTCTGGGCCTATAGTCAGGGCCTTGCTGGTGGAGGCCCAGCCCTCATCTGGCCTAAGTGCCCCCTGAACATCCCTGGTCAGGCTGGACCACAGCTGCGGTGTCAGGCGGCATCCATCTGTGGAGGTCGGCCCATGGTGACCTTGGCCTCTTCTAAAGCCTGTTCGGTCAGGCTGGGCTGGAGCCCCGGTGGGGGCCGGGGGCAGGCAGGAGGCCAGATGGCAGGGGCCGGAGCTGGGTGGACGGATGGGTCCAGGGCCCCTGGCTGGCCCTCTGCCCCTGTCCTCATCCAGGCCTCCGGCTCGTGGCCAGTAGGAAGAAGCTGTGGCTGTAAGGAATTAGTAATGAGATATGAAGTTGCTCACCTCCAGGTCACTAGTTCAAAACCAGGTCAGCAGGGAGTCAAAGTTCCTGACCAAGGAGGCCACGGAGGTTTGTTTGAATGGCTGGAAGGCAAGATATTCGTTTTCTCAGAAGTCAGTGCCGGCCGGTCAGCCAGGGCCACGGGGCAAGGGCGTGGCCCCTGGTGACACGTGTGGCGCAGAGAGACCTCCGTGGGGGCGCTGGTCCTTCTGGCTCCATTCTCTCCAAGAACCTGCTTCTCTACCCTCAGGCCAGGTCACACCCCCGCTGTGGGCTCTTGACGGGCTCGCCTGGCCAGAGAATACAGGTAGGCAGCACCCAGAGCATCTGGGGAGCACTGGGCTTCCCTGGAAACCTGCTCTGAGGGCAGAGACTGCAAGGTTACACGTCATATGTACACGAGATAATCACTCTCCAGCATGCTCTGATTTCACTATTATTTTGCCTTATCACTGTCTCAACTAGTTTATTTATTTATTTTATATTTGCTTCAGATCTCAAAAATAATTTATTTTTTAATTGAAGGATAATTGCTTTATAGAATTTTGTTGTTTTCTGTGAAACATCAACTCAACTAGTTTTTATTTGTTTACTTGTCTCTTGCCTGAATATTAATATTATTAACATTAAGCTCTTTGAAAGCAGAAACCCTATCTAGGCCTAAGGGCTTCCCTTGTGGCTCAGACGGTAAAGAATCTGCTTGCAATACAGGAGACCCAGATTCGATCCCTGGGTTGGGAAGATCCCCTGGAGGATGGATTGGCAACCCACTCCAGTATTCTTGCCCAAGAATCCCACGGACAGAGGAGCCTGGTGAGCTGCAGTCCATGGGGTCACGAAGATTTGGACACGACTGAGCAACTAAACAACAGCAAGAACAATGTATCACTGAAGTGAGAGTTTAAGAACTGGCAGATTTCAGAAAACTGCAGATAGATACATAAATGGAAAACATGAACACAAAATTAAGAGACATGCAGACTAGAAAGAGGGGAAACATATGACTAATACAATTTCAGAAGAAGAATATTAAGAGAACCAGGGAAGAAAGCAACCAAAGAGAAAAAGGCAAAGAAAGTTCCAGAATCTGTGACAGAGACAAATCTTTGAAGATAGGAAATGAGTCCTAAGAAAGAGCAGATGAAACCTATACTCATAGCATCATAGAAAAACTTAAAAATCAAAAAGACACAGAAGATCTTAAAAGTAACGAGAGACAGAAATACGGATTGCTCATAAAGAAATCATAATTGGACTTATAACTAATTTCTCAAAAGCAACAGTGGAAATGATAATATTGAGGTAATATTTTTAAGTTGCCGAGAGGAAAAAACTGTCAGCCTTCATTTTTATCATCTTAAATTGTCACTTAAAAATGAGAAGAAATAAAGATATTTTTAAGCAACAACCCAAAGAATGTATTGTTCAAGGACACTTGTGGAAAAGGTTTCTAGAGTATTTTAGGAAAGAAAAAACTGAACTCAGAGGGTAAGATGTTAAGGCAAGAAGGGATGGTAATTAAAGATGCTGATAAGCATCTAGGCAAAGCCAAAAAAATGTACTAATTGTTCAAAACCAACAATGATGAAAGTAATGAAACTTGAGTGTAAAACTAAAGTGAAATTATCTGAAACGCTGGATAGCAATAATGTAAGACAGGTTAAAATGTTCTCAGTTCAGTTCAGTTCAGTCGCTCAGTCGTGTCCAACTCTTTGCAACCCCATGGACTGCAGCGCGCCAGGCTTCCCTGTCCATCACCAACTCCTGGAGCTTGCTCAAACTCATGTCCATCGAGTCAGTGATGCCTTCCAACAATCTCATCCTCTGTTGTCCCCTTCTCCTCCTGCCTTCAATCTTTCCTAGTATCAGGATATTTTCCAATCAGGGTCAGTTCTTCGCATCAGGTACCCAAAGTATTGAAGTTTCAGCTTCAGCATCAGTCCTTAGTTCAAAAGCATCAAAAGCATATTATTTAGGAAGAGGGTACTAATATTAACTTTAGAATCTGGCTTGACAAAAATTTCAGGCTAACCCCTGAAAGAGTAGAAACAGAGCATGTAATTTCTAAATTAATTGAGGGGAAAAGAGAAATATGGAGGTCTTGAACAATCCAAAAAAGACAGGAAAAGAGGAAGAAAAGGCATGAAAAAGAAGAGTAAACAGAAAATACAGAAAGAAATGGTGGAAATAAATATAAACATATTAAGAAACACAGTAACTTTTTAAAAAATATCTTTTATTCAAGTACAGTTCATTTACAGTGTTGTGTTAATTTCTGCTATACAGCAAAGTGAACCAGTTATACAGAAATATAAATATATACATTCTTTCTAATATTCTTTGAATATTGACTATAGTTCCCTGTGGTATAGAGTGGGACCTGTTGTTTATCCATCCTATATATAATAGCTTGCATCAGCTAATCCCAAACTCCCAGTCCATCTTTCCACCACTCCCCTCCCCCTTGGCCACCACAAGTCTGTTCTCCATGTCTGAAGAAACACCATGAATCTAAGTGGATTACACTCACTAGTTAAAAGACAATTGTCAGGCTCAATGTGAGAGCAATAGAAAGAAAACTTACTTATGCTTCCTTCAAAATATATACCTAAAACAGAAGGATTCCAAAAAATTGAAAGTAAACGATAAAAAGATGTGTGTATACTAAGCAAATACTAATCAAAACAAAACTAGCTATAAGGCTGTAGCAGAGTAAATGCCTTTAACGCAAAAAGAGTTATCATATCGTGATAAAAGGAGCAATTTATCAGGAAGGTATAACCAACCCAAATTTGCATTCATTTATTCTGCTGCTGCTGCTAAGTCGCTTCAGTCGTGTTCAACTCTGTGCGACCCCATAGACGGCAGCCCACCAGGCTCCCCCGTCCCCGGGATTCTCCAGGCAAGAACACTGGGGTGGGTTGCCATTGCCATTTCCTTCTCCAATGCACGAAACTGAAAAGTGAAAGGGAAGTCGCTCAGTCGTGTCCGACTCTTAGCGACCCCATGGACTGCAGCCTACCAGGCTCCTCTGTCCATGGGATTTTCGAGGCAAGAGTACTGGAGTGGGGTGCCATTGCCTTCTCCAAACCACAGTCTAGTTAGTTAATTATTTAGTTAAGTCACTCAGTCGTGTCCAGCTCTTTGCGACCCCGTGGACTGCAGCCCACCAGGCTCCTCCATCCATGGGATTCTCCAGGCAAGAATACTGGAGTGGGTTTCCAGTTATAAATGAACAAGGAAAAGGTAACTAAAAAAGGTTTCAATACTTTGGCCACCTGATGCCAAGAACTGACTCATTGGAAAAGACACTGATGCTGGAAAGACTGAAGGCAAAAGGAGAAAGGGGCAGCAGAGGATGCAGTGGTTAGATAGTGTAACCGATTCCATGGACATGATTTTCAGCAAGCTCCAGGAGACAGTGCAGGACAGAGGAGCCTGGTGTCCTGCAGTCCATGGGGACGAAAAGAGCTGGACATGACTTAGTGACTGAACAACAAGAAAACGCAACCAACATTTAGAATTTAATACCTTTTGAGTTGATTCATAGGTTAAAGAAAAATCATAATATCAATCAACAAATATTTAAACAAAATTAATTTTTAAAATTCATATATATATTAAATTTTAGTGGAGTATAGTTGTTTACAATGTTGTTAGTTAGCAAAGTGAATCAGTTCATATATATATATATGTATATGTATGTGTATATATATGGAGGAAATGGCAATCCACTGCACTATTCTTGCCTGGAGAATCCGATGGACAGAGGAGCCTAGTGGCCTACAGTCCATGGGGCTCACAGAGTTGGACACGACTGAGCAACTGAGCACACACACACACATCTATTTATGTATTACTATTGGAATACTTATTACTATTAGAAAGGTAGTAGAAAATATGAGATTACCCAAGTACCATTCTGTCTAAGTTGTCTCTGGCAACACTCATTCAGGTGCCACATTTGAGAGGGACATGGGTGAACTGTTGTATTTATGGGAGGCCCTTCAAGTTTACATATATATATATATATATATATATATATATATATATATATATATATATATGGGAGAAGGAAATGGCAACCCACTCCAGTATTCTTGCCTGAGAATGCCATGGACAGAGGAGCCTGTCGGGCTGCAGTCCATGGGGTTACAAAGAGTCAGATAGGACTAAGTGACTAACATAACTATATATATATATATATAAAATATACATACATTCTTTTCCAGATTATTTTCCCATATAGCTAATTACATGATATTGAATAGAGCTCCCTGTGCTATACAGTAGGTCCTTGTTCAGTTCAGTTCAGTTCATTTCAGTCGCTCAGTCGTGTCTAACTCTTTGCGACCCCATGAATCGCAGCACGCCAGGCCTCCCTGTCCATCGCCAACTCCCAGAGTTTACCCAGACTCACGTCCATCAAGTCAGTGATGCCATCCAGCCATCTCATCCTCTGTCGTCCCCTTCTCCCCCTGCCCCCAATCCCTCCCAGCATCAGAGTCTTTTCCAATGAGTCAACTCTTCGCATGAGGTGGCCAAAGTACTGGAGTTTCAGCTTTAGCATCATTCCTTCCAAAGAAATCCAAGGGCTGATCTCCTTCAGAATGGACTGGTTGGCTCTCCTTGCCTATTATTGTGATCGTGCCCCTCCTGTCGCATCACTGCAGCTCCTCCTTTGTCTTTGGACATGGGGTATCTTTCTTCAGTGGGTTCCAGGGTCCTCCCGTCATTGGTTGCTCAATAGCTAGTTGCGACTTCTGTGCTCTTGCAGTGACGAGCGCACGTCCTTCTACTCTGCCTTCTGATTTGGTCTCTAGTTATCTATTTCTTACACAGTAGTGCATGTATGTTCATTCCAGTCTCTTAATTTATTAATTCCCCCCATGTTTCCCCTTTGAAAACTGTAAGTTTAATTTCGAGATCAGTGAGTCTTAGAACGAAATTTACAATTCTACTTAATAAAGATTACGGGATGTTGAGAGAAGCACTCTCAGCAGAGGTCCTCAGCGGGGGACAGTTTCACTCCCCAGGGGAATGTTTGGCGATGCCTGGGGACTTCTTTGTCTGTCACGACCACGGGCAGACCTATAAGCATCTTGTGGCTGGAGGCCAGGGATGCTGCTGTCTTCCAACACCAAGGACTGACACCCAGGATTCCAGCACAATGGACCCCCCAGGTCCTCGCCCTGTTCAGGTGGGTGTTATATAAGCCACTGAAGAGCAGTTGACAACTCCGCCATGGCAGAGAGAAAGAAAGAGACATGACCACACGTACCACAGCTCAGAGCTTCAAAGACCACGCTTAAGGCGCACTTCAAACAGCCCCTCTGCAGCGTGAACGGGTCCCAGCCCCAAGACCATGTCTACAGAGTTATATTTACTAGTATGAAGTCTAAAATAGAAACCCCGCAGCAAGCTCTCCTTTCATTAAAGGTATCTCTTTGATACCAAAGTGGGTACCCGCGAAGGGGCCCGTGTCAGTTGTTGACGCCAGTCCCTGGTGGGCATGCTCTCTCGTTCACATTTTAGGGGGGAGCTTCAAAGGGCAGCAGATCCACAGTCTGGCGACATCTTTGGTTAAACACTCAGATCTTTCCCTCTCTGGCTGTAGCTGGTCTCTAGAGCTTGACCTTTGCACTATAAGAGTCTAAGACAGGTGGCTCATTGTTTAATGTTTCAAATAGCCACAACATGAATTTCTTCGAGCCCCATTTAGAGTTCTAAGGTGCTTCTGATCTAATGAGGTTTTATGGTTTTATTTTTTTCCCATCTAGATGACAGACAGTCTGTTAGTCAAGGTAGCTGGTATTTTTATTTATTGGTTTCCCATCAAACCCTCTCTTTCTCCGTCTCTGAAGTACACACAGGTCTGTATTCGGTGTGTCTGTGTGTGGGAGACAGACACACAGACACAGGATAACAGCCACAGAGAAAGGCAAAACAAGCCTGTCTATGTCTGTCCTGCTGAACTGTCTTGTCTCTGCGAAACGTAGAGGACGTAGGACTTCCTGTAAGTACATGATGGCGGTGATGCTGGTGAGAAGGGAACACAGAAACACCAAGAGATGGGTGGCAACCAGGACAAGAGGAAGACCGAAATAAAATATTAGGAAGGCGAGGATAGTGTGGCTCCTTTTCTCCGCTCTTAGCAGCACTGTCTTGGCTCCAGTCTCTCTGTTCACAAGTCCTGTCTGTCACTGAGGATGGACCCGCTGAGCCCTCAGGGTTATGACGGCAGAGCAGCCGGAAAAGGCTCCAGCATCTCCACCCTCCATCCTCCCGAGACCCAGGGCATCTTTAATGCCTGCCCGACTGCTGCTGGGCGGCCTCCTTCTTCTTGTAAAGGTCAGGAAAGGAGATGGTGGAACTTGTATGGACTGGTTGAAATCGTTGCGGGCTGAAGTGATGGATTCCAACATCTAAACTTTAGCTGATTTGAAAGTTACTTTGCCTGCAAAGGTGAATTTACTGAGCACCCTTCCAGGAAAAACAAAGATGTCACAATGAAAAATTTTCTCTTTCATCTTGGGAAAAATTCTAATGCTAATGCCTCCCTGTATCATAGTACTTTGCATTTATTCAGGTTATTTTCACAGCTGCCATCTCACTAGGTTCTGTCAGGGAGGAAGACGAGGACTGTTATCTCTGTTTATCCCTGGGACACTGGTGTGCTTCCGCCTTTCTGGTGATGAGAACGACGTGGGCTTCCCTGGTGGTCCAGTGGCTGAGACTCTGCACTCCCAACGCAAGGGATTTGAGCCTGGTTCCTAGATCCCACATGCCACAGCTAAATATCCTGCATAGCACAGCGGAGATTGAAGATGCCACGCACAGCAACTAAGACCCAGCACAGACACATAAATAAATGAATATTAAAAAAAGAGAGAAAGATGTGACTGGTGGTATCTCTCACGTTTTCCTTTGGTGACAAGGAATCTCAGAGCCAAATGTGGAGCTCAGACTTCATTGATTGAGTCTTTTCCTGGTTTTGATTTTTGTTTGTCTTCTTATTTTCCTTGGGTCAGGTTTTTATTTTGATGATATTTTGCCATTTATTCTTCTTCGAGTCTTGGTTAGAAGCTCATTGCATTTATGTTTATTATCTGTCATCCTCCCTGCTCCTCTTTCCTGCTTATTTAACACCATCTAACGTGCCGTGTGAGTGTGTGCTAAGTCACTTTAGTCGTGTCCCAGTCTGTGCAACCTTGTGGGTTGTAGCCCACCAGGCTCCTCTGTCCATGAGATTCTCCAGGCAAGAATGCTGGAGTCGGTTGCCATGTCCTCCTCCAGGGGATCTTCCCAATCCAGGGACTGTACCCACGTGTCTTATGTCTCCTGCATTGGCAGGTACATTTTTAACCACTAGCACCACCTGGGAAACCCCTAAAATGCCATATATTTTATTTATTGTTTATCATGTATCTTCCCTGACTCCCCAACACTGGATAATAGAAATTAAGCTCCATGAGGGCAAGAATTTTTTGCTGTTGTTCTGTACTGTATTTCCAGAGTCTAGGGCAGTGTGCTTGGCACATGGAAGACCCTCAATAAATACCTACTGAGTGAAAGAACCATTTATCACCTGCCAAATTCTGTGCCAGGAGATGGGGACTAGAGCCAGTGCCATGGGGATGTGACCTGAGCAGGTCACAGGGTCCCACCCTGAGGTGGGCCCCACACTTGATTAAATGTATGGTGTCACCATCTTGAAATTCCTAATACACTTTGAACAAAAAGCCCACGTTTCTGTTTACTCTGGGCTTCTTGAACTCTGTGATGAGTCCTGATGAGGGTGTTTCTGTGTTTCCACCTGCACGAAGGTTTGATCTGGAGGCAGGAATCATAAGAAAAGAAACACACCATGAATATGAGTTTAAACATGAAATGTATACGGGTGTACACACACACACACACACATCTTTTTGATGCAGAGTCAACGCCTTTTCTCTGCCGTCTTTCTTGTGTAAAACACACCCTTAATACATGGTCTGTGATTTCCTGTTTTCATTTCTTGAAAGGGGAGGATGAAGTTAAAGACAGACTTGAAAAGAAACCTACGCAACTCTTCTGCAGTTTGATCATCTCCTTTCCAAACACTGATGATTGTTTCACTCACTCCTCAGCAAGCTTGGGGGCCTTACCTTTGTCAAGTTTTCCCAAATGATTCAGTTTGGTTCTCATACAGATGAATACTTTTTATACGCATGTTTCATTGGCTTACATGATATTTAATTCAGTTATGTAAATTACAATAACACACACAACTAGCGTGAATCAGTTTAGGAATAAGCACAAAAATGACTCTTGAAAAGCAAACACTAAACAAGAGAGAAACAGAAATATTCAGTCATGTTAAAGAGTGGCCTACCTGCTTCCAGCATTCAGAGTACCATGGGTACCAATCACAGAGAGATGGAAAGCATGGGTGAATCTGGAAGTCAGTTAAGGGGAGGTTGGTTAAAGGAATTTCTACTGTCATTAATGCTATGAGAATACATAACAGAGAGATTCAGCAGGCCAGAGAGGTCCCAGAAGGCTTCCTTGAGAAAGTTATGATTGAAATGAATTCTTAAAAAAACATAAAAATAAAGGCAGGGTTTGCCTAGATGAAGAGAGTGTGGTGATTCAGTTTGTAGGAAGAGCAAGTACAAAGGCCCTGTGGAAGGATGGGTTTACAGCAGATTCAGAGACCTGAAAGAAGGGGAGTGTAGCTGGAGCCCACAGAACATGAACTGTGGTTGCAAAGCACAGAGAAGTCAAGAGGAGAAGACCTGGATTTTAACGGAGCTTCCCTTGTGGCTCAGACGGTAAAGCGTCTGCCTATCCTGCGGGAGATCTGGGTTCGATCCCTGGGTCTGGAAGATCCTCTGAAGAAGGAAATGGCACCTCACTCCAATATTCTTGCTTGGAAAATCCCATGGACGGAGGAGCCCGGTAGGCTACAAGTCTATGGGGTCGCAAAGAGTCGGACACGACTGAGTGACTTCACTTCACTTCACTTCAGGGATTTTAAGTTTTTCAATGGGAGTGAGGGAAGCTACCAAAGATTTTAAGCTGGAAGAATGACATTATCAGATTCAAATTCATAAAGATCACTCTGGCTGCAGTGGAGGGGAGCCAGAGTGACTTGGAAGGTCAGCATAGTCCAGGGAAGACTAACACCTTCCCTGTTGTTAGTTGAGGAGGACTGTGAGGATGGGCATGAAGAGGACACTTAGAACTTGGCGACAGATGGAGGGAGGGCGATGATTGATCGAGAATGACATAGTTTCTGACTTGTGAAACTGGGTGCATGATGTTTCTATTCATTGAATTCTTCCTTGAAACTATATTACAAGCCTATAGTAATCAAAAAAAGTATGGTATTGGCAGAAAAACACACACATAAATCAATGGAAAAGGTTAGAGAGCCCAGAAATAGATCTGTGTGTTTACAGTTAATTTATTTTTGACAATGAGCCAAGAATATACAATGTGGAAAGAAGAGCCTCTTCAGCAAATGGTGTTGGGGAAAACTGGACAGACACACGCCAGACAATCAAACTGGACCATTATCTTACACCATACAAAAGGAAGATGCACAGAGGCCAGTAGGAACAGGAAAGTGTGTTCCACGTTACTCATCTTTAGGGAGATGCGAACCAAAACCGCAGTAGGGTATCACCTCACACCTGCTGGAATGACTATTATCGGGAAAAAAAAAAAAATAACAAGTGTTGGCAAAGATGTAGGGAAAAACGGACACTTTATGCTCTGTTGGTGGGAATGTGAACTGGTTCAGCCCCTGTGGTTAATACTGCAAAGGGTCCTCAAAAAATTAGAAATAGAACTATGATGCTTGTGTGTTCAATCGGGTTGATGCTTTGCAAACCCATGGACTGTAGCCTACCAGGCTCCTTTGTCCATGGGATTTCCCAGGCAAGAAAACTGGAGTGGGCTGCTCTTTCCTACTCCAGGTGATCTTCCTTAAATATCCATTGAAACTGGTAACATGAAGGTCACTGATGACTTTAAAGAAAGCTGTTTCCTGGAGTGATGAGATAGAAGGCAAATTGAAGTGAGTTGACTACGAAGTAGGAGATAAGGAGATGGAGGGTCTTCAAATCTTTTCTAGGAGGGAAATAGAAGATCAATAATAGACAGGTAGAGAGATGATAGATATATAATAGATGATAGACAGATAGATGATAGATACATAATAGATAGATAGATGATAGATAATGGATGACAGATATATAATAGATGATAGATATATAATAGATAGATGATAGGTAAGTAAATTAAGAGATAGATAGAAATGCATACACACAAACATATGTGAAATGTATCTTGATATCCATATGGATGTATGTGTGCATGCTAAGTCACTTCAGTCGTGTCTGACTCTCTGTGACCCCACGGACTGTAGCCCTCCAGGCTCCTCTGTCCATGGGATTCTCCAGGCAAGAATACTGGAGTGGGTTGCCATGTCCTCCTCCAGGGGATCTTCCTGACCCAGGGATCAAACCCGCATCTCTTACATCTAGCTGATTTGTCAGGCAGGCTCTTTTCCACTTTTCCTCTTTTCCAAGGGTCACCAGGAAAGCCCTTCCATATGTATATATCTATCTTTCTACATACACATTTGTATCCATACAAACAAGTCTCTACTGTATTGTTGAGAAAATAGATTCAGAGAAATTCTATGATTTACTGAAAGTTGTATAGAAAACCCATAGCCAGGCTATGGCCATAAGCCTGTCCTCTGACTCATCTGACATAGCTCAGCATGTGGGAGGAGGGTTGGCTCTCAAAGCTCTGGCAAATCACACATTTTCTCCAACTCTCAGTTCCCTTAGCTTTACCCGTTTGTTGTGAGGATTAAATGCAAGAACCACTCAACAAGGGGACTTGGCAGCCTGTTTATCCTTTTCCACGCCCTTCTGACCCCCAACTTCCTTTTCTCCTTCATCTAAAAACAGGGGGATAACATGAAAGGAGAGAGGGGCTTTGGCTATTTCTTTTGAGAAGGGTGGTGAGCTGGAAACTGGGTTAAAATCAGTTGGAGAGATGGAGGGCTGATGGAGCCAATGTACTGGCGGCCAGAAAACTGTGTGAGCGAAATGTGCCATGGAGGAGAACGGAGAACTGTCTCTCCCTGGAAGTCTTTCAACTGAGGCAATAACTCGTTTCTGGGTGCTTCGAGCCATTTGTTCAGTGCTGCTGTCCCTGGTCTTCCAAGGGAGTGATCCTTTAACAAGTCTGAGAACTTTGTTGTTCTTCAGTCTCTCAGTCGTGTCCGACTCCTTGCAACTCCATAGACTGCAGCATGCCAGGCTTCCCTGTCCGTCACTGTCTTCTGGAGTTTACTCAGATTCATATCCATTGAGTCAGTGATGCCATCCCACCACCTCATCCTCTGGTGCCACCTTCTCTTCTTGCCCTCAGTCTTTCCTAACATCAGAGTCTTTTCCAATAAGTTGGCTCTTTATATCAGGCAGCCAAAGTATTGGAGCTTCAACTTCAGCACCAGTCCTTCCAATGAGTATTCAGGGTTGATTTCCTTTAAGATTGACATATTTGATCTTGCTGTCCAAGGGACTCTCAAGAGTCTTCTTTAGCACCACAATTGGAAGGCATCAGCTCCTTGGGGCTCACTTTGTTAGCGATCCTGAAATCGAGTCTTTATTAGCATTTCAGAGGAGTGTCTAATGCCACCACTGAAGTGCAGGCTCCTTGGTCTCCTGAGGGCATGTGTGCAAATTCCTGTGCTGCCTGGTCATGGAGCCCAGTTTCCAGGGGCGACCAAGAGGGAATGAGGCTGCCTCCTCCCCACCTCTTCATTCTGTCTGGAGAGTCCACAAAATGCAGGTTACCTAGGTGTCTACGACTGGTTGTCCTCTGCCCTGGCCCTAAGAGGTTAAACCAAGTTAGATGCCTGGGTTTAATCATTTTTTCCAAGTGGTTTTCAAGCATGTCATTATTCCCCTAGTGGAGCCCAGTTTAAGACGGGAAACAGTTCCCTGCCAGCTTGCACCAATACAGTGTAGATTTACCTAAAGTTGGGATGGGATGATGGTGGACAGTGAATGAACCTTTCAAGTTCTGCCAAAGCCAAGGGGCACACTATTAGCAGCCCTGTAGAGCAACAGTCCCTGACCTTTTTGGCAACAGGGACTGGTTTCGTGGAAGGCAATTTTTCCACGGACAGGGTGGGGGGAGATGGTTTGGGGATGATTCAAGCACAATACACTTACTGGGCACTTTACTTCTATTATTATTATATCTGCTTCACTCAGATCATCAGGCATTAGATCCCAGAGGTTGGGGACCCCTTTGGTGGGTTACCTTCGGGCTCTCCTACCCAGTAAATTTTCATTTGTATTTTTCACACGAACCAACTCCAGAAGCTGCAAATGCCATTCCACATGCTTGAAGAAACTATTTCCAAATAATTCATTCAGCATCACGGTGATGGCCAGAGGCTCTGTTTCCTGGTGGTTGGGGGCAGGTGTGGAGGAAGAAGCAGGGGGAAATGAAGTCAACTGGATACAAATCAGAATAAACACGAGCGTGGAAGGGCTGCACGGCCGATCAGACTCAGCTCCTGGAAAAGGTTAAATAAATAACCTTCAGCTATGACCTGAGTGAAACAGGAAACTCAAACCTCCCGTCATATCAGAGAGGTTTCCACAGTTCATGGACTCATTGGTCCTTAAGGGCTGCCTTCCCATAGCTGTTCTTTCCCAGCCCCACACAAACACTTAGGTTCAAAGCATTCAATCCTTTTTTTCCAAGGCTTGGGTACTCAACCATGACATCTCTTTCCTTGGTGAATTTTAGGCCATGGCTCAACATTTGATTTACAATTTAAACATCCCCCCTTAAAAATAACTGAGTGCACACAAGTGTGTAATGTTCAGCCTTGTTTTCTCATAGAATATTAAAGAAGGTCTTACAGAATCTAGAACAACTTGAACATCAAAATGAATAATACTGCTAAAGGTATAATGAAGAACCCATGAGTCTTGCTGTATAACAGAAACTAACGCAGCATTGTAAAGCAACTGTACTCCAATAAAAATTAATTTTAAAAAGGTAAACAAAGAACCCATGCTTATGGAATGGAAGATGGAAAGAAGGAAAGAGAGGAATAAAGAGAGAAAAGCTCTTCCTTAGCATGGAAAGTGAAAGTGAAAGTCGCTCAGTCATGTCCGACTCTTTGCGACCCCATGGACTGTACAGTCCATGGAATTCTCCAGGCCAGAATACTGGAGTGGGTAGCCTTCCCCTTCTCCAGGGGATCTTCCCAACCCAGGAATCAAAGTGGGGTCTCCTGCATTACAGGCGGATTCTTTCCCAGCTGAGTTACCAGGGAAGCCCTTAGTATGGAAAGTCAACTGATAAATGTAGAAGAAATGATGAAATTAGAAAATCACTACTTGGTACCAAAGTAATAATTGATTTAGGCAAGAAACATCAATGGATGCTTAAACCAATGGGGGAAGGTTTGAGGAGTATTCAATTTTATATACTTTCAATGTCTACCCATAAGACACTTACCGATTACAATGGGCAAAATAGTCATTTTGCAGTGGAGAAGCCTGGCAGACATCATCTTAAAAGAGTGGTCAAAATTAACATCAGCAGTAATGGGACAACTTGATTTTATATGCCTCTAAAATGATATCTTTAAGAGAACACAACTTCACTTCTGTGGAGTTCCTGCCAAGTACGTGTAATCTAATCACCAGACAAACCCAACTTGAAGGACAGTCTACAAACAAATTGAGCTCTACTCTTCAAAATTGTCCACAGCATGGAAACACAAAGGGAGGCTTAGGAACTGGTCCACTTTAAGGGAGACTAAATTAGAGATGTGATAAAGGAATGCAATGTGTTTTCTTTCACAATAAAGGACATTACTGGGGCAATTGGTGAAATCTCTGTCAAGTCTGAAGTTTAGATAGCAGTACTGTGGTCCCCTGGAGGAGGGCATGGCAACCCACTCCAGTATTCTTCCCTGGAGAGTCCCGTGGACAGGGGAGTCTGGCGGGTTATAGTCCATAGGATCACAAAGAAGTGACTTAGCTTGCACACACACACACACACACCTTGCTAACAATCGGCTTCCCAGGTGGCGCAGTGATAGAGAATCTGCCTGCCAAGGCAGGAGATCCAGGAGACATGGGTATGATCCCTGGGTTGGGATGATCCCTTGGAGGAGAAAATGGCAACCCACTCCAGTATTCTTGCCTGGAAAACCCCAAGAACAGAGGAGCCTGGTGGGCTACAGGCCATGGGGTCACAAAGAGTTGGTCACCTCTGAGCTACTGAGCATGAATGTCTCATTCATGTTCATTCATGTTGTGGCATATGACAGAAGTCTCTCTTTGCTGAGGCGATTACACTGTGTGTATAGATCACATTGTCTTTGTTTATCTGTCTGTTGATGGATCCTGAAGCTGCTTCTTCCTCTGGCTCTGAATAATGCTGCAGTGAACACGAGAGTGCAGATACTTCTTCAAGACTCTGCTTTCAATTCATTTGGCTGTATATCCAGAAGTGGGGTCACTGGATCGTATGCTAGTTCAATTTTTAATTTTTTGAGGAATCTCCATACTATTTTCAATAGCAATTGCATCATTTTACACCCCAACCAACAGTGCCCTAGAGTTGGCCTGGCAGGGAGACCTTTTTGGTTTTCATAACTGGGGAAGCTGCTACAGGTATCTAGTTGGTAGAGGACACTAATCATCTCACGTGGAGCAGGACAGCCCCCCACCCCCACCAACAAAGAACCACCAAGTCCCAGATGTCAGTAGTTGAGGTTGAGGAACCCTGTCCTCGACTGACTTCAAGGTTTTCTTCCCGAATCCCACCCCCACCCTCCATCTTCAGTACAACCAGGGTTGAACCAACTTGACGCCTTGAAATTCACCTTTTCTCTTGATTAGTTTTTGGTCTTTTCACCAGCCTTAGGAGCCAGGCAAGATTCAGCCAACATTTGACTACTCACCAGGCAGCAAGCATGTTCATCACCTTCTCTTGTTATCTTGCTTTATTCATGCTTATTACATAGTCATTGCAACCTTACTATGTGCCAGATATAGTACTTCCATCTGAGGAAACCATTCTACCCCGGTTTGTGCAGATGAGGTGACCGTCGCTCAGAGAGGTTAAGCGATATATCCTGAATTGCACAGCTTGGAACTGGCTTGTCTGCGGATACACATGCTGATAGTAGCCGCTGCAGCCGTCTCTCTGCTGGGACCTGTGGGTGACCCAGAGGCTGGGGTCAGCATCTGCCATGGTCGGACACCGAGGCAGGGTTGGGGAGGTGATGCCATCATGGCAAAGGGAGGAAGAGATGCCCCTGTTCCAAGTCCCCACCCAGGTGCTCCACAGGCCTCCCAGAGAGTACGAATGGGTTTTGATGGGGATAACAGTCTCTTCAAATACACTCATGGCTGGCCTTTCTTACCGAGCCATTCAGCTTTCAAATGCTCGGTACATTAGCCCAAAGGATGGGTGTTTTGTCTTCTTTTTCCCCTGCCCTTTTCTTTTTTTTAGGGAAAGCAATTTGCTCCTTTCTGATGGAGAATGAGATCTGGCAAGCAAGTGCTCTCTCTGCCTCCTTCCTCTGTCCGCAACCCCCTCACCCTCGGCCCCCCACCCCTGCTTCCCTCCCCACCCTTCAGGGGAAAAAATAGTTGTGGGGGGGACTGAGGGGGGAGAGGAACACAGGATCCATGCTAAGCAAAACTATTTGCATAAGCCGTACATTCGGTTCTTAGAGCTGGGGCTGATCTAACCTATGACAAATTCCTCCGTCTCGGCTACCTGCCAGCTGCGTTTTCATCGGGGCTGGCAAGACAACTGAAGTCTACATTCTGTACCAATTAACCACCTTCAGGGAGAAGACCACCAATCGCAATGCCAGCACACTCCGCTTGTTAAAGGGGACAGGGGGCCTTGTTGGACAAGGCCCAGGCTTTTTTCTTTGGGGTGGTGGGCGGGGAAGCAGGCCAGGAGGAGTGAGGGGTGGACTGGGGAGGGTGGGGGGGAAGGAGACCAGAAAGACCAATTCTGAAGTTGCAGGAACTGTCCAGAAGCCGTCTGCTTGGGCCAGAATGCTGTAGTGAAGACGGGCATCCACAAGGTGACTCTAGCAAGTAGAAAAGGGGCCTGAAGTGAGGGAGAAGGACTTCTGTGGGCCCCGAGAGCCACAGGGGACCCAGGACAGCCCTATCTGGAAACGTGGGGCTGCCTTCGCTGCCGGCACCCAGGTGGGAGCCAAGGAGGTGCCTAATCACGCCCTCCCGTGCAGACAGCCATCGGCTTTGGTAGAATCACCTCCTGGCGCAGAGATTACAGATGTGTGGCTACAAGCCATGCAGGGAGGAAAAACCTCTCCTCCTCGGAACTCCACCCATTTCATCCTTCTTTGCTGTTGGACGGCACTGGGGTAGCATGGTGACAAGGCATGCTTAAGAAACGTTTGGGGTGAGGTAAAGACCCATGCCCAGTCTTCCCATCTCACCCAGCTGGCCGCTAGCGTGCCACTGTGCACTGTTCTGCCCTTGGCCACCTCCTGCAAATTCCCTAGCCATTCCTCTTTTTCTTCTTCACCTGGATGGAGAAGACCTCCAATGCGAACACATGGGGGCCTGAGGGGACCCCAGGAGATCACTCCGTGACCCTCCTGGCTCCAAAATTTACTCTTTAGAAACCTAAGTGGTTGATGGGTACAGTAAGATTTTCAAGTATGAGAAGCAGGGAGCCCTGGTTCTTGCCTTACCTGCTCACATGTTGAATGGGGCAGGGAATCTCGCTGTGGGGAGGAAGAAGGTCAAGTGCTCCTGGCAGACTGCCCTTCTACCAGGACCTCCCTCCCACCTGCCCAGCTGTGCCTCGGTTTCCTTGGGGGAAAACCATCCCCTCCATCTTCCAGCTCATTCCTGCCACAGGCATTCCATCCCCAAAGCCTCTGACATGAAGTTAGTCACATCCATGTGGCAGTGAGAGATAAAAGAGGGGCCAGCCGAGGGTCCCTCCCCTCGGCAGGAGCCTGGAGTGGAAAGATGGGGTGCCCCTAGCTCACCCCTAGCCCCCGCAGGCCCCCAGCCACCCCCATATCCCCAGCCCCATGCTTCATTAAGGGAGCACAATGTGTCCCATGGTCGCCTGCCAGCCGGGATGTCCTGTGTGGCAGCAGATGCAAAGAGAATGAGCAGGCGGCTGAAAGAGCTGGGGACAAAAAGAGCACATTGTCCCGAGCGCTGAAAGGGCTGCCTGAGAGGGGACATATGCATCTGAAAAAAAATACCCCAGTGGGTCTCCCCCTGCTGGCCCCAGCCCGCCCTCACCCAGCCTTCAGCTGATGCTGTACAAAGGGGTCCCCAAGCCAGGCAGGGCCAGGCCAGCTCCAGGCCGACAGCAGAACGAGAGCAGAGGGAAGGGTCTCAGAGGCACAGGCTCCCTCCAGGGAAACTCTCTCCATCCCAGTCCCCTGTCCAGTCATGGAACACTGGAAGCCAGGGAGCTGGGCGTGTCCTTGGAGACCACTGGCCCTGCCCCTTACTTTACAGGTGGAAACACCTAGGCCCCCGGTTAGGTGATGCCCAACAGCTTGACCTGAGATGCCAGGCTGCCTGGATACCGCGATCTCCTATGTTCTGGTCACACTCTGGGGTCACAGCCACATAGCCAGAGGATGACTTTACAAAGGAGTTGGAGAGTATGTCTGAACCCCCCTCCTCTGCTGCTCTGCCAGGGTGTGGGCCCCAAACTCAACTTGGGGAGAGATTGTGTCCTACCTACAAGAATCCCAGAGCTTGGTCGGATTTGGGAAACAAGGGGCCCCGAGAAGTGGGAGAAGAAAAAAAAATCAGCTTACAAACAAGCTGCTATTTTGTAAGACACCATGTCACAGTTTTGCGAAAGGAAAAGCACACGGGTTTACGAATCAAATGCAAGAGCCCAAGTCCTCTGTTCTGGTGTGTGGACTTGGGCAATCCTAGGAAGCCTCTGTAAGCCTCACCTTCCACTTGAGAAAGTCAGGGTGGGTGCTCTGCCCATGTCAGTGTCTGCATCAGTACCTATCCGGGTACCAGGGTGGATGTCAGCGCTACCTGCCTGCCTCTCCTAGACAGCCACTGGGGGATCAGGGACCACGTGTGAAGTCTCCGTGTGGGCGATAGGGCATGTACACATGAAAACATTACTTTTAGTGCTGGAAGCCTCCGTGGCCCAGGACTGTTTTCCTCTTTAGGGTATTTTCTAACCAGCCATTGCTTCTTGACTTTGACTTTGGGGAGAGAGCAGGAGGACTTGGTGGGAGTGAAGATCTTTCTAAAATCCATTGTATGTTTGATAATACCTCCTTTCAACCTGAATGGACAAAGGGACTTCTGGAGAGCCAGCCCTCTCGGTCGCAGCAGCCCTCTGTGGGCTCCCTCGCACGTCTCCCATGAGCGTCTGACGTGAGAAAGGTCTCGCCCCACCTGGGGCCACTTCCTCTTTCCTCTGCAGCCCCTCCCGAGGTGGACTGGAGAGGACCCCACAGGCTCAGACGGCAGCCCCCCGGGGAAATGAGCTCACCGGCCGGCCGCTGGCAGATGTAGGGAATCTGTGTGGTCTCTCACACAGCTGTGCAGAATTCTTTTCCCCTGAAAGTTTCCATTCTGTATGCGGGGCAGTGGGCAGGGGAGGGCGCGCCGGCAGGCAGGAAAGGAATGTCGGCTCCCCACCCTGTTTGGGGGGCCGCTTTGTTTCTTTGAGACCTCAGTGGGGCAGAGACCTTGCGCTTTTGCACTGCAAGATGTCAGAAATGCGTTCGTTTTATTCCAGATGTAACACCAGGGTCTCCGAATCGGCTTATACATATTATGTTGCCATGCCAACACACACACACCCAGGCACACACATACCCATGTATGCACACACCTATGCACACCCACACCCACACATACACCCGTGTGTGCGCACACACACACGTACACACACACACCAGGATCCCAAACTCTGCTCAGCACTGAGCAGCGAACCAGGACCCCAAGAGAAATAACGTTTTCTCTCAAAGGAATTTCCCCTGTGACATTCCTGAACCAATGAGGAGCCTGGTCAATGGCATGCTGTCCAGAGCCCAGAGAAAGAAGAGTTCCCTTTGGACAGGGTGGGTCCGAAGCAGCTTTGCAGGGAAGGGGGTACTTGACCTGGTTGCAAAGAAGGCTATAACTTGGGCAGAAAGGCAGGTCTGGACACCCAACACAGCGTGCCATGGCGACTGAGAGGCAGAGGTGGGTGAATCTGTCACCCACGGGCGCCCACAGGCACCCACATGAGCCCAGAAATCGGCTTATAGACTCCTGAAGCTGAAGGCCAGTGGAGAACCAGCCGTTCCATCCCCACTGCCAAAGGTGGTCATGACCGAATCATCTCCCTCGTTTGTAGAGGCCAAGAAAAAGATTCTGGAATTTCTGGCGAGTTTCTCTGAAGTTCTAGGTCTATACTTGTCAACACATCTTCCCTCATATTTGCTTTGAATCTATCTGGCAGCCTGAGGTTCATACCTGAAACCAACTCTTCAGCTTAGAAAATCCAAAGAGGTACTGTGGGCAGAGAGGTGTCACTGCAGACATGGTCAGCTCCCCCTGTGAGGCAGACCCACATCAGGCTCTGGCTATCAGAGTAAATGAGGATTTTCGTGCCTGCAGGATGCTCAGGATGTAATAAGCAATTAAAGCATATCATTAGAAAGTCTCTTATAATTTAAAGGCTAAAAGAATTCATAAGAAAGTTCCCAAGACTGCTGGGAGGTTGGGGGATGATCGAGAAGGCTTCACGAAAGAGCTCGTTGTTGTGCTGGGCTTGAAAGGAGGGGGACGGATTGCCAGGTAGACAGGGGTGAGAGGGGCATTCTACACGCGGATCCCCAGGGCTCCACATTGGATGCTGGTCCACAGGAATTGCACCAGGGCTGAGCAAGCTTCCCTCTTGTTTCCTCCAAGATCTTGCTGCCGTAGTCAACTTAGCATCTGATAAAAGAATAATAAATAAGCAAACATGCACAGAAGCAGTCCAGCACTTCATAGCATTGGCCAGGGGATTTGCAAACCTCACAGGTACCAGTGCCCTCGTGGTCTTTTATTAAGTGTTGGTACCCAAGACAGAGTGTCTGAGCCTGACGGGTGCATGGAGGTTCCCTGCACAGAGTCGAGCAGGCTGGGGGCCTGTGGTTGTTCACTCACGCGCAAACAGCCTGAGAAAAGGGGTAATGTGGGAGGTGAGGACAGTGTGAGCTGAGGCCATGAAAATTAGAATGATAACAAGGGGGAATGGGGAGGGGGTCATGCTGGTTTACTGGGTGAGCCCCTGGTCCATTCTCAAGCCCTTCTGTGGCCCCTTCCTCCTTGGGCTGGGAAAGCAGCATTATATGGAAGTCGCTCAGTCGTGTCCGACTCTTTGCGACCCCATGGACTGTAGCCTACCATGCTCCTCTGTCCATGGGATTTTCCAGGCAAGAGTACTAGAGTGGGTTGCCATTTCCTTCTCCAGAGAATCTTCCCAATCCAGGAACTGAACCTGGGTCTCCCGCATTGTAGGCAGACGCTTTACCATCTGAGCCACCAGGAAAGTCCTTATATGGCTACAGTATCTGCCAAATAACAGTAACCCTGGGAACTTGCCCTGACTCAGGCTCTGCTTAAGTATCACATTTATTTATATATATATATATATATATATATTATTGGGGTATTATTGCTTTACAATGTTGTGTTGGTTTCTGCTGTACAGCAAAGTGAATCAACTCTATATATATATCTCTGCCCTCTGGGACCTCCCTGCCCGCTCCCATCCCGCCCTCTAGGTCAGCACAGACCACTGAGCTGAGCGCCCTGTGCTCTACAGCAGCTTCCCACTAGCTCTTTATTTTCCACATAGCAGTGTCTGTATGTCAGTGCTGCTCTTTCAGTTTGTCCCACCCTCTCCTTCCCCTCCTGTGTCCATGAATCCGTTCACCATGTCTGTGTTAACTCACTTGATCCTCACGACTCTGTCAGCCCCTTCTGTAAACAAGGACACTGGAGAGTCAGGTAAAGCAGCTTGCCTGGTGTCACATGGCTGAGGAGTATCAGGACCCAGAATCGAGCCCAGTGAGAGGGTCCCAGAGCCTGGGGTCCCGATCACGGTCCCACGGCCCTTCCTCCAGTGACAGAGGGCAGCCCTACTCCTCGATGTCCATCTGCGGCATGTCAAGTGGTCAGAAGCATTGTTGGTATTATTGTAACTGCCTTTCCTCCCATGTTTACTTCCTCCTAATCTCAGGATATAGGAGTGGGCGGAGTGGCAGACAAAACAATGGGCATCAGTGTGAAGTTGGGGCACGAATCCTATATTGTTTGATGAGCTGAAAGGGGTTCTGGGTCTGTCCATCTCCCAAAGAGTACATTTCTTTTCCTGGAGAGGCGTGGGGAAATTAGAAGACCCCCTTCGATCCTCTATTTCATCTTTCCAAAACCCTGAGAGAAAGATCTCTCATTCAATAGGTGGGAAACTGAGGCACCAGGACAAAAGTTCATATACTAGTCACAGTACCCTGAGAAAGTCAGTGCAAGACAGGACAGGGGCACATTATGTAGTCTGACGGCTCTCTGCCACTATTTCTGGGCCAGGGGCTCACCAGCCTCCTTTCTCAGCCCTGCTCCAGGACCAGACTTCACAAATCCAGTGGGGCTTCTTTCCCTCTGACCTCCGACACTGCCACAGAGGACTTCCCAGATTCACCCTTTGGGAGTCACTCTCTCTGAATCTGATTTGGTCCATGAGCTGAAACCCCTTTGACATCCCTGGGCCCAGCCATCAGCTATTTGAGGGCTTTACTGGGACCTTGAGTTTCTTTCTAGATCTATAACTAATATACTGTCTCCAAGGGGAACTGGCATATTCTCATTGCAAGGGAGTTGGGCCAACTCATGTTTCTTCCCTCTTTTATGGGACCAGGGCAGGAGGAGTAAAAATCTGAGCAGTGGCCCTACATGAGGTTGAATAAACAAACTTGGTTATGTGCCAGTCCCTATTAACAATAAGATCCAATGATCCCCAAAGTTGCTGCTTAGAATTGTGCAGGATATATTTAGAATACAATGTGAATGGCCTCCCAGAGGGTTGAGCAGTGCACAGCCTGTGCAACTGTCTCCTGAGGGCTGTCCTCAACAGCTCATAGTCTAGATGGGAAAGGAATATCTAAATATGCTCAGTTGCTCAATCGTGTCCAACTCTTTGTGACCCCAGAGACCATAGCCCCACGGGTTCCTCTGTCCATGGAATTTTCCAGACAAGAATCCTGGAGTGGATTGCTATTTCCTACTCCAGGGGATCTTCCTGACCCAGGGATGGAACTCGAGTCTCTTGGGTCTCCGGCCTTGGCAAGCGGACTCTTTACCACTGCATCACCTGGGAAGCCTTGATATCCAAACAGGGAACTCTAAATCTGCCCCCTCAGCACTGTCAGCGAGGCACCTCTAAAGAGCGCAGAGAAGGGATAAGCCAGTGTCTCTCTAAATGGGAGCTAAAGACATCTTCCTAATACAAGTGCCCTTAGAGCTAAGCGTTCAACAATGAAAAGGAGCTCCCCAAGCAGAGCAGGAAAGAAGGGGCATTGTGGGCAAGGGGGCCAGAGTGTGGCAAGGTGTCCGTGCGTGGTGGATGGTTCCTCCTGTGTGTGGAGCTGCTGGAAGTCGGCTCGCCCTGTCTGCAGACCACTTGGTGACACCTGGTGCCTGATGAGGCCAGGCCCTCCCGAGAGCCCCCTGGTCTGTGCCACTCAGGGCTGTCTGGGGAGCCAAGATCCTCAGAGACACACATGACCGCCGCAGAGAGGAGAGGCAGGGATTTATTTTTTTCAAGGCAGAAACCCCAAGCCTCAGCCCCACAGTACACTAGTGTGTGGCGGTCAGAGTCACAATTCACAGCCTGTCTGCAGGGGCCGGGAAGGGAGGCTTTCTGGGGGTGAGGTGAGAGCAAGGCGCTCCCGGAGGCTCCAGGCTCTGTTTGTGCAGACAGCGTGGAATCTCTTCAAGCCAAGAGCGTGTGGACTCCTCCATTTCCCTCCAGGAAAATCCGTGATGCGGTGAGGACTGGGCAGCCGGAGAAGGAGGCAGGCGCCCTGGGGCCCTCTGCCCCTTGTGGTGGGCTGTCCGCTAGAGGGACCACAGAGCTTCAGAGACCTTGGAGCTCCGTCTCAGCTGAAGGTCAAGACCGTCCCCTGGGTGAGGAGTGGGAAGGGAGGGAGGGTTCTCTAGAAAAACACTCCAAGGACAGACAGATCCAGCCCCAGGCCAGATGAATCCCCGGGCCTCGTCCTCCAAGAGAAGTGCCCAGCGCGTCCTTCAACTGCAGGGAAAAGTGCAGAAAGCATCGTAGCCTCAGGACATTGGGCCAAGACCGGCTGACGGCCTGGGCCACCACCATCGGATCTGGGTCATGTCACTGTTCCTAAAGCTTCACTCACTCTCCTTGCCTTTGAGTAGGACCAGAAGTCCTCACTGCAGCTCTTTTAGTTTATTCAGTGGTGTATTAGTCACTTAGTTGTGTCCAGCTCTTTACTACCCCAAGGACTGTAGCCCACCAGGCTCCTCTGCTCGTGGAATTCTCCAGGAAAGAATATTGGAGAGGGCAGCCATTTCCTACTCCGGGGGATTTTCCCGACCCAGGGATCAAACCCAGGTCTCCTGCATTGGAGGCAGATTCTTTACCATCTGAGCCACCGGACTCATTTAGGTCCATGGCTGCCTTTCTGCATCTCCCTGCAGCTGTTCTGCCGCGTTATCTCTGAGGGTCTGGCTTCTCGAGCCCCACCCCACGGGCTGCACCTCCAGCTCTTCTGTGTGCACACAGTCCTTCAGCCACGCTGGCTGCCCGGTGGTCCCTTCTAGCTCCAGTACACGATCCTGTTTCTCCTTCCACAGGCCACACCATGTGGTTTGTACCTGAGTTTAACCTGCAATAAAATTCGGCTTATACAGTAAGAGGAGGAGTGGTTGTGTATCTTTTGTTGGAAACTTCTTAAGGGCAGGAACCAATGTCCAGAATGCCTTGTGCAGGAATCTCACACTTGGTCATCATGTGATTCAGGAAGGGAGGATGGAAGGATGGGGGAAGGGAGGGAGGGAGAAGGGATGGAGGGGATGGGGGGAGGGATGAAGCAAGGAAGGGCAGAGAGAGGGAGTGGGAAAGTAGGAGAGAATAGAGAAATCTTTGTTTTTAATAATTTTATTTATTTTTGGCTGTGCTGGGTCTTCACTGCTGCATGAGCTTTTCTCTAGTTTCAGCGAGCAGTGGCTACTCTCCAGTTGGGGTTCTCGGGCTTCTCATTGCAGTGGCTTCTCTTGCTGCAGAGCACGTGCCCTAGACAGGATCAGCAGTTGTGGGGCAAGGACTTAGTTGCTCCGAGACCTGTGGGTTCTTCCTGGATCAGGGATCGAACTTGTGTTTCCTGCATCAGCAGGCAGATTCTTTATCACTGAGCCACCAGGGAAGCCCAAAAGTCATATATTTTTGTGAAGGCTATTCCATCATCCAGGTGATTTCTTATTCCTGAAGGCCTACCTTACAAACACTGCCTCCTTGGGAGGATCTAACAAATTCTGTCTATAGGAGAAATCTCATGAACCAGCTGCTTTCACAAAGATATCAACCTAGGATGGGCATTCCATACTTGAATACACAAAGAATTTTAGATACTCATAATAAAATGTGTCTTGAATTACTTTCAAGTCTGATTTCTCTAGCACTAACAGGGTGGCAGCCGCTAGACTGAGAAGGGACTCAAATGCAGGACAGAGGTTGGGCTTTGTCTTTGAGGAGCTCAGAGCCTGGAGGGAAAGAAGACGGGAGCCCAAGTTCTCTCAAGGTCAAATCCTCACTTTGGGAGAGGGATGGAGAAGAGGGAGAATTCCTTCCTGCCTGGAGAGACATGAAACAGGGACTTTCTGCATGGATGGTCTGGGGAGGGATTGTAAATCTGTTTGTTTGTTACTGGGAGTGCTTGCCTTGGAAGCTTGAGAGCCGCAGAGGCAGTCCTGGTGATAAAGCATCTCTAAATTGGGTCAGGGACAAAAGCTAAGGACAGATGAGACCATAAATAACACACTTCTAGGGCAGAAGGTGTGAGCCCCAGCTCTGGAAGGGAGAGGGAGACGGAGAGGAAGGATTCAATGAGAGGTTTGGGAAGACTTCAGAACTGGTCCATCACTTAGTCATCTTGTTCAGCACTTTCAACGCCTCCCTAGAATATGACAGCTACTCCCAAACTGATTTCTCCCAACTTCAGTCTCTCCCTGGTCTCATCCATGCTCCACAGTTTTGCAAGGTTGATTTTCTGGGATATCTCTTTGATCACATTATTATTTCTCTAACAAATTCTGAATAGTTCCTCTGAAAAAGAATCAAAGTAAAACTTTGATGGACAGTCAAAGTCATTTTAGATTCTTTCAAACAAACCCTCCCTTCCCTGGTGGCTCCGTGGTAAAGAGTCTGCTTGCCAATGCAAGAGACACAGGAGACATGGGTTTGATCCCTGGGTGGGGAAGATACCATGGAGGAGGAAATGGCAACCCACTCCAGTATTTGTGACTGGAGAATCCCACAGACAGAGGAGCCTGGTGGGCTACAGTCCATGGGGTTGCAAAGAGTCAGGCATGACTAAGCGATTATCACTCACTCACAGAGGTGGAAACTGAGGCACAGAGAAGTTAAGAAAGATTCTACTGACTTGATGTGATAATCCAGTTTGAAACCCCCAGGGCACCGAGGGGTCTGGAAGGGAGGATTAGGGTCCTGGCACCTTGGTGGAACCTGCAAAGTGCAGAATGGGATTTTAGACTGAACTGGGAAATTCTCCAGGTCTCCAGCTTTATCTTTTCTTCTGGCTGGCTCCTGCCCCATGTTTTGCCTTCTGAGAGCTTAGGGGCTCAGTGATGAGTTCACCTTTTCACCCACTTGGGGGATCTCTCTTTCTCTTTTTTTGATCCACCTCGCTTTAACATCCTTCCGCCATCCCTCAGCGCCTTTGGAAATCCCAGCTGCCTCTCGGCCTGGTACCCCTGCATCCAGTCACCCTCCCTGCCTTGTCCCCGACTCAGATGGGCTCTCCCATAATGCTGACGATCTTTGTGGTCTCCTCCACCCTAGAATATTCTTTTCATTTCTTCCTTTCCTTCCTCCCCCCATGAGTATGGAGAAGCGGAGTTTTACAACTCTTATAACTAGAGTGACAACCCAGAGGGACAGAGGCACAGACCTGTGTGATCCTGCAGGGCCAAGGTTTTGGGGGACTCTGGCGACTGTGATCTGTGCCACCCCTGACTTACTGTGTGACCTCAGGGCCAGCCGCTTGCCCTCTCTGTGTCTCAGTCCCCCGTGGTGGGATCATAATATCTACTGCCAAGCAGTGCTCCGAGCATGAATGAATTATTCTCCCAAACGCCCTCTGAGCTTCTGGGACAAACGTGCTATGTTAATACACAGCATCCCTCTTCTTCTTCTTCTCATTAGTATTATTCAAACCCAGATGGCATTATTATTGTTGTTGATTGACAGCCCCGCATAGCCTCATTCACGGGTGTCAGAGAGCCAGGCGGTAGTTAACACAAGCAAAAACCATGTTTAAAACAAAGCCCGAGGATCACTCCAGTCGTCTGTGCCTTGGGTTGCTATTAGCGCCAGAGCAGCTGCGGTGGCAACGCGGAGGGACAGGGCAACGAAAGCGCCCGGGAGCACAAAGGGGGAAAGTGGGTCTTGACACTGATCATATAATCGTGCTGGGCTTTTATAGACGCTGGGAGGCCTCAGACAGAATAAACGCTTGAACTTTATCCACGGTTTACAGGCAGCGGCTGTAAAGGTCTGTGTTGCTGTTGCTGCCATGTTAATGACCCAGCTTGGGGCGCTGCCGCCCGCCCGCCAGCCCGCCCGCCGGCAGCTTCTTCCAAAGAAAACAAATCTAAGTGAGTAACTCGATGTCCAGCAATGAGTTTTCCATTATAGAAAAATAAGTATAAATCTCTCCCAGTTGGGCAGCCGCACCGCGACGTCGGAGGCTGGTAAAGGGGTCAAGGGAGCTGGCTGCTTTGAACCCCTGAACCAGCCCATCCGAAAGAGGCGCCTTCTCTCTGTTAATTGCAAAATCAACAGATGAAAAATAAACCATGGTGCACGGGGCTCCTTTGCACCAAAGGAGAGAGGATCGGATGGAGGCAGCTGGGGAGGGAGGGGGTGGTGTCCCTTGAACTGACTCTCCATTACCTTTCCCACTCTGCCTCCACTGATAAAACCCCTTGAGTCATTGACCCGAGACACGCAGAGACATTAATCTTCAGCTCCAGGCCAGGCCTTGTAGTGTTGGGGGCATAAAGTGGAATCTTGAGCAGAGGTAACTGAATGCCTTGGAGGTTTTTTTTTTTTTTTTTAAAGGTTGTTCATAAATGTTCTGATTGTCTTTTTTTTTTTAAGATTAAAAAAAAATATGGACTGGTTTTAAAGTCTTTACTGAGTCTGTTACAATATTGCTTCTATTTTATGTTTTGGTTTTTTGGTCATGAGGAATGTGGGATGTTACCTCCCTGACTCGGGATCGAGCCTGCACCCTCTGCATTGGAAGACAAAGTCTTAACCTCTGGACCACCAAGGAAGTCTCTTGTTCTGATCGTCTTATCAGGACTTGTGGGGCCTTTAGGAAGCTGAGAAGTGGAGGCACCCCACCTTTGGTGAGGAATTTGGACCAAAGCATGGATGATGTGAGGTGCCTCAGTCGTGTCTGAATCTTTGCGATCCCATGAACTGTATCCCCCCAGGCCCCTCTGTCCATGGGATTCTCCAGGCAAGAATATTGGAGTGGGTTGCCATGCCCTCCTCTAGGGGAATCTTCCCTACCCAGGGATTGAACCTGCGTCTCTTATGTCTCCTGCTTTGGCAGGCGGGTTCTTTACCACCAGCACCATCTGGGAAGCTCCTAGGAGATGGGAAAGTGATGAACTGAGGAAGATATGGTGGAGAGGGCAAGAGAGAAGCTTGGAAGGGCTTGTCTCCGGTAGGGGGTGATGGTTGGGAGTATGGTGGAGAGGGGCAGGGACATAGTATCAGGGGAGGAAGGAGTCAGGTATCTGAGCCCCAGGAAGTGAACCCTAAGATGGGAGGGGTGGGGAGGGGGGTGATTCCTGAGTGATACTGGTTCTAGGGTCTGGAGCCCCCTCCTACCCTCATTCTTCATTCAGATGCAGAAGAAAGAGCTGAGGTGCTGCTTGGGTGTCACACTTTTCTCTCCTAAAATGGAATTTAATGAAGTGAAAGTGAAAGTTGCTCAGTTGTGTCTGATTTTTTGTAACCCCATGGACTATACAGTCCATGAAATTCTCCAGGCCAGAATACTGGAGTGAGTAGCCTTTCCCTTCTCCAGGGGATCTTCCCAACCCAGGGTTCGAACCCAAGTCTCCTACATTGCTGGCGGATTCTTTACCAGCTGAGCCACAAGGGAAGCCCAAGAATACTGAAGGGGGTAGCCTATCTCTTCTCCAGCGGATCTTCCCAACTCAGGAATTGAACCGGTGTCTAATATCCCCTGCCAAAATAGGTGTGCTTCTTTTACCCAAACACTTCGCTTTCTTCTCTGTATTTTCTCATTCTTTCCTCCTTGCCAAACCCCCTTCCTTCACTGGCTCCCCCACCCACTTCTTCTATGCCACCAGACAAGCGTCAAGCATCCATCCATCTGTCCATTCACTCACTCTGTCAATGTGGAACTCCTTCCAAAAGCCATTCTAGATGAGCAAGAGGCAGCATCTCTGTCCTGAAGCATCAGAGAAAAACTGGTGCCCAGTAAGTAGGAAAACGGAAGCAAGCAGCTGTGCCTGGGTGAGCCTGGAGGGGTGGGAGGTGGTAACAGCAGGCAAGGAGTCAAGGAGAGGAGGGTTTCCGAGCTGAAATGTGAAAACCAAAAAGAGTTCTCTGGGGAAGCAGGGGGGAAAGTATCTGACATGAAGAGGAAACACCGTGTGTGCTCAAAGACGAGAAGGTCATCCAGACAGAAAGAACAGAGCCAGAGGCAGGGTCAAGGCAGGATGGGGAGGGGGCCAGGCAGGCTCTGGTTGACGGGTTCCCCAGAGAGGATGGAGCAGAGGGTGGAGAGCAAGGATCCTTGCTGTGAGCTCGCAAGGCCTGGATCACAAAAAGGCCTGATGCACTCGATGAGGGGTTCAGATCTGATCCTCAGGATGGGGATCCACTTCTGATCCTGGAGGAGGTGGACCCACTGTGAGGCTTGGAGTGGGGGTAGGAGTGGGGACAAGATCCAACTAAAAAGAGGTCACTGGGGTTGTGAGATGCAGGGGTGTGGGATATGGGCTAGGTCACCATTGGTTTAGAGGCTGCCTGACTTCTAGGGTGAGACAACCGGGATTGAGTTAACCCAGAAAGGGGCAAAGAAGACAAAGCATCTAAAAAAGTGGACTTGTCTGGAGGAAGGTATGGAAAAAGCAGGGAGAGGAATTTCCTGGAATTCCAACAAGTCTAATCAACTCCTCCTCCGATTCCCTTCTTCCAGAGCTTTTCTCTCTAGTATATTTCAAGTTACTCCTCTTCAAGCTCCTCTCCCGTCTCTCTGCTTTCATTCATGTCTTCTCCAAGACTGCCCTCTCACCTGGATTAAGACTTTCCTGTTAACCTCGTGTTTCCTAACCATGTTCCCTGCCTACTCTCCCAGAATTCCTTCTCCGAATCTCATTTTTCCCCTTCATCTTTCTTTCCTTTTCCTGAACCCATGCTTTTCCCAGCTTGATGCCACGGTGGCAGCCGGGACGTGCTCCTGTTTGTAGAGGATGGACTGGCTTCCAGACTTTTGCCTTGGAGATGGGAGTGAAGTCTTCTCCTGGGAAACAGGATGGGGAAGATTTGGGCTGAGGAGGAGAGAAGGCCAGAAGGATGACATCAAGGGTGGATTTAAGGCAGCCATACAATTAAATGGGTCTTTCTTCCCTGAAATAGTCCTCTGGGAACAGATTCAGTGTGATCCCTGGAGATGTCCACATTCCATATCCTAAATTTGGGATCTTTTTAAATATGGGACAGATTGTAATTCCTTAGAGGGCAAGAGAGAATCGGCCTTTCCCCCACTTCCTCCCCAGCACTGCATGCTCCCCAGGGAGTAGGGGCACAGACTTCTGATTCCAGAAGCTTCATGAACGACCAGTGGAGGCTTCAGAGGAACCATGAGGAGTCATTTCTATGGTTTGGGTATTAACGAGTCCAGAGGAGGTTATTGAGAATCCTCTGTGTCTCCTCTAATTCTAGCATCAATCTCAGGAGGTAAATGCAGTCATAACTCCACTTTAGAGGCAGAGTAACTGAGGTTTGCGGGATCATGCCCAGTTCTGCATGAGTCCTCAGCCTTCTCCACTTGGTCACACACTCCTTCCACTATCAAGCTAATGTTTAGAAATAAGAGTAAAAGAAGAATAACCCACATTGTTGTTGCTGTTGTTCAGTTGCTAAGTCACGTCCAACTCTTTTTGACCCCATGGACCGTACCCCTTCAGGCTCCTCTGTCCTCCGCTATCTCCCAGAGTTCGCTCAAATTCATGTCCATTGAATCAATGATGCTATCTAACCACATCGTCCTTTGCCTCTTCCTTTGTCTCCTGCCTTCAGTCTTTCCCAGCATCAAGGTCTTTTCCGATTCAGCTCTTCACATCAGGTGGCCAAAGTATTGGAGCTTCAGCTTCAGCAACAGTCCTTCCAATGCATATTCAGGGAAGATCCCCTGGAGAAGGAAGTGGCAACCCACTCCAGTATTCTTGCCTGGGAAATCCCACGAACAGAGGAGCCTGGTGGGCTATAGTCCATGTGATTGAAAAGAGTTGGACACAGCTGAGCAACTAAATAACCCATATTAGTCTAATATAAACTTAAGTCCACTTTTTTTTCTTTCTCCTAAAATGTTAGAATTGGATCTCACTGTCTGAATTTCATTTTCAAACAGAGAATTAAAAACATTTCCCACAGAATTTTGATGCTTGTCTCCAGAAGAAATATGTGGTACCCTGAAAAGGTATTTGTTCATTTGTTTTCAAAGACAGCATTGAATAAAAACTTTGACTAACTCTACCTTTCAGCTCTTTCCCAAGACAGCTCCTCTGGGGAGCTGATCTTTGGAGGAGTATGTTGGAGTGATTTCCCAGACTTTCAGAAGGAGTAGAAGAAAACTGTCTACGCAGTGCCTGGAATGGGACCAGAAGCAGGCTTGATGGGAGGTAGCTGGAGATGGAAATAGACAAGGGAGTCCGAATTCAGGGTGCAGAAGATGAGAGATAAGTAGGATGGCTGCTGTCACAAAGCAACTAAGAATATGAGAGTGGCTTTGGGATAGTGAAGGACAGAGGCTGGAAGGACCTTGAGTGGGGGAGAGTTAGTAAAAATTCAAGGGGTCTCAAGGAGGCTGTTAGCAGAAACCTGGTGCCCCTCGAGAAAGCTATTTATCAAGGATTAAAGAAAAATTCGGGAAATGTTATCAGCAACTAGAGAGAAGAGGATCCATTATGCAGAGGCAGAACGTTTAGCAACACTCTATGGGGAAAACAGAAAGCGTGCTCCGTGAGTTGGGTGGTCTAGCCGCGATTTCCAGGGAGGGTTAAAGGTCACCCTGACTTCTCTTTTATAAAGACATTTGATGTGGACCATTTAAAAAGTCTTAATTGAATTTGTTACAATATTGCCACTGGGTTTTTTTTTTTGTTGTTATGTTTTGGTTTTTGGCCGTGAGGCATGTTGGATCTTAGCTCCCCAACCAGGGGTTGAACCCGCAGCCCCTGCACTGGAAGGTGAAGTCTTAACCACTGGACTGCCAGGGAGGTCCCCTACCCTGACTTCTTCTTGCTGTTTATATTAAAATTTGAGGGGAAAGAGATAAGCTCCAGAAAACACAAAAGTTAAGTAAGTGTAAGGGTGGCAGAATCTGCAGAGTTTGGAAAGTCTCCTGCCTCTCCAGATGGAAAGAAGTGTTAAATCCAGAACAGCTTCTGGACAAAAGTAAAATTCAGAAAAGCACGGTGTAAAGATAAAAGCAAGAGCACACTTGTAAAGTCCTTTGTTAAGACCTTGGAAAGATTTAAAGGAACGCCTTAGAGAACTCTGCATTTGAAAATAAAAATGAAAACAAGCAAACAAAATCCAGGACTTTCAAGAATCCTTGGTAGCTTTGGCAGAAGCCCAAGGTAGAGAAAGATTTGTTCTCAAGAAGATTTGTGGATATGACTTTTTATTTTTTTAATGTCACGAAACACAATAAGATTCATAGGAATTTTCCAAAGGTTTAAGAAAATTGTACAAGCAGAAACACCACTAGCTTGGACTGGAAGAAACAGAGAATATATCAAAGAAAAAAGTTTCAGCTCAAAAAATGACTCTTCCATGAAGCCTCCCCAGTTTCTTAGCTCAAGTTAATAGCTACATTTTCTATCTTTCTGTAGGATTTGCTATGGCCCTTATGACCCTGAACGAAAATGCTTTACATACTTTCTTCCTCCCCACCTGGCCCATGAGTTCAAAAGTGGTGGGGATAATGTTTTATCATTTTTGTTGTTTATCCAAAATTAATGCAAAATTAATACAGATGCTCAACCAATATCTGATGGTAAACCAATAAGTGATGGAATAAAAGTTTTGATGAAGGAGAACGAGTGGAGAAAATCTAAATGGTATGCTTACCAACCAAGGCATAGACAGGAAGTTTGATAAAGTCCTGTCCTGGAGGTCAGTGGCACTGACTTGGAGTTTGGGAAATCTGAATACACTTCCCAAGTGGTGAATAAGCACAGTGAAGGAGTAGCTTCATCTTTGGGGGATGGCCTGGGCACCGTGTTCTCTTCGATATGTAATTCGTGACTTGCATCTAAGTTTGTTCAGCATTTGGCAACACACTATAGAACATTAAAGGACACCCGAGGATTCTGGAAATCTGAGCACCAAATTCCCAGAGACCATCTCAGGCTTAAAATCTTCTGTTAGGAGAAACCAGCTTGGAAACTTATGTTAAAATCTGTGAGACCAGAGAGTGATGGTCATTCTTTGTTGCTGCTGGCACATATCGTTCATTAATATTTTTAAAAGATTGACTATTGGCCTATGGGAAGGAAGAAGAAGGGAAGAGGAAGTTTTAGAAATTGTCTCAGTTCAGTTCAGTCACTCAGTCATGTCTGACTCTGCGACCCCATGAATCGTAGCACGCCAGGCCTCCCTGTCTATCACCAACTCCCGGATTTCAAGTCGGTGATGCCATCCAGCCATCTCATCCTCTGTTGTCCCCTTCTTCTCCTGCCCCGATCCCTCCCAGCATCAGAGTCTTTTCCAATGAGTCAACTCTTCGCATGAGGTGGCCAAAGTACTGGAGTTTCAGCTTCAGCATCAGTCCTTCCAAGGAACACCCAGGACTGATCTCCTTTAGGATGACTGGTTGGATCTCCTTGCAGTCCAAGGGATTCTTAAGAGTCTTCTCTAACACCACAGTTCAAAAGCATCAATTCATCAGTGCTCAGCTTTCTTCACAGTCGAACTCTCACATCCATACATGACCACAGGAAAAACCATAGCCTTGACTAGACGGACCTTTTTTGGCAAAGTAATGTCTCTGCTTTTCAACATGCTATCTAGGTTGGTCATAACTTTCCTTCTAAGGAGTAAGCATCTTTTAATTTCATGGCTGCAGTCACCATCTGCAGTGATTTTGAAGCTCCCAAAAACAAAGTCTGACACTGTTTCCCTATTTCCCATGAAGTGATGGGACCAGATGCCATGATCTTGGTTTTCTGAATGTTGAGTTTTAAGCCAACTTTTTCACTCTCCTCTTTCACTTTCATCAAGAGGCTTTTTAGTTCCTCTTCACTTTCTGCCATAAGGGTGGTGTTATCTGCATATCTGAGGTTATTGATATTTCTCCCGGCAATCTTGATTCCAGCTTGTGCTTCTTCCAGCCCAGCGTTTCTCATGATGTACTATGCATATAAGTTAAATAAGCAGGGTGACAATATACAGCCTTGACGTACTCCTTTTCCTATTTGGAACCAGTCTGTTGTTCCATGTCCAGTTCTGACTGTTGCTTTCTGACCTGCATACAAATTTCTCAAGAGGCAGGTCAGGTGGTCTGGTATTCCCATCTCTTTCAGAATTTTCCACAGCTACTCCACATTCAAGGTTAGGAGAGGGGACCTCATCCAAGGTAAGGAGCAGTGGCTGCACTTTGCTGGAGCAGCTGTGAAGAGATACCCCATGTCCAAGGTAAGAGAAACCCAAGTAAGACGGTAGGTGTTGCGAGAGGGCATCAGAGAGGGCAGACACACTGAGAAATTGTCTAATGTTGCTTAAATGGGTAGGATTTTTTTAATGAATAGTGTGAGTTTATAGGGAGCTTCCCAGATGGCCCAGTAGTAAAGAATCCTCCTGCCAACGCAGGAGATCCAAGAGGCGTAGGTTTGATCCCTGGGTCGCAAAGATCCCCTGGAGAAGGAAGTGGCAAATCCCATGGACAGAGGAGTCTGGAAGTCTGCAGTTCATGGGGTCCCAAAGAGTCAGACATGACTGATCGACTGAGCACTCACATACATAAGTTTGTAGAGTGGGTGTGATATTGTAGGAGAGGTTTTATGCCACTAGAACAGTGATGTCCAATGGCTGTGTCCATCGGACCTTTGTTCAGAAGGCCGCCTTTATCCAGATGGCACTTTGTCCTCCCATAATTCTTAGTAAGACTCCCTTCTGAGAGAGTCTGAGACGGAAGCCCATGCCTCCTGTTGTCATGGGAACCTCATTCGAATTCCAGGAGAGTTTTGAGGAGAGATGATTCATGTTGAGCCCAAAATAAGATTTATTGAAATGATTGATATTTCTGTTCTTTTTCTGTCTCTCCCTGTGGGAATCTCAAGATCAAGACCTAAGAATTATCACAAATACCCGAATACGTATATTCTCAACACTACAGAACTCATACAATGACAATGTTGGGGGACACTTGCAAGATGCATCTTAAGAGGGGCTGGCAAGGCCTCTCCCCAAACCCTAAAGCCCCCCTTTTGACTCAAAGCTGCCATTGGCTAGTTCCAGTTCAGTGGCTTTGTGAAAATGAGAAAAGTCTCCTTCCTCAGGGGGACACCCCTCTGTGCCGGGGGGCATGGCTTGGTAAACAGAGAGCAGATGGGTTTATGACCTCACTCATCCCCTCAGGTTCAACTTCTACGTCAAAAACAAGCCACACAGTCGTAGATGCCACTATGGAGCCCAAAACTCCACCTTTGGGGTCCAATCTATGTGCTCGGATGAGAACATCATCCTCCACTTAATCAAGTGCCAGCATGCCCGGATACTGAACACCTGTCCAGCACCTGTCGGCCATCGACCGCTGCATTCTCTTTACCAAATGACAAGTAGTGACAGGGACAGGAAGGGGACACCGGCCAGAGACCTGAGCTGTGGGAGGCCCCCGGGGAAAAGACTCATTGTGGGAGGAACTGGAAGCCACCTGGGACCTGAAGTTCAGGGAAGAGGGTGGGAGCAGTGGGGTGGAATGGAAGGTCAGTGGGACCAGACCACAGTCACCTGTTTCTTTTTTAAAAAAATTGTTTTCCAAAGTTTAAAATGTTATTTTTATATTTTCTAATATTTGAAAATTTGCAAAACTGATTTCCTTTTCATCATTTTAATGTGGCTACTAGAAACTTTCAAATTGCATTTGTGGTTTGCATCATATTTCTATTGGATGACACTGGTCTGGAACTCAGTGCCTGGCACTTAACTAAAGGTGCTTGTAAATGTGATTTGAAATGAAACAAAACAGAATGTACCACAACTACATGTCTCAGAGCTGACTGATCACTCTCTTTAGACTGTACGGCTACATCTTCATGGCTACTGTTTGCTGTCCTCTTTTTTCCGCAAAGCTTTGTTGAGATTCAGTTGACATACACCACTGTATGTCAGTTGAAGGTGTACAACATAATGGTTTGATGTATATATATTGTGAATTTTGTTCTCCTCTTCAAAAATTCATAGTTGCTTAGCACAAAAGATCAAGCCAATAAGCCAAAAGATAGTTACAGGTATTTTTGTCTTTAAATAAAAAATCCCCTTTGCTCCCCTCCCTCATTTCCTTCTCTAGGAGCTACCACAATCACTCAGGTTCAGTGAGATGGCTCATATCACGAGGAGAAATGAAAATTTACCAACTTTGGGCCGTTTCTATAGACACTGAAATTGATTCAAGACTATGAGTTGTCAAAACTCCAAATCCCTAGGGATCTGGTGGCTAAGACTCTGCGCTCCAAGGCAGGGGGCCCCAGTTTGATCCCTGTTCAGGGAACTAGATCCCTCATGCTGCAATTAAGACCTGGAGCTGCCAGATAAATAAAAAAATATTTTCAAATCCTCCAAACCCTTCCCTTCGAAGCCCTTACCTGGTTCAAAGTCTGTCTATGAGAAAACAGAGCAGAGAGCAGAGTATTTCACGATCTTCTGTTAAATGAAGTTAAATGAATAAAGCTTTGAGTTCAGATTAGGAATGTGGAGGAAATAGCAATTTGGAGAAAATTTTAGTGGTTTTTTTTTTTTTTTCTTTCTGAATCACTAAGAAGAAGAAATCTCACATAAATTAAATTTCGGGTTTTCAGAAATCTGTGATGACTCCTGGCACCAGGGGGCAAATTTCTAGGAATTAAATGGGATGATAACTCCTTATTTGCTTCTGAATTCTCTCCCCCAGGTTTTCCACGTGTAGCTTATACCCAACACGTGCCCTGTGTCAGACACAAGAGCCCTGCCGTGAGGAAGCTGGACCGGGGGTGGGGGGTGGGCCTGTGGGAGAGAGGAGATCCCATGGGCTGGGCTTTGGAAGAGGGGGTCCCTGCTGGAAGGGGATGTAGACAGGCACCAGAGGAGACTGTGGTTTTAGGCATTTTTTTGTTTGTTTAATTACTTGTTAGAATGGATTGCATTTCTCTCCCCAGAAGAGATACAGATTTGAGATGAATTTTAGATGTTTTTAAAACAAAAATGCTACTCAGTTGAATTTGCTGTTTTTGCCGGAGCTGTGCAACTGAGCTGGAGGAAAAGACAGCATAAGCAACTCCTGCCAGACTGAAGCCCTTTTTGCTTCTTCTGTGTCACAGAGTCTCCATTCTGTTCCCAAGGAAGAAACCATATCCTCAAGGATTCCCGAAAAGCTAGACAATTAGGTAAATATTTTTGCTCAATAAACATGCCATTTGGTACCACTTTCCCTGACAAATTATCTTTCCCCTGTCTAAAAGGGAGTAAAAAAAAAAGGTAACCTTTATCCTGAGATGGATTCATAATGAATAGAAAGATACAACTGGGTTTGTACAGCGTTATTGGTACAACATTTAAACACACTGGAACTTGAAGTCACTAAGCTTTTTCCATCATATTTTTAACTTTTCTAAAAATAAAAAAAATAGAGCTCAGGCTAACTGACTTCTTTAAGAGAATACCCTGATATTGAGGAAGGAAGTGAGACAGCTGGTCCCTAATCATTTTCTTTTTTGGCCTCAAGGCATGTGGGTTCCCCAACCAGGGATTGAATCTGTGCCCCCCTGCAGTGGAAGCTCAGGTCTTAACCACTGGATCTCTAGGGAAGTCCTGGTTGCTAGTGATTTTGCCTTAAAAGTTGTAAAAGCCACATTTTTACAAAAGGAATATGGGCTGTCTTAACTAGCTTCATGCAGAGTTAGTGTGATGGCCATGATGTAAGACAGTCTTTGTGGAAAAACTGTCTCCACTGTTTTCCCTTTATTTCTAAATGCACTGGAGCACTTCACAGTTGCTCAGAGCAGGTCCTTAGATAAACAGTGAACCACAGAGATAACACTATGGCAGTAAACCGCATATGCTGTGACTACTCAGTCTTTCTCACCTTATGATTGACTGGTTCATTCATTCATTCATCCACTCATTCACTCAGTCACATGTATCGAATGCCTTTTATAGAGAAGAAATAAATAACTTAGCCTGTAGGAACTGAAGCCAACTTCCCAGGTAAAGAGGCTTTTGGTCAAGGTCTTGGAGATTACAGATGCGGCAGAATGGCCATCCCAACATAAGGAACAGCATATGTAAATACACAGAATGAGAGCCGGTTCTGTGATCAGGGAGGGAGGAGCAGGAAAGTTCAAATCAGTGGGATACAGGATGCTCACAGTGAAGTGGACTGCACTTGGTTACAAAAGACCTCGAACTCCAGCCTAAGGGGTTTATATTTTAATTTCTAGGAAAAAGATGACACGAAACAGACTTTCAAGTTGACCCCCGTTCATTTTTTATTTCTCCATATTCCCTGTGCTCTAAGGACAAAACGATGAAAAAAGTATAAAAAAAAAAGAAAAAAAAACCCTAATAAGATGTAGCCAAATTAAAAAAAAGAAAAAGAAAAAAATGTCTTTGTGGATCAATCCCACCAGGGAGGAGAGATGAAGTCATGAGACTGGCAGGCAGCAGAAAGGAGCCTGGCTCCTCTGGGGTGACAGAGGCTAAGTGTCCATGAAAAGATTGGTGGAAACTGGCTTACTGTCCAAAGACAAGGTCTGACTCTCCCAGAAGCTGTGGGATGAGGGAGCTGAGACCCAGCCTTCCAAAAGGGAACTGACCCAGGTTTCTTGAGTGACTCTGAAATGTTCATCGCCATGGGGCAGGAGACCCCAGAAAACTATTGTAAACCTGGCTATGGGCAGAGGCTGCAGGGAGCTGGGGGGGAGCATCCACAAAGCTTTTCGGTCGGGTGCAAGAGAGTGCAAACACACAGAACAGAAAGCCTCCTGTGAAAAGTAAGTGTGAGTCACTCGGTGTCTGACTCTTTGCGACCCCCTGGACTGTAGCCCACCAGGTTCGTCTGTCCATGGGACTTTCCAGGCAAGAATGTTGGAGTGGGTTGTCATTCCCTTCTCCAGGGATGTCACAAAGAAGATTTTAATGGTTTTCAAAGAGGTGGTTTTATTGTTTGTGTATTTATTTATTTATTTTTAGTAAGTGGAGGAAAAAAAGGTTGTTGGCTTAAAAAATGCTCTCCTAAATAACTTCTGGGTTCAGAAGAAATCATAATGAAAAGTCCAAAATCATCTAAATAAAAGTTAAACATAAATACATATGATGCCATTAGACTTGTAAGGTTCAGTTAAGGCCTACATTTATAAAAAGAAAGAAAGGTAAAAAGTAAATGAGTTTATAGTCAATTCAAGAAGCAAGAGGTGGGGTAAAAACCAGAAAGAGCCTAAAAAGGGAAGGAAGGAAAAAATAAGGGTGAATGAGAAAACTAACAATACAAAAGATCAATAAAATTAAAATTTGATTTTTTGAATAAAAGAAAAATGTCTCATAAGGATAGTAAAGAAAAAGGCACCAAACAATAATTCAGAGAACCAAAAGGGGACCAGATCCACTTTATCTCAGAATGGAGAGTAAACAGATCATAAGAGAAAATGATACATCTATGCAAATAAGTTTGAAAAGTCAGAAGAAAGAATCAAGTTTCTTTTTATAATGGAGTAAAGGGAGAATAAAGGCCACACTCTCTTGGCCTAGTTTATTAAGTTTGTTTTTTTTTTAAAGATCACAAGTCAATGATAAACGTTATTGAATGCTTTTTCTTTACCTCTTGTGAAAAGCATACATTTCCACCCCACTTTGCCTTCTGATGATGGCGCAACATGACTATAAGAACCTGAATCTCTGAGATGTCGCAAACGGACTGGATTTCTTGAGCATGAAAAATAATTTTCTACCTTATTTAATCCTCTATCATTTAGTCTTTTTGGGTTCATCTCAGCTAAGCCTAATTCTAACTGATACAAAAAGGGAACACATTAACTTAGTGAAGATTATTTATTAAAATATATTACAAAAATCACACATAATAATCTGAGTGAGACCACCCTGGAGCTGTGCTCTGGGGGGCCTTGAGAGGAGAAATACAATTAGTCAGGAGGCAGCAGGACTACACTCTCTAAACGGTTTCTCTTCCGTCCTGTACCCAAAGTCTTAGCTAATATAATCAGATCAAGAACTTAAAAACCAAAGGAAAATGGTTTTTATTAGCAGATAATATGATTGTCCGTGGGGCTTCCCTGGAAACTCAGCTGGTAAAGAGTCTGCCTGCAACGCAGGAGACCCCGCTTTGATTCCTGGGTCGGGAAGTTCCCCTGGAGAAGGGATAGGATACCCACTCCAGTATTCTTAGCCTTCCCTGGTGGCTCAGACAGTAAAGAATCTGCCTGCAATGTGGGAGACCTGGGTTCGATCCCTGGGTTGGAAAAGATCCCCTGGAGAAGGAAATGGCAACCCACTCCAGTATTCTTGCTTCGAGAATCCCAATGGACAGAGGAGGAGGAGGAGGAGGAGGAGGAGGAGGAGTCCTGGAAGGCTACAGTTCATGGCGTCGCAAAGAGCCAGACACGACTTAACACAGCATAGCATAATAGCCCATAAGATATCTTATAAACTTTTGTAATAAATGAATGGCTGCTAAGCTGGATGTAAGATCAACAAACACATTGGTAGCCTACCTAATCACCAGTATTAGACAATTAAGAATGTAATTTTTTTTAAAAAATGTCTTATTCACAAAAATGAAGAAGATGCTTGTGGAGATGATGGACTGTTATCGAAAGAGATGATAAAAACACACGGTATATTAATTAGGATTCTTTCACATGCAAGTAACACATGGCAACAAGAAATGCCTTAACTCTATGAATGTTTGTTATTCTTTGTAACAAGAAGTCCAGGATCAGCAAGTGCAACACAAACCTGTCATCAGACGCTCGGTATCCTTCCATCTTTCTGCTGCACAGCTTCTGCCTTCAGATTGGTCCTCCTGTGAAGTCTCCTTCGTACAGCCTCATTCTGAAGGAAGTAAAGGAAGCATCTCTTCACACATCCATGTATGTCAAACTGTTCTCGCAGAATGTCGCACACACGAGATTAAGCTGTGCGGTCATGCTACCAGCAAGGGATGCTGGGAAGGCATCTCATATTTTCAGTCTCTATCGTGGGAAGTGTACTCTGCCAATAAGAAAGTGAGTGGGGGGACTTTCCTGGTTGTCCAGAGGTTAAGACTTCACCTTCCAACGTGGGGGCTGTGGGTTTGATCCCTGGTCAGGGAGCCAAGATCCCACATGCCTCATGGCCAAAAAACCAAAACATAAAACAGAAATAACATTGTAACAAATTCATTAAAGACTTTTAAAAATGGTCCACATTAAAAAAAAAAATCTTTGAAAAAGAAAGGGGGTGCAGTAGAGTAGATTACTAATGAAGAGGTCACTTATGCCCCCAAATAAATGGATGGGGAGACCCAATTGTATTAAAGCTCCCCAAATTTAAATCTATGAATTTAGGACAACTGCAATCAAAAGGGAAATGAGTTTGTTCCGAGGCAGTTGAAAAGGTCATACAAAAATTAATACGGGAAGGGGAAAAAAAGGGCCAAGAATAGCTCAGACAATTTTGGAAGGGAAAAAAAAAATTAGGGCACTTGTCCTACCACCTTGTAAATCAAAACACCTTGTAAAGCCATAATAACTAAAGGTGAGAACACTTATGTCAACACCCACTTCACAAAGCTGTTACAAGAATCACATTATAAGGTCTACATGAAAAATGCTTTGTTGACTGTAAAATGCCGTCAGGGTGCGAGTCAGTACAGAGGACAAAGATGTACATTGCATCTCTGAGCTACAGTACTTCCTCCAGCAGTGAAATTAATAACATTGACTTCTTTGCTCCTTACCTGCCGTAAATCTTCCTGTGAGCAGGGTCAAGGGAGGGCAGGAAAGAAGCATGAAATCGTCCACTTGGAAGGAGTCCCAGAAGTTATTATTCCAGTCTCCCACTCTGAGGAGGAGCCCTACCTACAAATTCCAGCCCCAGGTGGCCATCCTGTCTCGGCTTGAACACTTTCCGTGATGGAAGGGTTACTCCCTCTCAAACCCTGCTGGTCCATGGGCAGGCGGCAGGCATCGATACAGATGGAGCTTAAAGCAGACTCACTCCAGCCTTTTCCCACTTGCCTTACTTCAAGAACAACACAAAACACATGTATTCCCTTGGTCACCAGGGCCTTTCCCTGGCATAAACATTCTCAGCTTTTTAACTGTCCCTCTAAGACCCTTCCCTAAACATGCTGACCTTCCTGGGGTGCCCACTCCTTTGTCAATATTCTTCTCAAATCTTGTGTCACTTCCCTGCCCCTACCTCCGAATGGAAACAAGAATGAATCAGTTTAAACAAATTAAGGCATAGTCCTAAGACAATGGATTATCCATGAAAACTGTGTTTTCAAAGAACATATAATGAGTTGGGGGGAGGGATTCAGGATATGATGTTAATTTAAAAAAAGAGAATATAAACTCTACCTAAGCTACATTGTAAATTCTTCCTTCCATATGCCTCCATCTCACACACAAAAAAGACTTGAAGGACACTCGAAAACTAGTAATTATCCTGAAATGGTGACAATTAGATCATTTTTGTTTTCTCCTTTTCAACTTCCTACATTTCTAGGTTTTCTACCACAACTGTACTTTTCTTTCGCAATTTAAAAAAATTACACACACACACACACAAAATTACAGAGGCCCACAAAGCTGAATGTGAAGGAGAAACATGGCGCTTGGAACGAACTCGGATGCTCTGATGCAGGTGGCCTGTGGCACGCTCACCATCTTGGTGTGGCCGTGACAAACATCAGTATTTTTGCAGCCATATCAGAATTTTGGGCTCACACTGAGCTTTTTATTAACTAAAATCATCAAAAAAAATTTTTTTTTCACATGAATTCTTTGTCAATAGTTTGAGTAACCGAGTCGTGTTTTGAAAATCAAAATGAAAATCTTTCATTTTCCCCCATTAAATTCCACGTGTTTGTTTTGGCTCCTTGCTCAGCAAACTGTATCCTGCTGAGTATTACTTGTGTGTCTCCGTCTTATGTCAACTCTCATTTATCTGTTGGCGTATCTGACACATCACTGAAAGGTATTTAGCAGAACCAGTCCCCACACAAGGATCGGAGGCTTCTGGCCCTGTACCTGCTTTCTTTGGATGACTCGACTCAATCCTTCAATGCTTTCTCTATACCCTGGTTTGCCTAGCTGTGCCTTGCCCCAACTGGAGATCATCTCTAATCCTTACCTATTCATCTTACCATAAGAAACTTTGCCCAAACCCTTGCTGAAAGACTCCGTACCTCTGGGAAAACTGGTGGGTTTTGATAAGCTTTCAAAAAAGAAAAAGCTGTGAAATGATGTTCAAGTCGTCATTGGACCATAAAGAAGGCTGAGCACCGAAGAACTGATGCTTTCGAACTGTGGTGCTTGAGTCCCTTGAACAGCAAGGAGATCCAACCAGTCAATCCTCAACGCAATCAACCCTGAATATTCATTGGGAAGATTGGTGCTGAAACTGAAGATCCGATACTTTGGTCATCTCATGCGAAGAGTTGACTCACTGGGAAAGACCCTGATGCTGGGAAAGATTGAAGGCAAGAAGAGAATGGGACAACAGAGGGTGAGTTCTTTGCATGGCATCACCGACTCGATGGACATGAGTTTGAGCAAACTCCAGGAGATAGTGAAGGACAGGGAAGCCTGACGTGCTGTAATCCATGGAGTGGCAAAGAGTTGGACACTACTGAGTGACTAACATTTTTGAAGCGATTACAAGCTAACTCTTGAAAACCCAGGTTAAGGTTTGCTGGGGCTCAAAGTTAAACTCAACAGTGAAGACTTCCCAGAACCTACACGTTCCCCCTGTTGACAACTCGGACTGCCCCTTATCGCAAATCCCTTGGCACCACTCCTGAGATTCCTGAGAGATTACTGACAATGATTCTGTGACGAAATCTTCAGGTTCTTTCTTCCTTGGGGATGAAATGTGTCAGGGCCTGGAGATCTGAGCTCATTTAAAGAGACTGGGTATTTCTTGCCCAGAGGGCTTCAAGCCTCTTAACAGTTTCCTCTTAACCAGGTTGAAGATCTTGGAGACAGTGGAGATGGCAGCTCGGTAGGAGGGGAACTGCTCTGCTTTTATCTGTCATCTGCTTACCCAACCTGCCCCAAGCACTGGACTTGGCCCTTCCCTGTTCTCCCTGCTCAAAGTACACTCACACAAAGTTTTTCTCACTGTTTCAGAGCACTTCTTGCAAGTCCCAGCTAGATTCTGAGTCCCAGCCTTGCTAACACCATGGTTGGACACCCATGATAGTCTTTGCTGTTCTTCTCTGGCTCTGTGCTTCTCCCTGGCACTTTTGGAAAGTTCCTTTCAGAACCTAACGCTTCTGAAGGGCTTCCTTTGTTAACTCTGGGTCTTCCCTCTGTTTTATCATTGAGATCACAGGCGGTTGTACTGTCAGAATTTAATTTCGGGAAGAATTTTTTTTTTTAATTGAAGTATTTGGACAGCAAGCAGATCAAACCAGATAATCCTAAAAGAAATAAGTCCTAAATATTCATTGGAAGGACTGATGCTGAAGGTGAAGCTCCAATACTTTGGCCACCTGATTCAAAGAACTGACTTATTGGGAAAGACCCTGATGCTGGGAAAGACTGAGGGCAGGAGGAGAAGGGGACGACAGAGGATGAGATGGTTGAATGGCGTCACTGACTTGATGAACATGAGTTTGAGCAAGCTCCAGGAGTTGGTGATGAACAGGGAAGCCTGGTGTGCTGCAGTCCATGGGGTCACAAAGAGTCGGACACGACTGAGTGACTAAAATGAACTGATAGTAGATTTACAATGCTGTGTTAGTTTCAGGTATACAGCAAAGTAATTCAGTTGTAATATATATGTATATGTATATAGTCTTTTCAGGTTCTTCTTCATTATAGTTTATTATAAGATATTAAATATAGTTTCCTATAGTATACAGTAGGACCTTGTTGTGTATCTATTTTATATAGTGTATACCTGCTAATCCCAAACTCCTAATTCCTCCCTCCCCATCTCCCTTCCCCTTTGGTAGCCATAAATTTGTTTTCTATGTTTGTAAGTCTGTTTCTGTTTTATAGATAACAGAAACACTTGTATCATTTTTTTTACAAGATCATTTGTATCATGATTTTAGATTCCACATATAAGCGACATCATATGATATTGACTGACTTCATATAATATTCAAGTAAGTGACATCATATGATATTGACTGACTTACATCACTTTTGATGAAAACCTCTAGCTTCATCCACGTTGCTGCAAATAGCATTACTTCATTCCTTTTTATGACTGAGTAATAGTCCATCATGTTTGTATATATTATCACATCTCCTTTATCCATTCCTCTGTCTATGGACATTTAAATTGCTGGAAGAATGTTTCTTTAATACCTCTTCTGTTCTTTTACCCTTTAAACAATGAAACACAGGCATAATAAAGCAAGACACAGGAACAACAGCAAATTAGAAGCTCCTCTTGAGGTTTGCTTCTCTTCACAGATGCACACGAGGTCTGCAGAACCACTAGGATTGGGCACTAAGGCTCCTCATGGTCCGTTTTCCTAGAAAAACATATGATGAATGATGAAAAGTGATGCTTAACTTGCTTCAGATAAAAATGTGGAGGAGCCATTCCTTCCTATTTATTGGGCACAAGAAAGAGGGGAAAGGGCAGAGATGGAGAAAGAGGGGAAATTAGTATTGGGTACCAACCTCCTGGTTTCAGTTACTCTTCATATCAATCCTGGAAGTACTGTCCCAATTTTATAGATGGAAAAAATGAAACTTAAATTACTTGAAATAACTTTGTCTGTGATCCAGTAGGCAGAGTCAAGGGTTGAACCCAATCCGTATGATGCTAAAGCTCATGCTTTTTCCTACATAACAGGTCGTAGGTAAGTAAGCAGTTCGCAGGACAATTCAGACCAGAGATGTGTGTGTGTGTGTGTGTGTGTGTATTTGGACAACTGGTATTTACATTTTTTGAGTATATTGCCAACATTTATATTCCATGCCTCTCTTCTCCCCACTCCTGTGTCCACAAGTCCGTTTCCTACATCTGAGTCTCTGTTCCTGCCTTGAAAATAGGTTCATCTGTACCATCTTTCTAGAGTCCACGTATGTGTGTTAATATACAATATTTTGCTTTTCTCTTTCTGACTTACTGCACTCTGTATGACAGATTCTAGGTCCATCCACGTCTCTACGAATGACCCAATTTTGTTCCTTTTAATGGCTGAGTAATATTCCATTGTTTTCCCACATACTTCTAAATCTGGATGCAAATGTGTGTCTCTGGGGGGTGTTCTAACAGGGCTCTATTCAGTGTGAGAAGTCTGACAATTACCTCCTGGGGATGCCACCTTCGAGGCTAGACCTTGCAACATTAGGGGAATAATAACACATTGTGCTTTGGGTCCTAAAACATCTTCTTAGAAGCACCTCACAAAGGCCTTCATGGATGCACAGAGTTAAGACCTTTAGCCACAGTAGACGGAACTGCTTCACGCCCCCCTCCTTCCAGGCATGTCTCTGATGTTCTTAGGGAAGTTTCATTGATTGGAGCTCAAGTGCCAGTGAATACGCTGGGAAAGGATTTATGTTTTTCTTACATTTTAAAGATGCTTGTATTTGTTTATTTATTTATTTATGTTGTTGTTCAGTTGCTACATTGTGTCCAACTCTTTTTGACCCCTTCCTCTGTCCCTGGATTTACCAGTCAAGAATACTGGAGTGGGTTTCCATGCCTTTCTGCAGGATCTTCTTCCTTCCTGACCCAGGGATCAGACCTGCATCTCCTGCATTGGCAGGCATATTCTTTATGCCTGAGCCACCAGGAAAAGAAAGAAAGAAAATAAAGAAAGTGAAGTCGCTCAGTCATGCTGACTCTTTGTGACCCCATGGACTATAGCCTACTAGGTTCCTCTGTCCATGGGATTTTCCAGGGAAGAGTACTGGAGTGGGTTGCCATTTCCTTCTCCAGGGTTTCTTCCTGACCCAGGGATTGAATGTGGGTCTCCCACATTGTAAGCAGACGCTTTACCATCTGAGCCACCAGGGAAGCCTTAACTTATGCATTGATTAATTTATTCATCAATTCATTAAAGTGGAGAAAATAAAGTTAAAAAAAACACTTAATGCAACAGCCATTTTCATGTAATAAACTAGATATTGCTGGAATATCCCTGATGGTCAGTGGTTAAGACTTAACCTTCCAATGCAGAGGGCTTCCCTGGTGGCTCCAATGGTAGAGAATCTGCCTTCAATGCAGGAGAGCCAGGTTTCCCTGGGTCAGGAAGATCCCCTAGAGAAGGGAATGGCTACCCACTCCAGTATTCTTGTCTGGAGAATTCCATGAACAGAGAAGCCTGGTGGGCTACAGTCCTTGGGATAGCAAAGAGCTGAACATGACTGAGTGACTAACATTTTCATTTTCCAATGCAGAGGTTGCGGGTTTGATCCCTGGTTGGGGAACTAAAATCCCATATACCTCATGGCCCAAAACCAAAACATAAAACAGAAGCAATATTGCAACAAACTCAATAAAGACTTTAAAAAATGATCTGCACAAAAAATTCTGAAAAAAAAAAAAAAAAAAAAGCCCAGATATTGTTGATAGTAAGTGAAATATGCCAGTCCTGGGCTTGACATGCGTGATCAGCTTTAATCTTCAGAACAAACAGATGAGGTAGGTATTTACTGTCCCTGTTTGATAAATGCACAGAAGGAAGTTCAGAGACATTCATGGGCTCAAGACCAAGAGCTGGTAAAGGGGAGAGCCAGGGTCCCAAGCCCCAGCTACTCTCCTGAATGCTTGTTTCTAAATCTTGATAACCCTTGATGGTGTTTAATGAGCAATTTTTTTCTTGTGGCCACCATGGTGATGCTGCTGCTGCTGCCAAGTCGCTTCAGTTGTGTCCGACTCTGTGCGACCCCATAGACGGCAGCCAACCAAGCTCCCCGGACCCTGGGATTCTCCAGGCAAGAACACTGGAGTGTGTTGCCATTTCCTTCTCAAATGCATGAAAGTGAAAAGTGAAAGTGAAGTCGCTCAGTCGTGTCCGACTCTAGCGACCCCATGGACTGCAGCCTACCAGGCTTCTCTGTCCATGGGATTTTCTAGGCAAAAGTACTAGAGTGGGGTGCCATTGCCTTCTCCGTGGTGATGAGAAGGGCATAAATCCTGCATCATTCCTTCTCCTCCTGCACCAGTGATGCCCTAGTTCCAGGAGGCCCTGGACCACTTGCAGGCCTCAGCCTCTGGAGAACCTCTGGGGGTGGAAGGAGGCAGGAACAGAGCCCCCTGCTGGTGGGAGGCCAGATGTGCAGACGCTCAGGAGCTCACAAGGCAGCCTAGTCCATCCTGGGGTCCCTGGAAGTGTGAGGTTAGCCTCTGGTTGCTCAGGAGGAAGGAGACTGTGATCTCACCCACCTCCCTGGAAAGGTCCAGCCGGGGAGTGGGCAGAAAGGAGCTGTCCTTCCCAGGCATTGGAGACCAAGCCGGAGGAGAAGGGAGGAACCGTGTAGCAGCCAGGATCCAGGCGAGGGGCTCCCTGGAATTTGCAGCCTGGAGGGCTGGGGGTGGGGTGGGGTGAGGATCAGGGGTTCAGGCATGGGAGGGATAAGGTTGGCTTCCCAGGCATAGGATTTCCCAGGGAAAGCACTTCCTCCACTCTAAGTGACAAGGTGAGCAGTGGTGTTTGGGAACTAGAGGAGCTGCGGCTTAGGTGCTGTATTTTCTGGACGATTGCTACATGAAAGGGCTCCCAGGCGCAGGAGTCTATGTTCCCACGCCCGACGATCCATCCAGCAGGCCATATGGCCAGGCTGTTCCTTCACACACTTTTACTTTTGCTTTCCTGGAAGGAGTTCCAGTGTTATCTTTCTGTTTAACAGTTATAAACACTCCCATTTATTACGAGCTTCCTAAGCACCGGCTTTTACTTCTCTTTGCCTGGGAAATTTGTGCTTATCACCCCCAAGCAGGGCAATGAAGGTGCTGTGCAAACACTGCTTTACAAGTAGGGAGTGACTTGTTGGTTTGCAGCTTTCATTTTAGCAGTAAGCGCCAGGACCTCCCAGTCCCTGGCTTCCTCCTGAATATGGAAGACTCCCCTTAAGGCAGAGGTAGTGACCCCCAGTGAAGTGAGAGAGCCTTTTTTCCCACCTGTTGTTGGGCGGGGGGCGGTCTCAGGAGCATGGAGAAGGGTGTTTGTGAGTAAGGTCCAGGACATGCCCACAAGAACAAAGATGTTCACGTCCCCCTAAGTTCTGGGCCATAGGCTCACAGGTCCCTGTGACAGCTCTTTTTGTATTACAGGTATTCTCTCTTTATTCAACAGCCTCTCCCTCAGCACTATGAATGCCTTGCAAGCAAAGTCTGTGTATCTTTTCTCTGTTTCTACATCCCCAACACCACGTCCTCGGCAGCCCTTGGTTCATGGTGGATGCCCAGTGCATGTGTCTCTGACATGCTTTGTGAGCTTATGAGTAACTCGTTTGGGGAAAGACTTTATTTTTCCTCTGTTCCGTCTCATCCCAAGTCTTCTCTCACAACTATGTTACTTTTATGACAGTGGTGTGATTCTGAAGTGTTCTGTTAGGATTACCCATTACAGTTTACAACTTACGATGGACAAGAATTTCACAGATGGGGGGGTGCCTTTCCACGTGTGAGCATTTTTGCATAATCCATGTCTGCTGGGATATATATTGGTACTGATGTAGGACACTCAAAAGTAGTTTCTCCCTTCCTAAGAAATGCAACTGCACTATTTGTCAGATAAAGTATAAACCTGGCCTCTGATCCAAAGCTTTAGGTTGTGTTGGTCAGTACAGGGAAGGTTGGGTTAGCTCAGGCACCGATGAGTCAGACTCCGTCCTGAGTCATTTTGTACACTCAGCAACTTTTCTTCAATCCCTAATCTGCACTGGCTTCGGGAGGAAAGTGAACCAGTTCTGCCTTTGTTATCAGTTGTGCACTAGAGTCCTTTTCTTGTCTTAAAATGTAAGAAGACACCAAGTGTTTAACTACTCGAGCTCACCTTTCCGTGACTCCTAAGGTGAAAAGGTGCTTCCACATGGTAGGTAATTACCTCAATGTTCTGATTAGGGAACACTGATAAGGGCCTGGAATTCATGCAACATCCACATTGGTTTATTGAGTTCTCTGGGCAGTGCTCAACAAGGGTAAAGCAATAACTATACAGTTCAGCAACATACCCACACCCAGATGTCACAAGGATTGTCAGGACGAAGAGCCAGATGATCTGTACTGAAAACAGCAGAAGTTTAGAGGAAGGACAGTCTGGGGCTGACAGTGGGGAGGGAACACTTCCCGAAGGAAATGGGCACTGAGCTGGGTCTTAAAGGAAGTGTAGGATCTGAGTGGGGTGGCTGGAAATACCAGTCCACCTTGGGGAAAAGACCTTAGGAAAAGGTTGTGTGGGGATGGCGGGGGTGCACACGTGTGACTGAGTGGTCATGCCCATCTGAATGGAGAGAAAACTGGTACCCAGGGGAGGAGGAGGAGGAGACACAGGCAGGATGAGACATCGGGCCAGGTATGTCAGTTCTAAGTGCCACACTAAGGTGTTTGGATTCTAAACCACATTGTATCCTCAAAACCACAATGACAAGAAAAAAAAGGACCTAACTTATAGATTTGGTGATGGACAGAGAAGCCTGGTGTGCTACAGTCCATGGGGTCACAAAGAGTCGGACATGACTGAGCGACTGAACTGAACTGAACTTATAGCACAGGGAACTATATTCAATATTTTGCAATAACCTAAAAGGGAAAATAATCTGAAAAAGTCATCTATCTATGGAGTGGAGTGTTAGTTGCTTAGTTGTGTCTAACTCTTTGCTACCCCACGGACAGAGGGGCTCAACAGGCTCCTCTGTCCATGGGATTCTCCAGGCAAGAATACTGGAGTAGGTTGCCACGCCCTCCTCCAGGGGATCTTCCTGACCCAGGGATCTAACCAGTATTGCAGGCAGATTCTTTACTGTCTGAGTCACCAGGGAACCCTGCCTCTCCATCTATCTATCTATCTATATCTTACACCTGAAACTAACACAACATTGTGAATTAGACTCACAGACTTAGAGAATGAATGTATGGTTACTGGGGGGAAGGGTGGTGGGGAGGGATAGATTGGGACTTTGGGGATGGACTTGTATATGCTGCTAGATTTAACATGGATAACCAACAAAGACCTACTGTACAGCACAGGGAAAACGGCTCAATATCATGTAACAGCCGAAATGGGAAAAGTATTTGAAAAAGAACAGATACATGTATGTGTATAACTGAACCACTTTGCTGTAAATCTGAAGCTAACATAACATTGTTAATCAGCTACGCTCCAATATAAGATAAAACGTTAAGAAAATAAATCAACTATTCTTCAATTTTAAAAAGAGTAGAGCAAATTTTATTGAGAGGACACTGAAAGACAAGGCAAATGAGAGCAACTCGTTAGAAAATGTTTGATTGCTTGAAACATAAAACAGAGACCATCAGACCTTGAAGGGGCCTTCAACTTCATCTGATCCAAATGCCTGATTTCCCAGATGGGGAAATTTCAGCTGAAATAAAACCAAAACCTGCCCACGCGCACTCAGTGGATAAAGGGAAAAGCCAAAGCTAGAAACCAGTGTGGTGTTTTTTCACCACCCCCCCACCCTTAATAAATTCAAATCTCCAGACGTAGACAAATCACATCCCACGTTGCTCAAAGAACTCGCAGAACCCTTGTCAATAATCTTTGAAAAAGCATGGAGAATAGCAGAACTGTTAAGAGACAAGAGAAGAACAAAGTTGTCCCGATTCTCAAAAAAAAAAACCAGGGGGGAGGGAAGGGGCACATTATAAAAACGATAAGCTAGTCAGCTTGACAATTATCCCTGGCAGAATTCTAGAACAGAATTTTAAAAAGCTATTTACTCCACAAACATTATTATAATGATAGAAACGAAGGGGGAAATAACCCACAATTTGACCACTTTAACCCATCAACTGAACAGAGTATTAAGTAGACTCTTTGTAAGTCTTTAGAAAAGGAGAGATCACTCAGAGCCAACCCGAAATCTCAGGAAACAAAACACGTCTTCATTTATTTCTTTTTTGATAGGGATGTTAGACTGGTAGAAAGCAGTGGCGTCAAAACCATGCTTGCTTTCAGCATGGCGCTTGACAAGATCCATCATAATCTTTGTGGGTGAGACGTGAACTGGCTCACAGCCAGTGGGAACAGCCATGGCTGGGGTAAGGATTGTACCTAAAGACTGCTGATTAGTGTGTACATCAGCTTGAAGGGACGCTATGGTGCTGAGCCACAGAGGTCTCTCTTTATTCCTCCCTGAGAGTAATATTCAGTATTTTTGTCTGTGTCTTAAAGGAGATGTTTATCTGATCTTCATATGACATGGACAAGGGGACATAGCTAATATGAAGGACCCTCGCTGTGTTCTGTGAATTGTGTTACCTATACTTTTCCCACAAAATGATCACATTTCCATCGAACCACCCCTGGGAGGCAGATGGGAATGTGATCTGCCTCTGAGATGAGGAAATTGATGATCTGAGATGAGTCATGTGCTTAAGATGACACAGCTCAGGAGGGCAGGAACAAAACTTTGAATCCAGGCATGTCTGGTACCAGAGTTGGGATGAAATGATCGTGTGTCGTTTCGACAGACCGCAGCTTTGAGCTTAAATCAACGCGGTATTACAGAGCCCAACATCCGCATTTTAATTCTAAAGATCAGTGGCGTATGCAAGGATTGGGTTGATGGGACCTACCACACCCACGGAAATGACCTGGGGGGTTTTAGTTGCCCCCAGGCTCCAAAGGAAAAACAGTGAAGAGAGTTAACCAAATTTGGCTGCATTTATTGATACACAGTATTTAAATCAAGACAGCTAAGGGTCCCACTTTGGAGAAAGGTAACTAAGAGATGCAGAAGCTCTGTTATAGGAAATATGGTTGAAAACAACTGATACTGTTGGAGGCTGAGAAGGCCTAAACCATCCCATATTTAAGGAGAAGCCATTAAAAAAAAAAAAGGTTAGTTCATTCTGCATTGCTCTAAAAGGCAGAACGGGGATGCATGTGTGGGAGTTAAAAAGGGCCAGGGTTTGGCTTAATCTGAGAACGAATTTTCTAACTATTGGAACTGTCTGGAAATAGAAGACAGAGGTCAGTTTGCTGTTCCCATGACAGTTTAAAGACTGGACAAGCCCTTGTTAAAGTGGAAGAGGTTATGGTGGGAGCCAAGAGGGAGACAGAGGCCGTGCCTGTGCCCCTCCAAATCCAAAATCCGACCCTACTTGTTTTTGTTGAGTTGCTAAGTCCTGTCCAGCTCTAGTGAAACATTCATCAGACGACCCACCAGACAAATCCTTGCACAGATCTAGATTTGTTAAAACAATATGGTTTCTTGGGAAGAAGGAGAGGTCCTACTCTAATTCCTAATTTAATCTGGGGATTCCTGAATTCCCTGTGGCTCAGATGGTAATGAATACGCCTGCAATGCAAGAGACCTGGGTTTGATCCCTGGGTCGGGAAGATTCCCTGGAGAAAGAAATGGCAACCCACTCCAGTATTCTTGCCTGAAAAATCCCATGGACAGAGGAGCCTGGTAGGCTACAGGCCATGGGTTCACAAAGAGTCGGACACGACTGAGCGACTAAATTCGTATCAGCATCATCTCATTGGTAAAGACATGTCCACATCAGAATAAGAATCTAAAATTTATCACCTTTGATCATCGTTAAGTCTCCTGACCACTCATCTTTGTTTTGGATACTACATAGTTTGAGAGATTTATAGTTCTTAAATTTAAAGTATTTATAGCATACTTTTACCCCTACGCGTATTTCCTTCTGCTTTCGTTCAGTCTTGACTATTTGGCTGATTTAGGGTAAACTGTACAGTTAGATTATTGTTACTCCAGAAAGCTATTCTGACATGTGCTTGACAAAAGCTGATCTTGGTCATCCAGAAACAAAGGAATTCTCTGGCTTATAGGAAGTTTGTGCTCACATTTTAAAATCAGAGCCATTTCTTGCCTGTCTGCCAGCGCCACCTAGTGGGGCTCTGAGTACATTTTTCCCAGCCCAGGAGTAAAAATCCCAGTTTGGAAAGATCTATGTGGGATCATCATTCCTTTCTGGACCTCAGAATATTTGGGGTGGAAGAAACCTCTAGGGGTCAATATTTAACATCCCTGTATTATCTAGGTGGGCCTTCCCCAAGATCCTAGCCAGAGATACCAATTTTTAGTCTAGTCCCCAGCCAGATTCTTTACTGTCTGAGCCACCGGGAAACCCTAAAAGGAATGCATAGTCAACAGGATTCAAACCTGCTCAGGGAGACCCCAGTGGATTTCTAGTTCATTTCCTTAACCACTTTGCCATGACTACATAAGCCTAGTCCCCAGAGTGAGCATTAATCCTGAAGACCAGAGCACCCAGGAAAAAGGAAAACAAACAAATTGAAAAAGAGAGATCATAGTGATTTTTTTCCTGTCTGTTTCCTTTGCATTTCACTTTTTTTTTTTTTTTTTAAGAAATCAGGACAGATTAAGACTTGATGCAAAGACTTGTGACCTGAGACTTGCAGAGGTTCACAGAGCCTCAGCAAGGGGGATCGGTCCAGATGGAAAAATACACAAATACCCTACAAAGTGGGGTAAGAACTTAATTCTTTTCAGGATTTTGACTTTTGAGAAGTGGTTGCTGGGCAGATCTTGCTCAGCTCTGCGCCAGTGATGAGACTTGTCTTAAGTCATTTCATATTTAATCCACTGTGCTTTCAAGAGAAGGATATCATGTGCATTTCTTGTTCTAGTTTCAGGATTATTCAGGATTGAGGATAATGTTAAGGATATTCTATCAAAAAAAGAGTCCCTTGGATTGCAAAATCAAACCAGTCAATCCAAAAGGAAATCAACCCTAAATATTCATTGGAAAGACTAATGCTAAAGCTGAAGCTGCAATACTTTGGCCACTTGATGCAAAGAGCTGACTCATTGGAAAGTATCTTGATGCTGGAAAAGGTGGAAGGCAGGAGGAGAAGGGGGCGACAGAGGATGAGGTGGTTTTGAATGGCATCGTCGACACAATGGACGTGAGTTTGGACAAACTCCCGGAGACAGTAAAGGACAGGGGAGCCTGGTGTGCTGCAGTCCACGGGGTCGCAGAGTTGGACACGACTTAGCGATTAAACAGCAACCAGGGACCCGGCCGGGGCACCTGAGAACTGGAAGGGTGAGAGCTTCCTTGTTGATTTTAGACGCACAGGTGAGTGAAGGCAAGGTGATCTGGACCAGAAAACTGATCACTCCTGACTCTCAGCTACTGCCTGTCCCTTCCATTCTTTGGATGGTTGTCTCTTTACTTTATGTCTCTTATCACATCTTACACGTGGCTCTCCTTTTAGTCTCCTCTGGTAAATGAAAAGTTCCTCAAAGGCACGGGATGTATCTTTTGCTTCCTATATCTCTTGGCTGACATACCTGAGCTCAGTATCTGATTTATCTCCCTGGGACATCAAATCATGGACTGTGAGAGCTGGCAGCCACCTTGAAGATTACCGGGTCCACTCATCTCTTCCCAGCTCAAGAGGGATGTGACTTGCTTCAAGTCCATCACTCAGCTCATTGGAACCAGAACTGGGATCAGCCTCTGCATCCCCTGACTGTTCTGGACATTAACATGGCAGCTTCAATAGTGGAAGGGAGGCAGGGTGCCTCTCCACCCACAACTGACAACAGCGAGCCACCAGCAAGAAACTTCCCAAACCCTCATGGATACAAATATTGCCTTCTACTCTATAATTTGTACGTGTTTGTTTTAGCATGAAAATGTTAGAATATCTTTTTTTTTTTTTCTCATGAGGAAACTTGGTGCTGAAAGTACAATGAGAAAGAGTTGTTTTTCTTCCTTGGCATCATGTTGCAAGCCTCAGAGTCAAAACAAAGTTGTGACTTTTGTGCTTGGGATTGAGGAACCCTGAACATCTTCCTGAGTGTGGTTCTGGGTTCCTGAGGATAGAGGTCAGAAGGAGGATAAACCAGGGAGGGGAAAGCCAAGATTCTATCTTTTGAAAAAATTAATTGTTTTAACAGCCTTATTGAGATGTAATTCACATACCATATAACCCCTTCATTTAAATTGCATAATTGAATGGCTTTGGGGATAAAGGTGCTTTGTCTTGAGTGAACAGCTGCAAAGACACATCCCTACACAGCACCTGTTAGAGTAGAAGGAAAAGCAACGTGTGGTTTTTATTTTTAAATTCCATTTATGCTCCATCCTGCCCCTCCCGATCTGTAATTGTTGTTTAGTTGCTAAGTCGTGTCCAACTTTTTGCGACCCCATGGACTGCAGCACCCCAGGCTCCCCTTCCTTCACTATCTATCTCCTAGAGTTTGCTCACATTTATGTCCATTGAGTCGGTGATGCCATCCAACCATCCCATCCTCTGTTGCCCCCTTCTCCTCCTGCCCTCAGTCTTTCCCAGCATCAGGGTCTTTTCCATTGAGTCAGCTCTTCCCATCAGGTGGCCAAAATAGTGAAGCTTCAGCTTCAGCATCAGTCCTTCCAATGAATATTCAGGGTTGATTTCCTTTAGGATTGACTGGTTTGATCTCCTTGTTGTACAAGGGACTCTCAAGAGTCTTGTCCAGCACCACAGTTCAAAAGCATCAGTTCTTCAGTGCTCAGCCTTCTTTAAGGTCCAGCTCTCACTTCCCTACATTACTGTGGGAAAAACCATAGCTTTGACTAGACGGACCTTTGTCGGCAAGTGATGTCTCTGTTTTTTAATAGGCTGTCTAGGTTTGTCATCCTGGAGAAGGGATAGGCTACCCACTCCAGTATTCTTGGGCTTCCCTCATGGCTCAGTTGGTAAAGAATCTGCCTGCAATGAGGGAGACCTGGGTTCGATCTCTGGGTTGGGAAGATCCCCTAGAAGAGGGCATGGCAACCCACTCCAATATTCTTGCCTAGAGAATTTCTACGGACAGAGGTGCCTGGTGGGCTGCAGTCCGTGGGGGGTCGTGAAGAGTCAGACATGACTGAGGCTCTAAGTAGAGCACAGCACAGGTTTGTCACAGCTCTCCTTCCAAGGAGCAGGTGTGATCTGTAGGGCATTATTAATCCATAGAAGCACCCCTTCACTGCTCCCCAACCGCTCCTCCCAAACTGAACAGAAGCTCTATCCATATTCGCTTGATTTGCTGGGCAGAAACAATGGTCTCGGTGATGAACTTGCAGGAACGAAGAGTTCTTGAGTTGATGGGAAAGGGAGCAAAGGGACAGGGAGAGGGTGGTAGGTGATAAAGCAGGGAGAAACACTGCTTTTTAAAAGAAGGAGAAACAAGAACACAAACTTACCCTAGGGCAGTACTTGGATGCCAGTTGTGACTGGATGGCCAAGCAGGGGGCACTGGTGGAGGACTGGAACCACACAGAGCAGTGGTCAGGAGCGCCATCCTGAAGTCAGGCACCGCGGCTTGGGTCCTTGTTCTTGGGCAGGTCAGGTGATATCTCTGTGCCTTACTTTCCTTTCACATAAAAGGGGGTAAAGGCAGCGCCTACTGAACTGTGTTGCTGTGTGAATTCTATTTGTCAGTTGCATATTGTAAACAGCTTTAAACAGTGTCAGGCCCGTTCTTGCTGTTATACCAGGGCCTGTTCCATCTGCACCCCTTCTACACACACACACACACACACACACACACACACACACTTCTTAGGAATTCTGACTGGCTGTTCCTTCTACATGGAACCCTCTTTGCCGGGGTACCGTTCAGCTTGCTCCCTGACCTCCTCAAATGTTACTTTCCTAATGAGGACCATCCTGAATGCTCTCAATATCCTTTACTCTTAACCGTGTTTCTTTAGCTGTTGTCACTTTACAGCCTACCACACAATGTGTTTACTTTTTATATTATAGGATCTGTGGCCACCTCTCACCATCCCTTCCCAGCCTCAAGCCGGGCCCCCAACCTTCCCCAGCGTGTAAATTTCACAAAGGTAGGAATTTCCCTCTGTTTTGTTCCCTGGTACATCCTAAGAGGCTAGAGCCTGTGCCTGAAATATGGAGCTGCTGCTGCTGCTAAGTGGCTTCAGTCGTGTTTGACTCTGTGCGACCCCATAGACGGCAGCCCACCAGGCTCCCCCATCCCTGGGATTCTCAGGCAAGAACACTGGAGTGGGTTGCCATTTCCTTCTCCAATGCATGAAAGTGAAAAGTGAAAGTGAAGTCGCTCAGTCGTGTCCGACTTTAGCAACCCCGTGGACTGCAGCCCACCAGGCTCCTCCATCCATGGGATTTTCCAGGCAAGAGTACTGGAGTGGGGTGCCATTGCCTTCTCCGTGAAATATGGAGCGAGGTTGCTAAAAATTTGTTGAATGAAGAACTGAAGAGCAACTCATATTAGATAATCCGCCGTGGTTTCCTGACCTCCCTGAACATGATTCTTAAGAACTGGTGAAAGTTCCTGTGTCAAGGTCCCCCGTGTCTGCCGTGAGCTGAGTGCAGGCAGGACACCCTCCAGCTGTCCTTTCTGCCACTCAAGGCTTGTCCTTGCTTCCCTCCTAATTTTAAAAAGGATTTCTTATAGACGTGCTTTCTGCTTTTAAACTCAAAGCTTCTCACACTGAGTCATGTCTGTGGTCTCTTTCTGAATCACCCCCATTAAGTCCTTTTTGACAGAGTGATGACCCAAACCCTGGAGTGGCGTTCCTGGAAGAAGAACCTCGGCCAGGAATGTCACAGCCTCAGAGGCTTTTTTCAGAGTTCTCCATCCTCTAATTAGGATGGTCGCTCATCTCAGCTGCCGCTTTGGGCCGAGGCTGTGAGTTGCATGCTGATGTCCATTGCTGTGCCTGCATCATTTCCCCCAGCAGCCAAGGGTAATCATCAGTGGGATTTTCGAGACAGCCTTTCCATTTAGTGTGAGTGAATTACTTCATGCTGCATTTTTTTTTTTCGGTTGAATTTAATTCCTTGTCCTGTTTCCTAATTAGGAAGATTTATGGGATTCATTCTGATTTTTTGGAAAAAAACAAATCAAAAAAATCCTTCCCAGGGATACTTATCCCAGTTTTGACAAACGTTTTTCATCGGCTTATTTCATCTCTTAATTCCTGCTGGAGTTGTTAACTGTCAGACTCCGACAACGGGGCTGATTCTGCGACTGCCTCATTGTTGGCTCTTTTTCAGATGGAGGCTGGGTCTTTATATTCAGGGCCGATGGGCACAAATACAGCTCTTTCTCCCCTCACTCCTGGACCCTCTCGTGGCCCCTCATCCTCTCTCTATGCCTCTCTCTGTCTCCTGCTTACCCTTTCTGTCAGATCCCGCCGTCTCCCATATATTATACATTCCTAGTATGCTGGCCCCTGTTTTTAGCTGTCCACGTGGCCCTTAAATATAAAATCAAGGACTTCCCTGGTGGCCCAGTGCTTAAGACTTTGCTTCCAGTGGTTGCAGGTTCAATCCCTGGTTGGGGAACTAAGATCCCACATGCCTTGCAGCCAAAAAAACCCAAAATGTAAAACAGAAGTGATAGTGTAACAAAGTCAAGAAAGACTTTTTAAAAATAGTCCACATAAATACATTTTCAAAAAATGTATAAAGAATCAGTTATAAAAATACCATTAAAATAGCTAAGACTAAATCCTTCATCTCACCCGTCACTTGGTTCTCTATTCTCTTTCTGTTGTCTTAGGGGACATTGATTTTTTTTTCCACCATGAATTGACCTTGCCACTCTTTTCCTTCCTCCGCATGTTTTCTCCATCTGATTATTTTCTTTCTTTTTAGAGATAAGATGGATTGCCTGTGCTCCTCCATACTCCCACCTCTCCTTGCCCCTTGGGCCTTTCCTCTGCTCTCTAGGCATTCTGAGATCTAATCCATTCACCCAGAAAAGCTGTGACAAACCTAAACAGCATGTTAAAAAGCAGAGACATCACTTTGCCAATAAAGGTCTGTCTAGTCAAAGCTGTGGTTTTTCCAGTAGTCATGTATGGATGTGAAAATTGGACCATAAAGAAAGTCTAAGTGCTGAAGAATGGATGCTTTTGAACTGTGGTGTCAGAAAAGGTTCTTGAGAGTCCCTTGGATGATAAGGAGACCAAACCAGTCAATCCTAAGGAAATCAGTCCTGAATATTCATTAGAAGGACTGATGCTGAAGCTGAAGCTCCAACTTTGACCACCTGATTTGAAGAGCTGACTCATTGGAACAAGAGTCTGATGCTGGGAAAGATTGAAGGCAGGAAGAGAAGGGGATGGCACAGGATGAGATGGTTGGATGGCATCACCGACTGGATGGATATGAATTTGAGCAAGCTCAGGGAGTTGGTGATGGACAGGGGAGCCTGGTGTGCTGCAGTCCATGCAGTCACAGAGTCGGACATGACTGAGAGACTGAACTGAGCTGAATCCACTCAACCAGGTGGGAGGGAGGATTCTGTCCCTCAGGATCCCTGGGCTGGGTTTAGGGTGGTTTAAGACAGCTCTTGGGCTGCAGTCCATGGGGTTGCTAAGGGTCAGACATGACTGAATGACTTCACTTTGACTTTTCACTTTCATGCATTGGAGAAGGAAATGGCAATCCACTCCAGTGTTCTTGCCTGGAGAATCCCAGGGACAGGGGAGCCTGGTGGGCTGCCGTTTATGGGGTCGCACAGAGTCAGACACGACTGAAGAGACTTAGCAGCAGCAGCAGCAAGACATCTCCACCCAGAACACAAGAAAGATAAACGAAAACATCTCTTTGTCTCGTTTTCCTGAGAAAGCTAGTGACTGTCCATGGTCAGGATACATAGTTTCTACGGCTGTGGCATTTAGCCCCAGACAATGATGCAGTGGGAAGCTGTTCCAGCCCCAGACTGTGTCACAGAGAGTAAGCTCTTGGAAGACTATGAGAGGCTGAATACATGTCTGGACCATCCCTGGAGACAGTTACAGAAAAGTGCATGACGATGTTTCCTGTGAGAACATTCTAGAAAGTCCCAGATCCATTCCATTTCCTCAGAAACATAAGAGGAGTGTTATTATTAATTAGGAGCCTAAATACCCAAGGGGCTCGGGCAGGTAATTTGAATGAGGATAAGAGACACTGGTTTGGTGACTCAGGTAAAACCGAGAATCCGTTGCTAGTCCAAAGTGGTGGGTATTGCCAGTTGTTGGCACAGGAAGATGCTATGTAAGGGGAGCTCGAGAGACCTATTATTTAATGTGAAATTTCCCAAGTTTTAAAACGGTGGCCACTTATCAAAACTTTTAAAATACTTTGTGTGCTAAAGCTTCTTAGCTCTCAGTTTGAGACCCTATGACTAATGATCTCGGGTCATTTCCCATGCTTGCTCTCTAATGGTGGTTATAAATCCAGAATAATAAGAAAAAAGATGATTGAGAAACTTTGCACTGTTATTTCCAGTTTATGAAATGTGTTCTCTTCACATTTGGGACACAGCTGTATATTTTAAAAACATATCCATCTGAGGTTGGACGGCATCACTGACTCGCTGGACATAAGTTTGAGCGAGCTCCAGGAGTTGGTGATGGACAGGGAGGCCCAGCGTGCTGCAGTCCATGGGGTCACAAAGAGTCGGACACGACTGAGTGACTAAACTGAACTGAACCTGAGCTCTATGCATCTGACTCTCCAGCCGCCAGGCCAGGCAACCCCAAGGTTTCATAGAAATGAAATCCCACAAAAGGCCCTAACCTTTCCAGTTAAACTTTCATTGTGAAAATCCATTCTATCTTCAAAGAAGTGCTAGTTCCTAAATTATTTACTACTGTTCACTTTGCAAAACTTGTTAAAGACAATCACCATAAACCACCAGTAACAATTTCATAACTATAGATAAATTTTATTCCTAAATAGAAGATGAAAAAATTGAACCCAGCAGTTTATTCAAAGAATAATGAATATATGACTAAGCAAAGTTTATTTCAAGAAGGTAAGGATGGGCTGAACATTAGAAAATCTGTTGATTCTTGTGTTACGACTTCCCTGGTAGCTCAGACAGCAAAGAATCTGTGCCTACAATGCAGGAGATCCAGATTTGATCCCTGGGTTGAGAAGAGCCCCTGGAGAAGGAAATGGCAACCCTCTCCAGTATTCTTGCCAGGAAAAGTCCCAGGACAGAGAAGCCTGGGGGCTACAGCCCATGGGGTCGCAAAGAGTCAGACAGGACTGAGTGACTAAGCACATTCATACCTGTGTTGAAAAAAATTTGAAAACTGTGGGAATTGTGAATTAAGTTTTGTCTGGGGCAAAATGAGGACTGCAGCCCAGGAAACATTCTTTTTGGATGGCTCTGAGAAACTGCCTCAAGGAGGCAAGAGGAGGAATAGGGATATATAGGAGTTTTGCAACAAAGGGCAGGTAGTCATTTGGGAACACCAGAAACCAGATATGGCAAGTTAAGGAATTTAGCACTTTTCTTTGTATGGGAAGATGCAAGAGTCTGGACGCACTGAAATCATTCCTTTGATCTGTCCCTCAGCTTTCTGGGGCCTGTATCCTGTATTTTCACATCCTGAGTTCCCTCAGGGCTCATCAGCTCACCTTCCACGATGACGGCAATCGTTGGTGACAGCGACACCCTTTGTTAACTGATGTGGCAGGACATATTCCATTTCTCCTAGTGTAGTTCATTATATTCATGAGTCAGAATAAAAAAGGAGCACAGTGATAGAGCTCAATAGACAGTTGATAAATTTAATATCTTTCCCAATTAAATGCTTATAGTAAATAAGGAACAGAAAAATGATGTGTGTGTGCTCAGTCATGTCCGACTCTTTATGACTCTCTGGACTATAGCCGGTCCGCCTCTCTGTCCGTGGGATTTTTCAGGCAAGACTACTGGAATGGGTTGACATTTTCTCCCCAGGGGATCTTTCCCACCCAGGGATCAAACCCACATTTTTTGTGTCTTCTGCATTAGCAGGGAGATTCTTTACCCCTAAGCCATTGGGGAAGTCCTTAAAGATTATAGTGTTCTAGGAAATGGCAACCCACTCCAGCGTTCTTGTCTGGAGAATCCCGGGGACGGGGGAGCCTGGTAGGCTGCAGTCCATGGGGTCGCTAAGAGTCAGACATGACTGAGCGGCTTCACTCTCACTTTTCACTTTCATGCATTGGAGAAGGAAATGGCAGCCCACTCCAATATTCTTGCCTGGAGAATCCCAGGGACAGAGGAGCCTAGTGGGCTGCCGTCTATGGGGTCACACAGAGTCGGACACGACTGAAGTGACTTAGCAGCAGCAGCAGCAGCACCAACTAGGAGCAAATGTTTGTCATCCTGAGTTAAAGACTGAGTGCCCTTTTTCTTGTCTTGTGTTGATATTTTGGCCAATGCAAGAGCAAGAGTGAAAACTGCATTATTTGTAGGTGATATGATCGTTAAAATAGAAATTTCAGAGACATCAGTTGATAAGCTATTAAAACTATAAGACATTTTCAGTGGGGTAGTACACAAGATAAATACATACAGCATTCCATAGCTTGTATGTACGTTACACACATTTACATTTGAAATATCCATTGTGATTGATATTTAAGTCGTTTTCAAGTTTTTACTATTCCAAAAAATGTAGCAATAAACATTCTTGTACAGACCATTTCTGTACATTTATTCATTTGCCTCCTTGAAATTAGCTCCTAGAAATGGAATTGTTCAATAAAAGATTATGGAAATTTCATATTGCCAAACTATGGGGCAGGGATCTTTACTTAACCTTTTTTTCCCCCCACTTTATTTTTTGTCAGATGGCTAACCAGTTGCCCCAGTATTACTTACTAAATAATCCATTCTTTCCTCACCACTTTGTAATAGATTTACTATACATATTGGATTGAAGGATATCTGTATATCCTATATTTCATAGTAAGTGAAAAAAATCAGATTCTAAATCTGTAGGTATTCTTGGACAAGTAAAAATTGTAATCTGTGGAGTTATATAAAAGCTCAATCTGTGGAGTTATATAAAAGCTCAGAAGTATATTTTTTTAAGTTTTGTTTTTTTTTTTGACGTGGACCATTTTTAAAGTCTTTGCTGAATTGTTACAATAGTGCTTTGGCTGTTTACACTTTAGTTTTTTGGAGGAGGGGTTTGTAAGATCTTAGCTCCCTGACAAAGGCTAAGCATTGGAAGGTGAACCCTTAACCACTTGACTGCCAAGGAAGTCCCTCAGAAGGACCTTAAATTGTTTCCTTTTTGCTTCCTACGGGCAGATAGTATTTCTTTGCCTAGAAAATCCTTCCTCTCTTGTAGCTCATTTTACCTAGGTAACTTCAATAGGAGGGCATCCTATTTAAGTCTTAGCTTAAATTTCTTGGTGGGTGTAGGACACAGGGGGTAGGCAAACACCCTGTCCTAGGTAAGCATTTTTTCAAAGAATCCTGTACATGCCATACTACCTACAAACCATCCTGCATGTTCTTACTTATCTAAATTACACCTTATTGTTTCTCTGGACCCCAAGCTCTATGAGGGCTGCACACGGGTCAGTCTTATTCATTCTGGAGCCTAGCACAGTGCCTGGCAAATAACCGTCATTAACTGAGCACTTCAGTTCAGTTCAGCTCAGTTCAGTCGCTCAGTCGTGTCCGACTCTTTGCAACCCCATGAATTGCAGCACGCCAGGCCTCCCTGTCCATCACCAACTCCCAGAGTTCACTCATACTCATGTCCATTGAGTCAGTGATGCCATCCAGCCATCTCATCCTCTGTCGTCCCCTTCTCCTCCTGCCCCCAATCCCTCCCAGCATCAGAGTCTTTTCCAATGAGTTAGCTCTTCACATGAGGTGGCCAAAGTACTGGAGTTCCAGCTTCAGCATCATTCCCTCCAAAGAAATCCCAGGGCTGATCTCCTTCAGAATGGACTGGTTGGATCTTCTTTCAGTCCAAGGGACTCTCAAGAGTCTTCTCCAACACCACAGTTCAAAAGCATCAATTCTTCGGCGCTCAGCCTTCTTCACAGTCCAACTCTCACATCCATACATGACCACAGGAAAAACCATTGCCTTGACTAGACGGACCTTTGTTGGCAAAGTAATGTCTCTGCTTTTGAATATGCTATCTAGGTTGGTCATAACTTTCCTTCCAAGGAGTAAGCATCTTTTAATTTCATGGCTGCAATCACCATCTGCAGTGATTTTGGAGCCCCCCCAAATTTATTCTGACACTGTTTCCACTGTTTCCCCATCTATTTCCCATGAAGTGATGGGACCGGATGCCATGATCTTAGTTTTCTGAATGTTGAGTCTTAAGCCAACTTTTTCACTCTCCTCTTTCACTTTCATCAAGAGGCTTTTTAGTTCCTCTTCACTTTCTGCCATAAGGGTGGTGTCATCTGCATATCTGAGGTTATTGAGATTTCTCCCGGCAATCTTGATTTCAGTTTGTGTTTCTTCCAATCCAGCGTTTCTCATGATGTACTCTGCATAGAAGTTAAATAAGCAGGGTGACTTACTGTTTGCCAAATACCGCGCTAGGTGCCTTTAACGACCTCACTACACCCTTAGATACTATTATCACCTCAGTTCTGAGAGTGAGGAAACCGAGTCTGAGCATGAAAGCTTGTCCTCCTGCTGCTGCTGCTAAGTCGCTTCAGTCGTGTCCGACTCTGTGTGACCCCAGAGACGGCAGCCCACCAGGCTCCCCGGTCCCTGGGATTCTCCAGGCAAGAACACTGGAGTGGGTTGCCATTTCCTTCTCCAATGCATGAAAGTGAAAAGTGAAAGTGAAGTCGCTCAGTCGTGTCCGACGCTCAGCGACCCCACGGACTGCAGCCTTCCAGGCTCCTCCATCCATGGGATTTTCCAGGCAAGAGTACTGGAGTGGGGTGCCAGTGCCTTCTCCGGAAAGCTTGTCCTGCGGGCTATTAATTCTCAGGCCTGTCTACCTCTTGGTCACTACGCGGTGATCAATAAATATAAGAGGAAGAACAGCCAGCGAGGTTCTCTCAGAGTGGACGTTACACTTCAACTGCAGGCCTGGACGTGTGCTTGGACTGAAAACCCTTTAAAAAGCCCAGGACCACTCAGATCCTGGCAGGCTCCGCCCACCCCGCGCCGAGACCGGAAGGGAGCGTCAGGGGCGGGGCGGGCTTCCGGGGACGGGGCGGGGCCGGCGTTGGTTGGCCGGCTGCAGCCGGAAGTCGGGAGGTTTGGCGTCCAAAGACGCCGGCCTGTGACAGGGGAGAAGGAGGCCTACGAGAAGGTTGCCTCTCCGGCCCTTGGCTCCCGGGGACCCTCGGAAAAATCCAGTGCCCCGACCCTGCGGCCGGCCCCTTCCCCTAGGCTCTCTCCGCTCGATTTCGCCACCGCTATGTGGGAAGCGAATCCGGTGAGTAGCCGGGTGGGATGGGGCGGACCGATGGGCGGGGTTGACGGGAGAGGGCGGGCGGAGTTCCCGGGAACTGCGCCCCCCACACCCCGCACCCCTCCTGGCCCCGCCGGCCGGCTGTTGAGTTCCGAGAACGCGGAGGCCCCGGGTTCGGCGGCTCCGGCAGCACCTTGCGAACAGTGGAGAAGGCTTGGTGGGTCTCCAGTGCCGGGCAGGCTGTCTGACCCGTCCCAGTGATTGATTTGGACTCGCTGTGGTTACTCTGCTCCCCATCCCTCCACACTGTCGTTTTAGACTGCGTTTTGCTGTCTGGCTGGCGTTTCCTGGGCCTCGAACCTGTGAGTCTTCGTTAGGCTCAGATGTACTTGCCAGCCTTCCACCTCACCCCTATCCAAAGCGAAGGGGCTTTCCCCCCGGACTCTCCCCTGAATGGGCCTAAGAGGAACCGCCGGGGCGCCTTTCCCCTTTTTGATGGACAGCCTGGGAAAACGGGTGGGAGGGGTGGAGGGGCGAACGTGTGTTCTTAGATTTTTTTTTTCTCCCCCGGGTGGACAGAAGTGGTGACCTGGAGCGTTCCCGCTGCAAGTCTTTCTCCCTCCGGTATTCGCATTGTGTCTACATATATTTTTATTTTGTTTTTGTACCTTCGTTTAATATGCAGCTTTAAAAGAGAGGAGTCCGTTTGCCAGGAGTATTTCTATTAGTCTCCTGTTAGAGGCGAAGTCGCCTGGTAACACAGTTAGACGCTGTTTACACCTTTGAGTTAACTGGAAAATGGCAGAATCATGTATCAGCGAATTGTTGGCCAAAATATGTGCAGCTGCCCCGTCTATTGAGAGAAATTCCTGAGTCTACTTTAGTAACCCAGTTTCCATATTTGCAGTAACTCCTTTTCTGTCATCAGTACTACATCTTCCTCGTTCCTGGAGTATATTTCCAGGTAAAGAAGAGAGTTATCAGTAAATTTCCATCTGTTTTTCCCAAGTAGAGACTAGTCTGTTGGTCTGGATTTTTTCGCTGCATGTTGTGGTTCCATCCCAGACCTTCATGTAATGATGGTCATCATTTAAGACTTTTTTTGTTTTTGGCTCAGACATAGAATCCTCTAATATAAGGTCACATCAGAGGAAAGTAATTGCCGGGTTTTGATTTTAGCAAAAATAATTGCAGATTGTGAGAATGTATTCTGCTTATATATTCACTTTCGCTGTCATCAGTCAGTTTCATATATTATTATTATGTGTGTGTGTGTGTATTCAGTTTTTATTGGCTGTCCTCTTCCTGGTTTCTCCATAACACATCTTTACTCATCTAAGTACATGTCTTGCTCAAAGTCACATGTCTTAAATCCTTCATTATGTTGTAAGCTCCACAGGGGCAGAGATTTTTGTCTGTTTTGTTTCCTGTGGCATCCAAAGACTAGGGAAGAGAGCCTGGCATATAGTAGGTGCTCAGTAAATGCCCCTTGAATTCACAAAGGCCATTGTATCAACACTGGGAAGACTCCTTTGCTCCATTTTTTTTTTTTCTCTTTCTCCATAACGTACATATCAGAATTCACTATTGGGTCACTGGTGTGTTTGTGAGGGTTATAGAGGCGCTAGTGAATATCTCCTGTATTTAGTTTGTTATGGCATTATCTCACTTCTTTGGAAGGAATGGTTGGTTTTCTCTAAAATCATTCTAGCGATTTTGCTTGATTTCAGTAGAGCAGACTGACTTTTGTTAATTGTGATGAACTTTGCACCTACAAACCCACATTCTTCTTCTGACCCTTGTCTTGCCACTCTAATATGTCTTAATGGTCCTGTGTTTTCTTACTGATACTGTTTTTCTTCCTCTGAGCATATGAATACTATCAATAAGGACAGTTTGTGAAGTGAAAGTTGCTCAGTCATGTCCAACTGTTTGCGACCCCATGGACTACATAGTCCATGGAATTCTCCAGGCCAGAATACTGGAGTGGGTAGCTTTTCCCTTCTCCAGGAGATCTGCCCAACCCAGGGACTGAACCCAGGTCTATTCTGTATAAATACAGCCAGCATCCTGCATTTGGGTTTCCTCTGGCAATTTGTTAGTTTCTTTTAATAGAAGAAGCATCTGGATTGTCTGTCCAGCTGTGCTCCTGGAGTAAAAATTAATTTTAATGTTTCTCTAAACCAAACACAATTGGGAAGATGAAAAAAAAAAAGCATCCTAAAGATAAATACAGATGACTCTGTGTTACCCACCAGTGTAAATTACTGTTTACCATTTCTTTCCATTGAATGGTATAATAAATTCTGCTTTGTGGAGGAAGGCATAGTGAACTGCTTTAATTGAAGATGTCTGCTAATTTCTCCCTGTATTGTTTTGGTAGTATCTATGACTCTGATATGCCACCTGTAATCTGCAAATATATCTCCTCTGGCAAATACACCTCCTGTGTGATACTGTATTCTACTTGCAAGTGTTTTGGGGAGATAACTGCACTGACTCTGGCTGTGGTAATACTAGAAGCAGCCGCCCCCTTCCACCTGGAAAGTCACCCAGACATGTTTGGAGTGTGGAAAATCACCATGAACTTGCAGCATTTCCTTGGGTGGGGGGAAACCCCACACAAGAAAACCAAGGAGCTATAAATAAACTTTATCTCAGCACACAGTTTTATTTTCCTTTTTCAAGACAGTCATGAGGTTGGTGGTGATTCTGTTCAAGTCTTTTACCAGCCAGGCACCGACTGAGGCAGACCCGGTTGACAGGCGGCATGTTCTCAGTTCCAGTGGGGGTTCCTGGCAGTTCTCCACCCACTGGGGGAGGCAGCCCTTGGCCAGTGTCCCTCAGTTTAGGAAAACGGCAAGATCTGCAGAAAGGACTTGGAAGGAGCACCATCACTGCCTGACTCTGCATACCCTGACCTTGCCCTGCCTTTTGCTCTCTCTGCCATTGTCTTACCCCTCTTTGCTGAAAATAGATTAAGTGTCAACATTACATGGGAGGGAGTTCCAGCTTCTCTCTGATGACAGAAAGTGAAAAGTGACAAACGTCTCTTAAGATAACAGGTCATCTCTTGCAGTAACAGGGTCTTAGTTCATAAAGAGTGATAAACTCTTGTGAAATTCCTTTTCCCTTGTTAGCTCGGACGGTGAGAACAGTCTAGTGACGTAGCGGAGGGAGGAGGAAATGACTTTGCCAAGATCAAGCAGGTGGGGAAGCCACGGAACTCTTAGCACCCATGTCCTCGCTGCCTCTGTCCTGCGCTTGGCGGGAGCCGTGATGATGTTTGTAAGTCAGCGCGGCACTCCACCTGCCAAGCCTCCTTTTCCTCTGTTGTTTTATCATCACAGCTGAGCTGCTTCCAGACTTCTCTCCTTTCTCTGTCCAGCATCTTGAGAGAATAGTCTTACACTTTGTGTCATTCTTACTCAAACCTCAGCTCCGCCAGCCCTGCCTCTGCCCCAGCACCTGGCTTGCTGGGAGGTCACCAGGAGCTTACGGATCACCATGCACAACGGCCACCTGCACACCTGACCCTCTTCTGTCTTTCTGCAGCATTAATGCCACTGGAAGTATTTCTCACAACCTCCTCTCTCTTCTTTTGGAATTTTCTGGGACTGTACTTCTTTGGATTTCTTTTCCTTCCTGTGATTTGTCCTTGAATCCTGATCTTGGCTTAGCTGCACTGCCTTTTTCTGTCCTGAAACGTTCCACCTTCCCCTTGTTCTTGTCTCGGTGCGTCTTTCTGAACTCCCAGGCTTCAGGTATCACTCTGATGGCCGTGCCTGCCCAATGTATGCCATTAATCCTGACCCCTTCTCTGAACTGGGAGATGGACAGAGCTACTGGTTGTCTGTCCAAGAGTTCATAGGTAGCATGTCTAAACCCAGCTCCCTGAGCTGTCAAGTCATGATTTCACCCCATCAACAAACACGAGATAAACACCTGCTTACTCCAGACACTAGGAAGGGACCAGTGCAAACCTGGACCGCGTCAGAGCCTATCCTCAAGGGCTGGAGGTATAGTTTGAATGGGGCCAGTGTTGCCAGAGGGTGTCTGGGGGACTGGGTAGGTTTAGTGAAGTAACTTACAGTTTGAGCTAGGTGTCCGAGTCACATGATGTGGTCTCATGGAAAGGACAGAGGAAGCAAAATAGCTGAAGCCCGCAAAAGCAAGAGAGAATGACCCGTACAGCTTCAGTGGAGGAGTGACATGGAAGAAGAGCATGGCTGGTGGGTCAAGTCTAGGTGAGGACATCGCGAGAGAATGAGTGTGGAGGGTTGTAGGGGGTGGCAGCTGACATCTGTGGCTGTGTGTGTCTGGAGTAGGCAGTGTCTTTCATAGACGTACCCTTGGGCTGGAGGGGGGATGGAGGTAGGGTGGGTTCCTCGCAGGGAAAGTTTAGACAGTGTAGTGTCTATGCAGACATGTTCTCAAGATCAGCATCCACTTGGGGTTTGGTAACTGACAGGTGCTTCCAGACTTCTCTCCTTTCTGTGTCCAGCATCTTGAGAGAATAGTCGTACACTTTTTGTCTTTCTTACTCAAACTTCAGCTCCCCCAGCCCCTCCTCTGCCCCAGCACCTGACTTGCTGGGAGGTCACCGAGAACTTTGGCATTGTCTTGGCATTCTCTATAATTGTTCTGGCAATGGGTTTAGCTGAGCTTAGAGAGGTGTGATGATGTGCGATGTTTGGTGGCTGGGGGCAACACTGACTAGTTTACGGGGTCCTCCGGTACTTCTGTGAGGTGGGGGCGGGTGTAAATTACTGTCCTTTGTTTAATGATGAGACAAAGGCTCAACCTTGGGTGCATTTTCTGAATAAGGACAGCCCAGTTTTCAACACAGAGCTTTCTGTCCCCAGAACAAGTGCTTTTCCCATTCCAACTTGGGATGTAGGATTTAGAGTGAGTAGAAAAGACCCTGTGGGGAGGGCTGCAGGAAACCAGAGCTAAAGGAAGGGCTCCTGAACTGCAGAAAATCTTTGTGATGACATCTCTGGGGATTCAGGACTTTCTAGTGATGTCGCCCACAAATAGGAGGAGAAAGACAATGCGGCCCTCCTGGAATTGGCATGGTGGGCACTGCACAGGGCTTAGGGGTGAGTCTGGTGTCAGGGCAGAACAGTCGGAGACAAAGCTGGGGGTGCGTGTTCATGGTTGAGGCCTGAAGGGATGGCGTGGGGTGGTTCACCGAGGGAGCCCCCCCTGGCCTGGTGCTCATGCAGGGTGTTGAGGCCTTTGGCACGTGCAGCTTCCCCTCCCAGAGTAGACTTGCTTTGGAAATAAGGTCTGAGGTCGCTCACTCATTTATTTAGCACTTACTATAAGCCAGTGAGTTCTCAGGCCCAGAGTTCACGGTAGTGAGCAACCCAGCAGGCCTGGCCCTTGTGGGTTTGCGGTCTATGCAGTGAGGCAGACATTACACCAATAACTGCACCTTAGCGTTCAACTCCAACCATAGTAGAAGCTCTGAAAGAAAAAGCACACTGGAATGTGTAACAGGAGGAGCTAGTGCTGGACTCGGAGATCCATCCGGTCAGGCCACCCAGTGAGAGCTCCTTCTGCAGAGATTTGAGGGACTGAGCAAGGGTTAGCCAGGTACAGTCATCATGGGAGGGGAGGAGGGCTGTTCAGACAGCAGAGATGCCCCGAGCGAAGGCCCCGAGGCAGGAAGGAGCTTGAGAGAGAAGCCATCTGTGGCTGGAACGCCAGGAACCAGGAGTCCGGCCGGTAGGTAGTTAGGAACAGGCCACGTGTGGATTTGTGGCACCTGTTTAGGATTTGACTTTTACCCTCAGAGGAGGGGTTTTACAAAGATCATTCTGGCTGCTGTGGGGAAAATGAGTTCTGTGTTAGAGAGTATGCGAGGCAGAGTGATGGGCTGCCAAAGGTCTCCACATCCTGGTCACCAGAAAGTGTGACTCTTGTCAGGTCACGGAGCAAAAGGGAGTTAAGATTGCTGGTCAGCTGACTAATAATGGGGAGTGTATCTTGAATTGTACAGGTGTACCCAGTGTCGTCATCACTGGGGTCCTTAAAAGCAGAAGATGGAGATAGGAGTGAGTCAGAGGGAGCGTGAGGCTGGAGGAAGAATCACAGATGTACATCATTGCTGACTGGAGATGGACTTAAGGGAGCCGTAAAGCAAGCAGTGCGATCGGCTTTTAGAAGCTGGAAAAGCCGAGGAAATTGAGCCCCCCAGCAGCCTCCAGGTGGGAACCAAGCCCATCTTAATTTTAGCCTGTGAGTCCCACATCAGACCGCAACAGACCTGTGAGATGAGAAAGTGTGTTCTTATAAGTCACTGAATTGGTGGTGGTTTGTTCTGGCAGTGACTAGAACTTGCACAGATGGACATCTGAAGGACCGTGGGGAGGCACTTAGGGAGCTGTAGTGTGTGGTCCAGGGTTGAGGAGAGCAGGGTGGGTCAACCCAGGTCAACACAGTCACCAAATTGACACACTTATAATATCAGATAACTGTAGGATTCAACCAGCCAGGATGTTTGGAAGATGGGAGCAAGTGGATTCTTGGACTGCTTCAGTTTCTGGAAAGTATCTGTTCCTGTTCTCTTGTAACACTGGTTGTGTTCTTTATATATTCACAATACTAAGGTCAGTCTTCCTCTCCAATGAGTCAGGAAAACCATCAGATTCTTGGAGGAAATCAGAGCCTAGCAATTGAGCCATTTCCAGCATAGTTTGGTGACTTTGTGAAATCTGGTATTGTATTCTCAGCATTAAAACTTGGGGTAAAAAAGGGTTTAGCGATGTTTTGGCCTTGGACTAGTAGGTTGCCGTTATTTACGATGCTGACTGTGTTTCAGCATCACTTCCATAGGCCTCTGGAAATCAAGCTTGACCATAGGCTTAATCTGTATCACGAAGAAGTGTTTTTAATCTCATCCCTCCCTTCAGCAACTCTTGTCAGCACTTTTATCCTTGGCAGCCAGTAAATCAGGTGGGAAGAGGAATCTTACAGACACTGTCATTTCTTCCTTCAGCGTCTGAAAGCACGTGCTCTGAGGTGGCAGGATTTGCTGGTACTTGGTTTTCACTGTTTCCTTCCACACCCAGTTATACTCGGGAGGCACATTGCTGCCTTCTGAGTGTCCCAGATGTTTAAGCATCATTTAGGAACCCAGCAGCACATTTCCTTGCTGTTTGTATAGCTTGAGCTCTTTTAGTTGTGAATGGATTGCACCTTTTCCAGCCCACGTCACAGCCCACAAAAGTATCATTGCCTGAATGAAAGCCAACTTCCCTTGTACCATGAGTTCCCATCAGTAAACAGAACAGAAGGCTGTTGAGTTCTCCTACCCTGTTACATACTACATGTGCTACGAGAATGGATTTGTATTTTCTCTCTTGTAGTTTGTTCAATTTTAAAACTAAATACATGTTGAAACACTCAAGTGATAACAATCGCTCTGCTGTATCATGTGCCATTGATAAGATGTGACTTCCAACAGAGTAATTTAATAAAGAAATTTTGTCAAGAGCTTGTTTTTTTTTGGTCACAGCAGTTAAATTGGGCATTAAATTTGGATTGACAGGTTCTCAGCAATATCAAGACTTTTGCCCATTTTAGCTGGGTAATGCCTGTTTAGCCTGGGTTCCTCTGTATCCTTATCAACAAAGGAGATTGATTTGGGCTCTGTTTGAAAATTGTGTGGAAGTTTATTTGTTTTTACACCATTATATTTGCTGAACACCAGCTTATATGAGCTGATTAACACAGACCGAACATAGGCGTTATGGTAAGAAAATAAAGGATTTTTGTGAAAATCATTATTAAGCTTATATTTCAACTTTGCAAACTGCATGTGAACAAATTTCTTCCTTTACTTTTTTTTCTCTGAAAATGCCTTTGAACTACTTCCTAATTCTTAAGGACCATGTTTTAAAGATGCTAAGGAAGACAAAAAGGGACTAGGACCGAGCACCAGGAACCTGTCAAGTGATAGCATGAATAGATGTAAAGATGCAAACGGTTGAGGATCATGGCCAGAAATCTAAGATGATTTGGAGAGTGTGATTCAATGAAAACTGAGAAAAAAGTAATTTAGATTAATGGGTAAAATGTTACTGAGAGGTTAAATAAGATAAGGTCTGATAAACGTGCACAGGACTGAGGACAGCTCATTGGAGGTCCTGGCAAGTGCCTGTGTGCGTGCGTGTGTCCGTCTGTGACAGTGGTAGGAGATACTGGGCCAGAAGCTGGCAAACCCGAGTTAGAGTAGGTGTTAGCGTGCCTGGAAAGGGAACCAACAAGCACAGTGTGTGTAGACACACAGTTATAGTTAGTAAGCCTCCACAGGAGAAGAGGCGGAATCCCCAAAGCACTCAACCGAAAAGAAGATTGAAAAAAAAAGATGAAAAGGGGACAAAGAACAGGGGACAAGTAAAAAGCAAATAGCAAGATGATAAACCTAACCAATCGATAATAGTAAGTAATACTCCAAACATTCCAGTTAGAAGGCAGATTGTCAGATTGGATTAAAAAGCAAAACCCAGCTGTAAATTGTCTATAGGAAACACACATGGAAAATGAAGACACAAGTAGGATAAAACTAAATGGAAAGAGATACACAGTGCTAACTCTAGTTGAGAGAAAGAGTGGTATTAATATTATAGTAGGTTTCAGTGATAATGGTATTATTAGTTATAAAGAATGCCATATCCTAATGATAAAGAAGTCAGTTCATCAGAAACAACTTTAAACATTTATACACCCAATAACAGAGTATCAAGATACATGAAACAAAACTAGTAAAACTGTTAAGGAGAAATAGACAAATCCCATTTTAGTTGGAGATTTTAATACTCCTGTCTCAATAATTGATGGAATAAGTAGTTAGGAATGAGCAAGGGTATAGAAGACTTGAACAACATTATCAACATCAGCTTCAGCTGATCAATATTTATAGACCATTAATTACATCCAACAACTGCTGAATACACGTTTCTTTTTTTAACTACACAGAGAATATTTAGCAATATAGATCATGTATCTGGGCCATGAATGGAGTCTAAATACATTTAAAAGAATTGGGGATTAGGAAGAGGCGGGCACTCGGCTTGACCCTTGACGCCAGCCCGAAGGATGCTGAGTCCAAACGCCTGCCTCGACCCAGAGCCTCGGAGCACCTCAATCCCTGATGGCGTCCTGGCGGGCAGGAGCGTCTCCCCAGGACTCCCAGAGAGGCTCCCGGGGCCTTGCGCGCCACCGGGGCTGGAGGAGGCTCTGAGTGTGCTGGGGCTGGAGGGAGAACGTGAAAAAAAAAAAAAAGAATTGGGGTCATAGGTATGCTGTCTGAGTGAAATGGAATTAAATTAGAATTCAGTAAACAAAAGATCTGTAAAAATCCTCAAGTATTGGTAAGTAAATAGTAACCTTACAAAACTCATTGATTAAAGAAATAAGGGAAAATAGAACATGAAAACCTATCAAATTTGTGGTATGCTGCTAAGCAGTACTCAGAGGGAAATTTATAGTTATAGCTGCTTATATATAAAAAAAGCCACAAATCAGTGACCACAGCTTCCTCCTTAAGAAATGAGAAAAAGAAGAGCAAATTAAACTAAAGCAGGAACAAAGAGATAAAGTTTAGAGTGAAAATCACGAAAATGAAACAACAGAGAAAATGAAACCAGAAGAAAAAATAGAAAAAGGGAATACAAATTACCAATATTGAGAATGAGAGAGATAGTATCACTACATATTCTACAAATGTGAAAGGATAGTAAGGGGATTGTTATGAACAACTGAATGTCAGTTAGTGTGATGACTGAGATAAAATTGACATGTTCTCTCTAAGACACAAATTACCAAAGCACCCTCAAGAAATAAATCACACAAATAGCCCAGTATTTACTAAAAAATTTAAATTTGTAGAAAAAAATTACCCACAAAGAAAACTGCAAGTGCAGTTGCTTGCCAGTGATTTTTATAAACATTTAAGGAAGAAATAATAACAATTTTGCACAGACTTTCAGAAAATTGAAGTTAAGGTAATACTTCACCACTCTTTCTATGAAACTGTCACCATGCCAATACCAAAACCAATCAAAGACGCTATAAGACAACTACAGATCAACATCCCTAATGAATGTAGACACAAACATTCTAAAGGACAAATCAGACCTAATAATATATAAGGTTAATGCATCATTACCAAATGGTGTTTATCCCCCAAATTCAAGGTTTGTTTAATATTTGAATAGCAATCAGTATGTGCTAATCACTCAGTCATGTCTGACTCTTTGTGACCCCATGGACTCTGTGCCTGGGATTCTTCAGGCAGAATATTGGAGTGGGTAGCCATTCTCTTCAGGGGATCTTCCTGACCCGGGATCAGACCCAGGTCTCCTGCATTGCAGGCAGATTCTTTACCATCTGAGCCATCAGGGAAGCCCAGCAATCAGTATAACTCATCTGCAAATACACTAAAATGAAAAACCGTATGATTATTTCAATGCATGCAGAAAACGCATTTGACAAAATCCAGTATCTATTCCTGATACAAGTTCTGAGCTGCCTAGGACCAGAAGAAAACATGCTCAGCCTGAGAAGGGGTGTACAGAAAAGGTTAACTGAACAGGCCTGGGCTGCTCAAACTCTGCACATTCTCAAGAATGTGCAATGACCAATACCTGTTTTCATGACTGTCCTTTGCTGAACTCCAAAGAACTGAACTCTTGGAATTGGTTATCTAATGAGTGCAATTGCATGGTTGCGATCTTCAGCCATGCTCCATCAGTGTCCAGATAGTTTATACTAGCAATGTGATTGATGGTCAGTTCTAACCTTCTGGAGGTCTGGAACTTTGGCAGCTGAGGTGGGTCACCCACACAGGTGCTATATGCTTGCATGACCAATACCCAGTAGAACCCCTGGACACCTAGGCTCAGGTGAATGTCCTTGGTGGGCAGCCCTCTGTTGCCCACAGAGTTTCTGGGAGAATTAAGTGTCCTGTGTGACTCCAGTGGGAAGGGACACTTGAAAGCTTGAACATGGTTCCTCTGGACTTCACCCCATCCAATTTCCTTTTGGTGTTTATTTCACTCTGTATACTTTTACTGTAATAAACTATAGCCATGAATCGACCAACTCTGAGTCCTGTGAATTCTTCTCTCATGAGCCTCAGGTTGACCTTGGGGACCCCTGACACATGGGACATCTATGAAATACCTGTATCTAATATTAAACTTAGTAGTCAAAGACTGAATGCTTCCCCACTAAGATCAGGAATGAGGCAGTGATGCTTGTTGTTTATGTACCTTTATCCTGGAAATTATAACCGTGCAGTAAGACAAGAAAAAGCACAGAAAAGAAAAAACAGACATCTGTATGCTAGAAGAAAGAAGGAAAGCTTCTGTCTGTATGATGCCTATATAGAAATGTGATGAAATGTCTAGAAGTTTTCTAGAATTAATAAGTGAGTTTACTAAGGTTGCCAAATACAGAAACCATATCCCCAAATCAACATATATCTACATACTAGCAACATTCAATCAGAAATTGAAATTTCAAATGCAGTTCCATTTACAGTAGTATCAAAAATAGGTATGAATCTTGCAGAAATGATGTGTGGGATCTGTACATGATGAGTGGGATCTGTACATCAAAAACTATAAAACATTATTGAAAACAGTTAAAGAAGATGTAAATAAGTCAAGAGACATACCTCATTCATGGGTTGGAATACTAAATATTGTTGAGATGCCAGTTCCAGGTAGCTCATTCACTATTCAATCCCAGTCGAACATGAACGGACCTAGACTTGCCAAAGCAGTTCTGAGAAAGAAGAACAAATTTGGAGTGCTAACCAGACCACCTGACCTCCTCTTGAGAAACCTGTATACAGGTCAGGAAGCAACAATTAGAACTGGACATAGAACAACAGACTGGTTCCAAATAGGAAAAGGAGTACGTCAAGGCTGTATATTGTCACCCTGCTTGTTTAACTTCTGTGCAGAGTACATCATGAGAAACGCTGGGCTGGAAGAAGCACAAGCTGGAATCAAGATTGCCGGGAGAAATATCAATAACCTCAGATATGCAGATGACACCACCCTTGTGGCAGAAAGTGAAGAAGAACTGTAAGAGCCTCTTGATGAAAGTGAAAGAGGAAAGTGAAAAAGTTGGCTTAAAGCTCAATATTCAGAAAACTAAGATCATGGCATCTGGTCCCATCACTTTATGGGAAATAGATGGGGAAACAGTGGAAACAGTGTCAGACTTTATTTTTTGGGGGCTCCAAAATCATTGCAGATCGTGATGGCAGCCATGAAATTAAAAGACACTTACTCCTTAGAAGGAAAGTTATGACCAACCTAGATAGCATATTAAAAAGCAGAGAGATTACTTTGCCAACAAAGGTCCATCTAGTCAAGGCTATGGTTTTTCCGGTGGTCATGTATGGGTGTGAGAGTTGGACTGTGAAGAAAGCTGAGCACTGATGAATTGATGCTTTTGAACTGTGGTGTTGGAGAAGACTCTTGAGAGTCCCTTGGACTGCAAGGAGATCCAACCAGTCCATCCTAAAGGAGATCAGTCCTGAGTGTTCATTGGAAGGACTGATGCTGAAGCTGAAACTCCAATATTTTGGTCACCTCATGCAAAGAGTTGACTCATTTGAAAAGACCCTGATGCTGGGAAAGATTAAGGGCAGGAGGAGAAGGGGACGACAGGGGATGAGATGGTTGGATGGCATCACCGACACAATGGACATGGGTTTGGGTGGACTCCAGGAGTTGATGGACGGGGAGGTCTGGCGGGTTGCGGTTCATGGGGTCGCAAAGAATTGGACACAACTGAGCAACTGAACTGAACTGAATGCTATCTGATTAAAAGATTGAGTATGAAACTGGACTTCCTAAGTGGCACTAGTGGTAAAGAATCCACCTGCTAATGCAGGAGATGCCAGAGACGTGGGTTCAATCCCTGGATCGGGAAGATCCCCTGGAGGAGGAAATTTCAACCCACTCCAGTATTCTTGCCTGGAAAATCCCATAGATAAAGGAGCGTGGCGGGCTACAGTTCAGAGAGTTGGACACGACTGAGCAAGCAACATGACATGAAACTCCACTCAAAACCGTGTATTCAAAATAGAAAAAATGTTTATTAGAATAGAAGGTCTAGAAGTAGGCCCACAAACATGGACAACTGATTTTTTAATAAAAGACTCGGTGGAAAAGGGCGGTTTACTCGGTGTTTTGTTAGAAGAAATGTTTAAGCCCCTGTGCCAGTGAGATTCCCCCCATGCTGATGGATTGGTGTGCAGCCTTGGAGATGTCACATCGGCCCCAGGACCTGCTCTGACCACTCCTGGGTTGGTACAGCCTAGAGCTTGTGCACAGCCTTCCCACTGCCACTGTTGATTCCATGTGGGCTCTTGTTGGCTTTCCCTGGTTCTCTATGTTAACTTTTTGACTAGTCTGCCATTCTGCTTATATCAGAGCTTCTCCTTAATTTCATGAAAAGATTGCTATTTTTTTTTTCCAATAATGTTCTTAGGCATGAGGTTCTCTACTCTTTGTTCATGTAGAGCCAGCCCCCTCAGGCAGATACATGGATCTCTGCACCCTAAGCAGGGGTGTACCTTTGCTCCGGTAAATAGAACCCCAGTGTCACTGCGCCTGGAACTGGAGATGGGAGCCTGTTCTTCCCAGAGTGCCACCTTCCTCTGAGTGGGCACTGGGCGAGAGGGGAGATGACAGCCCTCGGTCGTCTTGACTTACTCCTCCTGCCATGAAAACTTTACTCTGGGAGCAGACTAGGTGGAAGCAGTCAGGGCCCCGTATTCACAGCATGTTGGGTCTGGACGGGAGCTTCCACCAAATGAGTGGGGACTGGGTAGAGGAAAGGAGACGAGTCCTTGGTGTTGTCTGCCCAAAATAGACCTTCTGCACGTGGGGGCAGGCAGCCCCTTCCAGGGTGTCGTAGCCCCAGACTAGCAGCTGGACAGAGAGGAAACCCCTGTCTTCTTGTCTGCAACACAGAGCAGGGGGAGCAGGGCTGATGGAGCAGACCTCAGCTCAAAGGCCAGACCTTCCCTTGCCTGCTCTGAGACTTCGTCGATTTTCTTGAGCAAATACTTCTTTTGCTTTATGCTCTTAGGATAGTTTCCAGAGACTAAATGTTGTTGTTCTTTAAAATAATGTCCACCAGTTAAAATGCAGTTTTGTCATTCCAAAAGTTCCACCCTGTTTCTAAGCTTTTGATGCCTAGTTTTGGACCTTCTTCCTATAATAAGGGGGGCTTTCCTGGTGGCTCAGATGGTGAAGAATCTGCCTGCAGTGCAGGAGACCCAGGTTTGATCCTTGAGTTGGAAAGATTCCTTGGAGCAGGAAATGGCAACCCACTCTAGTATTCTTACTTGGATAAGCCCATGGACAGAGGAGGCTGCAGCCCATGGGATGGCAAAGAGTTGGATGCAACTGATCGACTAACAGTTCACACTTTGACACATATAAGAAACAAGGAGGTTTTCATTACCAAATATTATTTCCTCAAGGTGTTATGTTTATACTAACCAAACAAGTGATACTTACTTTAATAAACTCATCAGAGGGTTTTAGCCATCTGGAATGTTATTTTTCTCTCACAGGCCAGGATTTTGACTTTAAACTTATCTTCCACCTGGCCTTTCAATTTGATGATCCAAACTGATTGCTCCCAGGCCCCATAAATACTCCCTTTGGAAAAGCTAGCATTGTAGACGGGCTCCTCCAGCATACGCATTGCACTTGAAAATTTACAAAACGTTTTTTTCCACTTTACATTAACTTTTTTTTTTTCTCCTCAGCCTGATGTGCAGGAAGTATCATTGTCTGCCAGTTAACCAGAAGATCAAGCAGAGTATGGCATCCTGGCTGATCGAACCCATCTCACTGACATTTATTGACTGCCTCCTCTCTGGTGGACAGCTTGTACACACTCCTTTTGTTGCCTATAAATGTATCATAACCTCGATACATTACTTCCGTGGTTACAGTATTTTAAAGGTATTCACTGAAGCTTGACTTACCTCTTTGAGCCTAATTATATACACTAGCCATTCCTTTGGAGGGTGAACTTGTTGAAAACCATACAAGTTAGTCTTGTGAACTGAGTCTGTAGAAAGAAAGTCATAACATCTGTGAAGCAAAGCAGTCACATTCACCTTTAGCCCCAGAGGAGAGAAGAGACAGGGGGCTGGCATCTTAGGGAAGAACCAACGCTCCAGAGGCCTCGGGTATTTCTAGAATCTTCTTTGAACTGCCAGCTGTGTGATTCTAGACAATGTAATTATCTTTCCTCTATTTCGTTTCCCCCAACATTAATTGGAGAATAATGACTTCTCTTGTGCCTTGGATTGTGGAGGAAAACATTAGTGTAAGTTGACGAGGAATTTTATAAAATCTGAAGCTCCTTAGGGCAGTGGTACCAGCCTGTGGTATGGCCCTCTCTGTACAGGGATGATAAGACAAGTCTGTCCTGGGCGCCCCTCTGACCTGCTGACACACACACAGCTGCCTTTGACGGGCCTCCTGGAAAGGACTGTGGTGAACACGCCCGCCTTGTGACCTGGCTCACGGCGTGGTCCTGGGTTAGTGTGACGCACCACAGCACACCGGTTGCTTGTATGCTGTGTCCGGGGGGCTTTTCTACTTCCCATCCCTTTTCTCCTCGATGGAACTCATAAGCCAAATATTTATCCGAACTATTTCCTTGAAATTCATCCTTCCCAATTTTTCAAGTTATTTTCGGAAGAAAAACTAAATTTAGGTCACTGTTGCTTTCTGTGTAAATGGGCAAATTAGGTGAACAGTAAATCATAAGGAAGAGTAGGCGCTGTGAATAACTTACACAGCTGATCTTAAAATTTAAATCACTGCCTTTATTCCTGGTAAAATATATAAGGTGGAATGCAGGTGCTGTGTGTTCAGCTGCTAAATCACATCTGACTCTGCGACCTCACGGACTGCAGCCTGCCAGGCACCTCTGTCCATGGGATTTTCTGGGCAAGAACACTGGAGTGGGTTGCCGTTTCCTCTTCCAGGGGATCTTCCTGACCCAGGGTTCAAGGCCGTGTCTCCTGCGTTGGCAGGCGGATTCTTTACCTACTGAGCCACACAGCAGAGCCTAAATCTACAGCTCTTGCTCTGAGGGTGTTCTGGTTTTAATTTCTTAGCAGCCAATCCACTTTAAAACATGAAGGGAAATTCCTGAACATAATTACAAAGCATTCCTTGGAGAGAGTTTCCAAACAGGAATGAAAAAATAACAAGCCCCATCCCCTGTGCTCAGGTACTGTGCTTGGTACTCTGCAGGACTGGGCGTCATGTCTCCCAGCAGCCAGGGAAGAAGGATCTTCTCATCTCAGGTCTGTGAGAAGGAAACCGGGCATAGAAGGTTTCTCAACAAGGGCATAGAAGCTTAGCCCAGGTGAAACCACTTCTGGATACTTTAAAGAATGAAATTTTTTCCAAATTACCCAAGTACTACATATTCTTTGCCAAAAAAAAAAAAAAAAATCAGAGATACAGGAAATTAAAGTTTTGACAAATCACCAGTAACCGTTTAACTTTGTGTGTGTGTGTATGATGAAACACACACACATACACACACACACACACACACACAGCAAAGTCTGAATGATACACAGTTAAGTGAATAGTATTGATTAACCGTGGAGAAAGCAGGTGAGAGCCACCAGGAAGGGAAGTGATGGTCAAAGAAGTCTTTAGCTTTATCTTGAATGTTCTGCTTTTTTGCAAGGAGAATATTTTCATATATTAGCTGTGCAAATTTAGTAATTTAAAAACCCTTAGAGAATGAGGAAAGAAAGCTACATTCTAGGTAAAGTTGAATCTTCATGACTCACCTCTTTCCCTCTTTTCTGGTGACCTCCTCTTCATCACATTCTCCACCCAAAAGTGTTTAAAACTTTCAAAAATAATAACATGTACATGATATAGACAAGATTATAAAGTCATTGATAAGGAAATATAAGGCAGTGTTCCATCGTGTGGAAGTGCACAGACCCTGGGTCTGCACTGCCTGGGTTTGAACCCTGGCTTCCCTGTTGTGACCTTCTCATTTATAAATGTGGGGTAGTAATAGTACCTATGTTACAGGGCTGTTGTGAGTGTTGCTCGTGCAGTACTGGGGACAGCATCTGGCAACTAGGAAGAGCCCATCCTATAGATCAGTCCTGGGTGTTCACTGGAAGGACTGATGCTGAAGCTGAAACTCCAGCACTGGCCACCGGGTGCGAAGAGCTGACTCATTTGAAAAGACTGATGCTGGGAGGGATTGGGGGCAGGAGGAGAAGGGGACGACAGAGGATGAGATGGTTGGATGGCATCATTGACTCGATGGACACGAGTTTGGGTGGACTCTGGGAGTTGGTGTTAGAGAGGGAGGCCTGGCATGCTGCAGTCCATGGGGTCGCAAGGAGTCGGACATGACTGAGCGACTGAACTGAAGTGAACTGAACTGAAGAGTTATATAAGGGTTACTATTATTACTATTATTATCCTAACATTCAGAGAAAAAGCCATGTTAAACGTATATCCATTTGGACTTTTCTGTGTGTGTGCATATACACGTGTGCATATATAGACATATACACATTTATGTGGGTAAAGATAGATGTATATTTTTATTAAAATTGGATCATACTGTTTCCATTTATTATAGCCTTCTTTGTACTCTCTCAATACTATATTTTACAAACATCTTTCCATGCCACTAAATGAAATATGAATATTCATTGCTTTTTTTAAAGATACGCCACACAGCTTGCAGGATCTTAGTTCCCTAGCCAGGGATTGAGTCGGGCCCTGGCAGTGAAAACTCTTCAGTCTCAGCCGCTGGACCACCAGGGAGTTCCCGAAATACGAACGTTCAAAACAAAAATCAAATGTGTCAGTATTTGGTTTTAACTAGTAGTGGTAGCGTGGATCCTTCAGCCAAATACATGAACAGAGGATAAGCCACATTTCTCGGCGCTAAACTGAGAAGCTGGAGTGCTTCTTGGTGCTGATACAGCTTGCTTAAGTGGTGGCAGGGACATCGATGCATCCACCCAAGTGTCTGATTGATTGTCATGTTTGTTAAGCAATGATCGTCAATATTTTTTTTTCATTAAACACCAAGATTTTTTAAACAGACTGTGGACAGTTTAAGCGTAAAACTAAAATTTGTGGTTTACTTCATAATCGCAGACTGAATCGAGGCTTCCCAGGTGGTACAGTGGTAAGGAACCTGCCTGCCAGTGGAGGACATGAGAGATTTGGGTTTGACCCCTTGGGAAGATTCCCTGGAGAAGGAAACAGCAACCCACTCCAGTGTTCTTGCCTGGGAAATCTAACAGAGGAGCCTGGCGGGCTCCAGTCCTAGGGTCGCAAAACAGTCAGACGTGACTTAGAGACTGAGCATGCACACTGAAGCTTTCCTCTTTTTTTTTCCTAAACAGCCCACTCTGGGAACTTCTCTTATAAGCAGTTAATCCAAAACCTCCAAACTGTTTGTCCAGCAGTTGCTGCTAAAAACTGGAACTTTATGTTCCATGTCTGATGTGCAAATGTGATATTCATCATTTTACATGTTTATCTTCAGAGCCAATATGCAAGACACTATGCTGTTTGTCAGCATCAGAGTTGACATTACAGATCTTTGTGAGAAGAAAAATGATGTGTAGAAACTTCATGGTGTCCAGTGGCTAAGACTCAGTGTTCCCAATGCAGGGGGCCGATGTTCAATCCTTGGTTCGGGAACGGGATCCCACATTGCCACAACCAAGATGCGGTGTGGATGCTAAGTCACTTCAGTCATGTCCGACCCTTGGTGACCCTATGGACCGTGGCCTGCTAGGCTCCTCTGTCCATGGGGTTCTCCAGGCAAGAATACTGGAGTGGATTGCCATTTCCTCCTCCAGGGACTCTTCCCCACCCAGGGATCAAGCTTGCGTTTCTTAAGTCTCCTGCATTGGCAGGTGGATTATTTACCACTAGTGCCCCCTGGACCTGCAGCCAAGTAAATATATTAAATAAGTAAAAATTAAAAAAAAAAGTAATGTGTAAACAGCGCACTGGTTGCTAAGAAAACGATCTCTTCCTCTCTCCGGCACTTCAGGAGATGTTTCACAAAGCAGAAGAATTCTTATCCAAGACGACAGACAGCGAGGTGGATGAGATGGACACGTCAGACACACAGTGGGGCTGGTTTTACTTGGCGGAGTGCGGCAAGTGGCACATGTTTCAGGTAGCGCCCCTCTGGGTGGGGCGGGGGTTAAACGCGGAGCGTCGTCATGCTCGCGTGAAAAATCAGTAGAAGCTGCACCCGCCAGAAACCAAACCTTAGGGAAGTCAGAGAGCGGAACTAAAAGAAAAGTCAAACTCTTCTGGCTCCTCTCCCCTTCCCCAGATTTTCAGTGTTTTCTTAGAAGGTACGGTGTATGTTTTCTGTGTGTCCAGAGGGTGAGCGTGTCTGCGGGATGAGCGTGTCTGCGGGGTGTGTGGGCTGGGCATGTGTGCGCAAGGCCAGGCCTGGTTTGGTGGACAAATGGTCAGGGAAGAGACCCAGCCTGCATGAAGCGCCCCTGTGCTTCCAGTGTCAAGTCAGAGGGTGTAGATATGTGTTCTCCTCCAGCCTCATGCAGCCTGAAAGCAGATGCTAACACTCTCTTACAGCCAAAGACTGGGAAACTCAGGAAAGTTAATGTAACTGGTCCCGAGTCACACAGTTAATTAACTGTTAAGCTGAGATGTGAGCCCACACTCAAAAGTTTGTGGTCTTTTTTCTTTTTTCACTTACGAGGCTACTTAAAAGATTTGATTTGAGCCACTTAAGATGTGTCATTTTGGCAATAATCTGAAAATATTGCAATACTTTGGAAAAAGGCCTTATAACCAGTCGTTAAAGTTTTTTGTGTGTGTGTGCTGAAAATCCTTAAGCCTTTGCCCACATGTTGTCTTAGCCGATTCTCCCCATGTGTTGGTGACTAGGACAGGTCAGCAAGTTTCCTCTGTCCCTCCATTCTCTGTCTTGTCCCCCAGTACCTGCCTCTGTGGCCAAGCCGTTTCTGTGAACAGCTGGTAAATGAACTTTCTGGTTTGTCTTAAAGCCGGATACCAACATTCAGTGTTCAGTTAGCAGTGAAGATATCGAAAAAAGCTTCAAAGCAAACCCTTGTGGCTCCATTTCTTTTACCACTTCCAAATTCAGCTACAAGATAGACTTTGCAGGTATGTTTTTTTCCCCTAATAGTTGTGTGTTCTTAGTGTGTTGATATGGTGAAATCTACAGTTCTGCAGATCAGGATTAGTTGATATATTAATATTTGCAAACGGCAAAGTAAACCCCTTTTGTAATACATAAAGATGCCTCTACAAAAATTCAACATTTAAAATCTTTTGGATTTGCCTTTTATAAAGGTGTGTTCATATGCTTATAGATACTGATATATATGGAGAGTTTCGTATCTCTTGAGTTCATATAATGCTTCTCACCTAAGGAACACAAAACGCCTCTAAGCCATTGTGTTGCTCCTCATCCTTTCAGTCTCTTGAAATAGGTAGGAGCCATCAGGTGATTTCAGGATCAACCAGAGCAGTTACGTGACAAAGTCCTAGGTGGCCGGTTCTAGTTTTAAGGCCAAAGTTCAGCCAAATGACCCATCTCTTGGTATCTTGCCTAGAAAACCACTCTTCAGTGGACATTGCCTTCAGCCACTTTCTGATTTCTGGATCTCTCATTTCCAGCCAGCTAGTCTGGAAATCAGCCCCACTTGGATTTCATCTGTGATGAAATTAATCCGGGATGAACATTCATCTGTGATGAAATCCAAGGGCATGCTTTTAAGGACCCCTTGACAAACCTCTTGTACTCACACTGCCTTCTCCAGTTGCCAGCCTCAGCTGTTTACTGGTCAGAGGCAAATAGGACCTGGAGGGAGGGTGGCTTTCTTAACAAAAGTGCTTTGCACTGCCACACAGCTCTGTCATCCAGGTCAGGTGTTCTTTCCTGGTTCCTGAGAGTGGAGTCCTTATATCAGTGAGCGCTGGCTGTGGTAGCAGGTAGGGGGCTGGTGAAACACAGGAGATTCCCCTGGAGGAGCCAAGGCCCAGACATACTGAAGGGGGTTAAATTGTCCACTAAGACATTGGTGCAGCCAAGTCTCCAATGACTGCTATGCCCCCAGAGTTGTTTATTTGTTTTTAGTTAAGAGTTAGTGCTGACTACAGAGAAGGCAATGGCACCCCACTCCAGTACTCTTGCCTGGAAAATCCCATGGGTGGAGGAGCCTGGTAGGCTGCAGTCCATGGGGTCGCTAGGAGTTGGACACGACTGGGCGACTTCACTTTCACTTTTCACTTTCATGCATTGGAGAAGGAAATGGCAACCCACTCCAGTGTTCTTGCCTGGAGAATCCCAGGGATGGGGGAGCCTGGTGAGCTGCCGTCTATGGGGTCGCACAGAGTCGGACATGACTGAAGCGACTTAGCAGCAGCAGTAGCAGCAGTGCTGACTAAGCATAGCATTTTTTACATTAGGCAAATTGGCTGCCTTTAAGGGGCCCGACACTTGTCTTAGACAGAAGGTGCTGGTGGACACTTGAGGCTGGTGCACAACTGTCAGTGTTGAAGCCGCACTGAGACGTCATGACGTGCAGACCTCAAGCTTTACATGGAGGGCAGGACTCATCAAAGCGTTTGGTCCGTGCTCCAACAAGCCACGTGTCTTTGAAAGAATACTTTCTAGTGAATTGTATCTGGGGGAGCATTTCTCTTGGACAGTGCAGTTTATTTAAAAAAAAAAAGTCTATCAAAGAACAAGAGTCACATAAACACCAGCTCACACCCCTCTATGTAATGACACTGTTTCGAAAGTGTAGGTATTAGCATTTCCCACGTACATTGGCAAAATTAGCCCCCATCATTTTGTCACAAGCCAGCTCAGCTTCTCTTTATAAAAAAACTGGTGAGAAGTAAGCTCAAGACAAGCTGGTATAAGGTGAAGGCATCATAGGCTTAACTCCATGTGCTGAGACGACCTTGCTTTCTCGCCGCGTGGTGGCTGTGCCAGCGTGTGCAGAGCCTAGGCGTACAGGAGGGGTGAGCACACTTCTCACAGCAGCAGCCCGGCTGTGTGGACCACCTCATCTTGGCGTGGGATGACGTCCACGTAGACAGGGTGGTGAAGTGACCAGAATCCCCTCGGTAAGACTTAGCGCCTACCTCGGTGGGGATGATGAGGTGGACCTGGCAAATACCGCCATGGCTGAGAAAGAGAGGAGAGAAGAAAGTGATACATCAGTCAGTCCATTAGCCTCTTAGCACTGCATCCCTCGTGTAAGTCTGTATTGAGTCTAGCTAGGTTTTCTATTGTTTTGGTTTAGGTGTACAATTTACAGAGAAGGCAAGGAATGTACAAATTTTTGAAACTGTGAGTTGTGCAAGTTTTATCATGGTAACGTATCTTTTTTGTTTTTGTTGTTATGTCCAAAATTTTTGAAACAATCAAACATTAAAGAAGCCAGTCAGAAGATTCAGTACTTTCTTTCTCTTCCTAGTACTTCTAATTTTCCAAAGTTGAGAACCCCTCTCTGTTCACGTGTTTGACTCAAGCACGGTACGAAAAGGAATAGACCCTACGTACTGAGGGTGGCCTCCTCCTGTGTTAGCTTAGATCAAGCAGGGAAGCTGATAACCAGACGTGTGGTCAGGTATCCCTAATAAGGCTGGTGCTGGCAGCTGCTCCTGAAGCCCGTGGTCCTTGACCATCCGATTGTGCGGCTGCAAAGCTTCGTGACATGGCGTCGCCCAGTGTGTTCCCGTGACTCACCTCTTTGTCTCTGTGCACAGAAATGAAGCAGATGAACCTCACCACGGGGAAGCAGCGCTTAATAAAAAGAGCCCCCTTTTCCATCAGTGCTTTCAGGTATTGTGGGGGGAATGGGCTGCAAAAAGTGGGCTGTCTCTCTCTCTCCTCTTCTTTAACGTTTGGCAGAGGAATAAGTAGACGGAGAATGTTTTGGTGGGTTATTTAATGATCTTAATATTAATCTTTACTGATTTCACATTTGTTGATGCATGAGCCGTACTGTTATTTTCGACTGGCATTTCCTTTCCTGTCGTCCTTTTCATTTCCCTTAGATAGATGTATTTTTCAATTCTTTAGAGCAGTTTGAGCGGTAGTTTAAAAAATGCCTCATGATCTCTACTGTAAATCCTTAAAATAACCTACCGAGGTAAGTTCAAATTAGCTTGGAAAGACTCTCCTGGAACCATCCAATTATTTGGGTTTTAAATCCTGAGTAATTACCCACTTTGTCTTCACCTCCACTGAGCCCCACTGGGCAGCTCCTGGAGGTAATTTCAGATCTGCAGTGACTAAAGGGGGCCTGGGAAGACAGGAGTGTGTGGGACGGTGGCCCAGCTGCCTGCGGTCCTATCCTGAAAAGCTATGAATGCCTTGTTGTGGTTTAGTCACCAAGTCATGTCCTACTCTGCGACCCCATGGGTTGTAGCCCCACCAGGCTCTTCTGTCCATGGGGATTCTCCAGGCAAGAATACTGCAGTGGGTTTCCATTTCCTCCTTCAGGGGATCTTCCTGATCCAGGGATCGAACCCACATCTCCTGCATTGGCAGGCAGATTCTTTACCACTGAGCCACCAGGGAAGCCCTGCTATAAATGCCACAAGAGAAACAAGAGAATAAATAGGTGTTATTCACATGAGTAAAGTTGAAGGGAAAAACTTTAGGGCGTGTCTTGTATTATTGGGAATGATTCCTCAATCAAGTCTTGAGATTCCTGTTGTTCAAAGAATTTAAAATGAAACAAACAAAAAATGCTGTTTAATAGCATGTGATTTGTAGGAGATGCCCATTTGCTTCTTCCAAGGAGATGTTTTGAAAGGATTAAAGAAAATAGTTTTTGAAGTTTCTCTTCTTGGGACTTTGGGCATGTATTTTAGGATTATGATTTATAAGTTATGCAAGTACTTGTATAATGAATGCTCTAGGAAGGGAGAGAACTTTACTTCCTTACTAGCTACATTATATCCTCATTCTTAAGTACAAGGAATTTAAGAAAGGAATTGTTTATCTTCAGAGGGTATGTAATCTGAGAGAAAAATGAGACATAATAATGAAAAATGTTATAGTAATTGTATGTCACTATATCTGGTGTCTTTTTATGGGGAGAGGCATGTAATGCAAGGCACTTCGTTCGCTCACAGACCATAGAAGCCATAGCACAAAGACAGGAGAGGGGGGGAAATAACCAGAACGGAGTCCAAGACGCAGGATAATAAAAGGAAGAATGGTTAGGCAGGATACAGACGAGCAATGACGACCAAGAGGTGTTGATACAGAAATGCTTGTGTATTGCGGGAATATACCGAGCTCTCATGACATGCAGAGTGAATAGCACATTGCCTGTTGGCAAGAAATTTGCAATTAACCAAGGCTGTAAATATTCAACAAATAAGCAAACAAAAACGTTTCACACAGCTGAAAGATACTTCTGTCGTTGCTTAGTCACCAAGTTGTGCCTGACTGTTTGCAGTCCCATGGATTGGAGCCTGCCAGGCTCCTCTGTCCATGGGATTCTCTAGGCAAGAGTATTGCAGTGGGCTGCCATTTCCTTCTCCAGGGGATCTTCCTAACCCAGGAACTGAACCCAGGTCTCCTGCATTGCAGGCAGATTCTTTACCACTGAGCCACCTGGGAAGCAAAAAAGATACTTCAGGCAAAGTGAAAAAAACAAACAAAAAACAAAGAAAACCTGGGAAAGGTATTGTTACGTGGTATCACAATCTCTGGAGTATATGAAGTACTTTGAAGAATCTCTAAGTAGAAAACCAATAGCCCCTTAGAAGAATAAGAAAAGAATTTGTGCAGTTCATGCAGCCTCACTTATAAAAAAGAGAAATACAAATTATACCAGGTTATTTCTTACTATCAGATGGACAGAAATTCCAGAGTCTGGTAACACACCTCTTCGGAGAGGTTGTGGACAAGTAGGCATTCTCTACGTTTCTGCTGGGAATGTCAATGACTGTAGCCTTCGAGGAGGGCCTCTGGAAAGTTTCTGTTAAAGTCAGGAATAAATATATTCTTTGACCCAGAAATGCCATTCCGAAAATGTTATCTTAAAAGTTGACAAGCGGCCATGGACAATGACAAGTGGACAGACTTGTTCTCTAGCATCCTTAATGGCAGCAAGAGTTGGAAACAGCCAAATGTCATCCACAGGGAACTTGTGGTCAACAGGAGGGGGTGTGTCCATGCACTGGGGTACCTGTGTCAGTAGAATGCACGCCTTCATCCTCCAGTGTCCAGAGTGTCTGCGTGTGCCAGGCTGTGTGCTGGGGAGTTGTCTCCATGGTACAGAAGGCTCTCTGAGAATATAGTGAAAAACATAGAGCAGCTACAAAAGACACAGGAATATGCTGCCATTCCTGTGTGCAAAACAAACAGACAAAAAACCCCATAGGTTTGTGTTAACCTAAAGTTCTAGAATACCCAAGAGACTGAAAGCAGTGATTACTTGGCGTGGAGGCAAGAGGTGAGAACCAGACCGGGGACTGGAGAGGGAGGGAAGCCATCCACCACTCACTCTCTTACACCTTTATTGTCCAGTCGCTGAGTCACGTCCGACTCTTTGCAATACCATGGACTGCAGCACGCCAGGCTTTCCTGTCCTTCACTGTCTCCCTGAGTTTGCTCAAACTCTTGTCCCCATCTTTAAATCATGATTGTGTGATGTCCCCAAAGGTAAAACGAGTTAAAAAAATAAGTTAAAGACAGGCTAGAAGTTGATACATTTCTTCCACAACTTCCAGTCACCAGACGGGATTCATGTATCAGTTACAGCCTTCTGCCATCAAGCTCCCCAAGGTCATTGTCTTTTTCTGTGTTCACATCCAGTGGCTTAAACGTGGTAGATGACTTTGCCAGCTTCTGCTTTGGGACCGTGCAGGGGCCTAGTGGACAATAAAGAGAGAAAGGTTTAGATTTGAGTTAATAATAGATCTTGAAGGACATTGAACATGTAGCTGAGGGTTCTGAGTGGTATTTAATAGACACTAAATCTGTTAAAGGAGTTTTATTTTAATCAAGAAGTTGATTTTCTTCTCGGAAATTACTTTTCTTCACCTAAAGTCTTCCTACCTTTAAAAGAAACTCTGGCAAATACAGGAAAACAAGATCGAAATAATATCGTTTTTGAAGTTTCCCATCAGATTTCTCAACGCAGCCCCTAAAAAAGTTGCACACAAGCCAATATTCAGTAAGTGTTTTAAAATAAAGAAACCAAGGACGACACTGTACTGCTTTTGTCACATGATAATTCAGCTTGGGAGAAAATGTCTGAGTCGTTGACCGTGATTATAATCGGCTTCTAAAATGTTGTTTTGTCTTTTCTGCTCCAAGTTACATCTGTGAGAACGAGGCCATCCCCATGCCGCCACACTGGGAGAACGTGAACACCGAGCTGCCCTACCAGGTGAGGGCAGCACCCAGTGACCACCCGCCCACCGGAGAGGTGGGGAAGAACCCCGGTAACACAGTGCCATCTTCTCTTTCCAGCTTATTCCGTTGCACAATCAGACACACGAATACAATGAAGTCGCTAGTCTCTTTGGGAAAACAATGGACCGCAACAGAATTAAAAGGATTCAGAGAATTCAAAACCTAGACCTGTGGGAGTTCTTCTGCAGGTGAGACCATTTCCACTCGGAACCCTGCTCCTTGGCCTCTGAGACGTTCTGCAGCCTCAGAGACGGCAAAGCACAAATGCTCAATGGTGTTCACCGCCAGCGGCACCCCGTGCTCTTCTCCACGTGTTTTGACCTGGTTTCCCAGCCTCTTCCTCATCCCCAGGGACAGCTGCTCTGTAAGCTGCCAACTTCCTGTACAGCAGGGGTCCCCAACCTCTGTGATCTAATGCCTGACCCCCTGAGGTGGAGCTGGTACAATAACAATGGAAATAAAGTGCACAATACGTGTCGTTCCCTTGAGTCATCCCGAAACCATCCTCCCACCCGTGGTCCGTGGAAGAAGGGTCGTCTTCCACAAAACCGGTCCCTGGTGCCTGAAAGGCTGGGGACAGCCGTTCTTAGGCACAGTTGGATAGTTTTTACTGCCTTCGTTTGTATACAATACACATTATTATTTTGAGTTATACATCTCTTTCTGCATCATTCTTTTGAAAAATAATGTTGTCTGTAAAAGAGTTATCAGTGTTAATACACGTACACCTATTTCATTATTTTAATTTCCATATCTAAATATGTAATTATTTGTTCAGTTTTTTCTCTTGAGAGGATTTTAGGCCATTTTTAGTATGTTTGTTTTTTTTTGCTTTTACAGTAAGTCCTACATGGAATATCTTTGTATGTTTTGGAAGAGATTTGTCCACTGACAAGAGGGTTGAACTGGATGGTTTTATGTCCCTTCCAGCCCGAAGATTCAAAAGTGCAGTTCAACTAACATGTCGCACTCTGGGGATAAAATGATCAAGGCATAGTCCTTGCTCAAGGAATTTCACTGTTTAAAGACTCTGTGAACAGTTATTTATTGTCTGTAGTGTCATTTTTAGGTATCGGTAAAGCTTGACTGGTTTAAGCAATCAGTCATTTTACTGTGATGGGGCATCATCTGGGAGATCTATAGTTTTTTTTTTTTTAATTTTTTAAAATTAAAATATTTAATTGAAGTATAGTTGATTTATAGTGTAGTTTGGGGTATAATTTTTACCCTTGTCTGTTAACTAGTAATTTTTGATGAACCAATTTAGATGTCCCAAGAGCATGTGAGATTATTTTTTCCAGAGCTATTATATGTCCACTTGTGGTAGATGTTAAATTACCGTTTTCTGTTTCACCCATTCTATTGCGCTTCACTCCTTGAAGAATCAGTGATGCCACTTACAGTAGATTTCTGTGTGTTTTGTGTCTGTGCATTGTATTTTTAGGAAAAAGGCTCAGCTCAAGAAAAAAAGAGGCGTGCCTCAGATTAATGAACAAATGCTGTTCCATGGCACCAGCAGTGAGTTCGTGGAGGCGATTTGCATTCACAACTTTGACTGGAGAATCAACGGCATCCACGGTGCTCTCTTTGGCAAAGGTAATCATCCGAACCTAGTCGGAGTGCTAGGAGACAGTCTTCTCTTTGAGAGAGGATTAATGAGATTCAGGGGCTCCAGAGGCTTTAAGTTAAATGTTAGACGCAAAAGTTAAATGCTAGGCTCCTGGCACACCCTCAGAGTTTCTGAGCCGCCAAAAAGCCACTTCCTGCTTGTGCAAGATGGAAGGAAGACTTTTCACATCTCTCCGAGGTCAGATAACCACCCTCCACTGCTGCCCCCAAGTCCCAGCCATTCAGGTGGGACATCATGTCTAGATTTGCTCATTTTTGCATTATGACATTTAGTTTCCACATATGAGTCCTTTCCATGGATAAGTCTGTACACCAAACTGTTTTATGTCAAGTACACAGAGCACTAAAAAATAAATCAGTTAATGTGTACATGGTTACATAGGTCTATTTTTTGTTTGTTTTTTTTTAGAAAATGATAGGTTGGAATGTTGATGAGCTTTAAAGAATAATGGGGGAAATCCTCCCCTTTTTCCTAATGTTGTGGAAGTCTGAGTTCCTTAGTCTTTGCTCACTAGACAAGCACGTTAAGGAGAGAGGGGAGGGGAAACATTAACATTAACATAAACATAAACATTAACATTAAGAGGTGGACCTTAACTTGGTCTTCCCTGGTGGCTCAGTGGTAAAGAATCCGCCTGCATTGCAGGAGATGTAGGCTTGATCCCTGGTCAGAAAGATCCCCTGGAGGAGTGCATGGCTGCCCACTCCAGTATTCTTGCCTGAAGAATCCCATGGGCAGAGGAGCCTGGTGGGCTGCAGTCCGCTGGGTTGCAAAGAGTCGGACACGACTGAAGCGACTTAGCCTGTGTGTGAGCTGCATTGCCTGTATGCTGGGTCCTTATTTTGCACCTTCCCTCCAGCAAGAGGGGCTGCGTTAATTTAAAAAATCACGGCTGAAAAGGCCATCCCCTTTATTTAACTGTGTAAGAGGATCAGAAAGGTATTACATAAATCCCACTGGATTTGAGTAATAGGGGACTTTGCAATTCATTTCCAAAGTGTTTTGGGTAAGTGCTCCCTTACTGAGGGCAGCCTCCTAGACCTCCCAGTTTGGAAGAGTCAGATGCTTCATGGAGATTCCTGTTTAGCCAGTAGACCCGTGAGCTTGTTCTTCTGGAACGTTCGGGTGTGAGCTGAATTGCATTATCTCCGGAAATCTTTTCCTGGATTTCTGGATGTGGGGTTCTATCATTTCCAAAAATATTATTGAACTGTCACCTTGTAAAATAGAAACATGGTTTCTTGGGGTTTGAAATCATCTGTGCAGACCCGTGGTTTCACTGTGCTCCCCAGTGATGGGTGCTTAGATGGGTGGGTAGCAGGTGGGGAAAGGGTGGAAGGAAATAGAAGAGGGAGGGAGGTCCCAGCAGTTACAAGGCGGGTCCTGCCACTTGTAATCACAGAAGCCACTTGTGTCTGTCTTACATATTGGATTTATTTATAAGATTTGTTTTTGGCCATACCACATGGCATGTGGGATTTTAGTTCCCCAACCAGGGATCAAACCTGGGACCCCTGCCTTGGATGCTTGGACTCTTAACCACTGGACTGCCAGGGAAGTCCCTGTAATATTCTTTTTGAATACCACTACACAAGTCCAGTAGCTGCATTTTGGTGGGGATGGGGATGGTGTTGGTGGTGGGGACTGGTCTGTACTAACACACACACCCCAGTGGCCATCTGCATCGCAGCTGTCCACAACAGACAGATTTCTGTTCTTTTCTTTAACACCTATAGTTGAGGGAATTCCACGTCTATCTTGGCTCTATGATTGCCTGTGTCTGTCCCCCTAGCCCCAGTAGTTTCGCTTGTGTTTCATACATTCCTTGGAGTAACCTTGGCTCTCCGGGGCCCTTTCTGTCTAAGGAACCTATTTTGCTCGAGACGCTGCTTACTCCAGCCGCTTCTGCAAAGATGACGTAAAGCACGGAAACACGTTCCAGATCCACGGGGTCAGCCTGCCGCAGCGGCATCTGTTCCGAACACACAAATCCATGTTTCTCGCCCGAGTGCTGATTGGAGACTACATAAATGGAGACTCCAAATATATGCGCCCTCCCTCCAAAGACGGCAGCTATGTAAACTTGTATGACAGCTGCGTGGACGACACCTGGAATCCCAGGGTCTTTGTGGTGTTCGACGCTAACCAGATCTACCCCGAGTACCTGATAGACTTTCACTGATTTCACATCCAAGTCTTCGAGGTTGAGGGAGCTATATTCTTTTTCGCAGGGAGGTCTGCGCACCGATCATCTAGCCACTCAGTGTTAATGCTCTGATCCCTCTGAAGCAGAAAGAGGCCTCTCTATAAAAAGACACACTGACTTTACGGTTGGTTTGTTGTTCTGTTTCCGTTTGTCGCTGACGTTTGTTAAAGCGCAATACCACTGCTGTTTAAGGGCGGCGCTCAAAATGGAATCGTCTGAGTCACTCCATCTTTAAGGTTTACATGTGTGTCTTTAGGGTGAATGTTTTCAGTTCAAGTAGACTTAGTCCTATATATGATCAAAAAAATGTAGACATAAAAGTGTCCCTTGAGAGGAACTGAGATTTTGTAAACAAATTCTGAAATGATCATCCACTGATCTATGTGTTGCTTTGTTAGTCTTCGGGAGGATGGGAGGCAGTTTAAAACCTTGAAGCAGCCTGAGTAACTTGAGAGAAATCAGACACAAAAGAACGGTAGGCAGTGCTGCCAAGCAGGCCAGAAGGAGAGGATCAAGACAGGGCACCCTCTCCTGATGCCTTTGGGAGAGGCAAAGAGTCACTGCGGGGTGTGACTGGCCTTGCTCACCTCTTCTGCCTCCTGCAGCCCAAATGACTGCAATTAGCAAGCACCTCATCCCCTAGAGCTCCCCAATTCTTATACCCAGACTCCCTGCACAAGGTACTTACTGCATCTTCAAAAGGAAATTTTTTTACAACACACGTTCTTGTTCAGTCAGTTGTGTCCGACTCTTTGCGACCCCAAGAACTGCAGGATGCCAGGCTTCCCTGTCCTTCACTGTCTCCCAGAATTTGCTCAAACTCATGTCCATTGAATCAATGATGCCATCCAACCGTCTCATTCTCTCTTTCCCTCTTCTGCCCTCAATCTCTCTCAGCATCAGGGTCTTTTCCAATGAATTGGCTCTTCACATCAGGTGTCCAAAGTATTGGAGCTTCAGCATCAGTCCTTCCAATGAATATTCAGGGTTGATTTCTTTTAGGATTGATTGGCTTGATCTCCTTGCTGTCCAGGGGACTCTCAAGAGTCTTCTCCAGCACCAAGCACATACTTTCCCTTTGTTTCGGGTTCTTACAATGATTACTTCTAAGAGATTTTTAATCCGATCCTCCCCCCACCAAATGCACAGCTATTCAGCTATGATTTATAAAACCCACACTTCTAAATTCCCCATTTTGAATCGTTCCAGAAAGCCTGAGATGCTTGCAACCAATCTGATTTGTTCTTTTGAGTAGCAGTAGACAGTCTGCTCACTGTCTTGAAAAATTAGGTACAATTCATAATCGTGCTCAGTGAAGTTTGTTTACCTGCTCCATCTGCCTGGCTGTTCTATTTTAAGGAGGAATAAGTGATGTTGAAAGAACTTCCTGCCCCTAAAGCTATTCTAGCAGAGACAGGACAGCAACTTGGCAGAGATGTTACGTAGGAGTTCAGGTGTCGGGTGGAGGATTTGATCATATGATTGTTAAAGACTTTTTCCAGCCTTGATTTTCTGTGGTTATAGCTGAAAAAAAAAAAATTTGGTATCTTTTTTTTTTTTAAGTTTTGCCATCTCCAAGATTTATTTATTTTCTGTCTGCACTTCGAGGGCATGTGGAATCTTAGTTCCCTGACTAGGGATTGAAGCCACACCCCCCTGCCTTAGAAGAGCAGAGTCTTAACACCGCACCGCCAGAGAAATCCCCAGAATACTGGTATCTTTCCTGGAAATCCTTTTTCGAATTCACTTTGGTACTAAATTCCATCTCCATTACCTTTCACCCCAATTTGGGCTGAAAGGTAGTCAAGGTAATTTAACTTCTCAAGAAAAACCCAGTACATGTGCTCACCTGGGACGCTCAGCTCTGTCCCTTGAACTGCAAAGACACCATACAAATAAGGCGTAGGGAGCAGGTTAGGCGAGGCGGTTCTTCAGCTGCTGCTGCCTCCCCCAGACTCCCTGCAGCCCTGAGGGCATGTGACTGTGCCGAGAGTAGGTCACACACGGACACCTGCCACCCAGGAAGCTGTGTCCAGCTCACTGGAGCCAAGTGACAGCCGAGAGTTCCTGACTCTGATGTGCAGAGGAACAGCTGGTTTTGATGAAGTGCTGTTCGTGTTTTTAGAAAGGACACATTTTATAAACATGTGGAAGTCACCATGGAAATACAGGAGAGAAAGTCACCAGGCTGCTGCCTCATGGGAGGCAGCTTACCACTGCTGCGGACCTGCTCGCAAAAACGACCTCAGAGACATCAGGAAGGCACATGCTGACAATCTTTTTCTTCTACTTATTTGTTACTTACATACAAACTGATGTTCAGACAGTCCCCAATTCAACACAGCTCTCTTTTCCAGTTTAATTTGATGGCCTCCCCAATGCTTGAATGGAATAACTGCTGTAGATTTTATCTCAGTTGGTAAAGAATCTGCCTGCAATGCAGGAGACCCCAGTTCGATTTCTGGGTCAGGAAGATCTGTGAGAGATGGGATAGGCTACCCACTCCGGTATTCTTGGGCTACCCTTGTGGCTCAGCTGGTAAAGAATGCGCCTGCAATGCAGGAGACCTGTGTTCGATTCCTGGGTTGGGAAGATCCCCTGGAGAAGGGAAAGGCCACCCACTCCAGTATTCTGTCCTGGAGAAGTCCATGGACACAGTCCATGGGGTTGCAAAGAGTTGGACGTGACTGAGCGACTTTCACTTTCATTGGCAGGAGACTCAAGAGACGTGGTTTTGATCCTTGGGTTGGAAAGATCCCCTGGAGAAGGAAATGGAAACCCACTCCAGTATTCTTGCTTGGAAAATCCCATGGACAAAGGAGCCTGGTGGGCTGCAGTCCATGGGGTCACAAAGAGTCAGGACTGAGTGACTGAGTGCGCGTGCACACACACGCACGCACATACACACACACACAACTTCTGGACATTAGCTGATCTGACCTCCAGGAGACTAAGAGCCTGAGGTTGAAACTTGCAAGGCAACCCCCCAGGTGAACTCTGAACTTCACTAGCTAGCTCCTCTCTGTAGGCAGAGTGCGGTGAAATAGACATTGTAAGAGAGAACTGTGCTGTTATTCTTGTCTGAGGTCGTACTCCAAATCCTCTTTCATAAGAAAGACCTGAGTTTGATGAACTTCTTAAACGTGATCGTGTCGAGTTCATTGGTGTTAGCGTCCTCTTTGCTGTGATCAGCAGACTGATTTGAGAGTCGTATCATCACTGTGTAATGAGACTGGACACCACTGTTTGCATTCTTTTCCTGTCATCATGTGTGTGCGGGTTGGGGGAGAGGGAATCCATTCCAGATTCATGAATAAATGATTTTTAAAATTTTGCCCTGAATAAACTGCAGCTGATAGTAACTGTTCTTTTATCACTTTGGTAATATCAGCCTCAGGGTTAAAAAAAAATATATGTGTTGATAAGAAACAATCTCCTAGATCTTTGTGGTGATGAAGAAGAAGGTTTTGTATCAGCGTCGCTTTCATTTCTAGACTGTTCCTGTGAGGATGCTCAAGACCTGGGAGCCGCTCTGGACTCACAAATACACTCTTTCTACATGGAGTAATCAGTGCTCCCTGTAGCGGGTCATGGAGGGCTGCATATGTTATATATTTCTTTCTGCGATGTCTATGTCTCATTTCCACCTTGCATTATTTAAACCTCAGTTCTCAGCTCAGAGTTAAAGGACTCTTGAGGTGTTTTGTTTCCTGTAACTCTTACGTAACCCACTTGCAGGTGTGGGAAATCTCTTGTTCTCGGTTTGAATCATCACAAGCAACAGCTAAACACATAACCCGTGGCGGAAAACACTTACTCCATGCAATTGAAAATTCCGAAACAGACCAGGGCCTGGTACCTTCACTCTCGGTGGCTCCTGGCCCAGAGGAGAATCCAGGAGGCTGTCTGCCCTCACCCGAAGAGTGAGCTTCCTGAGTCCACCGGCCTCCAGCCCCTCCCGGGTATGTCTTTTTGAAGCGAGTTAGACACTTCACTTAATCTTTCGGCTTCTGTTGGTCAAAAAGGGAGGTGTTAAAAGATCCCTTAATTGTAGAGTGGTAGAAAGGCAAAACAGAATGACTAAGACTACCCACCCATGGAAACAAGTTAAGTTTTCCGTTTGCTGAAGCTAGGTCCTAGTCTGTCTAAATTGGACTTTTATTGGGACTCATTATGATGAAAATTCTGCTGAGTTTTGATGGATGATGGAGAAAGGTGATATCTTTACAGAAATGTGTCTAAGCCATCCAGCTATTTGATGTCACCTCCCAGGTTGCCCCAGTGGATCTCCTGTTCAGCAGGAGACACAGGAGACCTGGGTTTGATCCCTGGGTCAGGAAGATCCCCTGGAGGAGGGCATGGCAACCCACTCCAGTATTCTTGCCTGGAGAATCCCATGGACAGAGGAGCCTGGTGGGCTACAGTCCATGGAGTCACAAAGAGTCAGACACGACTGATCAACTACACGCGCGTGTACACACACACACACAGATTGCCAAGAACAGGGCTAAAAACCATCTTACAGTGGGTGTTTCTGATGACCCTTCCATCCCAGACTGCCCTCTGGCCCCTGGGGGAGGGATGTTTTATTTATTTTTCAATGAACATGGACTATTTTGCATAAAATAGTCCATTTCTAGATGAAAGTATACATCTCTGTACTTGCAAAGTGAAAAAGGGATGGTAATAAAAAGATAGCAAGGAAAAGAAAAACAGAAGCCTTGTCAAAAATTGTTTTTGATCAGAAGCTTCAGCAACGTGACTATGCTTCATTTTACCCCCTTGCCCTAAATGTAGGGAAAGGTTTGACGAAAGAAGCCACTCTGCTTCACTTCCCATGGATCACTGGATCATAATGCTTGGGCACTGCTGATGGAAAAGAGGAACGTTTCAAAGAAATACGAGGTACACGGCTCTCGGGGGCTGCCTGGTCATCGAGAATGATGTCCATGGGAGAGGTGAGTCCCAAACGTCTGGGAAAGATGTTGACAGCTCATCACCAACCCCCACTATTCCTCAGGGAGTATCATTCCCAGACTCTAGGCTGGGAGCTGGCTGGGGAGTTGGTTTGGTGTGTCCCGCCTCTCCCCCAACCCCTGCTGGCCTGTGTTCCCCCCATCCCAGGTGGGAAGGCATCTTGCTTCTTCCTAACACCTGAGTGAAGGCTCCTTCCTGAATGTGACTCAGCTCGGCCTCCTGCTGCAAGATTATGTAAAGCGTTTTCGCAGCTCTAATTGCCTGGCTTTCGTTCCTCAGCCCTGCAGGCTAAGAGCTTGGCTTTTATTTGAACCTTCTCCCTGTGTGGCTGTGGATCTAAGAAATTAGCACTGGTCTTATTTATTTTTAATGGCTCCTCGTGAGAAGGGAACATACAGGATATGCCAACGACGCTTGTGTTCTCTGCAGCTTTTTCCGCTGTGCTTTGCCCTCCGCCGAGAGGCTGCACAGCAAGCTGATCCCAGCTCCCACCCTGCTGTTTAAGCTGGCTCAGGAGAGTCGCAATCCAGAGTTGAATTCAGCTCACCTCTGCAGTGTTAACCATGAACCCACGTGGTGCTTCTTGTGTTTTCCTGTTCATTTTTAAGAAATACCTTGTCCTGAAGGGCTCATGACACTTGAGTATTTCTGCAGGTCCCATACAGAATCAGTAGACATTCTCAGTCTGCGTTTGATGAACATTCTTAGAGAATTCTTAAGAGAATCAATGTCCGGCCCAGTTCCTCCTCTTTATTCATTTAAGAAAAGGACCATCTTGGGAGCACTAATCTGAGTCTTATTTCTGACTTTGCTGGCTCCGGGTGACCTTGGATAACTCACCAGAGGGGAACCGTCACTTCTCAGAAGGTGAAGTTGACTGGAGACTGACCGAGCTCTTGGTAGAACAACCTGTGGCTGGATTTCTCTAGGAACACCTGACTTGGCTGAGGGCCAAGAGGCAAGGGTTTGGGACGGGAAAGGAAAGGGATTGACCTCGTTTTCCCTGAATCTCCAGCTACTCAGTCTGTCCCCCTCAAGTTCACGTCTCAGTTCCAGGGGTGAGCCAGGCAGCAACCCAGTCCAGCATAGCCCCAGCCCCGTGGGACTCATGGTCCGGCAGGAGGACATTCTGCACTGCCACAGGCTTTAGTAAGGGGGAAGTTAAGGCTGCTTGGCAGCCTGTGACCAAGGATGTAACCAATCCCGAGGGATCAGAGGAGGCTTCCTTGAGAAGTGACGTCTGGACACACAGATCAGAAAGAGGGGCGGGTGCTAGTTAGGGGGACTCTGGGCCTGGCCACACCCTTCTATGCCTCCAGGTTCTAGGAGATGAGGAACAGGTGTGGGTGTGGGCCAATGGAACATTCTTTATTATTCTAGTGAAGATGGCAGGATCCCAGCCACTTCAAGAACCAGAATCTGTCACGCCAATGCGTGCACCTGGCCCTGAGGTCTGGCTTCCAGAAGGCTGGGGGCTGACCCAGGGGGCTGGGTCAGTGCCGGGGGTGGGGGTGGGGAAGGGAGGGGGCGTGGTGACTGGGACATCAGCGGATGTTGCAGAGATTTTTATTCGACTTAGAATCCAGATGCTGATTATGCAGAGTTGTTCATTCCTGTTCCTGGGCCTTTGCTCATGCCTTCCTCCCCTGCTCCCACTGCCAGCGGAAACACACGCACATTCCTCCTTCTACCTTCAGAGTCCCGTCTATCTGCAGCTTGGGCTCTGGGGTCAGATAACCAAGCTGAACCCTGGTCCTATCTCCCGCCAGCTGTTTGACCTCGCAGAGACAGAGGTTACTTAACCTCTCCGTGCTGCACCTCTGTGTCTGTAAATGGGGATAGTAACAGCGCCTAGGCTTCCCTGGTGGCTCAGCAGTAAAGAACCCGCTTGCCAGTGCAGGAGACATGGGTTTGATCCCTGGGTTGAGAAGATCCCCTGGAGGAGGGAATGGCTACTCACTCCAATATTCTTGCCTAAAGACTCCCATGGGCAGAGGAGCCTGGCAGGCTGTAGTCTAGGGGGATCGAGAGTTGGACATGACGGAGGACTAAACAACAGAGCCTGCCTCCTGTGATGAGCTGACTGTGGGGTGCCTAGGAGAATGCCTCAGGAAGGGTTATTGGGTGTTAACATTTAAGACCCAGAGCTCTTGGGAGCCCGACAGGTTCCACACAGAACTCGGAGTCCTGGGTATTCTTTTCTTCTTAGCACTTCAACTTGGCCAAGCAGCCCCAGAAGCAGCCCTGGAGCTAAACAATCAGGGTTGTAGCCAGCGAGAGTCCAGACCTGGAGCCATGGGGAGTCCCAGCAAGCGGGGCTTAGGAAGAGTTTATTGAGGATTTGGGGGGAGCCTCTAAGGACGTGGGGCTCTGCCCAAGATTGGAGGCTGCCAAGAAGCAGGCAAGTCTGCAACTGGGCATTTCGAGGAGTCTTATCTGTGGGACAGGAAGACGAGCCGGAGGATGAGCTGGACTTGGTCACGGAGCAGCAGACGCTCCTTCTGATGTGGGGTGGGTGTTTGGTATTCTGTGGGTGGTTCACTGACCTTGTTGTCGTCTATGCTTAGAGCTATGAAGTGGCCTTGCTCTGTCTCATCTAGCCAGGGTCTCCTCATAACTTCTCCTGAGGTTGGTATTCTGCAAGTTGATCAGTTCAGTCGCTCAGTCATGTCCAACTCTTTGCGACCCCACTCCAAGTTTATGGCCACTTTCTAAATGTCAGAGGCTGCTCTCTTTTTCTCTCTCGATCCATTAATTATTTATTTGAACTAATTTTTTTCTCCCTCAAGAGAAACTGTAAGTGAATGTATTCATTCATGCAACAAAACAATAGCTGAGTATCTATATGGACAACGTGCCAGGCAAGATAACGTGGTAAAAACCCTGCCTTCCTTCAAGGAGCTCCAAGTCACAAGTCAAGACCGAAAGGCCGTCTGTGTCAGTCTAGTTTGCTCATCACCTTGTCACCAAGAAGTTTTCCATCCTGCCTGGAACTCCCAAACCCCTGCTTCCACGAGGCAGAGTTAGGAACTCAGTGTGAAGGTTGGACCTGCCACCCCTCCCCATTCCTTGCACCCCTCGGTCTGCCCAGGATCGGCCCAGGGACCAGGTGTTCTGTGCGTGTTCCGTGCTGTATCCGCGTGCGGTCCACAATCAGGAGGGGTAAGGGAACTCGACACCCTCGCACCTCAGCGCTGTACGCGCTCTTCTCATAGTTTTCTCAGAAAACGATTTTAATTCAACAAACTCCTTAATGTTGATTCTCCTTTCTGAATGGCTTTGCTCTGTAGGGTGATTGTGTTTGGCTGGAGGTCAGAGACCACCTTATAGTTCAGTTCAGCTGCTCAGTCGTGTCTGACTCTTTGCGACCCCATGGACTTCAGCACACCAGGCTTCCCTGTCCATCACCAACTCCCAGAGCTTGGGCAAACTCATGTCCATCCCATTACAGGGGCTTCCTAATTAGATCAGCATCTGGGCGGTGAGATGCTATTGTGAGCAGTGGACACTAGAGGGCAGCATCTCCCCCAGACGGCGGACAGCAAAGTCGGGCACTGAGCTACCAGCGGTAAACTGTGGAGAACAGGGGGAAAGGACCCCCCAGAAAGTTTCTGGTCTCCTCTGCTCAAGTCCATGCGAGCCTGCATTCATCCCTTTTGTAATAATTGCTGGGAAAAGTGAGACCCTTTCGAACAGTAACCTCTTAACAGGTTTTGTTTATTTATTTTTAAAGCAATTGCTTTTTGTTTGAAGCACATAATGCAAGAACTCCCTACATCAGATTCTTTAAAATAGACACACCTTCTCTTCTGTTTTAGATACCACCAAACAGTGTGATGGGGTACTATGTCTGAAGCCTGCTCTCGGAAGGGCTGGGGGAAAAATTTCTTTGTCCTATTCTTTTTATTTTAATTGGCATCATGTCCCACAGTGGCTCAGTCAGTAAAGAATCTGCCTGTAATGCAGGAGACCCAGGTTTGATCCCTAGGTTGGGAAGATCCAGTTGAGGTTGGAATGGCAACCCACTCCAGTATTCTTGCCTGGAGAATCCCATGGACAGAGGACCCTGGCGGGCTACAGTCCATGAGGTTACCAAGAGTCGGACATGACTGAAGCTGCTGAGCACAGCACAGCACATCTAATCTCTCTAAAATATTTGCCTAGATAACCTTTTCCCATACCATCACTGAATCTTTATTTTCTTTTCTCTTATGAAATTTTATGTCACCTAGCAAATATTTGGAGTACTTTCTGTGTCCATAAAGACAAAAATAGTTACTCTTCAAAGCTTCCCTCTCCAGTCATCAAATTAAATAAAATCACCATCTCTAATCCTGTAACTTCTTTCTTGCCTTCAGTTCAGTTCAGTCACTCAGTCGTGTCTGACTCTTAGTGACCCCATGAACCACAGCACACCAGGCCTCCCTGTCTATCACCAACTCCTGGAGTCCACCCAAACCCATGTCCATCGAGTCGGTGATGCCATCCAAACATCTCATCCTCTGTTCTCCCCTTCTACTACTGCCCTCAATCTTTCCCAGCATCAGGGTCTTTTCCAGTGAGTCAGCTCTTCGCATCAGGTGGCCAAAGTATTGGAGTTTCAGCTTAAAAATTAGTCCTTCCAATAACACCCAGGACTGATCTCCTTTAGGATGGACTAGTTGGATCTCCTTGCAGTCCAAAGGACTCTCAAGAGTCTTCTCCAACACCACAGTTCAAAAGCATCAATTCTTTTGCACTCAGCTTTGTTTATAGTCCAACTCTCACATCCATACATGACCACAGGAAAAACCATAGCCTTGACTGGACGGATCTATGTTGGCAAAGTAATGTCTCTGCTTTTGAATATGCTATCTAAGTTGGTCATAACTTTCCTTCCAAGGAGTAAGCATCTTTTAATTTCACGGCTGCAGTCACCATCTGCAGTGATTTTGGAGCCCAGAAAAATAAAGTCTGACACTGTTTCCACTGTTTCCCCATCTATTTGCCATGAAGTGATGGGACCGGATGCCATGATCTTAGTTTTCTGAATGTTGAACTTTAAGCCAACTTTTTCACTCTCCTCTTTCACTTTCATCAAGAGGCTCTTCAGTTCCTCTTCACTTTCTGCCATAAGGGTGGTATCATCTGCATATCTGAGGTTATTGATATTTCTCCTGGCAATCTTGATTCCAGCTTGTGCTTCTTCCAGCCCAGTGTTTCTCATGATGTACTTTGCATATAAGTTAAATAAGCAGGGTGACAATATACAGCCCTTATGTACTCCTTTTCCTATTTGGAACCAGTCTGTTGTTCCATGTCCAGTTCTAACTGTTGCTTCCTGACCTGCATACAGATTTCTCAGGAGGCAGGTCAGGTGGTCTGGTATTCCCATCTCTTTCAGAATTTTCCACAGTTTATTGTGATCCACACAGTCAAAGGCTTTGGCATAGTCAATAAAGCAGAAATAGATGTTTTTCTGGAATTATCTTGCTTTTTCGATGATCCAGCGAATGTTGGCAATTTGATCTTTGGTTCCTCTGCCTTTTCTAAAACCAGCTTGAACATCTGGAAGTTCACGGTTCACATATCTGAAGCCTGGCTTGGAGAATTTTAAGCATCACTTTACTAGCGTGTGAGATGAGTACAATTGTGCGGTAGTTTGAGCATTCATTGGCATTGCCTTTCTTTGGGATTGGAATGAAAACTGACCTTTTCCAGTCCTGTGGCCACTGCTCAGCTTTCCAAATTTGCTGGCATAATGAGTGCAGCACTTTCACAGCATCATTTTTCAGTATTTGAAATGGCTCAACTGGAATTCCATCACCGCCACCAGCTTTGCTCATAGTGATGCTTTCTAAAGCCCACTTGACTTCACATTCCAGGAAGTCTGGCTGTAGGTGAGTGATCACACGATTGTGATTATCTTGGTCATGAAGATCTTTTTTGTACAGTTCTTCTGTGTATTCTTGCCACCTCTTCTTAATATCTTCTGCTTCTCTTAGGTCCGTACCATTTCTGTCCTTTATTGAGCCCATCTTTGCATGAAATGTTCCCTTGGTATCTCTGATTTTCTTGAAGAGATCTCTAATCTTTCCCATTCTGTTGTTTTCCTCAGTTTCTTTGCATTGATCACTGAGGACGGCTTTCTTATCTCTCCTTGCTATTCTTTGGAACTCTGCATTCAAATGGATATATCTTTCCTTTTCTCCTTTACTTTTCCCTTCCCTTCTTTTCACAGCTATTTGTAAGGCCTCCTCAGACAGCCATTTTGCTTTTTTGCATTTCTTTTTCTTGGGGATGGTCTTGATTTCTTGCCTTATTCCATTGCAAAGTCAGCACCTTGTGACGTTCTGCATATGCTACGTTCTTTACCAAACATGTGTCCAAAAGTTGGGCCATAAACTGAGCTTAAAATGGGAATCTTTGACATATCAACACATGTTTCTTTTTAGATTTTGAATATTATTGAATTACTTATTTGGCTGCACTGGGTCTTAGTTGTGGCATGTGAGACCTAGTTCCCCGACCAGGGATCAAACCCCGGGCCGCCTGCATTGGGAGTGCAGAGTCTTAGCCACTTCCCCCAGGGAAGTCCCACAACACACACTTCTGAAATCCCTCTCTCAAAGTCCGAGGAATTGCACTTGGTGCCCTGCGGAGTTTTAAAAGGTAAACTTTCACACTTCCTGTGAAATGGAGGTGGGGTGGAGGGTTAGGTAATAACCTGTCACTGCGAGGACAGGAAGTTGACTCCCAAGGTCACATGTCAGGGTCAGAGCTGGCAGAGAGCCCAGACACAGGCTTTGTGGTCACCCGGCCAGTGGTCTGGCTTTGCCTGCATCGTTGTTGTAACGTGGCTGTCATTGCCTGAGCTTAGCACTGATACCCTCCATTAAAAAAAAAATCTATGTGTTATAAGATCAACGTTTAAAAAATATATGTGTCATGGGTTTAGCATTTTCTGTTTGTAAGGCAGTGTGCCGTCATGGAAAATACAGTTTTCGGAGTCAGACCGCCCTGTGTGACAGACCCAGCTCAGCCCCTTTCTAACCATGTGCATGGGAGAAGTCACTCAGCTGCTCCGAGCTGCTGCTGCTTTGTCTTTTCTTCGTATTTGCGTATTTATTTATTTTTATTTACTTTTGGCTGTGCTGGGTCTTCATTGCCGCGCGGGCTTTCTCTGGTTGCCACGAGTGGGGGCTACTCGCTAGCTGTGGCACGTGGGCTTCTCATTGCAGTGGCCTCTCTTACTGAGGAGCACAGGCTCTAGGGCGCACCGGCTTCAGGGTGCTTAGGCTTAGTTGCCCCCTCTGCATGTGGAATTGTCCTGGACCAGGGGCATGTCCTGGTCCCCTGTCCAAACCCATGTCCCCTGCACTGGCAGGCGGATCCCTAACTACCAGGACCACCAAGGAAGTCCTCTTTGTCTTTTAATGCTGTTGTGAGTCATCAGAGACTGGGCATATGAAGGTGCTCGGCACAGTGTCTGAAGTATGTTGGCAGCTCCACGATGGGGCCCGGTTTTATGGCTGGCTGAGTTCTTCCTGGAGGTGGGCGTCCATCCCTTCAGGCCAGGGTGGAGGCTCAGAACGTCTGGAAGAAGTGACCCCGCGGAGCCAGAGTCAGAGCCCAACACAGACCTTCTCCTCTCAAAGAGCTTGAGAGCACAAGATGCAGGAGAGGAGAACTGAGGCACAGATCGGCCAAGCAGCACAAGGAAGAATCCATCTGTGACCTAGATGCCACCTCCCAACTTCCAGACAGCCCCGGTGCGCTGGGGGCAGAGCGCATGGTGCTCCAGGGCAGCAGGATTTCAGACACTGCTTCCAGGCTGAAGACTCTCTGCGAAGCCTTTGTACACTTTCATCGTCAACAATAACAGCAACAGCACCTAATGCTTTGGCTCTTCCTACGTGACCATGGCCTGCGGTCGGGTCCTCAGGGTAAGTATAACATTCGTCATTCAGTCGTGTCTGACTCTTGGCGACCCCTGGACTGTAGCCCGCCAGGTTCTTCTCTCCATGGGATTCTCCAGGCAAGAATACAGGGGTGGGTTGCCATTCCCTTCTCCAGAGGATCTTCCCAACCCAGGGGATTGAACCCAGGTCTCCTGCATTGTAGGCAGATTCTGTACCATCTGAACCATTTTCTCTATTCTTCTGGCAGAACCTAGCTCATTGTCTTCAATACTGGCACGTCTCTTTGTTGGTTTTAGAGTCACTTGCATTAACCCAGGTCTCATTTTGGCTCTTCCCCGACCTTGGCAGGTCACTTCCTCCCCCTGGGGCTCAGCTCCATGTCTGTAGAATGAGGAGGTGGTCTAAGGCCCCTTCCGGCTCCTGTCTTCTGTGAAACACAGCTCCTACTCTCTCAAAGCTGTCGAAAATAAAAGCAAGGTCACCTCTGCAAAGCAATTTATGTTCACAGCTCGCTGGCTTAGCATCAGATGTGGATCATAAAAAGGCAAGTAGACAGAACACCAAATAAGAAGCAGCACATATTGAAATAAAGGATGAAGTAGCAGAGAGTGAGGGTGTTCTCAGTGTAGCCAGAGCTGTTTGAGAGAACGTGGACCCTCTTGCCAGATGACCTTTGAGAGTCTGGTCTATCGTAATGAGAGGAACGATAGTGCCAGGGGAGTGCTCTGCTGCCACACGGGTTGTGCTCTGCTGTCACACGGGTTGTCTGCCACCCACGGGCCGGGAGGAACCTCATAGGGGATCTAGATGTTGAGGAATTTCTCTAATGACTGAGGTCATGCAGCATAAGGTAGTTGGCACAACCTGGGGTGGTAAATCCCCACCTAGAGCAGAGAGAATGCAGTGGCGTCCCAAGAGCCTGGCTTCATGCCTTGGTCTTCTACATGAGAAAGCAAATTGCAGAGAAGTGAGATGGGGGGAGCGTTCACCTCGAATCAACTCTGATGCACATGCAAAGTTAGATCACTCAAAAGTAAATGCCCTTCATCATGATAACAATTTACACATCACAGCTATTTGGAATCTTCTAATCAAGGGGAAAAACTCAGGATGGAAAACCAGGCATTTGCATTATTTAGTGTGTAGCCAGGCCACAGGTTTATGCTCGTTCACCTGCCAGTGCAGCGTGCACTTCGGAGCTCAGGGAAGATAAAAATCTATGTACTATCTGGACTCATATGGCAGTGAAGAAGCTTCAGAAATATACAGCAATATGGGGTGGTGGTTATTGCAGTAGCACCGTGGGCTTCCCTGGTGGCTCAGCTGGTAAAGAGTCTGCCTGCAGTGCGGGAGACCTGGGTTCAATCCCTGGGTTGAGAAGATCCGCTGGAGAAGGGAAAGGCTACCCACTCCAGTATTCTGGCCTATACAGTCCAGAATTCCATGGACCATACAGTCCAGAAGTCCATGGGGTCGCAAAGACACAACTGAGTGACTTTCTCTTTGGCAAATCTGAATAAAATATTTGGGATGGAAGTAATGAAACCAAATCCACCCACTCATTAGCCTTTAATTCACTCTCATATCCTAAAGAGAATAAAAGGAACTAAGAAGTTTTGGTAATATGAGGCTTCAGTTATTAAAACTACCAAATGAATGCTCAAAATTAGAAACTTCATTGTTGCTTTAGTCATTAAACATCACAACAGGGTCTGACTGTCTAGAACAAGGAATTCTATTCCATGTCCTATGATAAACCGTAATGGAAAAGAATATATGAAAAAAGACTGCTATATATGTATAACTGAATCACCTTGCTGTGCAGTAATAATTAACAAAACACTGTACATCAACTATACTTCAATAAAAAAAAAAAAGAGGAAAAAAAATAAAACATGGATTGGCCATCCACTGTATGCCAGGGGATAGCCATTCACCTACCACGCTGGTGCTAGGACCAGCTTGAAAGATGAACAACGTGTGGTCCTCACCTTCTGAGGGCTCCTGGTCAAGTGAAGAGACGCGCAGGTCAACAAGTGAATGATAACTCCATGTGATAAGTGCAGATCAGAGAGATGAATTCACACATCCTGGGACATACAGAGGTGTCAGACGTGCCTGGAGAGCAGGTAGATTTAACTTGCGGGTAAGGCCACTTCCTACCTTAATCTGGTTGTTGTTCAGTTGCTCAGTCGTGTCCGGCTCTTTGCAACCCCATGGACTGCAGCACACCAGGCTTCTCTGTCCTTCAGTATCTCCTGGAGATTGCTCCAGTTCATGTCCATTGAGTCGGTGATGGACCATCTCATCCTCTCTCTCCCCCTTCTCCTCCTGCCTTCAGTCTTTTCCAGCATCAGGGTTTTTTTCCAATGAAGGAAGATATACAGGTGACAAAGTGAGAAAGGACAGTCCAATCCAGGCAGACATGAGCTTGGGCGAGTGTTCGGGGCTGGAAGGGACGGAGGCAGTCTGTGTCTGAGGAACAGTGTGCAGGCATGGCAGCCACGTGTGCTTATTGAGGAAGCAGAGAGTGGAACAGCTGAATCACAGGGGATATGGCTGGAGAGAAGGTTTGGGCCAGGGTGGGAGGGGCTTCATGTTCCAAGTGAAGGAGATTGGATTTTGTTTGGGAAACTGACCAAAGTTCTTAGGAAGCTGAGGCATGATTGGCGAGACTAGATAAATCGAGATGTTGTTGGTGGAGATCACGGGCACAGGGAATTCCCTGGAGGTCCAGTGATCAGGGCTCTACGCTCTCAATGCCAAGGTTCAAGACCCCACAAGTCACACATGTGGCCTGAGAAAAAGAGTACGGTGCACAGAGCATCCTTGGAGAATGCAGCGGACATCGATGTTTTATTTACGTGGCTCAGCTCCCATCTCCTGGGAACAGCAGACACACCCGGATGCACCTGTTCTCCCCTGCCCCAACTTCAATATGTCAGCCTTCCCAAGAACTGCCTTTTAAATGTAAATTTAAAAATAATAAAATATTTAATAAAAAGCCATCTCCTTAGCTATAATGATTGATCTAAGGGTGGATACCAGATACAAGCTAGTTCAATCATAGTATCTTATTGTCTCCTCCCTGTCCGGAGTGTTTGACCAACATACAGGCATGTGACCCCAGTCGGAGACCTTCCCCGGTAATTCTGAATTTTGAATTGTCACTAGGGGAAAGAGCTGTTTTTTATTTTTTTCTGATGGTGAATCTGTCAAGTTGCAAATTTAGCAATGCTAATGGTTATGTATCTAATATTTGGGGAAAAAAAACTGGCCTTCAGTAGAAAAAAGTTTAACCTTAGCAGAGATGCAGATGTGAGGCCCAGAAGGAAGCTAGTTCTGGTGGCCTTTCAGCCCCTGGTTCTAGGCATCCCTGGAGTTAATTTCATCCCCTCCTGTCCTACAGTTTGGTTAACATGAACCCATAAATTACCCTTTATGCTGGAGGTAGTTCTTATTGGGTTTCTGACACTAGCAACCCGAGAGTCCTGACTAATGAAGATAGGGAGATAATTAAGTCTGATCTTGATACATTACCTTTTAAAAGACTCTTCTCTGGGTGATGGTGGAGCTCAAGGGGAAGAGCAGGACCAGAGATAGAGACTTGAAGGTCATGTTTGGTTTAGAGGTTGTCTGAGCCCTGGAAGTGAATGAGCTCACCTAAGGTGAGCGTAGGAAGTGGTCTGAGGCCTAGGAGGATGCCATCCTAGGAGGAGGCATTTTGAAGGATGCCAGCATCCAAGGGGACAGAGAAGGAGGACCAGCTGTCTCACCCAGGCCATTTCTGATTTCACCCAGCTGTTCCACTCTCACAGTCCTCCTTGGGGAGAAGGCCATGTCTAAGTCCAGGAGCGGGTCGCTAGCTTCTCTTTTTTCTATCTTTCTTTTCTTTATTGGCCATGCGGCATGTGGGATCTTAGTTCCCTGATCAGGGACCAGAGATCAAACCTGATCAAACCTGTGTTGGAAGCTCAGGGTCTTAACCACTGAACCACCAGGGAAGTCCCCTTTCTTTCTTTCTTTTTTATTTAACGCTCTAGGTCAAATCTTTTGAAATCTTCAACAGAGTAATTCTAGTTCTTCATCCCCCAAAAGCTCTTCCTTTTATTTGAAACCTGTGATCTCGTAATTTAGGTCTTCTTCAGGGTTAAATTTCTCACTTCATTCAGCCATTGTTGTTGTTCAGTCACTTGGGTGTGTCTGACTCTTTGTGACCCCGTGAACTGCAGCACGCCAGGCTCCTCTGCCCTCCACTGTCTCTCAGAGTTTGCTCAAACTCATGTCCATTGAGTCGGTGATGCCATCCAACTATCTCATCCTCTGTTGCCCCCTTCTCCTGCCCTCAATCTTTCCCAGCATCAGGGTCTTTTCCAATGAATTGGTTCTTTGCATCACATGGCCAAAATATTGGAGCTTCAGTTTCAGCATCTGTTCCTCCAATAATATTCAGGGTTGATTTTCTTGAGGACTTACTGTTTTGATCTCCTTGCAGTCCAAGGGACTTTACTCACCTGGTAATGATCAGCTTTACTGAACCCTTCTGGTCTTTCTCATCTGTGGTTGTTCCACAGATAGTTGGGATTTTTGGTGTGCTTGTGAAAGGAAGTGAGCCCAGGGTCTTTCTGCTCTACCGTGTATACACATATCCTTCTGTATACTTTAAATCATCTCTAGATCACTTATAACACCTAAAATAATGAGATGTAAATAGCTGTAAATACAATGTAAATTCTATTTAAATAATTGTCAGCATGTGGAAAATTCAGGTTTCACTTTTTTGAGGTTTCTGGACTATTTTTTGCAAGTATTTTAAATCTACAGTTGGTTGAATCCATGAATGGGGAGGCTGTGGATGCAGAGGGTGATGATTATTTGGCTGGAGAGAAAACTTCCCTTGCCCCCTAAACTGAGGTTTTAGAATGAACTTCTGTTTTGGGTTCACTCCTACACAATTGTCTGTGTGTGTGTGTGTGTGTGCACACACACAATCATGTCTGACTTTGCGACCCCATTGCCTGTAGCCCACCAGGCTCCTCTGTCCATGGAATTTTCTGGGCAAGAATACCAAAGCAGGTTGCCATTTCTTTCTCCAGGGGATCTTCCCAACCCAGGGATTGAACCAGCATCTCTAGCATCTCCTGCGTTGGCAGACGGATTCTTTTCCTGCTGAGCCACCTGAGAAGCCCATGTGTATGTATACATATACCTACACCTATACATGTATCAAAAGCAGAGACATCACTTTGCCAACAAAGGTCCGTCTAGTCAAGGCTATGGTTTTTCCTGTGGTCATGTATGGATGTGAGAGTTGGACTGTGAAGAAGGCTGAGCGCCAAAGAATTGATGCTTTTGAACTGTGGTGTTGGAGAAGACTCTTGAGAGCCCCTTGGACAGCAAGGAGATCATACCAGTCCATCCTAAAGGAAATCAGTCCTGAATACTCTTTAGAAGGAATGATGCTGAAGCTGAAGCTCAGTACTTTGTCCACCTCATGCGAAGAGTTGACTCATTGGAAAAGACTCTGATGCTGGGAGGGATTGGGGGCAGGAAGAGAAGGGGACGACAGAGGATGAGATGGCTGGATGGCATCACTGACTCGATAGATATGAGTCTGAGTGAACTCCGGGAGTTGGTGATGGACAGGGAGGCCTGGCGTGCTGCGATTCATGGGGTCGCAAAGAGTCGGACACGACTGAGCGACTAAACTGAACTGATACATGTATCTATGTCTATACCTGTATCTATCAAGGAGGAAAAGCCCAGAGACAATAGTCTCTTTGATTTGTCTCCTAAGATGGGACAGTGGATCCTGTTCACCATGGTGAGAGAGACATGAATTGAATCGTATGAGGAGCTAAGTCCCCACCTGTATCCGAGACCAGTCCTGGCGTCTGGCTGCCCAAGCCCAGCTGCCCTATGCCCACTCCTGCTCTGGCTGAAAAGAGCAGGCAGGTTTCCAGCTGTCTGGAAGGATGAGGGTTGCCGGGTGACCAAGAGGTGCTTGGAGCCCTGATATGTGTATGTGTGTGTGTGTGTGTGTTACTGCCTGGCCTGCGTGGGTCTCAGCATTGCGTCCACCGATGAGAGGGTAACCGGCAGGAAGGCCAGGGGTCTCCAAATGGAGGAAATAGCCTGCAAGTGTCAGACATTTTTCTCTCTCTTAAGCGGCAGGAGGAAACAAACTAGCAATATTTTTTCCTTCTCTATACAAATTTAAAGGGAGGTTTCTCTTAAAATACTGTGTGGCCATAATGACACCTGGTTTCTCCTGAAGTTAGCTATTCTTGAGCCTAGAGATAACCAATGCCTTTTTCTTATGGAAATGTCCGTCTTAAGCTATGCTAATGTGCTATGTCTTTACCCCAAATTCTGTCTCCAAGTCGGTTCCGCCTCTTGGCCCAGAACCTACTTGACAAACCAGTATGGATATTGTTCCCCTAATCTATGTAAATGAAACTATTTATATGGTGGTCTGCCCTTCTTCAAGATTCAAGTTAATCGTTTTATGGCCCAGGATAAACCATTTGGTGCCAAGATTATCCCAAAATGCATCTTATGGGTGAGGGGCCTGGTGCCATTCTGAATTTTAAGACATTCCTTTCTTTCATTAACAGACTGCTAGTGACTATATAACATCCAGCTAAAGACTAGCAGGGGGGTACTCTTTCTGCCCCCTTCTGATGCGTATGTCAGAAGCTTTCTCTATCTCCTTTATACTTTAATAAAACTTTATTACACAAAAGCTCTGAGCGATCAAGCCTCGTCTCTGGCCCCGGATTGAATTCTTCTCCTCCGGGGGCCAAGAATCCTGGTGTATTCCCGTGATTCAACAACAACCTTTCACCGACAGAGCCCGTTTCCGTCTCTTGCCATCTGGCCTCTGAACCACGGGCAGCAGGATCTCTGCCGACAGCCCGACGTGATGGTTTATGTTTCTCTCCTTCCTAATTTGTTCTTGTCTCGGGTCACTAATCCACTGCAAGAACTGGTGATCGGACGCCTGTCACAGGGGACCAGGGTTGTGACGGGTGTAGCTGCCACAGCAGAGACAGCAAGCTTGGAGCGTGTGGTGTGCACTGCGGGGCCTTGTGCTTCGGGTTCTCCCAGTGAGTTTCTTACTTTTTGACCAAAGATGATGTTGGTCTCCGAGACTCCTTTTTTAGAAACCTATAGATTCCTTCCTTGCCATATTCACCAAGAAAGTATAATTTAATTTACATACAGTTTTCTTGGATTGAATAAATCAGCTGAAAGCAGTTGTCTATTTCTCCTAATTTACTTCACTCTGTGTGACAGACTCTCAGTCCATCCACATCTCTACAAATGATCCAACTTTGTTCCTTTTTGTGGCTGAGTAATATTCCATTGTATATACGTACCACAGCTTCTTTGTCCATTCATCTGTTGTCAATGGACATCTAGGTTTCTTTCACGTCTTGGCTACTATAAACAGTGCTGCAGTGAACATTGAGGTACATATGTCATTTTAGATTTTGATCTTTTCAGGGTTTATGTCATACTGTGGGATTGCTGGGTCCCCACTTTGAAAGAGTAGTGAATTTCGGGAATACACCCACCAGACTGTTCAGTTCTCTGTGAGTGAGGCGTATGCTGTATGTTTGTATCTGGCACAGAATGGTATTTAGCAGTACAGACTCCGGAACCAGGAATCTGGGCTCACATCCTGCCAGGAGCGCTTGCAGGCCGTGGGGCCCCTCTGTGCTTTGGCTGCCCCATCAGTAAAGCAGCATGGGTCTCCCAGCTATGACGCCTGGATGGGTGAGGACAGCTGAGGGTCAGGACACAGCCTGGCTGTGAGTACCAGAGATCAAACCCAGTGCCCGGTGCCTCCTGGGCTCAGCACAAGTCTGTGAATGAACAGCAGCAGTCTTCGACTGCTCACCTGCCTGAATCCCCACAGGTATCCTTACTTCTGGATCAGAAAGGTAGGGACATAGCTCTTAGGGGGGAAAAAAAGAGACTGGTTGGAATGACTGGCCAGGGAGGCCTTCTTTGGGGTTCTCCTAACAATCCTGACTCTCCTGGCTCAAGAAGGCAGGGGTGGAGTCCTGTGTGTTTGTGAGGAACTGGAGGCATGGGAGGGAAGGGGCGTATGAGCTCTCAAACAAGAGAAAGGATGGTCTTGACTCTGACCTTACGCAGGTCCACGCTGGCAATAGCCACTAAGCTCCACCAGAGGGCGCCCTGGGGTTAGCATGCCTGAGCCAGGATTCGCTCGCACCCTTCCAGGGGTTCTCAGCTGAACTTCTCAAGGGCTGCTCTTGGTCTCTATTGAATCTTTACCTCCTGGAGCCTTGGCACGGTCAGCACCCACCCTTCATTCTTTTCCTGTGACCCTGAGCCTCTGGTTAAGAATGATGTCCTGTATCAATTCACAATATTTAGAGATCATGGTGAGTGAGACTCTGAGATTCCTCAGAGGGGATTGTCTGGGGTCTTCTAAGCATTATGGATGTGGCAGAGCCACTCAGTGTCAGCCTGTCTTTAATATATGTGTCTGTGTGCATGTACACATGTGCACGTATAGACTCGTGAATGTAGTAAGTGATCATAGAGCCTCTTGATAAAAGTGAGGAGAGTGAAAAAGCTGGCTTAAGACTCAACATTCAGAAAACTAAGATCATGGCATCTGGTCCCATCACTTCATGGCAAATAGATGGGGAAACAGGGGAAACAGTGACAGACTTTATTTTTGGGGCTCTAAAATCACTGCAGATGGTGACTGCAGCCGTGAAATTAAAAGATGCTTACCCCTTGGAAGAAAAGTTATGACCAACCTAGACAGCATATTAAAAAGCAGAGACATTACTTTGCCAACAAAGGTCCATCTAGTCAAGGCCATGGTTTTTCCAGTAGTCATGTATGGATGTGAGAGTTGGACTATAAACAAAGCTGAGCGCTGAAGAATTGATGCTTTAGAACTGTGGTGTTGGAGAAGACTCTTGAGAGTCCTTTGGACTGCAAGGAGATCCAACCAGTCCATCCTAAAGGAGATCAGTCCTGAATATTCATTGAAAGGACTGATGCTGAAGCTGAAGCTCCAATACTTTGGCCACCTGATGCAAAAAACTGACTTATTGGAAAAGACCCTGATGCTAGGAAAGATTGAGGGCAGGAGGAGAAGGGGACAACAGAGGATGAGATGGTTGGATGGCATCACTGACTCAATGGACCTGAGTTTGAGTAAACTCCGGGAGTTGGTGATGGACAGTGAAGCCTGGTGTGCTGCAGTCCACTGGGTCGCAAAGAGTCGGACACGACTCAGTGACTCAACTGAACTGAGATGTACATGCACTTTGAAAATATAATGTTTATACTCATGTTCCCTTAAACTATAAAATACCTTACTTCTCTTACTGCTTGAGGCTTCTGGCTTGCTGTGTTGCCTCTACTTTCCCAAGACTGCAATCTCCAGAACTTAACTCGTTACTGAGCCAAACTCTGTCCCTTCCCCTGAGTGCACCATCTACCGACACCAGGTTGTAAAGAAGGAAAGGAGCGTTTATTTCAGGTGCCAAGCAAGGAGTCCAGGAAAGTTAGTGCTCAGAACACCTGGACTCCCTAAAGGAGTTCTCAAGAAAGCATCTTTAAAGGCCAGGTGAGGGAGGTGGGGATCCAGGGTACATGATCTGCTCGTGCAGTTCTCTGATGGGCTGATGGTGGTACCAGGGTGGTGTCACAGGAGTGAACATTATCAGTCCTCAGCCTCTAGGAGCCCTGGGGGTATGTGCTCATGGCTGTCGAGTAGTTAACTTTTTCCATTTGGTGATGGTTTTAGCATTTGTAAAAAAAAACTCAGGAAGTTTGAAGAGGGAAATGTAACAGGAAGACTTGTTCAATGTAGAAAAGACTGGCACTATGGAGAGGGCTCCAGGAGAACTCTAAGGGGTGGAGGACGAAGGGAAACGTGAACAAGGAAGAAGCTTAGGAACTCAGAGTAAAGAGCCTGCATGCCCGCTGGCCTCAGACCCCAGAGGGGAGGTTCCTATGTCAGGAAGCGTGCAGCACGGCGATGGTGACGCTGGTGAGGATGAAGGTGCCCAGAGCTGGCGGCCGTGGGCGGCCTGCCGCCCCCTCTGCAACACCACTGGGGTGCCTGCTTGCTGCCGCTCTGAAAAACAGACAAAGGGAAGGGGGAGAAAAAGGCCCTTCTTTCTCTCCCAACCATGCATCATCCCGCCCACACTCCTATTGTCCAACCTCAGGGCCAGCCAGCTGACAACGGGAAAGCTAGCCTGCAGAGTCCAGCTCCAGTATGACAAAGCGGAAGAAGGCTGGGGGAGGCGGGTGGAGCTGAAAGACGTGAAATTAATAACTGGTACAGATGGAAAGTACATTTTTTCATCCCAAGGATGGAAGGAAGCCCAAAACACCATCATGCAAAAGGGAGATAGATTGACTCAGAGAGGCATTTGCATCGAAAAACCTAAGGTTTAGGTGAAAACATCTCTTGGAGCAAGCTATGAGATGCATTCTGCTTGCTGCCAAGGTATTGGGTAAGCAAGACAGGATGTTATAAATCCTATTGTGCAAAAAACGTGCAGAACGCTGAGGGCTCTTCCACGGAGCAAATGCCCAATACGGAGTTGATATAGCTGAGAAATGCATTCTAGAAGAAATGGAGTCAAAAGTCAATCATTGAAAGATCACTCTTCAGGGACACTCTTTATTGCTTTCAGAAATGATGATAAACTTTTTCTGTGCAAATAGCATTTAGCACCCCCCACCCCCGCAACACACACCCGAGCTCTTGATATTTCTGGAGAGTCTAAGACTGAGGTTTGTAGGATCTGGGGCACAGCCTTGATGAGCCGTGAAGCCCCCTCTCCCTGCCGGAAGGGAGTGGGTCTGAGGGTGAAGAGTGGGAAGGGTTCTTTCCATGTGACGGAGAGGTAGTCAGGGACCCGTCTGGCCCGATCTGTTGCCTGCACCTGTGACGTGGTGACCGATCCCTGCAGTCAGCAGTTCCTCCTCTCTCCCCAGAACCCTGACTTTCCTGCCTCTATCGCAGCTTCTCTAATTGCAAAGTGTCCTGCCTGATTTGCTCTCTAGACAATCATGTCTGTCCTGCAAAGTGCTGACTCCCAGCCTTGCTGGGCAAATTGAGCACATCGCTCTTGGAAATGCCAATGCTGCCAAGGTCAGTCCAATGGTCCCTCTTCTCCATTGGAAGCCTGCTTCCCCTCCTGTCCATCCCAGCAGTGGTGAATCTGAGTGTGTATGGGACATCTACCCCCAGCTGCGCCAGGTCCACGTGGACTGAGTTAGGCCTTGAGCCATTCTATAAGTGTGATAAAGAATCTGCCTGCCAATGGAGGAATTGCAGGGATGGGAGTTTGATCCCTGGGGCAGGAAGATACCCCAGAGAAGGAAATGGCAACCCACTCCAGTATTCTTGCCTCGAGAATCCCATGGACAGAGGAGCCTGTCAGGCTATAGTCCACGGGGTTGCAAAAAGTCAGACACAACTGAATGACTTAGCATGCACACACGTGCATTACACTGTATGTACATTTGGAAAAACTCACTTTGTACATACAAAAAACATGTATGTACATTTGGAAAAACTTAAGCTCTATAAATTTACTTGTGTATAAATTATTCCTCAATAAAATTTTCTTGAAAGTTAAAAAGTGCTTTCATAGACATTATGCTGTTTGTTCTCCACAACAGCCTGAGAGAGGAATGCAGTGAAAATTCTCCCCATTTCGTGTTTCAGAAACCCAGCATTCAGATAAAAGTTTCTACGAGTTGCCTGAGATCTCACAACCGGCATGAAACTCAGCCTTTTACTCCTGTTCCATTTTTTCTTTCTATTTCATGTACTACTTAGTGGTTTCAGCGGCACCATGAACCAGGGTATAAATTGGGTCTTTTATAAATGAGTGAATGGAATACAAGGTTCCAGAGCCAAACCAAACCTGCAAGTTTCCTGACGCAATGGACTAAAATAAAAACTGGAGCATAAAGAGGCTTCCTGGTTGGTTCCGTGGTGAAGAGTCCGCCTGTCAGTGCAGGGGACACAGCTTCGATCCCTGGTCTGGGAGGGTCCCACAGGCTGCGGAAAAGCTAAGCCCGTGCCCCACAGTTAACTGAGACTGTGCTCCAGAGCCCAGGAGCCGCAACTGCTGAGCCCACAAGCTGCAGCTGCTGAAGCCTGGGCACCGGAAAGTCCGTGCTCTGCAACAAGAGAAGTCTCTATAAAGAGAAGCCCAAGCACCGTCACTAGAGGAAAGCCCACCCAGCAATGAAAACCCAGCACAGTCAAAAATAAATTAAATAAATAAAACTGGATGTAAAAATATCCTCTACAGTGGTAGTTCACATGGGCATGCATGGTATTTATTTCAAAAAATTTTATATTAAAATATGATTGGTAAATTAATACCATAATATGTTATTTTCAGGTGGACGGCGTTGTTTTTGTTGTTCAGTCACTTGGTTGTGTCCAACTCTTTGCGAACCTATGGACTGCAGCATGCCAGGCTTCCCTGTCCTTCACCATCTCCTGGAGCTTGCTCAAACTCATGTCCATTGAGTTGGTGATGCCATCCAGCCATCTCATCCTCTGTCATCCCCTTCTCCTCCTGCCTTCAGTCTTTCCCAGCATTGGGGTCATTTCTAATGATTCAGCTCTTTGCATCACGTGGCCAAATTATTGGAGCTTCACCATCAGTCCTTCCAATGAATATTCCAGGTTGATTTCCTTTAAGATTGACTGGTTTGATCTCCTTGCAGTCCAAGGGACTCTCAAGAGTCTTCTCTAACACCACAGTTCAAAAGCACTAGGTAGTAATTTAATATTTGCATACTTTATGAAATGATCACCATGATAAGCCTAGTAACCATCTGTCCCTGTACAGAATTATTAACATTATTTGCCATATTCTTTATGTTGTATATTATATCCCCACAGCTTGCTTATTTTATCAGCTTTCCAGGTAGCTCAGTGGTTAAGAATCCACCTGCAATGTAGGAGACATGAGTTTGATTCCCGGGTCAGGAAGATCCCCTGGAGAAGGAAATGGCAACCCACTCCAGTATTCTCGCCTGAGAAATCCCATGGAGAGGAGCCTGGTGGGCTGCAGTCCATGGGGTCGCAAAAGAGTCGGAGACAACTTAGCAACTAAACAACAGTATTCTCTAGATCCATCCATGTTGTCACAAATGGCACGATTTCATTTTTTAAATGTCTGAGTAATATTCCATTGTGTATGTACATACATAACATGTACATATATACATATATGTGCATGTTTATATGTATACATGTGTACATATATATGGGCTGCCCCGATGGCTCAGTGGTAAAGAATCTGTCTACAGTGCGGGAGCTGCAGGGGACAAGGGTTCGATCCCTGGGTCAGGAAGATCCCCTGGAGGAGGGCACAGCAACCCACTCCAATATTCTTGCCTGGAGAATCCAATGAACAGAGGAGCCTGGCAGGTACAGTCCATGGGGTCTCAAAGTCATGTCTCAAAGACATGACTGAAGCGACATCACACCGCATACATATGTAGATGTGCATATGTATATTTTGTTGTCTTTTTCATCATAGCCATTCTGACAGGTTTGAGGTTTCACTGTGGTTTTACTTTGCACTTCCCTGAGGATTAGTGATGTTGAACACCTTTTCATATGCCTGTTGATCATCTGTGTGTCTTCTTTGGAGAAACATCTATTCAGGTCTTCTGCCCAGTTTTTAATTGTTGGGCCGTTGTTTGTTTTTTGATATTGTCTTGTGTGAGTTCTTTGTATATTTTGGGTATTAACCCCTTATCAGGTATATTGTTTGCAAAAATCCTCACCCAGTCAATAGTCTGCCTTACATTTTATTGATAGTTTCCTTCCCTGTGCAAAAGCTTTTTAGTCTGACACAGTCCTATTTTATTTTGCTTTTGTTTTTCTTGCCTGAGAAGATGTATCCAAAAAATACTGCCAAGACCAATGTCAAAGAATGTACTGCGTATGTTTTCTTCCGGCAGTTTTATGGTTTCAGTTCTTACATTTTTGTCTTTAGTACGTTTGAGTTTATTTTTGTATATAGTGTGAGGAAGTAGTTCAGTTTGATTCTTTTGCATGTAGCTGTCCGGTTTTCCCAGTAGCACTTATTAGAGAGTCTGTCTTTTCCTCATCGTATATTCTTGCCTACTTTGTCTTAGATTAACTGACTGTAAGTGCATTGGTTTATTTCTGGGCTTTCTCTCCTGTTCCACTGATCTATGTATCTGTTTTTGAGCCAGTGCCAGACTATCTTGATTACTATAGCTTCGTAGTATAGTCTGGGGTCTGGGAGACTGATTCCTAGAGCTCCGGTCTTCTTTCTCAAGATTGTTTGCTACTGGGGGTCTTTTGTGTTTCCATATAAATTTTGGAATTGTTTGTTCTGGCTCTGTGAAAAATGCCATCGTATTTCAATAGATATTGCTTTGAATACATAGATTTTCTTGGTGGTATGGTCACTTAACCATATTGATCCTTCTAATACAAAAATAGTACATCTTTTCATCTGTTTGTGTTATATTCAATTTCTTTCATCAGCCTCTTATATTAACAGTTTCCAGTACAGGTCTTTTATCTCCTGAGTTAGATTTATTCCTAGGTATTTTATTCTTGTTGATGTGACTATACACAGGGTTTTTTTCTTAATTTCTTTTTTGGAGAGTTTGTTATTATCATTTAGAAATTTCACACATTTCTGCATGTTAATTTTGTATGTTGCAACTTTAGTGAATTCACTGACTAGTTCTAATAGTTTTGGCGTTGTGTCTCGGGGATTTTCTATATACATATAGGATCAAGTCATCTGAGAACATCGCTATCATTAATTGGCTTCTTAAAAAGATTGCTTTGGTGTGAGTTCCAGCTTTGCCTGCTCAGCGGTTTATATTTTTGGGAAAATTTCAGGAAGTGTCTGTTTCGGTATCTGTCTCCCTGTAGAGGGCACTCTTCTCATCCCAACCCAGGTTTCAAGGTTTCCAAAAATGCCAAGGAGGAAGATGGCGCAGATATTGTCATGCATTCTTCATGAGAAGGTTCCCACACAAGGAGTCTGCCCTCCTTCCTTCCATCCTCCTTCCTTCCTTCATCTCGTTCAGCAGATAGTTTTGAGCACCTACTATGTGCCGGGCATTGAAAGTGTGAACGACATGATCCTTCAGTTACATCTAATAACCGAGACAAATGTGTACCCAGACAAGCAAAACACAATTTAAAAAAATGTTTATTTCCGGCTGGGACTTCACTGCTGCTTGCAAGCTTTCTCTAGTAGCAGTGAGTGGGGGCTCCTTTCTATGTAGTGCGTGAGCTTCTTACTGCGGTGGCTTCTCTCGTTGCGGAGCACGGACTCTCGAGAGCAGGCTCAGTAGTTGTGGCACGTGGGTTTAGTTGCCCTGTGACCGTGGGATCTTCCTGGACCAGGGATCGAACCCATGTCCTCTGCATTGCGAGGCGAATTCTTAACCACTGGACCACCAAGGAATCCCTCAAAACATGATCTTAAAGTGCTGTGACACAGGAGGAGAGGTCGAGGACCCTACCAGAGAAGGTGAAATCTAGGTTGTGAAGGGACTTGTGTAACATCTAAGGTGCTAGATTTTCTCAGGGTAAGGTGGGCAGGAGAGACTTAGCAGGGAGGTCTCAGGAACCCATCTGGGTTTGGAGAGGTCACCCTGGTCTCAATGTGAAGGATGGATTAGGACTGAGGAGATCAGAGCCCCCTTTGCTGGCTGTGGTCCCTCCTTCTCCTGACCTCAGATCCTGCAGGGTCACAAGTCTCCATCCTGGGCGTTCTCATACCTGCATTTATCTTCTCTTGCCTCCTATAGCTGCAACCCCTCCACTGCTGCCAGGTAATCTCATGTAGTCCCTGATTTTAATATGCTCTATTGAGCAATGACTCCCAGTTTCACATCTCCAGCCCGGATCTCTCTCCTGATCCACAGTATCTTGCATCTGAAAGCCTTCTTGGCCTCCCCTGGACTGTCTTAACCTGCTCTTCCCCCTTGTTTTTCCCAGCGTAGTAAATATCACCACCATCCACCAGTGAGTTACTTTTAAAATCTCTAGAACCAAGTGACTTTCCCAGATCCTTCATACACTTTGAGCCCAGGTAGTGAAATTGACCGAAGTAAAGGCATGGAGAGTTTTAAAGGTGGACAGGACTTCAGACATTGATCAGTCCAGCAGAGGAAAAAAATGTCCACGTTCAACAGAGCCTGCCAAGTGGCTGAAGCAGAAAAAGGACCCAGGGGATGTCTAGCTCATTAAATCCACTGAGCACCCCGGAATCTGATCTCAGCTTCTTCAGAATGCTGGTGGCCTGGGCCGTGCTGGCTGGTCCTTGTCTTTGTATTAACTGAGCTTAATTGTCCAGCCATCACAGTCGGCGGCCAGCCTCATCCTTATCCATTTGGGGCCGATCTAGCTGCTGCTGTGGGATTTACACAGCAGTGAGTACCTTTAGCAAGACATGGGTTTTGTGCTTGTAATGATTCTCTCAGCCTCCTCCCAGCCACCCTCACCATACCTGAGGCTCTAAAAGGGGGTCGTCTGATCTACACCTCCCATCCCTCCAACCCTCTTTCTGAAATAGGAACCCCGGCCCTCCCTCTTCCCTTTCTGCTCCCGTCACAGGACTTCTGGCCTCAGAAGGAATTTTGTATTCATGGCAGCGGCAGCCCAAGTTGTCCAGAGAAATGACCCCCAGAGGAGAGCCGGTAAAGACTTCGCATATTTGTCAGCCTTCTAAACTCTTCTGACAGCCTCCCCGAGGCTGCCTGGTTACTCCACTTAAGAACTTTTGTCTGGAACAGTGGAATTAATAGCGTTCACACGGATCTTGAATCAGCACGGGCACACACACCATGTTGGCCTCCCGTTGTGCTAGCGGTGGGCGCCAGCCCGCCTGGTACTTGAAACACGAGGGGCCACAGGTGTGGGAAGGCCGTCCTCGCTTTCAAAGCTGCGGGAGAGACGGACTTCTGAGTAAACCATGCCCAGGGCATCTCTCCGGCAGGCCAGTTCTTATCCCCAACATCCATACATGGCTCTGGCCACCCCAGGCCCCAGAAGACAAGAGTTCATCTCGCATTCATGGCCTGCTAGGGCCCACTGAGCTTCAGTCTTAGGCTGGATGGGGATTAAGAGTTACCCAGGACAGCCATCCAATATTTTGTGACCATATGGGGATGCTCTCCAGGTTTGACTTTCAGTGTCTTTTGAGTCAGAGAAGGTTCACATTGCACATCCGGAAGGGAATTAAAATCTTGCTTGGGAGTCAATGTCCCATGTGATTGAACTCCAACTTATATTTATAAATACATGTGGTGCTGCTGCCCGATACTTATTCTGTGTTTTAGCAAAATGATATGGTCCTTTGCTCACATACACCATTTCTGAAAGCCGCATCTTCCAGGCACGTATCTTTCCTTGTGGTCCAGCAGCTGTCACTCACAGTTACATCCATCCTTAAGGCCTGATTTCAGCCACGCTTTCTCCATAAAGGACTTTCCTGGCTCTTCCCCTCAAAGATTTCTCCTTTGTGCCTTGACGGCTGAGTTGGCATCACTGTGACCACGTTAGTGACTAGTTTAGATATTTGTAGGCACCTTGTTTGCCTCCTGCTGTGATCAGATTGTAAACTCTCCAAGGATGGGCCATTCTCTGCCACCTCCGTAGCCCCATCTCATATCTAAGAGAGCCTTTTGTGCAAGCTAGGAGCTCCATAAACATCTGTTGTGAAATGAATGTGAATCAAGAAATGAGCAGTTAAGGAATTTTGGAAAACTCAGCTGGTGATGGAGTCCAGAGTAAATGAGAAAGTCAAGAGCAGGAAATGTGCTGGTTTGATCTCTCTTCGGAAGAAGCCAGCTGCAGCCCCAATGAAATTCTCTCCTAAAAAAAAAAAAGAAAGGAAAAACTAAAAGCAGCAAAGTTGGCAGAGGAAGTGATAACATCACCTTTCATTCCTTCACAGATGTGTCCCTCAACTAAAACGAGAAACATCAGATGACTACATCTCCTAGGCCTCATCTTCCACCTAAGTCTACCAGAATGTGCACACACACACACACACACACACACACACACACACTCCTTCCTGGGGGACAAGCATCAAGTATGTTGTAAGTGCTTGTATTCTTAGTGGGGCAGAAAGTGTCACCAACTTATGCAAGTATAAACTATTAAGGTACATTTTAGTTCTTTTGTGTGTATAAAGACCAAGACTGTAGGTAAGTATTTATTTTTGTTAGATTTATAATAAATCCATGTGGACTGTCACTGGTAACAGAAGTGCCACCATACTGCGATGCTCGAAAGTACTGAGCAGGTGGCTGACACCTGGTACCCTGTCCCAGAGCTCATGACAGTGAAATCCAAGAGCCCACAGGGACACTGGGCCACAGGAAAGGCGTGACCTGACCCGGACCGGATATGGCCAGGCCCGCCTGCAGTCAGCCAGGGCGGTCCTGGGGAGGGAGGAGGAATTTATATCATTGCGGGATATTGTCTGTCTCCTGTCATCTTCCAGAGGGCTCATCTCTCTTGCTGAATTGACCCCGAGCATCAGACTTTATGTTTACAGGTTTATTGATGTATAGTTTACATACCTTAAAATTCACTCCTTGAGAGTATATGGTTTAATTATTTTTAATCAATCTATAGAGTAGTACAACCATCACCGTGAGCCAGTCTGAGAACATCGCCATCATCCTAAAAATTTCTATCAAGTTCATTTGCGGTCAACACCGACTCCCAGCCCTCAGTCCAGGTAGTCATGAATCTGCTTTCTGTCTGTCATCTGTCTTTTCTGGACATTTAATATAAATGAATCATACAATATATATAGGCTGTACAGCTGGCTTCTTGAAGCATGATTTGTTTAGGCCCATCCATGCTGTAATAAGCACTGGTATCTCATTCCTTTCTATGGCTGAATAGTATTCTACTTCGTGGATATTCCACATGGAGTTTATCCACTCAGCAGCTGGTAGATGTGTGAATTATTTCCAATTTGAAGTGATTATCAATGATGCTGCTGTAAACATTCACTTACAAGTCTTTGTGGGAACATGTCTTCCTTTCTCTTGGGTAGATTCCTTAGAGTAAATTTGCAGGGTTTGGGTAACTTTTTGTTTCACTTAAAGAAACAACCATTTTCCCCAAAGTAGATATACCATTTTAATTCCTGCCAGGAATTTTTTTAAAAAGTGGGTTGTCTTATTGAGTTGTAAAAGTTCTTTTTGTATTCTGGATACAAGTCCTTTATCAATTACATGTTTTGCAAATATTTTATCCCAGTCTATGACTGGATTTTTCCATTTATTAAGGTTATTTGTTGAAGCACAAAGGTTTTTTTTTTTTTAATTTTTTGTTCCAAACTTTAAACCTTTTATTTTGTGTTGGGGTATAGGCAATGAATAGCGTTGTGATAGTTTCAGTTCGGTTCAGTTCAGTCGCTCAGTCGTGTCCGACTCTTTGCGACCCCATGAATCGCAGCATGCCAGGCCTCCCTGTCCATCACCAACTCCTGGAGTTCACTCAGACTCACGTCCATCAAGTCAGTGACGCCATCCAGCCATCTCATCCTCTGTCGTCCCCTTCTCCTCCTGCCCCCAATCCCTCCTAGCATCAGAGTCTTTTCCAGTGAGTCAACTCTTCGCATGAGGTGGCCAAAGTACTGGAGTTTCAGCTTTAGCATCATTCCTTCCAAAGAAATCCCAGGGCTGATCTCCTTCAAAATGGACTGGTTGGATCTCCTTGCAGTCCAAGGGACTCTCAAGAGTCTCCTCCAACACCACAGTTCAAAAGCATCAATCTTCGGCACTCAGCTTTCTTCACAGTCCAACTCTCACATCCATACATGACCACAGGAAAAGCCATAGCCTTGACTAGACAGACCTTTGTTGGCAAACTAATGTCTCTGCTTTTGAATATGCTATCTAGGTTGGTCATAACTTTCCTTCCAAGGAGTAAGCGTCTTTTAATTTCATGGCTGCAGTCACCATCTGCAGTGATTTTGGAGCCCAAAAGGGACTCTGCTATACACATACAATGTATCTATTCTCCCTGAAACTCCCCTCCCATCCACCTGCTACACAGTAGACTCTTGTTGGTTATCCGTTTTAAATATAGCAGTGTGTACATGACCTTCCCACTTTATCCATTTTTTAATGACTCTTGTTTTGGAGCCATAAAGATTTTCACAAGATTTTTCTCCTATGTTTTCTTCTACAAGTTTTATAGTTTTAGCTCTTTTGCTTAGCACTATGACTTATTTTGAGTTAATTTTTATGCATGATTGAGAAAAGGATCTAGGTTGTATATATCCCTTATCCCAGCTCCTATTGCTGCAAAGATGACAATATCTCCATTGAATTGTCTTGTTACTTTAGTTGACAGTCAATGGATCATAAATGTAAAGTTTTATTTCCAGACTTTTAATTCTGTTCCAGTAATCCATACACCTGTCTTAATGCCAATATCACATTGCCTGATCACTGAAGCTTCCTAATATATTTTGTAATCATGCAGTGGAAATCCTCCAATATTCTTTCTTCTTTTACACAATTTTCTTAGCTACTCTAGATCTTTGTATTTTTCCATATGCAATTTTAGGATCAACTTGTCATTTCAACCAAAAAATCAAGTGAGAGAGAAATGACATCTTAACCACATTGTCTTCCAATCCGTGACTATTTCATCTTCATTTATTAAGATCTTACCTTAGATTTAATTAGCTCTTTTTCTAGAAGTTTCCTAAGGTGGAAACTTAGGTTATTGATTTTAGCTCTTTCTTCTTTTCTGATATATGCATTTAATCCTATAGTTTCCGTCTAAGCTCTTCTTTCACTGTTCGACAAATTTTGATAAGGTGTATTTCCTTTTCATTTAGTTTGAAACATCTTACAATTTCTGTAGCTCCTGCTATATGAGCTCCTCCTTGTGTTTTTCTGCTCTTTTGGTTGAAACCTCCTGTTAGGATCCTGTTATGTGGATGCGGTGGTAAAGTGCTGGGGAGGGGAAGCATCCTATATAATCTTAGGATGAAAGTCTCAACCTTTTCTTGCACCTTAGTCTCTGGGCTGTGCCCTTCAGAACTTCATCTTTTCCACCCTTTATTTATTTTTTAAATTAAATATAACTTGATTTACAAGGTTCTGTTAGTTTCAGGTGTACAGCAAACTGATTCAGCTATAATGTTTATATTGTAGCTGAAATGCCGTGAGCCAATAAGACCTCCACTCTCGGCTGAAAAATCTGAGACTGAGCTGGGCAGTGCATTCAAATGTACAGGTTTTTCCCCCCGAAGCCTGCTGGGGCTTCTGTTTCCCATCAGGCCCTTGCACCTCCACTGTGCGTGTGGGCAGGTCCATTGACCAGGGCTGTGTGGGCCGCATGGGCTGCTGCTGTCTGCGTGGTGCTTGCGGCCTCGGTCAACCCACGACATGTGGAGGGTTATCCATCTCCCTGGGGCTGGTTCACCTCCCTTAATTTCCCGTTAAATCTCCAGGTCATCACCGGTCCGTTGCTCCCCAATTTCAAGCTCTCAGAGCTGCCAGCCCTCCCTGTCCACTTGTTTATGAGATCACCATTTAAACTGACACCTCTCCAAATAGAGACCACTCTGGCTGTGACAAAACGCCGCTCGGTTTTCCCAACCTAAACAACAGAACTGCGGGGGATGGGAACAGCTCCAGGCAAGAACACGAATTCAGTCGTTTTCACGAACAAACGTGTCTCAGTTTGTGTGTTTACAACCAATTTCCAGAGGGCTGAAATGGTTGTTTCTGACAGTTCTGACCAAGCTTTATAGCTGCTTTTTGGAGAAAGCGTTTATCAAACTCTTCCTGTTCTCATGCTGAAAGTTCCTCCCTGGGTGGGAGGTTTTTACTGTGTGTTTTCCAAGAATGGTGATGTGATGTATGGGGAGGTTGGAGCTCTGGGCTGAAAGATTTCCAATCTGGACCCTGCCACTGGCCAGTCCTTGCCCTCTGCCCTGTTTCTTTAGCAGACAAGCAATGGGAGTGGACAGGGTGATGCCATTTTGAAAATGTTAAGTTTCTAATAGAATTCAGTTCATAAATATACACAGTGGACCTCAGAAGATTAATTGATTTCACCCTTCCCCTGATCTTGATGACATTTTTATGTCAAATTTTCTCTCCAAGGAAGGTTATGTATGTGTATATTTTCTTCTATGGAGTAGCAAGTTTCTTTGACTCTGGTAGAAAAAGAAGGTCGTTGATTGCTTTTTCTTCCTTCTCTCCCCTCCCCTTCCCTCCTCTTTTCTCTCTGCCTCCGCCTCCACCCCAACCCTGCCTTTCTTCCTTTGTCTCCCTCTCTCTCTCTCTCTCTCTCTCTCTCTTATGTTCTGCCATTCTACCACTGTGAGCCCTGACTTAGTCCCAGGCTGTGGACTAGGTGCTATCTATGTGAATTATCGCGTTTACCCCCGACCTAAGGCAACTTCATCGGGTCAGTCCTTCTTTAAGGACATTTGACAGATGAGGAGATGAGATCAGAGAGACTTCCCAGCTTGCTCACAGTGAGAGTTAGTTCTTTCTGCCTCTCTATCCCCTTCCCCTCCCTGGCACTGACTCCGCAAATTACTGGCTCTAAGGCAGCGGGGTGATCAAGTCTCTGAGAGATGTGGTTGGGAGTCCAGGCGGGGCAAGGATGCTCCTCCCAGTTCTGAGATGAGGGCAAGGCCGTCCTTTGAGGGCTGGATCTGGCCCTGGACTTTGGTTGGAGACAGTAGGGAGGGCCCTTTGAGCGGGAAAGCAAAGTTAGCACAACATTGTGGCTGGAGTCCCAACAAGGCGCTCTCAACGGCCTGCTGTGGGTGAGCTGCAGGAAGCAGACTCTCAGGTGCCGAGGGCTTTGAAGGCCAGGCTAAAGGTTTCCCCCATGGCTCAGTGGTAAAGAATCTGCCTGCCAAGGCAGGAGACACAGGAGATGTGGGTTTGATCCCTGGGTTGGGAAGATCCCCTGGAGGAGGAAATGGCAACCCACTCCAGTATTCTTGCCTGAAAAATCCCATGGACAGAGGAGCTGGGCTGGCTATAGTCCAAAGGGTCGAAAAGAATTAGACACGACTGAGCACACTCACTAAAGGTTTTGGATTTTATTCTGAAAACACAGAAGGGGTGTCCATGGAAGGTGTGTGCGTGTGTGTGTGTGTGTGTGTGTGTGTGTGTGTGAGGAGAGAAGGGGCAGTCTAGACTGTGCTTTGCCTTAGTCATCATCTGGCCATCCTTTGCAGGGAGTATTGGGTGCAGGAGAAAATAAAAGTATAAAGTCAAGGGTGTCGCCCAGAAAGAGGTGAGAAAACCTGAGCTCAGGGCATAAACCGGGAAAAGAGACTGTGGGGAGGCCAGAGTCATTACTGAGGAGGTCCACAGAACTTAGGAGGACTTGCAACCTCTTGACTCAGTAGCAAAATCCCACGACAGTTCTGATCTTTAGTCACTGTCGAGTGAGCTGTTTTACAGCCTCTGTGTTGTTTTTCTTAAAACAGTGTTAGGCGGTTGTCTCTTATTCTCTCTTTTCTAATGGGTCAAGAGATGACTATCGCTTTAAAAAATAGGTCATTCAGCTTTTATCCTCTCAAATTCCAAATTGTCAGCTGGTATCATTTTTGATGTCTAAAATCTATTCTTGGTTGAGAACACCAGCTTAGAAAAATCAAGCTTCTTTTCCCGCACCCAAACAAAACATCTTCCCAAAATGATGATGCTGCTAACAAACTTTGGATGGTGGAAGACAGAAATAATTTGGAGCCGTCTCGTAACCTCACTGGCAACAGATTTGCTTCGTACTCATTATGCTTAGAATCTGATTGATGCCACAAAACTCTAGGTTGGAAAGCCTTCTATGGAGTAGAGTTTCTTATTTCCTTATTTATTACATCAACAGCCAGGGCACTGGGGTTGGGTTTACTCTTGCCTGGAAAATCCCATGGATGGAGGAGCCTGGTGGGCTGCAGTCCATAGGGTCACTGGGAGTCGGACACGACTGAGCGACTTCACTTTCACTTTTCACTTTCATGCATTGGAGAAGGAAATGACAACCCACTCCAATGTTCTTGCCTGGAGAATCCCAGGGACGGGGGAACCTGGTGGGCTGCCATCTATGGGGTCGCACAGAGTTGGACACGACTGAAGCGACTTAGCAGCAGCATGTGCACCCGATAAGGTGAAATTAGGGGCCAAAAGGTCTGAACTTTCCTTTCTCAAACATTCTATAAGGAAAAAAATAGTAGATATAAAACATGAATTTCATCACGCCCAAAGGAGCTCATTCTGTCTGTATTTTCCTGTATTTGGGGAGCCATATATTACTCATTGTAGAGTCTTAAATTTTTTTTTAGCAGAAATAATGATACAGCTTCTACCATCCTTTAGGGAGTGGCCTTGATCATATGGTGCATTTTCCTTCTCTGCTCTCTAAACTTGGGATTCAGAAATTCCTGATAGAAGACAGTAGTATGTCAGACAAGGTGGTACCAGGCACTCTGTCTCTCAGAGGCCACTTAAAAAAATTTTTTTTAAATTTATTTTTAATTGGAGGCGAATTGCCTTACAATATTGTGTTGGCTCCTGCCATACAGCAACATGAATCAGCCATAGGTATATATGTATGTCCCTTCCCTCTGGAACCTCCCTCCCACCCCCCACCCCATGCCACCCGCTCTGGGTTGTCACAGAGCACTATGTTGAGCTCCCTGCATCACACCGCAAATTCCCACTGGCTCTCTGTTTTACATACGGTAGTGTGTATGCTTCCGTGCTGCTTTCTCAGTGTGTCCCACTCTCCCCTCCCCCGACAAGACTGTTCTCTATGCCCGCTGCCCTGCGAATATGTCCGTCAGTACCATCTTTCTGGATTCCATTTATCCGTGTTAATAGACTATATCTAAGTTGCGGTTCATGTACACAATGGAGAGACAGCATTTATTCATCCATTTGGCTATACCTGGTCTAGGTTTAGGCATGCAGGCTCTTCAGTGAACCATGTGGGCTCTCTAGTCGCAGTATGCGGGATCTAGTAATACTTCCCTGACCAGGGATCGAACCCAGGCCCCCTGCCTTGAGAGTGTAGTGTCTCAGCCATTGGGCCACCAGGGAAGTCCCTCAGAGGCTACTTTCAAGACTTGGGGACCGGACACAGTCCTGCAGCGGAGCCCAGGAGGAATCCCGTCCCCACGTCTTTGGTCAAGTCATCCTGGACCATAGTTACATCATCTACGATCATGGGGTTGGTACTGCTTTTAGTTCTCTTCCAGTTCTTTAACCATGACACCGTCTGAGTGATGAAGTCCATTCTTGCTGCTGGAGAGAGTAAAAAGTCATGGCTCACAAGGAAGTGAAATCTTACTTGTCCTGCTCTAAAGGACTCTAGGTTTGTAAGTTCTCTAGAGGAAGCATGTGGCTTTCAGAGGCATCCCCAAGGAGGCTTTATTTCCCTCCCTTCTTTTCTTTTTCAAGCCCAGAAGTGAGCCTGCAACCTGAATTGGGCCCTGCGATCTTAGAGAAAATGTCTCTTTTCCCCCCAAGTCCAGCTGATCCAGGAGGAGAAAGATGGACAGTGTGGAAACCCAGGGCCACCGCTTCTGGAGTCTGCTTCGTGGGCAGCATGCCCAGCGCTCTCAAGCTCTGACCCTCTTGTTTGGTTTCACCTTTGCTGGCGAGGCTCTGGAAGGCAGGACAGATGATAGCCTTCTGTGGAGCCCGAGAGTCAATATTGAAAGGTCTGTTTATTTTGTTGGCCTCCACCTGTTGGAAACTCTGTAATCATAGCCGCTCATAATAAGGAAGAAAGGCCAGCAGGAAATTCCTGTACTGGAACAGGGAATGTCTCCACACTGTTCCCCTGGGTGCCACGCCCGAGGAGCTGGCCTCTCATTACAGTTGAGAGCAGCTCATGGGCAAGAGAACACAAAGATGCCAGGAGAAGGCTGTGAGGATTAGAGGGGGGTGCTCAGGAAGAGGGGAACACCCCTCCCTGGAAATGTGCCCTGCAAGCCCACTGACTGCTCTCCCCATCCACAGTACTCGGGCCTAAGTGCCCCTACCCGAGCAGGGTCTCCCCACCTCTCCAGGCTTTCCCTGCTTTCCTGCATCACCAAGAAAGCAGGGCTGGTGTCCCAGGAGCCCTGCCCACCTTCCTCCCACACCTTGCTCCCTCTGATGCCCCCGATCTCTCTGGCCTCAGTTTTCTCTTCTGTAAGATGGGGATGGGTAGATTTCACATCATGTGATCTGCAAGAGCCCTTCCAATCCTCAGATGCTGATGATAAGGGGCTGGGAGGAGGGCAGGCCACCCGTGCAGCCGGCTCTGCTCTCTGAACCACCAGCCCTCAATCTGTGTGCTGGAGTGGCACCGAGACTCAGAGATGGACACAACCGTCTTTGACCTTGGGGCTGATGCAAGCAGGCATGCCACGTAATAGGGATGCAGAAGCCCAGTGACGGGGTGGGGACATCAGAAGGAGGGCGAGGGAGGCCTGACCGCCCTCTGAACCTCTGGTGGCCAGGGCTTTGGGGCAACCCTGCTGCTTGGGTGTGAGGTGGGGTGGGGGAGTCAGTGGTATCCAGGTTTCATGGAGAAGCAATACATGCGTGGGTGTTCAGTTGCTCAGTCGTGTCCAACTCTTTGTGACCCTGTGGACCGTAGCCCGCCAGGCTCCTCTGTCCGTGAGATTTCCCAGGCAAAACTAGGTTGCCATTTTCTCCTCCGGGGGATCTTCCTGACCCAGGGATCGAACTCCCGTCTCCTGCATTGGCAGGTGGGTTCTTTACCAATGAGCCACCTGCAAAGCCCCAAAGCAAGTACAGCACATAGCAATTTATGACAGCATCTCAGTAAGTGTTTACTTCTGTCCCTCCTGGAACAGGGCTGAGTGTGGAGGGGAGGAGAGCAGAAATGGGGGGAGATAGAGGATGCTAATCCACAAACCAGCAAGGGAACCAGGAAGGGGTTCACCAGGAAGGGGCTGGGAGTTCTGCTGGGGCCAGTGTCTGGGCACGGATTCCCTGGGAAGGGAGCATTTCGGTGGGGCCAGGATGGCTGAGTAGGATTTTGCAAGCAGAGAGGGATGGGAACGTGGACTCCAAGCAAAGCAAGAGTGTCAGCAGCTGGCAGGTGGCAGCAGCCAGTGTGCAGAGCGGGGCTGCGTGTGGGTGTTTTTGGAGAGGCTGTGAGGCTGGAAAGTTAGCTCGTGTGCACGGACGGTCTCGTGTACAGGGTCAGGGTCATCCTTCAACCCCACTGCCTCGGGAGGCCTTTGAAGCTTTATTAATATTTAAGGCTTTATTAATTGGATGCTTTCTATTACACAAGCACTCATGCCCACAGTAGAGTATACAGAAGAGGTAGAGAAGTATTACTATAAAGGACAAAGCCCCCAGAGATACCAGCTGGGGGTGGGCCTGGATGGTGCAGGTTTTCAGGGAGACATGCAGGAGATGCAGGTTTGATCCCTGGGTGGGGAAGATCCCGTGGGGGACGCCATGGCAACCCACTCCAATATTCTTGCCTGAAGAGTTCTATGGACAGAGGAGCCTGGCGGGCTGTCCATGGGGTCTCAAAAGAGTGGGACATGACTGAGCACACACACACACACCCCCCCCTAGTCTGCATCTTCTTCCAGTCTGAGGGCAAGGCCCAGGACGGATGTACACCTCTACAGAAAGTCCTGGAAACATCCTGGAATGGGACAGCAGGCCTCCAGGACTCCGGAACAGAGGGGCCCAGGAAGCCCAACCAGTCAGGCAGGCCACTTCAGCCCCGCCCTCACCACCCAGGCTCCCCCTCAGGGCAGTCAGAGGTTGCTGCCAGCTGGCCCCACACGCGCAGGCAGATCCTGGAGGGCTCCTAGAGGGCAGTGGCTCCTGGCACCACTCCCACCTCTGCCGCTGGGGGACAGTCCAGCTGCTGGGGCCAGGGGGGTCAGGCAGAGCCTGAAAGCTGTGGGCCTGCGGTGGTGTCGCTTGGGGACCGAGAAGGAGGTAGCTGCAGGTGCAAGGTAGGTCTGGAGCGGGGAGGGAGGGGGCAGAGAGGGGGGAAGGGAAGGGGAGGAGGGCAAGGGGAGGGGAGAGGGAGGTGTGGAGCAGGTGGGTGCTCCAGGCCCCTCTGCCTGGCCGTCTGCTGGGTGGTGGTGCTTCCTGCTGGGTGCCCCGCCGAGAGGGGCAGGGAATGTGTGCAGCACATGGAGTTCCGAGGGAGGCATGTGCCCAGGAAGCAGCTGGGCTCCCCAGCCCCGTCCCCAGGCCTGATCCTGGCCCCTCTGATACTCTGAACCCCGTGGGGACTGGAGGAGGGCCAGAAGCCCCGGGCTGAGATCAGAAGGGACCTCAAGGGCCCTGTCGTCATACCCAGCCTCTTCGTTTCAAGGATGAGGAGACCGAGGTTCAGAGCCGTGAGCTGCCTTGTCCAGGACGGCAGGTCTAGAAGCCCTAAGTCCTCTCCTGGGGCTCAGGGCTGCCGGGAGCCCATGCCGTGGGGCCAGGATGCAGCAGGCTATTGTTCTGAGTAGAAGCAAAGCCCTGGGAGGGACGGAGTCAGAAAGACAAAGAGACAGAAGAGAACCTCTCAGAGCAGAGGACGGTCAGGAAATGGGGCGTCACTTCCTCCCTGGCCGCGCTTGAGCTGTGGTCTGGCTGCGTGACTCAGCCAGACTTGGCTGCCTCTGGCCTGGGTGTGTGTGCCTGTGTGTGTGCACATGTATGTGTCTGTGTGGGCATGTGTATGCCATGCGTATGAGCATGTGTATACATAGGTACATGTGTGTGTGTGCATATATACACTCCATGCTACATGTTTGCTAAGTCGCTTCAGTCATGTCAGACTCTTTGCGACCCCATGGACTGTAGCCCGCCAGGCTCCTCTGTTCATGGGGTTCTTCAGGCAAGAATACTGGAGTGGGTTGCCGTGCCCTCCTCCAGGGGATCTTCCCCACCCAGGGATCGAACCAGTGTCTTTGTCTCCTGCATTGGAAGGTGGGTTTTTTCCCACTAACTCCACCTGGGAAGCCCACTCCAGCAGGTGCAAAAACCCTCTGGCTTAGGTGTGTGTGGATGTGTGTGGACGTGTGTGTACGTGTGTGTGTGCGTACATACACTCCAGCAGGTGGGAAAGCCCTCTGTTCCATATGTCTGTCCCTGGTCAACACAGTGACCTTGTTGAGAGCCAATCCTGGAAGAACCCTGGATGAATTAGTGGCTCCAGAGGGCAGGAAGGGCCTAGGGGTGGGAGTCCCCGGGGAGATCAGAGCCCAGGAGAAGAGCCTAACTCATGAGGTAGTGAGTTCCCTGCCTCTGGAAGAAACCAGCAGGTATCCACGAATCTTTTCATCAAGGTGTGGGCTGAGGGACATAAAACTGGGGCAGTGTATTCTGTACAGAACTGAAATTTTAGTTGGAGGGTCCAGAGTTTGTGCCCCGCTCTGGGTGGCATTAGCATGCAGGGTCAGGTGGTGTCTGCCCATCAGAACTGCTCTGCCCATAGGTTTGAGGGATAAAGGAGGACTGTGTCTGCCCTCTGAGGTCCCCTTGCTGCTTGGTACTGACTGGAAAGGGTGATGAATGCCCAAGTCTTGGGAAGTTGGCAGGAGGGGTCACCTCTGTAAGGAGTGGATTGGGTGGCCCCCTGGAGGTGGCACTTCACTGCGCCTTGAGGAGGAAGCTGGGTCAGTGCATTTGAGGGGAGGGACATCACGGTAGAGTTAGGGAGAGGGATGTGTCTGGGGACCGCCAGGGAAAGCGCAGTGGGCGATGTGGTCAGGAGTGGACCCACCAACAGCTTCAGCAGACGTGATGTTTTAGGCCTTGTCTCCCTTCCCTGCTGTTCTCAAAGCCGGATTTATTTATTTATTTTTTGGGGGGATTTGCTAGACGGTGCTTAGGTTTATTTATTTATTTTATTGGAGTATCATTGCTTTGGGAGCTTCCCAGGTGGCTCAAGTGGTAAAGAATCCACCTGCCAATGCAGGAGATGCAGGAGATGCGGGTTCAACGCCTGGGTTGGGAAGATCCCCTGGAGAAGGAAATGGCAACCCACTCCAGTATTCTTGTCTGGCCCATGGACAGCCCTGACGGTCTACAGTCCATGAGGTTGCAATGAGTTGGACACAGCTTAGCGATATAATTGCTTTACAATATCATGTTAGTTTCTGCTGTACAATGAAGTGAACCAGCTTATTTATGTAAACGTTTGGTTTAATGATCTTTGACACATGTACACACTCATAATTGCCAGCACAATCAAAACACAGAACATTAAAAACCCTTGAAGTATAGTTGATTTAAAGTATTAGTTTCAAGTGTCCACTAAGTGATTCAAATTTTTATGGAGTATACTCCACGTAAAGTTATTGTAAGATATTGGCTATATTCCCTGTGCTGTGCAATATATCCTTGTAGCATATTTATTTTACACCTTGTAGTTTGCCCTCTGAGTCCCCTGCCCCTATCTTGCCCCTCCCCTTCAAAGGTTGACTTCGCGTGATTTCACCTGTGGTTGCGTCGCGTGATGGGGTGGGAGACCTGTAGGTTCTGTCCTCAGGGGCCTCTGCACCTGCTTCAGGCTGATCTCCCTTCTGCCTCTTTCTTGGATTGTAACTGCTTTGTCCATTCAGACAAGGTCATCGGGCTGGATGCACTGGGTCAGACGCAGGAAGACCCTCTTGTAGGCCAGTGTCGGGGGTAGGTTCCAAAACCTACTCTGTCTGGGGGCACAGAATGACCTTCAGGGGTTTCTCTCAGCTTGAGGGATATGTTTTTTCTTTTGTGACACTTTCTTCAGGAGAAGTTGCCTTCCCTTCGACGGTTTGTTTTGGCTCCCAGCCCTGGTTTCTCAGAAATGCCAGCGGTTCTTTCTCCCCCGCCCGTTTGTTGACACATCCTGGTCAGGCTGGCAAGGCCGATGCGGGGGTGTGGCAGTCACGGGGTGGTGAGGGTTCTGGAGTCAGACCCTCCAGCATGGAGGCTGCAGGGAGGCAGGAGCAGATGGGTGTCCCACGGGGCTCAGATTCCAAGGGCCTCTGAACCCACGGAGCCTGTGCTGAAGGCCCCTTGTTCGCATTATAGAGCAGCCTTGTGGCTGGTTGGCGTTGCCCGATTGTCTGTTCCCGGGGCCCCTGGGTCTGGGCAGCTCCGTGTCCTGCTGGGCCAAGGGGACAGGTAAGGTGGGCGAGACTTAGTGAACACACTGTGGGTGTGCTGAGCCCTACCGGACCCAGGGTCCAGCGCAGTGGACACCCGCCTTCTAGATCCAGGTTCCAGTGTGGTGGACACCACCTTCTGGACCTGCACGTGTATCTTTGGCCAGACAGCCTCCTAAACTCCCTTTCCAACTCACAGCAGCGCCAGTGGAGGTTGGGGGCTGGCTCCAATGGCTCAATTACCAGTGCAGACAGGAGGAAAATCTCCTATTACCTGGGCAATTGGCTGGTTTCCTCTTTGTTTACTTAAGAGGCTATTCTGTGTTGAGCTCCGGGATCTGATGGATGGATGGAGCTTTGCCACATGGAAGCTGCAGAAACATACACCCTTGCCTGCTGGCTTGGAAGGTTGCATGGGTGCTGAGGGAAGGGTGGGGAGGTAGACCAGCTTCCTGCAGCCCCACCCTGATCCAATGCAGAATGTCAGGAACCCCTTCCCACTGCACCTTGAGGCTGGATGCACAGAAATGCATCAGTCTCGGCTCCACATTTGGTCCTGTCCCTGGTGGCTCAGACAGTAGTGTCTCCCTGCAATACAGGAGACCCAGGTTTGATCCCTGGGTTGGGAAGATCCCCTGGAGAAGGAAATGGCAACCCACTCCAGTATTCTTGCCTAGGAAATCCCATGGATAGAGGAGCCTGGCAGGCATGGGGTTGCAAAGAGTCGGAGACAACTGAGCAACTAACACACACATTACAGATGTGTGTGTTACAGATGAGAAACTCAAGGCTCCAAGAGCTGGAGTAACTTGCCTGAGATCACACAGCTCCTAAAAAGCTGAGCTGGGGTTTGAACCCAGTCAGGCTGGCCCCGGGGCCACTGGCTCAACCCCTCCCTGCCCCTAGAGATGCTGAGTGCCAAAAACAGTTCTGACTGTAACCCGTCATGTGTCCTGGGAATTCAGCCTCTAAGCTTGAGCTCCTTCCCTCTTCAGTGAGATAGGAATGATGGCCAGCTCGTCCATCCCGGGTGAGTTCAGGGTGTGAAAGGCTCTATGGCCACGGCTCACGTCCCCTGCTGGTCATGGTGGCTTTGCCCACTGAGTGTGTTCTTGAGTCCTGCTGTCTAGAGGGTCCCTGCCAGGGTGCCAGTGTTGGGCCGAAATTCCTCAAAGGGAAGGGATAGAACCACTCACTTAATTGACATCTATACTTATTGAGCCCTGGCTGTGCCAACTCATGCGAAGAGTTGACTCATTGGAAAAGACTGATGCTGGGAGGGACTGGGGGCAAGAGGAGAAGGGGACGACAGAGGATGAGATGGCTGGATGGCATCACTGACTCGATGGACGTGAGTCTGGGTGAACTCCGGGAGTTGGTGATGGACAGGGAGGCCTGGCGTGCTGCGATTCATGGGGTCGCAAAGAGTCGGATACAACTGAGCGACTGATCTGATCTGATCTGTGCCAGCTAAGGGTCCCCATGCATGCATGCTAAGTCGCTTCAATTATGTCCAACTCTTTGCAACCCTGTGGACCATAGAACTCCAGGTTCCTGTGTCCAAGAGATTCTCCAGGCAGGACCACTGGAGTGGGTTACATGCCCTCCTCCAGGGGATCTTCCCAATCCAGGGATTGAACCCTCAAACCTTATGTCTCCTGCATTGGCAGATGGGTTCTTTACTGCTAGTGTGACTTGGAAGCCCAAAGGTCCCCAGGGATCTGGTTTAAGAAGAGAGACCACAGCCAGCCAGCATCCCGGTCCCTGGGAATGATGATCTTCAGTGATGAGCAATGCTATGAGCACCTGCAGGGGAGCAGAGGAAGTGGGATGGAATTGAGCCTGGAGGAGGGCTAGACTTGGGCAGAGAGGACAGTGGGCAGTGTAGAAGGGGAGGGGATCTGTGATCGGACCGAGCATAGTGGACAGAGGCATGCTGCTGGGTGGGATCCCTTAGGGTGAGGTCTGCTTCACCAACTCACCCTGTCCATTTTCCAGCAGAGCTTTCTACTGAGGAGCTGCCCCTGGGGCTGCTATTGACTGACAGCCCAGAAATAGGCAGCTGGGTAACCCCCTTGGGCCCCAGCCTGTCAGGCCCAGGCTGGGGGCTTTTGCAGTCATAGGTCCCTGGGGGTATGGAGACAGACCTTTGGTGGCACCAGCCTGCCACGCCCTCTGGGGAACATGAGTGAGGTCATGGCCAAGGGTGTTCCAGATACTGGCCAGAGAGACTTCTCCAGCCGGGGTTTGTTTCTCTCTGGGGAGGGAAGGAAGTGGTGGTTTGCTGAAGGTCCTTTTTCTATGACCTGAGCAGGATGGAAAGTTCGAGGCTTTCTTCCTGAAGGCAAGGGTTTTCTGAACGAGAGAGAAACACCACCGTCCCCAGATGAGGACACAGGGTGAAGAAGAGGGGGTTCTTGGATGTTTCCTTCTGTTTCATCTCGATCATGTCAGAAATGACTGGGGAGGAACCATCAAGAGAGACACTGCTCTGCACACGAACCTTGTGATCTTGCTCTGCTGCTGTGGCCTCTGGTGGCCTTGGGTTTTCAAGCGTTCGGGAGCTTGGGTTCCGTGGGCATTCTGAGGAAAGTCAGCTCCACTCCATGGAGGTCTAGACTTGCCAGGCCTTGGGTGCGGGGGTCTGGCGCCCCCGCAACATCCCACAGAACGAGGGGACCCTGATCTCTGTGCTGCTTTCGGTTTAGTGTCTTCAGTGGGCTGACTGTTGGGTTTTAGGGTATTGTCTTGTTTTTTAATTTTTTTGGTAACTCGGTCTTTTTTCATCGGAGTAAAATATACTTGACATAAAGTTTACACTTTTAACCCTTCCTAAGGGTACAGCTCAGTAGCATCAGACATTCACAGTGCTACGTAACCACCCCCACCAACACCATCCCAGGAATGTCTTCATCTGCCCAGCTGCTCGGGTTTGATCTTGACCTTGACTCCAGGGAGGCCCCAGTCTCACTGTGTCTCAGCCTCCCTCCACACAGCCCCCTTGCCATCCGATGCCCTCTGCACTTGGGCAGTCTTTATGCTGCTGATTCCTGTCACTTTCTGGTTCTTTAATTCTCTGCTTCAGCCAATGGGCTCCTGTGAGACCGCCCTCCTTGGGGCTGGGTTCTGCGTTAAGCACTTCCCTGGTGGCTCAGATGGTAAAGTGTCTGCCTACAATGCGGGAGACCTGGGTTTGATCCCTGGGTTGGGAAGATCCTCTGGAGAAGGAAATGGCAACCCACTCCAGTACTCTTGCCTGGAAAATCCCATGGATGGAGGAGCGTGGTAGGGTCACAAGAGTCGGACACGACTGAGTGACTTCATTTTCTTTTCTTTCACTGTCTACTATGTTTCTCCCAGCCCTCCTGTAGGGGATTATTATCATTATCACCCTTTTCAAAGACGAGGAAGCAGTGTCAGAGTTGACACACCCAAAGGCACAGGATTTCAGAGCCAGGTTTTGATTCTGGACTCTGATCTTCCTCCACCATCGTCGTGTAGAACCAAGCACAGCCAACCCCAACTCCCACATCAGCATCTGCTTTAGAGGGCTTTTAGAACCTGCACGGGTTTGGGTCTGTAATAGATGAACTATCTTCCATTGGGATTCTCAACTGGAGCCTTTAGCCAAATAGGACTGGTTTGAAAATAGCTTAATTATGGACCATGCGGGCTACCCTGGTAGCTCAGTCGGTAAAGAATATATATATATACACACCGCATCTTTTTTTTATCTACTCACTGTCAGTGGGCATTTAGGCTGCCTCGAGTCTTGGCCATTGTGAATAGTGCTATCCACATAGGGGTGTGTGTATCTTTTTGGATCATGGTTTTCTGTGGATACGCGCCCTGGTCTCTGGCGTGTTTCTTGTTGCTTGTCGTTACCCTCTCCATGAGCTACACTAGTCCCTGCTGTGTTGCCCTATTCTTAGATTTTGGAGGTGCATTTTTGCTTGGGGCTCAGGGTTCTGGCTTCGGTAGATGTGATATAACTCTGAGGATGATGACAGCTGGAAAAACAGCAAGGAATAGACTCCCACAGGAAGTCTGCAAATAAGACAAGGTATTAAATGCCTGCAGTGTGTCAGGCACTTTTTCTAGGACTTAGCATCCCCATTTTACAGATGAGGAAACTGAGGCTCCTAGAGGTTAAATAGGTCATCTGAGTTCATACATCTAGTTCTGGTACAGACACCTCCCCAAGGGACACTTCACCACACTGATGCTCCTTCCACCCAACACGGGCTCCCTGCAAAGAGCTGCCCTGGTAGGTGGGGGGCCCTGCTGGATTCCAGAGATTAGTTAACAGACTTGTAGAATGGGTGCAGGATCCCCTGACTCCCCACTAGGTGAGTTGCCCCAGGCGCAGGCCGGCTGGAAATACAGGCGTGGGGAGGGCCAGTTAAAACATCTGCTATGGAACTCCTTTATAAGGAATGCAATTTTAATACATTGAACCGCAGCTCGAGTCAAAAACAAAGACCCAGAAAGGAACTGCTAAGGAAGATGAATGTTAATGAAAAAAAAAAATGACTCGGCCTCCATTATGTAATCATACATTGCAAACTAAAAATATTTTTTTTAACGCACAAGCCCCATTTACTGGGATTAGAAATAGAATAAAAAGCTCTAATTTGTACTGAATAGCAATCAGGTTATTCCACACACCACATCTGAATTTCCTAACATGGTAGGGACTAAATCAATGTGGTTTTATGGAATGCTAATGCCCAACCCTCAAAAAACCTCCAAAACACAAAAGCAAAATGCTTGAGCACCTACTGTGTGCAGTGCTTTGTACTGGGAGAGAGAACAAAGCCCATAGGACTTCTTCCGTCAGCATAAGTGACCCTGTCAAGGGAGTAGGACAGACTCTATGTTCTCTAGAAGGAAAGGGCCTTTGCAGAAAGCTTAAGTAGGTAGGCGAGAACAGAGCTGGGCTTGAAAGGATGGCAGAATTCAGCAGGTGGGGATGGCAGGGTTCTGGAAGGATGTTCCGTGAGGGTCATTCAGTCCATCTTAGTAGGCAGTGTCTGAGGACCAGACTGCATAGAAATTGAACCAAGGAGGTCCTGGCTGGACTATAAGATGTGCCTTGACCCTCCCCGTATTTCTATGGGTGACCTCTTCCACCGGCTGGCCTCTGCTGACTCGGCTCACCATCTAAAGCTGTGAGGAGCCAGGAGGCTCTTCTAGATCCTCTGAACTCTCATCTTTCCTGTAGATACAGGTGTCATAGGGAGTCAAGCACAGCTCGCCCTGCTTGGACACACGAGTGTCTGCTCTGGGGGTTTCTAGAACATGTGTGGGTGTAGGTGTGCGTCACATGGCCAGGCTCCGTTAGGAAGGAGGCAGTGTTTAGAACCCCGAAGAAGGTGCTGTGGGGCTGCAGGGGAAAGCAGGCAGACTCACTCTCAGAGACTTAGACTTTTCATACCACGTTATCCACCAGGAAAGCCAGACAAAACAGACGTCAGAAAGGAGAAGCCAGGTGGCTGCCCTGGTGGCTCAGATGGTAAAGAATCTGCCAGTAATTTGGGAGACCTTCGTTCGATCCTTGGGTTGGGAAGATCCCCTGGAGAAGGAGATGGCAACCGACTCTAGTATTCTTGCCTGGAGAATTCCATGGACAGAGGAGCCTGGTGTGCTGCAGTGCATAGGATCACAAAGAGTCAGACATGACTTTGTGAATGAACAACAATAAGCTTATATTTTTTACAGTCCAGTGGTTTCCATCCATTCATCAGATTGGGCTCAATTAACATTTGCTTCCCAGGTCAGCACAACAGCTCCATGTGACGTGGGCACAGGCCTCGGTTGCTGTTCAGTCACTAAGTCGTGTCTGACTCTGCGACCCCATGGATGGCAGAACCCCAGGCTTCCCTGTCCTTCCCCGTCTCCCAGAGTTTGCTCAAATTCATGTTCATTGAGTTGGTGATGCTCTCTAACCGTCTCATCCTCTTCCGCCCCTTCTCTTTTTATCTTCAATCTTTCCCAAACTCAGGGCTTTTTGTCAACAAGGTGGCTGCACAGTCTAGTTAGGGCCCTGAGGCTTGGCCAATGTCCTATATTCCAGAACTTTCCAGCCACCATAGCAAGACCCTCGGGTGGCAGTGGGAAGGGTCGGGGCTGCCTGGGACCTCAGTGATCCTGGACTCTGCTTCCATCCAGAGCGAGCTGGAGACACCCCCAAATCTACTGGGACTCTGAGGCTTGATCATCTTTAAGAAACAGTCCTCAGTCTGTCCTGCTGTTCAGAGCTCCCACCCTCCCTTTGCCAATATTTGTCCAGGGCTGTGGAGATCAGGTGTAACCGTGGATAAGAAGGAATGGAAGATGGTGGGAGTCAGGGAGTATGGATGTATGTGGTCAGACTCCCGTGGACTTAACTTGTGTCGATTCCATCATCTCTCATTCCCTGAGTGTCTCCCATGTACGAAGCCCTGGGCTGCGAGACGGGGCTATTGTTATCACCCTTCATTTAGAAGCAAGGAGCTGAGAAGCTCCGGGTCCCATAGCCGGTTGAGGTAGAATCAATTCAAATTCAGCACTCACACAGCAAAGCCCGGCTCTTAGGAGTGTCAGCCGCAGGACCCTGGTGATGGTCCCTCATGTGGACGGAGCTCTTTGTCATGCACACAGTAGTCCATGCTCTGCTTTTAGGTCTTTACAGCAGCAAGGTGACCATCATGCTGGCTGTTATACAGCTGACTTTGCATAGTAAATGAAATTATGACTGTGGAGACACTCGGGAAATTGTAACATCCTCTACAAATACGGTATAATTGTTGACTCTGACTTACAGGTGAGAGGAAGATGAAATCAGAGAGGTGAAGGGGTTTGCCTGGGGACACGTAGGGGACAAAGGGCAGAGTGAGGATGCTAGCCCAGGCCCTAGAACCTGGTGCTATTTGCCTCCTTTAGCCATCAGGGGGAGACTGCTTTGGGGTTTATCTCTCCCTTCTCCATCACCACCAGTTTGGTGGTGGAAACCCCACCAAATCGGTGCCAGATGAAAATTAGGCAGAGATTCCAAGGAAGACTAAGCTAGCTTTTCTTAGCTTGGCTTCCTTGTCCTAAAGGGAATGGGGGTGAGGTTGAGGATGGAACTGGGGACTGTGGCTGCCAGCGTTGGGGGTTAGGATGCAGAAGTGGCACAGAGGGGTCCTTTGTGTGCTGCTGCTTTCTAGGTGGCGGAAGAGCCCTGGAGAGGGCTGGGCAGGACTGGTCGTTTTGCCCCTCAGATGGACCAGCAGGCGTTTTATGATCTCAAAAAACTGTTGTTGTTCAGTCACTAGGTCGTGTCTTGACTCTCTTCAACTCCATGGACTGCAGCACGCCAGGCTTCCCTATCCTTCGCTGTCTCCCAGAGTTTGCTCAGATTCATGTCCATTGAGTCAGTGATTCTATCCAATCATCTCCTTTCCTCCTGTCTGACATACACCTTTAAAAACTGTCCTTTATTAAGGGTCTCTTTGTGGCAAACTAGAATTTTGTTTATCAGATATTGCCTTCATTTCCTTCATTCTCATAAAACTGTGAACACGAATTATGTTAAAATTGTGAGCGAAGCGGGAATCTAGGGTCCACCCCTGGGGCTTGTGTGTTCACATGCAGTATTTATAAAATAAAGAAATCATAAACATTTTGTTAGAAAGATCTTAGGCTTGCTACTGCAAAGATGAAAAGACCAGCTTTAAAGCATCAGCTCTGCGGTGTAGCCTCGTATGACGGGAAAGAGTGCCAGGCTTCTATCTCACACTTGAAGCAGAGGGAGGAATTCCATGTGGCTAACGACATCTTATTTACTTGCTTGTTTATTAATTTTTAAAAAGATAAGGAGTAAACATTTATTCCACACCTCCTAGATGCAGAAGCTACGCTGGAAGCATTTATATGTGGTCGCTCATTTATTGCTTACAAAGACCTCGCTTATGAATTTTGAAGATGAGGCTATCAAGACTGTGAGAGATGAACTTGATCCAAATTTCCCAGACAGTAAGAAATGACAACTTGATATGGAGATAAATATGTCTGACTCCCAATTGCTGTTTCTTCAATAATAGACTGAGAAAATCTATTTTCATTTGCTTTGTTTTTCACTCCTTCTCAATCTCTGATCTTCCATATGGAATCTTTCTTACTGTCTGAAATACCCCTTTAAAAATGTCTTTTATTAAAGGGTCTGCTTGTGGCACACTAGAGTTTTATCAGATAATGTCTTCATTTCCCTTATTCTTAAATGACATTTTCTTTAAGCCTAGAATTGTCAGATGACACTTTCTTTCAGCATGCCGAAGGTATTCTTTTTTCATCTTCCTCATGCTAAAAGAAAGTATCATCTGAGAATTCCATTTAGCATGGACCGAATTGTGCAAGAGGTAAGTTAATTCAGTGGAGGTTGGCCTTCTGGACCTAGAAGCCCGGCCTGTACTGATTGGATTTTGTGAGCTCTCTGACCGGCTCATGAGATGCCTCAGCCGGGAGGTGTGGCTTACCCAGCAGAGATTATTCTGCTCAGCACCCCACCCCCGGAGGACGTGATGCTGTAAGTAGCAGGGAGCAGACAAGAGGAGATTTGCAGAGACTTCCTCTCTGAAGGAGTCATTTTATTTCTGAGAGTTTCCAAGATAGATGTAGAGGGAACCACTGAGTCCAAGCCGGCCTCCACCTCTCCATCTCCACCTATGCCACATCCAACCCCTCCATCCTCTCGATCCCATATCTAAACAGCTGGAGCACCCGTTCATCTGTCCCGGCCACAACCCGCTCAGGACACACCATTGCTTGTGTGGACTGTGAAAGTGAAAGTCGCTCACTCATGTCCAGCTCTTTGCGACCCCATGGCCTCTATAGTCCATGGAATTCTCCAGGCCAGAATACTGGAGTGTGTAGCCATTCCCTTCTCCAGGGGGTATTCCTAACCCAGGGATCGAACCCAGGTCTCCTGCATTGCAGGTGGATTTTTTACCAGCTGAGCCACCAGGGAAGCCCTGGACTTTATACAGTCCTGTCTGGACTGTAATATTCCCCTAACTGGTCTCAGTGTATCCACTTCCTCAGCTCCTCCTCCTCCTCCTAAATTCATTCCCACAAGAAGCCCAGGTCACCTTTTAAAAATGCAAATCCTGTCTCTTGCAGCTTTTAGGTGTTACTTCAATGATTCCCACGGCTGCGTGGGTGAAGCCCCCAGTCCCAGCCTGCCCCCCGAAGCCTCACTCTTCAGCCTCATCCTGGCCGCCTTTGTCAGGTTACCATTGTTCTGGCCGTCTTGGTTTCCTTCCGGTTCTGAGCACGTTAAAGCTCTTCTTCCTGAGGGTGTTGGCACCTGCCGTCTCCTCTCCCTAGAACGCTCTCCGTCCCCTTTCCTGGCTCACTCCTACTCATCCTACGGGACCCAATGTAAATGTCCCTTTCTTTCCCGCATCCTCTGTCTATGTCAGCCTTGCCGCTTCACGCTCCCTCCAGCAAGCATCTGCATCTCTCCGTGTCTTCAGCAGAGCAGGTACCTCAGTTGTGATCCCATATCTGACTTGCAGTTTCTGTTCATTGTGTGTGTTCCCCACTACCTGATGAGGGCTGGGCTCACAGACGTCTGTTCTTCACTGTCGGTGACACAGACCACAAAGCCCAGCCCGCTGCGGGTGTTGTTCACCTGGAGAACAAATATCCATCTGGCTTATTTAATCACATAATAATAATTATGAAACAATGATCCCATCTACCTTACCTCTCAATATATGAGAAACAAGACTTGAGACTCCCTCAAAAAATTTTATGTCCTTTGCTTTTACTGTAATAAATACAACAGCTGTCTACCTATCTATCCCATACATATGCATATATATACATACATATCAAAATTGTAATTGATATAAATACATATATCAACATATAATATACCTATATAATGTGTATATCTCTAATATGTACGTATGTAATGTGTATATGTATATATGCTGTAGCTTGTCTGAACCATCACCTCACCTCCTCCTGGTCTCTACCCCCTGCTCAACCTCCATTCCCAGCATTTGGGCCAGAGATCTCATCCCAAAGAATAAAGCTTCATCACACCACTTCTGCGATACCAGAGGGAGGCAGTCCTGCATCTCCCTTAAGAGCCAGGAAAGCATTTCCAGGGACAGTCCACAAACCCCTCTCCTGTCTCAGTGACCAGAGGTGGGTCAGAAGCCCACCCCCTACCACCCTCTGGAAAGGGCCTGTGCTTGCTTTGACTGGATGGGACCCTGAGCCGAGCATAAACTTTGCTTATTCTGAGTGATCAACAAAATTGGAATCTTGTTGGAAAGGAGGAAGGGAGAAGGGATGATATTAGGCAGGTAACCGGGATCTGCTTCAAAACCTGACCCGGACCCAAGCTAGCAGTTGATTTCAGAAGCCCCAGGAGGAAAATTAAGTGACTCTCAGCATGTTCTCTCCCCTGAGCTCTATCATGAGTTACTCGAAGCCAAACTGAGGACACTTTCTTGCAGTCTGTTTCGCCTGCAGGTCCTGCCCTGACCACATCTGCCCTTAAGGAGGCTGACCCACAGTCAGGCCACTGGGCCGCTTGTCAAGGGTGGGCGGCAGCGACTCGCCACCCTGTCTGCCTCTCCCCCTTGTGATCAGTGCGGCCATGGCTCTTTCCACGAAGAGGGCTGCAGGACGGGCGCTGGACAGCCAGAGCCCAGAGCCAGGTGTCCAGGGGAAACCCCAGGAAAGCCCAGGCAAGGTGAACTCCTTCTACAACCCCAGGTGTGGAGCTGGACACAGGGCTTCTTATGGTGAGAATCAGAGGTCCTCGAGGTAGATATGGTGGGAGCAGCCACCTGCAGGAAGGCTGGGCCACATGAGCAGAGGTTCCGAGCGATGCTGCAGGAAACAGTAGGTCTGACCTTCCGTAGCCCCTCTTTTTAAAAATCAATCATCAATCAATTATTTTTGGCTGTGCTGGGTCTCTGTTGCCACACTCAGGCGTTTTCTAGTTGCAGTGAGTGTGGGCTGCTCTCTAGGTGCAGGGCACGGGCTTCTCTCGTCGCAGAGCATGGACTCTAGGCTGCAAGGGCTTCAGTAGCTGTAGCGTGTGAGCCCGGCAGTTGCAGCTCCTGGCTGTAGAGCACAGGCGCAGTAGTTGTGCTGCATGGGCTTAGTTGCCCCAAAGCGTGTGGAATCCTCCCGAACCAGGGATCGAACCTGTGTCCCCTGCGTTGGCAGGTGGATTCTTTACCACTGCGTCGCCTAACAAGTACTGCACACTGGGTGATTTCAAGCAACAGAAATGTGTTGTCTCAGTTGCTCTGGAAGAAGGAAGTTCAGGTTCAAGGTGTCGCAGGGCTCTGCTCCCCCTCTGGCCTGTAGGGCGGTCCTTCCTGGCCTCCTCCTGGATCTGGTGGTTGGCAGGCCATCTTCGGTGTTTCTCAGCTTTCAGTAATAGAGCTCTTGCCTGCACCGCAACATGGTTTGTCCTCGCGTGTATCTGTCTTAAGGTGGCTGTCTTTTTCTGAGGACACCGGTCGTATCGCGGTACCTTCTGAAGTCCTGGGGGTGAGGACTTCATTGTGCCTTTTCTTGGAGATCAGAATTCAACCTGGAACACTAAGCGAGCTCATTTCAGTGACAAGATTAGGATATGGGTGGGGCTGGGGTGAATACTTAACTGTGTCTCTTGGTCCAGGTGGAAGAGACAGGTGACATGCATCATCTCACCAGAGCCCCACAAGGACACACTATTCCTATTCCTGTTTTATAGACAAGAAAACAGTAACAAAGTCCCTCGGCCAGGATTTGTAACTTGTACATGGCAGACCTGAGACCTGAACCCAATAATTTCTGTCTTTAGAAACTCCTGTTTTATTCAATATATTACGCTGCCTCTGGAAAAAAAAAAAAAAGCGTGTGGCTTACTGTTACACCTCTCACCTTTGTGATTGTTGTCAGTGGTGGCACGGCGATAACCGTCATGATGAAGAGAACGTCTCTGAAAATGGGTGAAATGATGACGTACCCTGAAGGCACACAAAGAGGATGCTGTTTTGTTCTTCTGACAAAGGCGATGGCTCCTCCTTTGTGGGCTGTCACATTGTAGAGAGGAATTGGCTTCATCGCCCCCTGTGCCCAAATATCAGTGGAGCAACTTCTGCATGCCCGACTCTGTGCCAGGGGTGAGCGAAGAGACGAATGAGCCACATCCAGGTCCCAGGGCCCAAGGGACGACCCATTGACCAAACCTGGTACAGGGATGTGTCAGCCTGGGTCCTGAATTTCTTGACAAAAGAAACAAATTTACTGTGGAGCAAGGAGGTGAGTGGTTTCCTGTCTTGGGCCCACCATTGCTGATGAAGGAAGGAAGTGGGGACCGGAAGTGGAGGCTGTGAGTTAAGGTGTTGAGCCATCTCTTGCCCGCCTCCCAGGGGGAGGCTGACAGTCCTGGGCTCCGGAGACCGTGGGCTTCTTGACACTGGATCTGGCAGGGTCTAGAGGCAGCCAGAAGGAAGCCTGCTTTCCCCTTTCCACCCCCAGCTCAGCATTTCTCATTCCTGGTCATTCATTGAGCGGCTGAGCCGCGCTGCCTCCCTCTGGGGCATTTACCCTCTTCCCCAGTGAAGCTTGGGGGCCAGGATGGGGCAGGAGGGCACCTTCATAGGTCCCCGTGTTGGACTTTTGAAGTCACAGCCCAGCAAAAGCATCTGCAGGCCAGGGCTTCTCATCACGGAGACATGCCTTTTTTTTTTTTAATTGTTTCACTCTATCTTCCATCTCCCCCAAGTCTGCATGCATCTGTCATCTCTGTGGTTATCTTAGAACAAGGGGGTTGCTTTCTATTTATTCTTTCTTGAGTGTAGCACTAACCGCAAAGGCTGCAGGGGAGGGGGGCGGGTGTCGGGGGCGGGGGGAAGGAGGGAGCCAGTGACTCTTCAAGCCCTGTGGTGCCGGGTGCAGTCGGAGCTGGTGGCGAAACTAACAAGACAAAGGTGGTGAACGCACCCCAGGGGCTTCGGGAGGATGTGGCCTCTGCGTCTGTGGATGAGTCAAGGGGACGAGTCGCTTTCTGGTTAAAAAAGAATTCGGAGTCCTGAGGGATACAGACGACCGGCATTGCTAGGGCCACAGCTGTGTGGACTGGCCGCTGGGGGGGACATTCAAGAGAAAAGTCCCCTGTCTGTCTTGTCCTTGAGGAACCTGATGGCAAGAAGAGGAGATAAATAACAAGGATTCACTGTAGAGCACAGAGAACTATATTAAATATCTTGTAATGAGCTATCCTGGCAAAAGATCTTTTAAAAAAAGAACATAGATATATACATGGGAAAAGTGGAAGTGTTAGTCACTCAGTCATGTCCAGCTCTTTGCGACTCCATGGACTGTAGCCCACCAAACTCCTCTGTCCATGGGCTCTTCCCAATATGAATGCTGGACTGGATTGCCATGTCCTTCTCCAGGGAATCTTCTCGACCCAGGGATCAAACCTGTGTCTTCTGTATTTCCTGCATTGGTAGATGGATTCTTTACCACTGAGCCACCTGGAAAACCCATGTATGTCTGTGTGTGTATATATGCAGTTTAATAATAAGGAATCTCTTGCAAAATTTACATGTTACAATGATTTCCTTTGGGGCTGCCTGTGTGTTTCATTCTGACTCTGATGTTCTTATTAGTGATCTACCAAACAGCTTTTTCCAATTCAACTTCCTCTCCCCACCACCTAAAGAAAAACGATATTGTTTCCTAGGGTTTTTAACGCTAAAGACTGAATGTGTGCCCGCCTCCCTCCGTGAGTGGAGTTTTCCAGATGGACACTTGTTCTCCGTGAAATTTTGTTCCAGGTCTCAGCATGGCCAAGTGTATTAGAATGTACTTTTATATAAGGCTTAGCTCGTTCACAAGAAGAACATACTTCCTTGTTTCCTTGTTTTCTCCGTTTCCACACCATAATTTAATTTGGCAGTGAGGTTATTTCCTTCCTGTTATCAGATGCAGACAGGTAAATGTCCTCACATTTTTTATCTCGTTGTCCTCTGCTCTTTTATTTCCTCCTGCTGTTTATATGGATGGTTTAGTCTAACCTTATCCATCACGAGTAGGTGTGAGCATTGCCTGCCCCAATAAGTGTTCTAGGGCAGTCATGCGTGAATGCTTCCTTCCTGAAATAGTTATGATTTTGTTATAAGTGGCTTTCCCTTTTCTCTTTTATATCACAATTATAGCTCAATGATGCATGTAGGTCAACTGACTTATCGAGGAATTTCATCTCTGGCAGTGAAGAGGGCATTTCCAAATATTTGTTATAAAGATGGGGTGTTGACTGGGGAGAGGGTGGGGTGTCACTGGGTGGAATGATCTCTGAGGTCTCTGATCTTCTTCTTCTGCAACGTTGAAAAATCAGGAGACGACAGACAGTGTGACTGGTGTGGAAACTGAGAATCATCCTGTGGGTGAAAGGTCATGTCGCTCATGATGTCTGCCTGGATGGGAGGCTGGGAGTCCTTGAGACTCAAAGCACCGACTGCCTTCCCAATGCCTCCCACGATGCCCAGCACACGGTCAGTTGCTGTTGTTCAGTCGCTAAGTCGTGTCCGACTCTTTGTGACCCCGTGGACTGCAACACTCCAGGCTTCCCTGTCCTTCTCTATCACTCAGGGTTTGCTCAGATCATGCCCATTGAGTCAGTGATGTTATCCAACCATCTCACCTTCTGCCAACCCCTTCTCCTCCTGCTGTCAGTCTTTCCCAGCATCAGAGTCTTTTCCAATGCGTTGGCCCTTTGCATCAAGTGGCCAAAGTATTAGAGCTTCAGCTTCAGCATCAGTCCTTCCAATGAATATTCAGGACTGATTTCCTTTGGGATTGATCGATCTCCTTGCTGTCCAATGGATTTTCAAGAGTATTCTCCGACACCACAGTTCAAAAGCATCAATTTGTCGGTGCTCAGCTTTCTTTATGGTCCATCTCTCACAACCATACATGACTACTGGAAAAACCATAGCTTTGACTAGACGGACCTTTGTTGACAAAGTGATGTCTCTGCTTTTTAATATGCTCTCTAGGTTTGTCATATCTTTTCCAGTGGTCACATATTCTGAGAGACTAAATGCAGTTCCATTTGAAAGTATTCACTTTGATGTCAGTCAGGACTGTGTATGACTTTTGCTCTCTGCAGTGTAACTTTGTTAAAAAAATATGGAAAATCCATCAATAAGATGCAAAACATGAATTAATGAAGGTGAAAAAAAAGCACTGGCTCTCCCTAGGCTGGACTTCAGAAGCTAGGAAACTCTAAAACACAAAACAAAAACAAAACCTCACCTAATGTCTCCCCAGCTCGTGCACACACCTCATACCTTGACCCCACTCAAGATCAGGTGAGTCTCTGCAGTGAGGGCCAGGGATCTGGAGTCTAAAAACATCTCCAGATAACTCTCATGAACTGAGAGGGCTGTGATGGGACTCATGTCCCAACCTCCAGACCCCAGACCCCCTGAATCGGGAGTATGGAGTCTTAGCCACTGGACCACCGTGGAAGTCCCTCATGCTGTCCCTTTGCCTGGAATCTCCTCTGCTCCTTTCCTTCCCCCCCAGTTCTCCGTACCATGTAGGGCCCACATACCTACCCCATCCTCTGTCAAGTCATAACTTCTCACCCAAATCATAGTTCTTTATCATGTGCTGAAGTTTTCTTGAAAAACGTCCTTTATCGTATAAGCAGTATATGTTTGTCCTAAGAGAAAAGAGCTGAGAATATCAGATCAGATCAGATCAGTCGCTCAGTCGTGTCCAACTCTTTGCGACCCCATGAATCTCAGCACGCCAGGCCTCCCTGTCCATCACCAACTCCCGGAGTTCACTCAGACTCACGTCCATCGAGTCAGTGATGCCATCCAGCCATCTCATCCTCTGTCATCCCCTTTTCCTCCTGCCCCCAATCCCTCCCAGCATCAGAGTCTTTTCCAATGAGTCAACTCTTTGCATGAGGTGGCCAAAGTACTGGAGTTTCAGCTTCAGCATCATTTCTTCCAAAGAAATCCCAGGGCTGATCTTCAGAATGGACTGGTTGGATCTCCTTGCAGTCCAAGGGACTCTCAAGAGTCTTCTCCAACACCACAGTTCAAAAGCATCAATTCTTCGGTGCTCAGCCTTCTTCACAGTCCAACTCTCACATCCATACATGATCACAGGAAAAACCATAGCCTTGACTAGACGGACCTTTGTTGGCAAAGTAATGTCTCTGCTTTTGAATATGCTATCTAGGTTGGTCATAACTTTCCTTCCAAGGAGTAAGCGTCTTTTAATTTCACGGCTGCAGTCACCATCTGTAGTGATTTTGGAGCCCCGAAAAATAAAGTCTGACACTGTTTCCACTGTTTCCCCATCTATTTACCATGAAGTGGTGGGACCGGATGCCATGATCTTTGTTTTCTGAATGTTGAGCTTTAAGCCAACTTTTTCACTCTCCTCTTTCACTTTCATCAAGAGGCTTTTGAGTTCCTCTTCACTTTCTGCCATAAGGGTGGTGTCATCTGCATATCTGAGGTTATTGATATTTCTCCTGGCAATCTTGATTCCAGCTTGTGTTTCTTCCAGTCCAGCGTTTCTCATGATGTACTCTGCATATAAGTTAAATAAACAGGGTGACAATATACAGCCTTGATGAACTCCTTTTCCTATTTGGAACCAGTCTGTTGTTCCATGTCCAGTTCTAACTGTTGCTTCCTGACCTGCATATAAATTTCTCAAGAGGCAGATCAGGTGGTCTGGTATTCCCATCTCTTTCAGAATTTTCCACAGTTTATTGTGATCCACATAGTCAAAGGCTTTGGCATAGTCAATAAAGCAGAAATAGATGTTTTTCTGGAACTCTCTTGCTTTTTCTATGATCCAGCAGATGTTGGCAATTTGATCTCTAGTTCCTCTGCCTTTTCTAAAACCAGCTTGAACATCAGGAAATTCACAGTTCACATATTGCTGAAGCCTGGCTTGGAGAATTTTGAGCATCACTTTACTAGCATGTGAGATGAGTGCAATTGTGTGGTAGTTTGAGCATTCTTTGGCATTTCCTTTCTTTGGGATTGGAATGAAAACTGACCTTTTCCAGTCCTGTGGCCGCTGCTGAGTTTTCCAAATTTGCTGGCATATTGAGTGCAGCACTTTCACAGCATCATCTTTCAGGATTTGAAATAGCTCAACTGGAATTCCATCACCTCCACTGGCTTTGTTCGTTGTGATGCTTTCTAAGGCCCACTTGACTTCAATTCCAGGATGTCTGGCTCTAGGTCAGTGATCACACCATTGTGATTATCTGGGTCGTGAAGATCTCTTTTGTACAGTTCTTCTGTGTATTCTTGCCATCTCTTCTTAATATCTTCTGCTTCTGTTAGGTCCATACCATTTCTGTCCTTTATCGAGCTCATCTTTGCATGAAATGTTCCTTTGGTATCTCTGATTTTCTTGAAGAGATCCCTAGTCTTTCCCATTCTGTTGTTTTCCTCTATTTCTTTGCATTGATCGCTGAAGAAGGCTTTCTTATCTCTTCTTGCTATTCTTTGGAACTCTGCATTCAGATGTTTATATCTTTCCTTTTCTCCTTTGCTTTTCACTTCTCTTCGTTTCACAGCTATTTGTAAGGGCTCCCCAGACAGCCATTTTGCTTTTTGCATTTCTTTTCTATGGGAATGGTCTTGATCCCTGTCTCCTGTACAATGTCACGAACCTCATTCCATAGTTCATTAGGCACTCTATCTATCAGATCTAGGCCCTTAAATCTATTTTTCACTTCCACTGTATAATCATAAGGGATTTGATTTAGGTCATACCTGAATGGTCTTGTGGTTTTCCTTACTTTCTTCAATTTAAGTCTGAATTTGGCAATAAGGAGTTCATGGTCTGAGCCACAGTCAGTTCCTGGTCTTGTTTTTGCTGACTGTATAGAGCTTCTCCATCTTTGGCTGCAAAGAATATAATCAATCTGATTTCGGTGTTGACCATCTGGTGATGTCCATATATAGAGTCTTCTCTTGTGTTGTTGGAAGAGGGTGTTTGTTATAACCAGTGCATAGCAAACGGTAAAGAAGAGAAAAAAAAAATCACTCGTAAACCCAATAAACGGAGAGAGTTGCTGGTAACGTCGGGGTATATTTCCTTCACATCTTTTTATTCAGTACACAGTCACACACACATACACTCACAAACATGCACACACCCATTCATACACACACACACACATGCTTATTCCCTTTCTACCTTACATTTTAGTTGCTCACATGCATCTGAGTCCACTGAGTGCTGAGCTCTCTGGGAACCCTGATGCTGTGTCGCTCATCATGTTTTATCTCATGTTTAACTCATGTTTTATCTCTGTTCCCTAACGCAGCATCTTGCGTTACTGTGCGTGCTAAGTCGCTTCAGTTGTGTCCGACTCTTTGTGACTCCATGGATTGTAGCCCGCCAGGCTCCTCTGTCCATGGGATTCTCCAGGCAGGAATACTGGAGTGGGTTGCCATGCCCTCCTCCAGGGGATATTCCTGACCCAGGGATCCAACCCTCGTCTCTTGCATCTCCTACACTGGCAGATGGATTCTTTATCCACCTGGGCCTCTGTCAGTGTGAGCCCAGGAGAACGGCTGGGTGAATTGGTTTGGCCTCAGGATGCAGCAGATCATGAATTAGAGGAGGTGAACGTGCAGTCCTGGCACTTGCTGGTGATTTAAAACTCACGTGCAGCCCTCCAGCACCAGCCGCTGCTAGCCCATCAGGTGCTCTGCTGGGTGGCTGGGGAAGTGGATCAAAATCCACAATGATTCCACCAGCGGCTGGAACACGGCTGGATGAGTCAGTGCATTCTACATCCCACGTCAGGCTGATTCGAAAGCAGCTCGGTCCTTGCTAGTTCACAGAAGCCCTTTTCTTGACTAGAATGACACAGTTGATTCTGGCCAATCTTTCTTTTTTCTTTCTGATCAAAAATAGTGTCGGCGTTACACTTGGAGAGGGGGCGATTTTTTTCCCTTCTCTGAGACATCAGCTTTGGCTCTAAAATACTCTCGCTTAGATGAAAATTCAAGAGGTTCTTGAGCTGAGGTTGGAAGTGGAAATGACAGACTCTCTTCCAAAAACGCGTGGTATTTGGTAGAGGTGGGTGGGAACAAGTCAGGGAGGGGACCTCGGGGGAAAGCAGATCAGAGCAGTTGAGAAGGTTTCATGGGAAGAAAGGCAGCAGAAAATGTTCGCTGAACATCAGAATCCCTTCACGGCATAAATGGGGAACATGGGAGGCTGGCGGCATATCGAGTACCTTCCTTTTGGGGAATGAAATGTAGACACGTCATCGGTATAGATGGCAACCGCACCAAGGGAGCAGACAGAGGGTGACAAGCCCATGTGTCTTCTGAGATGTGTGCTTGACTACGGCAGGAGGTTTGTTATTTAGGCATCCTTTTTCTTTAAAAATATGTGGCAGAGCAGAAGCTATTTCTAGAATTAAATACCTCCGAGGGAATTTCATGACAAGATCAAGGGAAAAGTCTGCAAAGTTTTGGCTTTGGATGAAAAGCATCTAAAACCAAGTGAAATCAAAGGGAACCTTAAGCTAACACATTATTGATGCGGGTGTTGGGAAGAAAGCTCAGCTGGGGAGGCTCTCTGGGGACCGAAGCCTGGAGAGGAGAACGTGGAAATATTCAGGGCTTGGCCTCTCTCCGCACGCCAGGATCAGACAGGAAATGCAAGGGTTTTGGTGGTTGACATAGTGCCAAGGGGAAGCTTGGGAGCCCGACGCCCAAGGAGGCTGGAAGCTGGGATGTTGGTGGTGATGGGGGTAAGGGAGATGTCTGTTTTAAGAAAATCCAAAATCTAGTTTTCTTTCTCAACTCTGCTTTGCTATGGGAGGTAAAGGGACTTAGTAGAAAGAACATGTGGTTGGGAAGCACTTGGTTAGACTCTTGCTGTTGGTAGCAAGTTTCTAATATTTTCCCCAGACTGTTTGCTCCTGGAATCCCAAAGGCTTCCCTGGAGTCTCAGTGGTAAAGAAACTGCCTGCCAGTGCAGGAGGCATGGGTTCGATCCCTGGGTCGGGAAGATCCGCTGGAGAAGGGAATGAATGGCTACCCACTCCAGTATTTGTGCCTGGGAAATCTCATGGACAGAGGAGCCTGGTGGGGGTCGCAAAGAGCTGGACACCACTGAGTGACTAACCAGCAAGTACATGACTCCCAAACTAACCCAGCCTCCTCAAGTGTGACCTCCATAACTTCCGACCCTGCAGGCTCTCCCTCCAGGCCTCCCTCCTCCTTGTGCTCATGAGTTCAGGGCCTGTCCCAGGGGGTGGGGCCTGGACACCAGCAGGGAACCAGAGCCACAAAACCGTGGCTTCATGGGGCTCATGTGCTAGATCAGGGCTATGTAGCAGACGAAGATCTGAGCACCGGAGATTTCCAATTGTTCTGGTTGCCAACACAGAAGAAGGAAAGGAAGCAGACAGAATTAACTTTATTAACATTTTCCTTTAACCTAATATTCCCCCAGGGATATCATTTCAGCATGATATAATATCATGCTGTTGCTGTTGTTGTTCAGTCGCTAAGTCGTGTCCAACTCTTTGCGACCCCATGGACTGTAGCCCACCAGGTTCTTCTGTCCATGGGATCCTCCAGTCAAGAATACTGGAGTGGTTTGTCATTTCCTTCTCCAGGGGATCGTCCCAACCCAGGGATCAAATCCAAGTCACCTGCATTGAAGGCAGATTCTTTACCGATTGAGCCACCAGGGAAGCCCAAAGTCCCATATGAGAGCTTGCTGTTGTTATTGTGTGGTTAGAATCATCGTCAGAGTTGAGCTGATGGTGTGGCCGGGGAGCTCACTGCAGCCCGGGTCACTGCAGTGCTGCCGGTAGTTTCAAACGGTAACTAGTGTGACCTGAGTTGTCCGCTCCTGGAGGGTCCCAGCCCCCGGCAGGTTGACACTTCTCTCATGGATGTTATCACAATAAAACCCACGGGGCAGGTGACCTAATTAGCCAGGTGCTCTCAGCCTTTGCCAGCTCACCCTGTGCTGAAATCATCTTTACATTCAGCTTGGGGTGGCCAGCAGCATGCCTGGATATTCAGAGCAGAACTGCAGGGACACTGGGAAGCCCTCAGACGTGACGGAGGGCTGGGAAGCCAACCTCTGGTGTCCAAGGAAGAACGGACACCATCAACTCAACCCTGACAATGATACTAACCACACAGTAACAGCAGCAAGCTTTTATACGTCACCAGCTTCCCTGGTGACTCAGACGGTAAAGAATGTGCCTGCAATACATGGGATCCAGATTTGATCGCTGGATCAGGAAGATCCCCTGGAGAAGGGAATGGCTACCCACTGAAGTGTTCTTGCCTGGAGAATCCCATGGACAGAGGAGCCTGGTGGGCTGCAGTCTACAGGGTCGCAAAGAGTCGTATACAACCAAGTGACTGCTCTGGGTTTCCAGGCACCCTTATGGTCTTGCCGAAGGGGATCACCTTGAAGAGCTTCTAGATCCCATTCACTCTCTGAGGGCCACTTGAAATGCTACCTCCTCCCCAAAGCCTTTCTTTGTGTCAGCACGGCCTGGACCTGTCCCATCTCTAGCATCCTGCAGTGCTGAAGGACTCTGCCCTCTCTTAGACACCAAAGCTCCCATCTTGCATTGTTAACTACACGTGTTCTATATGGCTGTGCCTTTTCTTTCTGTGGCTTCTCCCAGTGACAATCACAGATTGACTTGTGGCAGCCCTGGTGACCTGGTTGGTGAATTCCGCTTTGTCCCAGAGAGGGTTCCAGGGCTGTTTCATCACTGTGAATGCCCTGCTGCCGTCATTAAGTTTTCATCTGGCTTCATGCACTGCCTGTCCATCCAGAAGGCATAGCCTTTGAGAACTGGGGTCTTGTGATCTTGGCCTCCAGCTAGGACGTCTGCCTGGCTGACCTTGGGGCTCAGTGACAGTTGCTCTGTAAGGAGAAAGGATCACCTGATTCAAATAGCTCCCTCTGGTGCCAGTCATTTGCACAACATCCTTTACTTTTATTTCACTGCCATGATCTTGACTTGTATATATTCACTAATTTGGTAAAAGCTCCTTCTTGCACTGGGAGACCTTTTTGGCTCCTCACTCTATCCCAAGACCCAGTTCAATGCGATGCCTAGAACCTAGAAGAGAATTGGGAAAGACTACGGTTTAATAAATGCACTGATGAGTTCACCAGCCTGGGCACAGCAGGAGAGGCTCAGATGGTGGCAGGGAGGGGGGCTGGAGCTGGGTGCTCAGTGGCTTTTGGGGGCCTTCTGCTGTAAAGAGAAGCAAGCTTAACTATGGAAGAGCAGGAAGGATAAAGAAAACACATTGGCCTTGCAGTCAGGACCCTGAGCATCAGACGTTCTTGTACTGAAGTTTATTTTCTTTGTAACCTTGAGAAAGTCTTGTGAAGGTCAAGGGGGGTGTTCGTTGTGAAATTTCTTTATCAACCAAAAAGTGGCTTCAGTTCAGTTCAGTCACTCAGTCATGTCTGACTCTTTGCGACCCCATGGACTTCAATAGAATGTTATCCATGCCTCCCTGCCCAAATGTATTTCTTATTCATTTGATTTAGCTAGGCCAATTCTCTCATCTTTTTAAGAAATGTTTTTTTTCCTTTATTGCAAAATAAGACATTGTTGTAACAAAAATACTGGAAAATTCAGTGAGGTACCACCTCACACTGGTCAGAATGGCCATCAGTAAAAAGTCTACAAATAACAAATGCTGGAGAAGGTGTGGAGAAAAGGGAACCCTCCTACCCTGTTGGTGGGAATGTAAGTTGGTGCAGTCACTATGGAGAACAGGATGGAGTTTCCTTAAAAAAATAAAAATAGAGCTACCATATGATCCAGTAATCCCACTCCTGGGCATACATCCAGAGAAAACTATAATTCAAAAAGACACAGGCATTCCAATGTTCATAGCAGCAATATTTACAATAGTCAGGACGTGGAAGCAACCTGAATATCCATCGACAGATGAATTGATAAAGAAGATATAGTGTGTGTGTGTGTGTGTATACATATATATATATATATATAAATATTACTCAGCCGTAAAGAAGAATAAAGTAATTCCATTTGCAGCAACATGGACGGACCTAGAGGTTATCGTACCAAGTGAAGTAAGTCAAACAGAGAAAGGCAAATACCATGTGATATCACTTATATGTGGAATCTAACATGTGACACAAACTTATTTACAAAATAGAAAGTGACTCATAGGCATAGAAAACAAACTTAGAGTTACGTGTGTGTGTGCTAAGTCAATTCAGTCCTATCCCCTCCTTGCGACCCTGTGGACTGTAGCCCACCGGGCTCCTCTGTCAGATGGGACTCTCCAGACAAGACTACTGGAGAGGGTTGCCATTTCCTCTTCTTTATGGTTCCAAACAAGTTTTAGGATTTTTTTTTTTTTCTGCAAGAAATTACATTGGAAACTCGATAGGGAATATCTTAACTCTACAGTGGGCTTTGGGTAGTAAGGACATTTTAACAATACTAATTCTTCTGATCCCTGAACATGAGCTATCTTTCCATTTATGTGTCTTCTTAATGTCTTATAATTTTTCACTAATGTCATAATTTTCAGTGCACAGATGTTTCACCTCCTTGGTTGAATTTATTCCTAAGTAGTTTATTGCTTTTCAATGCTATTATAATTGAGGTTGTTTACTTCATTTCTTTTTCAGATAATTCACAGTTAGTATATGGAAATGCTACCGATTTCTGCATGCTGATTTGGAGTCCTACAACTTTTCTGGATTTATTGGTTAGATCTAATAGGTTTTAGGGCTTCCCTGGTGGTTCAGATGGTAAAGGATCTGCATGCAATGTGGGAGACCCAGGTTCAATCCCTGAGTTAGGAAGATCCCCTGGAGAAGGAAATGGCAACCCACTCCAGTATTCTTGCCTGGAGAATCCCATGGACAGAGGAGCCTGGCGGGCTACAGTCCATGGCGTCACAAAGAGTTGGACATGATTGAGGAACTAACACACAACAACAGGTTTTAGGTGAAATCTAAAGAAGATTGTCTATACATAAAATTTTACCATCAACACAAACGGTTACCTCTTCCTTTCTGATTTGGCTGCCTTTTATTTCTTCTTCTTGCCTGGATTCTCCAGCTAGGACTTCTAGTGCTATGTTGAGTAGGAGAGGTGAGAGTAGACACCCACATCTTGTTCCTGATCTTAGAGGAAGGGCTTTCCACTTTTGACCACTGAGTGTAATGTTAACTGTGGGCTGGTCCTGTATGGCAATCCTTATGTTGAGGCATGTTCCTTCCGTGCCCGATTTGTTGAGAGTTTTTTTTTTTTTTTATCATGAATGGATGTTGAATTTTGTCCAGTACTTTCTGTGCATCTCTTGTGATGATCCTATAATATAAGAGCTATCTTTCATTCTATTCATGTGGTGAATCACATTATTGATTTGTATAATTTGAACCATCCTTATAAATCCCATGGACAGAGGAGCCTGGTAGGCTATAGTCCATGGGGTTGCAAAGAGTCAGACACGACTGAGCGACTTCACTTTTCACTTTATAACCCAGGCGTGCACCCCACTTGATTATGGTGTGTGATGTTTTCAGTGCTGCTGTTGGTTTTGGTTTGCTAGTATTCTGTTGACAATGTTTGCGTCTATTTTCATCAAGGGTATGATGACAACACAGTTGCTTAAACATCAGATGACAGAGGTCTGTCCCAGCCCCTTGGGTAAGTTGGTGAAACAAGTAAAATATCACCTCAGTTTGTCTAAAGGAGGCCTCTGGATGAGAAAGCTTGTCACTTTTCCTAGATCTTCTTGCCTTGTAGTTACATGTGGGCAGAAGGGTCTGGAACCTTTGCCAGCTCCTCTCCACGGGGTGCTGCTGCCTAGGCACTTGTTACTAATAGAAGTCACCTCCCCATGGAGCATGACCCATCTCTCCATCCTCCTTCCTCTAATCTCCTCCCTCCCCAATAGCAATGACGAGGGCATGTCTACCTTTGTGTACAACATCACTGCTCACTTTCATATTCAGTGTCCCATCTGACCCTCCTCCACGGGACAGGTGGAAAACAATCCTGTGTCCACCCTGATCTCCAAGCTCTTAGCTCTTTACTCTCAAAGTCCCTATTTTCCCTTTGATCATGATGGTCCACGTGCTTCTGAGACTTGGCAGGGAAGGACTGGAACTCAGGGGATCTGGGAGCATGTATTTCACAAAAAACATGCAGAACATTCTCATTCATGCTGAGTTGAGAGAGCTGTCTTAGGCTGAGTTGCCCAGAAGCAGACCCCAAAAGAGTGATTTGTTTGTTTGTTTATGCCCAGGCAAATGATGTATTAAGGAAATGCTTCAGGAAAACCTAGCGAAGGTGTGATTCACAGGACAGGAGAGAGGAGGAAGCCAGGGGTTTGATGTGGAACGGAGGTCCAGCCTCAGCCTGGTTCCATGAAAGTGTAAACGCAACTCAGAATCACGCCGTCTGGAGACTGGGAAATGGGCTTCCCCACTTCCGCACCAGGCAGGCATCAGCCGAGGGCTATTTAGGGGTGACTGGGAAACTTCAGGCACTCCTGGCTCTGCCCGTAAGAGAAAATAACTCCAGAAGCCCAGCGGTCGGCCTTCTAAGAGTCCCAGGTGCAAGGAGCTAGGGCAAAGGTGGGGGCAGTGGTGGGGGTTGGGTAGTGCACAAATGTTGGAAGGGATGTGGGTGGATCATCTGTAGTGTTGCCTGGGTAACTGCATCCATAACCATGTTCAGCTGTACCACACTGATGCCTCTGCCTCTAAAACCACTTTGAAGCTTCCTCATCGGCCAAATGGGGATCCTGTTAACTTGCCCGTATCACAGGATGATTGTGAAAACAAAGTGAAATGAGTTGGGGGCCCAGAACCTTCTTGACAACAATAGAGACATTACCCAAAGCCAGGTGCTGTTATCCAGTCATTCTCTCTCAGGATCAGAGGATATATTAGCTCCTGGTCTTTGCCCGTCTGGCCGGCATCAGCACTGACAGTCTTTGGAGAGAGCTTGTTCTGTTGGGAAGAAGACAGGCACTTTTTTTTTTTAATGTTGATACATTTTGCAGCAAAGTCTTTAATATATACCAGCTGCCTTGAAATACATCTAATTAACCACCAGATCTCACGCTGAGCCCATGGTTGGCTTTGATGTGCTCATCAGCGAGGAAATATTGGAAGACTAATCATAACAGGACTTAGCTCCTATAAAACGCCTTTTATCTTCAAAGTGGTTTACAACCACTAATTATGAGAAGAATGAGGGTGAACAACAGCCATCTCATGGAGACCCCAAACCATTATCAAGGCCTTTAATGTATCTTATAATAGAGCAAGACAAGTGTGAGCGGGGCTGTTGAACATTAGCTGTGCAGACTTGGGAGAGTTGTTTTACAGCGGTAGAGACAGCTGTTCCCTGTCTCCCTTGAGGTGGAAAAGGAAATTGGACCTAATTCGAGGGAAGCGGAGGTGCGGTGTAGCAGTTGCATAAGGCACAGCAGGCAGAGTGGTGAGTCGCCCTCTCAAAGGTGTTCCCGTGAGCCTGCCCCTATAAATGGGCTGGTGGGGCAGGTGTCCTTCCCAGTGGGAGGGTGAGATCGCATCACAAGGTCCTCTCCCGCTGGGCCTTCAGTGGTAGATTTCTGCGCCTCTTGACTATGTCTTTTCTGTAGCGTGTTTTGTTGTTATGTTTCTTTTTGTCTATGAGTTTATTTGTTAGAATTGTATCAGGGGTGGAGGAAGCCAGTTTGGGTTTCATCATGATATCATGATAAGAACGGGCTTCCCTGGTGGCTCAGTGGTAAAGAATCAGCCTGCCAATGCAGGAGACGCGGATTCGATCCCTGGGTCGGGAAGATCCCTGGGTCGGGAAGATCCCTGGGAGAAGGAAATGGCAACCCACTCCAGTATTCTTGCGTGGAGAATCCCATGGACAGAGGAGCCTGGTGAGCTACAGTCCATGGGGTCTCAAGAGTCAGACACGACTGAGCGACTAAACAACAACAAAATGATAAGAATAATAACAGGAGCTGACACCCATAAGGTTCTACTCGTGCCTTCATTGTACAGGTGAGGATAGAGGGACTCAGAGAGGCTGAGTAACCTGTTTGTGGCCTTGGACCTGGTATTCTTACCCACTGCAGTAAGAGCCTACTGTAGAAGGTGGGGTGACTGTCTGAAGCCCCCTAACACCGTGTGTTGAAGAAGTAAAGAATAATCTGATATGCAACAGGGAAACTCTCCTTTCCAGACTGGCCTGTCTCCTGAGCTAAATATTTTAATCTTGAGCAGTGGGTGGTGAGGAAGCATCATCTTTGTTCATCTATGTTCTGGTCCTGCCAGAGGGTCTGCCCAGGACTGTGGGGCAAGGAGGGGGCACAGGCATAAATGATGGGCAGGACACCTGTGAGACTCTGAAGCTTTGGAAAAACACATTTTCCCAGGTGCTAAGGTGGATTTAACTTATATGCAGAGTACAGCATGAGAAATGCTGGACTGGGTGAAGCCCAGGCTGGAATCAAGATTGCCGGGAGAAATATCAATAGCCTCAGATATGCAGATGACCCCATCCTTATGGCAGAAAGTGAAGAAGACCTAAACAGCCTCTTGATGAAGGTGAAAGAGGAGAGTGAAAAAGTTGGCTTAAAACTCAACATTCAGAAAACTAATGGGACCTGGCATCTGGTCCCATCACTTCATGGCAAATAGACGGGGAAACAATGGAAACAGTAACAGACTTTATTTTTGGGGCTCCAAAATCACTGCAGATGGTGACTGCAGCCATGAAATTAAAAGACGCTTGCTCCTTGGAAGAAAAGTTAGGACCAACCTAGACAGCATATTAAGATGCAGAGACATTACTTTGCCAACAATGGTCCATCTAGTCAAAGCTATGGTTTTTCCAGTATTATGTACGGATGTGAGAGTTGGACTATAAAGAAAGCTGAACGCCGAAGAATTGATGCTTTTGAACTGTGGTATTGGAGAAGACTCTTGAGAGTCCATCCTAAAGGAGATCAGTCCTGAATATTCTTTGGAAGGACTGATGCTGAAGCTGAAACTCCAATACTTTGGCTACTTGATGCAAAGAGCTGACTCACTTTAAAAGACCCTGATGCTGGGAAAGATTGAAGGCAGGAGGAGAAGGGGACGACAGAGGATGAGATGGTTGGATGGCATCACCAACTCGATGGACATGAGTTTGAGTAAGCTCCAGGAGTTGGTGGTGGACAGGGAAGCCTGGCGTGCTGCAGTCCATGGGGTTGCAAAGAGTCGGAGATGACTGAGGGGTTGAACTGAAGGGGGATCTTAAACATACCCTGACCTCTAAGTCTCAGGTGGGGAGTACAGTCTGAATAGTCATCAGCCATTGTCATCTGTGTAGACAGTGGGGATTCACAGGTCACCCTCTCAGGAGACCCTGGGCAGAAACAGTAGCCTCACCATTTTCCTTTCTTTGTGAGAGCTGATGGTTGGTGGGTTGACATCATCCGTGGTGGGAAGATTGACACCATAGCAACAGGCAGAAGCTGCAAATCGAGTCTGTCCCCCACTCTCCCCAGAGAACCAGCTGTGAAATATTGTGGTATCTTTTTTTCTAACACTTATTTCCAACACCAAATGTGTGTCCTTGGATTGTTAATTCAGTTCTGAGGGCTTGTGAGCCCTTACCCTGTGGGGTCTGCGTTAGTCTCAGAATTGAACTGACAAAGAAGCCCCACTCAAGACAGATGAGTCATAGTGGAGAGTTCTGATGAAACATGGTCCACTAGAGGAGGGAATGGCAAACCAGTCCAGTATTCTTGCCACGAGAACCCCATGAACAGTATGAAAAGGCAAAAATATATGACACTAGAAGATGAGCCACCTGAGTTGAAAGGTGTCCAGTATGCTACTGGAGAAGTGCAGGGGGCAATTAGTAATGGGAAAGACCCTGTATCCAGGAAAGATTGAAGGCAAAGGAGAAGGGGCAGCAGAAGATGAGATGGTTAGGTAGCATCACCGACTCAATGGACATGAGTTTGAGCAGAGTCTGGGAATAGTGAAGGATAGGGGAGGCTGGCGTGCTGCAGTCCCTAGGGTCACAAGAATCAGACATGAATTAGCGACTGAACGACAGCAACAGTAAGAGGGAAGGTCAGTCCTGTGAGTTGGTGTGGGTGTAACCAGTCTCGGTTACAGTGAGAATTCAGTCTCAACCAGGGACAGGTTGAGAAGGGGATGTACAGAAAGCAAGAGAGTAGCCACTGTGGGGGCCCTGAACCATACACCCCCATATGTCTGACCCACCACAAATTTTCCACAACCCCCTCCTCAAGTTCATTAACTCTCTAGAAGGGCGCACAGACTTCAGAAAAGTGCCTTACTTATCACCCTTTGTTACAAAGGATACAACTGGGGAGCAGTCAGATGGAAGAGATGCCCAGGGTAAGGGAAAGATCCTAGGATCCTCCAGGTCCCCCCGAACCCCATCTGTTGGGGCTTCTTTATGTTGGCAGAATTGATTAAATCATTAGCCACGAGTGACTAAGTCAAGCTCCAGCCTCTCTCTCCTTCCTGGAGGTGTGGGGTGGGGTTGAGATGCCAACCCACTGTGAATAAAAAATGTCACCTGCCATTTCAGTTCACAACCACACTGCAACCGTCAAGTCATCAGCCACAGCAGCTGCTCCCGGTGGTGCACCTGAGGGGGTTCAGGGTGGAGAAAAACCAGGATACTGGCCCTAGATAGTTAAGAGGCATATCACAGGGATAATTTCAATGAGCCCATCTCTGGCATCTTCTCAGACAGCAGAAAAGGGCTAAATTCATTAACTTGAAATGTCTGGGGGTTTTGTGTGTATGTGTGATTAGCAGTAATCTTTTAATCTTTGACTGTAAGTTTTATTTTTCTAGCAAGAACTCCTATGTACCCTGGTGCCTCCCTTGCCTCTTTGAGACAGAGTGATCTGAGAGGCTGTTTTCCAGGGCTGGATTCTTTAGCAGTCTCCTTGTATAAAATATAGTTCTCAACTTTTAGGCCATGCATTTTTTTTTTTCTCTTAGTCGACACTTCTAATCACACGGTTGGTTCGTCTGGCCACCAGTCCCCATCCTGAAACCCACCCAAAGCCACCTACCCAAAGTCACTCCTTAGCTTGAACTAAGGTGTGGTTGAAAGGGGCTCATTATAAATAACAAAAGACTCTTCTTTCACGCAGGAAATTCTAAGGGTTTTAGGAGCTCTGCACCAGAAACCAGGCACAAAGACCAGGTAGATATTTCTCCTTGTATACTTGGGCTTCCCTGGTGGCTCAGTGGTGAAGAACCTGCCTGCCAATGCGAGAGATGAGGGTTTGATCCCCACGTTGGGAAGATCCCCTGGAGAAGGAAATGGCAACCCACTCCAGTATTCTTGCCTGGGAAATTCCATGGTGGATTTCCCAGGCAAGAATACTGTAGCCTGGTGGGCTACAATCCATGGGGTCGCAAAGAGTCAGACACGACTTAGCAACTGAATACACACACACACACACACACACACACACACACACACACAACCAATACTTATCCTTCTCAGCCCTCACTCTCCAGGGCCAGTTAGGAAGCCAACACACACTTATTGAACACCTGTCATATGCAAAGTACCAGGCTGGGAATTTGTTCATTTAAATCATCATATGTCAATTCCATACCTACTAGGATCTATTAATAGGGCATTTGTCTTTGTGGAAGAAATTAGACATATTATGTGCACTTGAAAATCTAGCCAATTGGACCAAGCAGTGTGTTCTAAAAAAGAGTAAGAAAGAGTAAGTACTCAGAGGCCAAGGCAATCCAGACCAGGTGGTCAGGGAAGACTCCTCGGAGGAGGAGGAATTACAGTTGGGCCCTGAAGGCATGTACAATGCTGAGGGCTGGAGCAGACTGTGAAGGATTCTCACAGGAGGGAGAAAGAACTGAAAACTGCCCTTTGCTGAGTCCTAGAAAACAAACAGAGCCCCCAGGTTGCTGGTGTGGTCCTCTCTTACTCTCAGTGGTGGTAAGTTTGAGTTTCAGCTTGGCTTGATGACCCCAGACAGGTCATGCAGGTCATCTCTCAGAGACTGAGATGCTCATTAATGAAAAGGGGAAAGGACAGCCAGTTCTGACAGCTTCACATGATGGAGATGGGAGGATGGAAGGGAAAGTCCTTTTGCAACTGAAAAGGATAATTAGCATCATTAGGAGTTTATACATCTTGGATTATCGAATCACCTTCCAAGGAGTCATCTCACTCTCAGATTTTTGAACTAGAAAGAATAATACTGAAAATGCTCTAGAAATGATCGTAAGAGTTCATTCACACTTACCAACCACTTACTGTGTGCCCGTCATCATTTCCAAGTGTTTTGCATGTTTTTACGTTGCCTGGTCCTCACGGGAAGTAAGTACTGTCATCTGCATCTTACAGATAGGGAAACTGAGGTTGGACGCATCTGAATTGCAGGTGGGTGGCCTGGAGACTCCCCTTCCCCCATGTTCTAGTTCCAGATGCTGTTGGTGCCCTGCCCACTTCATGGAAGGGGTAGTGCTGACCATTTCCAAGTCTTCTGGCCACTTCTAGCTGCCCCTTTGTCTGGGGGGTTTTCTCTAGAGCCGCCACACATGGCCCCTGGAGTGCTGGGGCCTGACATCCTCAGGGGCAGCTCTCCATGATTGAGAGGGATTGACATACAAGGAATCCATTTCCTTGGCCTGGGGTTGGACCACTAAGACCTGTGGTCTATCCCCAAGTTCCTGGGAGGCTCCAGTAGCCCTTGGCATCCCCCCCACCCCATAACTGGCTGGAGAAGGCACCTCTCACAGGCTGCACTCCCTTTCTACTCCCTGGACAATGTTTCCATCCCTCACAAACTAGCCCCTTTCACCCACATCCCTGTCTCAGGGTCTTCTAAGACACCACCTCTTAGGACTTGAGTTGTATCCCCAAAAGACACATTGAAGTCTTAACCCCCAGGACCCTGGATTGTGACCTGATTTCAAAGTAGCCTGTGTGCGTGTTAAATCGCTCAGTCATGTCCGACTCTTTTTGTGACCCCATGGACTGTAGCCACCAGTCTCCTCTGTCCATGGGGTTTCCCAGTCAAGAACACTGGAGTGGGTTGCTGTATCTTCCTCCAGGGGATCTTTCCAACCCAGGGATTGAAGCTGTATCTCCTTCATTGCAGGCATTTTTTTTTTTTTAACTGCTGAGCCATTTGGAAGTAGGGTGATTGTAAGGGCAATTAGAGAAGTTGAAATGAAGTCATTAGGGTGGGCCCTTAATCAACATGACTGGTTATGTAAGATAGAAAGATGATAGGAGCAGATGTGGAAGGGAGAGGCCTTGTGGCGATGGGGGCAGAGATCAGAGGAGAGATGCAGCTAAGAGCCAAGGACTCCAGGCTGGCCGCCAGCTGGGAAGAGGCAGGAAAAGTCTTGCCTGGAAAGAGTCTCAGAGTGAAACCGCTAGGTGGTATTTCGGGGTGCTCGGAAGAGCTCTGGTCCTTTATGTCTCTTGTTCAGTCGATAAGTCATGTCTGACTCTTTGGGACCCCATGGACTGCAGCACACCAGGCTTCCCTGTCCTTCACCATTTCCTGGAGTTTAATCAGACTCATGTCCATTGACTCGGTGATGCCATCCAACCATCTCATCTGCTGCTGCCCCCTTCTCCTCCTGCCCTCAATCTTTCCCAGCATCAGGGCCTTTTCCAATGAGTCAGCTCTTTGTATCTGGTGGTCAAAGTATTGGAGCTTCAGCTCCAGCATCAGTCCTTCCAATGAATATTCAGGGTTGATTTCCTTTAGCATTGATTGGTTTGATCTCCTTGCTGTCCAAGGGACTCTCAAGAGCCTTCACTAGCATCACAGTTTGAAAGAATCAATTCTTCAGCACCCCAGCTTCTTTATGGTCCAGCTCTCACAGCTGTACATGTCTCTATGTGAAAAGAATTCAGCAAGAAGTAAATTGATAGATGAGAAGGGAGTTATTAGAACAGGACACTTGTGTGGCTTACAAGTGGATGGGTGGGAGAGTACCGCACCCAAGAACTTAGTGGGCTATAGTTTTATAATCAAAGGAAAAATAGGGAGGGGAAAAAGGCCACTTTCTTCCTCATCCTTGAGTAGCCATCACACTTCCATCAACTCCTCCTCTAGGTTGGGAAGGGGAGTTTTCTTGTCTCGACGTGGTCAAGCCAGGACTTGAAAAATATTATTTCAGGTCTCTGTACAATGAGTGACTTTCCACCAAATGTGTGCAGAGAGCATGTCCTAGGGGTTATTAACTCACTAAGCTCACTGGGCAGGGTGTGGGGCTCATGCCGCCATTGTTTCATTGTTTGGAGGCATGTCTTCTGTCGCATGGTTGCTAAGCAAGCCAGCTTGGTTTTGTGGTTAAGCAAACCTGCTTTCTTGAGAGATCATTAACTTACAGGGCTTTCTCATATTTTTTTCTACTTACAATCCCCTAGTGAGATTAATTGTTTCATCACCAGCTTTGTCTCTATCAAAAGGAAGCACAGCCCACTCTGAGACACACGGGATTTGGGCTTCTAGCCTCAGGATTGGCCCTCAGAATATGAGAGAATATGTTCCTGTTGTTTAAGCCACTCAGTTTTTGGTCCTCTATTGCAAAATGGCCCTAGGAAACTGACACACCTCCCGTCTGATGCCTCCTCAATTATTCCTTCACTTGCTCCCTCCCAGGGGCGGGTAAGAACCAGGCCCCCCAAGCTTTTCACACCCTCTCTGGCTGCAGCTGCCTTTTGCTCAGCAGCCCTCCGGCACCCCCACAGCTTGACACGACTGGCCCATCTGCCTCCCTGTGATGCTGGCAACATGAAGTTAGTCACTAACAAGTGGGCGGTGGTGGTGGAGGTTTAGTCGCTAATTCGTGTCTGACCCCTGCGATCCCATGGATTGTAGCCAGCCAGGCTCCACTGTCCCTGCGATTCTCCAGGCAAGAGTACTGGATCACTGCTGCATATAGAATATTCCTCCACTGGAGCCTGGGTAATTAATAGGATCTGATCAGATACTGAAGATGCTGTGGGACTCTTAGTCCTACCTGCGTCAGGAGAGCTTCAAGGAAGGTCAGGGTGACTCTGAAGTCTGCCTCTGGCATGGTGGAGAGGGGGTACCAGCCTGCTCCATTTCTGAGGAGCCCAGAGTAACAGGGAAGGGGCTCAGAGCCTTCAGAGAGGATTTAGGCTTTGTCTGTGAATGTTCTGATTATAGCCATTACTGAGCTGTGAATCACTTTGGAGGTCTGGAGATGCTTCTGGAAATATAAGAGGGCTGGATAATTTCCATCCGTGTATGAAGGCTTTTCTGGAGCCATTCTGGAGGAAGAACGGCCGTCTGCCAGCTCTGATGGAGACAGGCAGATAAGAGCGGGCTCTCTTTCCCTTTGTGATGGTGACAGACTTTGTCTACTGTCTTTGGGCCATATCCCACCACTTGCCCTCTTATGGAGGCTTCTCTGGTGTCTCAGACAGTTAAGACTCTGCCTGTAGTGGGGAAGACCCAGGTTTGATCCCTGGGTCAGGAAAATCTTCTGGAGAAGGGAATGCAACCTACTCCAATATTCCTGCCTAGAAAACCCCAGGGACAGAAGGGCCCAGAGGGCTGTGGTCCATGGGGTCACATAGAGTTGGACAGGACTGAGCAACTAACACACACAACCTCTTCCCTCTTACGGAGTTACTCTCTGGTGGCCTGAAGCATCCTGGAGGCAGAAAGCTGTGTTCAGTCCCGGGCCAGAGCATCACCCAAATGTGAGACGGCCCAGCCCAGCGCAGGGCTTCCATTCTATTTGGAAATGAAAGCAGAAGCACTTCTGTGGCTTTGTCTTCTCTTCCCCTTGGGAACCCCACAGATACTATGGGAAGATTTCTGGCCAAGTCAGAGGAGAAAGGAGGTGAGCTCATGCATCCGACTGGGGCAAGAGTCTGCAGAAGGAACTCTGCCTTGCTCCCCTCCTTTCCATGTTCATTTAGCTCCGACACTATGTGACTGAGGGTTTTCACAGGGAAACTGCTGAATTTTCAGGCATTTCCGGCTTGCCAGAGTTGAAAGTCAAAGGAGGAGTCAGGATCCTGGGAATAAACACAGCAGGTGGTGCAAGATTTGCAAGTTCTGGGAAGCATAAGAAGGGGCTGGCTGGCCTATATATATATTTTAAATAGATCTGTTGAACTATTGACATACAATTGTTGTTCTGTCGCTCAGTCATGTCTGAATTTTTGGGACCCCATGGACCGTAGCCCACCAAGCTCCTCTGTCCATGGGATATCTCCAGGCAAGAATACTAGAGTGGCTTGCCATTTCCTCTTCCAGGGGATCTTCCAGACCTAGGAACTGAACGCGTTTCTCCTGCATTGCAGGCAGGTTCTTTACCACTGAGCTCCAGGGAAGCCCATGTTCGTATATACATGTATGTATACATGTGTACGAGTGTCTGTATGTATATGTATATCTCCATGAAACCACCACAGCAAGTAAGATTTGGAACACGTCTACACCACCAAAAGGTTCCTCTTGCCCATTTGCCATTCCTGCTTTTCACCTTCTCCCACCCTCCCTTATCTCTTTCCTATCACTTAGGTAGTCATCCTTTTTCATAATTTTATATAAATGGAATCAAATAGGGTGCACTATTTTTGTCCAACTTCTTTCACTCATGTGATTGAAATTCAATGCAGTTTGTTCCTTGGAACAACAGTCCTCTCCTTTCAAACCCAAGTAGTATCCCATTGTGGGTTTACATTACAGTTTTACCCACTCACATGCCGATGAGCGTTTTGACTGTTTTTGGCTGCTACGAATAAAGCTTCTATGAACCTTCATGGACAAGTCTTTGTACAGATATATGCTTTTATTCTGTTAGTAAATATTTAGGATGGTAGGAGTTTGTTTGACTTTTTAAGGAAACCACAGAATGTTTTCCAAAGGGTTGTACATTTGTGTACATTCTCACCAGCAGCATTTGAGTATTCCATCCGATCACCCCATATCTGTGCCAAGACTTGGTCAATCTTTTTCGTTTCAGACATTCTAGTAAGTGTATAGTAGCCTTTCATTGTGGTGTTAAATTGCATTTCCCTTATGACTAATAATGTTGAACATTTTTATGCAATTATTTGATATCAATATATCTTATTTGGTGAAGTGCCTGTTCAAATGTTTGTCCATTAAAAAATTGAGTTGTTTATTTTCTGATTAATAAGTTCTGCTGCTGCTAAGTCGCTTCAGTAATGTCCGACTATGTGTGACCCCAGAGATGACAGCCCACCAGGCTCCTGCGTCCCTGGGATTCTCCAGGCAAGAACACTGGAGTGGGTTGCCATTTCCTTCTCCAATGCATGAAAGTGAAAAGTGAAAGTGAAGTCGCTCAGTCGTGTCCGACTCTTAGCGACCCCATGGACTGCAGCCTACCAGGCTCCTCCGTCCATGGGATTTTCCAGGCAAGAGTACTGGAGTGGGGTGCCATTGCCTTCTCCAAATAAGTTCTGAGGGTTCTTTATATATTCTGGATCAAAATTCTCTATCAGATACATGATTTGCAAATATTTTTCTCTGTGGAGCTTAAATGGTATCTTTCAAAGAGCAGAAAGTTGAAATTTTTATAAAGTCCAATTTATCAGGGTTTCCTTTAAATGGATTATGCTATTGCTACTGTACCTAAGAAATATTTGACTTTAAGCCAAGGTCACAAAGATGTTTTCTTCTTGAAGTTTAATATTTTTAGATTTTCCATTTAGTTCTATGATCCGTTTTGAGTAAATCTTAGTATATGGGATAAGGTATGAACTGAAATTCATTTTTGCAAATGGATATCCGATTATTCCAGTACCATTTGCTAAAAGGATTACACTCCCTCTGCTGAACTGCCTTTGCAAAAAAATTAGTTCTATATACAGGTCTATTTCTGGATCTTCTGTTCTGTTTCATTTATCTATTTACTTTTCTGTCTTTATACCAATATTACACTGCCTTCACGACTGCAGACTCAGAATGTCTGGGAATCCAGTAGTGTTCTTGCAACTTTGTTTTCTTTTTTTGAAGTTGTTTTGGCTCTTCTAGGTCCTTTGCATTTTCACATGAATTTTGGATCAGGTTGTCAGTTTCTACAAAACCCGCTGGGATTTTGATTGGGATTGAGATGAATCTATGGATGAATTTAGGGAGAAATAGCATCTTAACAGGATTGAGTCTTTCAGTTCATGAACATTCAACTCTTTCCACTGATTGTGGTCTTCTTTAAATTCTCTCACCAATATTTTGTATCTTTCCATGGATGAGTACTACATATTTTTTCTCAGATATATCCATAAGCATTTCATATTTTTGATGCCACTGTAAATGATATTTTTATTTCAATCTCAGCTTTTTGTTGCCGACATCCAGAAGCACAATGGATTTTCGTATAGAGAGTGTGTATCTTTTAAACTTGTCAAAGTCACATGTTAGTTCTAGCAGCTTTTTGTGAATTTCGTCAGATTTCCTACTAGACACTCAAGTTGTCTGGGAATAAAGATAATTTTACTTCCTGCTTTCCAATCTGGGTGCTTTTTATTTCTTTTCTTGTCTCATCAAACTGGTGAGATGCTAACAACAATGTTGGATGGAAGTGGTGAGACAACATTCTTGTCTTTTTCTTGATCATAGGGCAAAAACATTTGGTTTTACACCAAGTATAATTTTAACTGTCACTTTTTTTGGGTAGATACCCATTTTTAGATTGGGAAAACTCCTTCCTATTTCTAGTTTGCTGAGAGTTTTTGCCAGAAGTTGGTGTTAGATTTTGTCAAATGCTTGTTCTGCATCTATTCAGATGATCATACCGTTTGTCTTTTAAATTTGTTAATGTGGTGAATTATGGTGTTAATTTTCAAATATTAAGCCATTCTTGTACTCCTGGGATAAAACCCCACTTAATCAGGATGTATCATTCTTTTTATACAGTGTTGGGTTCAATCTGCTATAATTCCCTAAAGAATTCTTGCATCTATGTTCATGAAGGTTTTTGGTCTGTTTTTCTTTTCTTTTAATGTTTTTGTCTAGTTTGAGTGTCAGGGTAATCCTGGCCTCATACAATATGTTAGAAAGTATTTCCTATCCTTCAATCTTCCAGAAGAGTTTGAATAGAATTGCTATTAATTTTTCTTTTAGTATTTGGTAGACTTCATCAGCGTAGCCACCTGGGCCTAGAGTTTTCCTATAGGAAGATTTTAAACTGTCAGTTCAATTTTTAAAATAAAGTATTATTCGTGTTACCTATTTTTCCTTGAGTGAGCTTTGATATTTAGTGTGATATTTCAAGGAATTTCTCCATCTCATCTAAATTGATAAACTTACTGGCATAAACTTGCTCATAATTTTCCCTTATTATGCTTTAAATGTCTGTAGAATGTGTAATGGTGTCATCTCAAATTCCTGATACTGTGATATAGTGTCTTCTGTCTTTATTGATCTTCTTAAAGTACTAGCTTTTAGTTTCATTGATTTTTCTCCAGGTTTTTTTATTTCATTGATTTCTGCTCTGATTGTTATTTCTTCTCCTTACTTGGGGTTTAATTTGCTCCTCTTTTTCTAGTTTCTAGTGGTAGAAGATGAGGCTGCTTGATGAAGACCTTTCTTTGCTTTTATGTGTGTTTTGTGCTGTAAATCTTTCCCTGAGTAATGCTTTAGCGATATTCTACAAAATTTGATATGTTGAGCTTTTATGCATTGGAGAAGGAAATGGCAACCCACTCCAGTGTTCTTGCCTGGAGAATCCCAGGGACGGGGGAGCCTGGTGGGCTGCTGTCCCTGGGGTTGCACAGAGTCGGACACGACTGAAGTGACTTAGCAGCAGCAGCAGTTTCATTTAGTTAAAAAATGCTTCTTAAATTCCCTTTACATTTCTCCTTTGAGCCATGGGTTTCAGAAGAGCATTATGTAGTTTCCACATATTTGGCGATTTTCCAGAGGTCTTTCTGTTGTTGTTCTAATGTAATTCCAGGGTGGTCAGAGTACATACTCTGTTTGACTGAATCCTTTTAAATTTGTTGAATCTTGTTTTGTGGACCATAATATGGACTGTCTTGGTAAATGTTCCATGTTACACTTAAAAGATTTGTATTCAGATTTTGTTGGGTAGATTTTTCTATTAATGTCAATTAGGTCAAAATAGTTGACAGTTTGGTTCAAGCCTTCTGTATCCTTTCTGATTTCTGTCTCCTTGTTTTATTCATTATTGATAGAGGGATATTGAAATCTAAATGTGGTTGTGGATTTGTCTAGTTCTCCTTGAATTTCTATCAGTTCTTATTCTGTGCATTTGCTTTTGGCATCTGTTATTAGGTACATTTGTGTTTAGATTACTTTATCCTATTGATGAATCTTGCCTGGAGAATCCAATGGACAGAGGAGCCTGGCAGGCTATCGTCCATGGGGTTGCAAAGAGTCAGACACAACTGAGCAACTGAACACACAGGCTCCACCTAGGTTTCTTCCTCCTGTGCCATGAACTGAAAATTCTTTCAGCAATGCGTGCATGCTACATGGCTTCAGTCGTGTCCGACTCTGCAACCCATGGATGATAGCCCGCCAGGCTCCTCTGTCTGTGGGATTCTCCAGGCAAGATTCATCAATAGAATAAAGTAATCTAAACACAATTGGACCTAATAACAGATGCCAAAAGCATAGAACAAACACTGATAGAACTGATAGGCTTCTCCAGGTGAGAATACTGGAGTGGGTTGTTACGTCCTCCTCTAGGGGCTCTTCCCAGCCCGGGGATTGAACCCAGGTCTCCTACATTGCAGGCAGACTCTTTACCATCTGAGCTACCAGGAAGACCCAACCCCAAATATCTTCCTCTACTGCTAGTCACCATGACTGCAATCCCTCCATTCGAGGGTGGGGAAATGTGTAGAGGGATCTTGGTGCAGTACCTGCCTCCAGAGGAACACTCCAGAAATGATAACTGATCTATCAGGATCTGTACTTTTGATGTTGATTTACATCTATTTGTTGATTCAGTTCTCTGGCCGCCTCCTTTCAATCTGGAAACGTCTATCCCCCGCCGCCACCCCACCCCCCGGCCAATCTTTTCTGCTTACTTTGATGGGCTGGCTGATCTGTTAGTGATCATGGTGCATTTCCCCTGTTCTGAGCTCATGCTAATTAAGAGAGAGACAGGCACCCTGGTAGGTGGTTCTCTGCTTCCCTCTCACCAACCCCACGTCCTTCTCCAGCCTCCTTCCATCCTCACCACGCCTCTCTCTCATCTTCCATCTTCAGGTTCTGAAGAGACTCGAAGAAATTGACAGATCCGGATGGCCACCATTGATGGGAGAATGGTCTCCAGACCCCGGGGATCTGGCCGGGGGCGCCAGGGGAGTGGGGCCTGCTTGGGCTCCCTGGACGACCTGCCATGCGAGGGGACTCAGGAGCTGGCAGCGACTCAGCTGGCCATGCTGAGGAGGGCACAGGAATTCTTTCAGACCTGTGACAAGGAGGGCAAGGGCTTCATCGCCAGGGCAGATATGCAGGTAAGGGGTCCCTGGGCTGGGCCTGCCCACCTGGAATGCCAAGGGCCTGGGTCTCCCTCTCTTGGGTTGGGACCTGTCTCTTGGGATGTGACGTCTTTAACAGAAAGTGAAAGTGTTAGTCGCTCAGTCGTTCTGACTCTTTGCAACCCCTTGGACTGTAGCCCGCCAGGCTCCTCTGTCCATGGAATTTCCCAGGCAAAAATACTGGAGTGGGTTGCCATTTCCTTCTCCAGGGAATCGTCCCAACCCAAGGATCAATCCCAGGTCTCCTGAATTGCAGGCAGATTCTTTACTGTCTGAGCCACCAAGGAAGCCCTTTAACAGAAAAGATGCCGTTAACTCTGTCCTGGAAGGAGACATCGACCCAGACTCTTGTGGGAGCCAGATCTCCTGGTGCTCTTTTTCTGGTCTATACTTGCTGTCTGACTTGGGAGCTGTTTTCTCTGACTCAGTAACTCCCTCAGTTCAGTTCAGTTCAGTCGCTCAGTCGTGTCCGACTCTTTGCGACCCCATGAATCGCAGCACGCCAGGCCTCCCTGTCCATCACCAACTCCCGGAGTTCACTCAGACTCACGTCCATCGAGTCAGTGATGCCATCCAGCCATCTCATCCTCTGTCGTCCCCTTCTCCTCCTGCCCCCAATCCCTCCCAGCATCACAGTCTTTTCCAATGAGTCAACTCTTCGCATGAGGTGGCCAAAGTACTGGAGTTTCAGCTTTACCCTCATTCCTTCCAAAGAAATCCCAGGGCTGATCTCCTTCAGAATGGACTGGTTGGATCTCCTTGCAGTCCAAGGGACTCTCAAGAGTCTTCTCCAACACCACAGTTCAAAAGCATCAATTCTTCAGCGCTTAGCCTTCTTCACAGTCCAACTCTCACATCCATACATGACCACAGGAAAAACCATAGCCTTGACTAGACGGACCTTTGTTGGCAAAGTAATGTCTCTGCTTTTGAATATGCTATCTAGGTTGGTCATAACTTTCCTTCCAAGGAGTAAGTGTCTTTTAATTTCATGGCTGCAATCACCATCTGCAGTGATTTTGGAGCCCAAAAAAATAAACTCTGACACTGTTTCCCCATCTATTTCCCATGAAGTGATGGGACTGGATGCCATGATCTTCGTTTTCTGATTGTTGAGCTTTAAGCCAACTTTTTCATTCTCCTCTTTCACTTTCATCAAGAGGCTTTTTGGTTCCTCTTCATTTTCTGCCATAAGGGTGGTGTCATCTGCATATCTGAGGTTATTGATATTTCTCCTGGCAATCTTGATTCCAGCTTGTGTTTCTTCCAGTCCAGCGTTTCTCATGATGTACTCTGCATATAAGTTAAATAAGCAGGGTGACAATATACAGCCTTGATGAACTCCTTTTCCTATTTGGAACCAGTCTGTTGTTCCATGTCCAGTTCTAACTGTTGCTTCCTGACCTGCATACAGATTTCTCAAGAGGCAGATCAGGTGGTCTGGTATTCCCATCTCTTTCAGAATTTTCCACAGTTTATTGTGATCCACACAGTCAAAGGCTTTGGCATAGTCAATAAAGCAGAAATACATGTTTTTCTGGAACTCTCTTGCTTTTTCCATGATCCATTGGATGTTGGCAATTTGATCTCTAGTTCCTCTGCCTTTTCTAAAACCAGCTTGACCATCAGGAAGTTCACGGTTCACATATTGCTGAAGCCCTAGGATTGTGGAAAATAGTGATTGCAATATAAGTTTCTTGAAGACATGGAGAAGAACCTTCTGGAACACAGGTGGAAAGGCATTGACTTGTTGCCTTGCAGCACAGCTCTGAGTTGTGCTCAAGCCACTCCCACGAGGTACTGTGACTCTCCGCTCTGTGGCCGGGTTACTAAACCAAACTCGGATCCACTGTCCCATGCGCCATAAAGCTATCTATCCATGCTGGGTTGTGGGGAAGGAAATGTAGCATTTATTACCAGGTCAGGCAAGGAGCCCAGGACCTTCAAGCTCCCTGAGGGGTTTCAGCAAAGCATCTTTAAAGGCCAGGTTTGGAAGGGAGAGTTCCAGGGTCTGTGATCAGTTCATGCACAATTCTTGATTGGCTGATGGTGAGAGATCAGAGCGCTGTCACAGGGATTCAGGTGATCAATCCTCGGGCTCCAGGAGGCCCGGGGACTACGTACTCATGATCATCAGGTATATGACGTTTTCCATTTGGTGGTGGCTTTTATCATCTGTAGAACAACTCAGGCAGTGTGCTTCAGATACTATTATCTAGGTCTTTCGTGCTAAGTCACTTCAGTCATGTCTGACTCTGCGACACCATGGTCTGTAACCCACCAGGCTCCTTGTCTGCAGGATTTTCCAGGCAAGAATACTGGAGTGGGCAGCCTTCAGAGAGGATCTAAAGCAGAGGATGCTGGGAAGGGGTCTGTCCTGGGAAGGCCCCAGAGGGTCCTGCTTGCTTACATCAGCACCAGCAGCCACAGACAGTGTGGCCCGCCCCCAAACAACTCTACTTACCAATACTGAAATGAACATTGTATGTCATTTTCATATGTCACTAAATATTATCCTTTTGATGTTGTTTTCAACCGTTAAAAAATGTAAAAGTCATTCTTAGCTCACTGGGCATAGGAAAACAGGCTCTGGGTCCCACTTACAGGACGGGGGCGTGGCTTGCCCACCCCTGGTCTGGTACCTTCCTGCCGCTAGTATAAAAGTTCTTCTGAGCGTCTTCCTGCAGTCTCTCATGCTGCAGTCATGGTTTCACCCGGACGAGACTAGAGGAAGCATAGGTTCTGCTGGAGCTCTGACAGCATCTCCCCTACCCCTACCAGCCCTCACTTATCTGTCAAGTGCATTTTGGGTGGGGGACATACAGTGGTGTTAAGGGGATGAAGACCCAAGATGGGCAGGTTTTCTTTTTTTCCCAGTCTTTTCATTTTGTATTGGGGTATAGCCGATGCGGTGGTAGGCTGCTCCCCCAGTGCTCCTGTTCTTCTTTCTCCTGTGTAATGACAGGAAGTCCACTCGCAGTAGGTGAGATGGGCTTCAGCCATCTGACAGGTGCTCAGAGCAGCGGTGGGCAGCCAGCTGGCCTGGCAGGGCAGGACCACAGGTGGAAAGGAGCCGGTCTTGGGGATGGCTGGCTGCCCTGAGCTCACGCTCCAGGGGCAGACATCCTGCTACCAGACAGTGGGCAGAAGACCCTGATCTGCATAGGTGCACAGGGTTTCGGCAGGGATGTGAGGGTCTTCAGACCTGCCCATGTCCCCCCACAACACCTCACACCCTCCTCCACAAGGAACCCCGCTGTGTGTCCCTTGGGGATCATTCCTGAAAGAGCTGGGGTGAAGACTGCTTTGCAGGGAGGGGTCCCTTAGAGAAGCAGAGTCGTGGGCTGGAGGGTGCTGAGTGAGAGGCTGAGGGACACAGGAGGGCCAGGCTGGAGAAGGGGGTGAAAAGACCTTTCCAGCCGGGAGAGAGAGCTGGAACTGGATGGGCAGTCTGCAGTCTCATAAATCCCATTTCCCCAGTTTTTTAGAGAAGTGTGTGGGCTTCTCAGATGGCACTAGTAGTAAAGAAACTGCCTGCCAATGTAGGAGTCACAGGCGATGCGGGTTCAGTCCCTGGGTCGGGAAGATCCCCTGGAGGAGGGCATGGCAACCCACTCCAGTGTTCTTGTCTGGAGAATCCCATGGGCAGAGGAGCCTGGAGGGCTGCAGTCCATGGGGTCGCACAGAGTCAGGCAGACTGAGAGACTGAGCACCCGAGAGCGGTGTGATGATCATCACCGGTGCCAAGAGCACACCTCCCAACACTGCCTGCGGTTCCTGGATTAGCCGAGCTGTAAAGAACCACCCAGGAGCTGGCCAACCAGCCGAACCCCGCCGCTCCCCATTTCTGTGAGCGCCGGGTTATTGGACCCCAGCCGGCTCTTTGCAGACCCTCCACAGCAGATTCCAAGTTACAGCTCAGACTTTTAGAAGCCGTCACAGAGGCCCACAAAGCCTCAAAGGGGCACCATCCGACGCTTACAGGAGAAGCTAGATGACTCCTCAGTTAGGTTAGCAAGGAGACTCTTAAAGAATTTTACGGAAAATTGACTAATTTTAATCCTGAATCTGCAGCTTACTGGCAGTGTGCATTTGTGTGAATCTCTTAACCCCTGTAAGCTGTGTTGCTCATGTGTGAATTATTTATAACTATCCCCTGGCTCTAGAAGAGAGTCAGACACCCGTGTTCATGCAGAGCACTTAGCCCCGAGCTGGGACCTGAAATCTCCCCATAAATGCTCACCGTCTGTGTGTGTGTTCATGGTGGTGGGGAACTTACTTATACCCTGATTCTTAATCCCTAGTGTCCTCCACCTTGTGATGCTTTAAAATTGTGTGTGCCCATCTGTGCCTGCTAAGTCACTTGAGTCATGTCCGACTCTGTGACCCCATGGACTGTAGCCCTCCACCCTCCTCTGTCCATGGGATTCTCCAGGGAAGAATACTGGAGTTGGTTGCCATGTCCTTTTCCAGGGGATCTTCCCGACCTAGGGATCGAACCCTCGACTCATACTCCTGTACTGGCCAGTGGGTTCTTTACCACTAGCTCCAACTGATAAATCCACTAAAAATTTCTTAATCGTTTCTAAGTGACTATTTCAGTGCTTCTCAATACATTCAGATTGTTGTGTAATCATCACTCCCACTCAGCTCCAGAGCTCTTCTTATTTTGCAAAAGAGAAACTGTCCCCATTAAAGCCTACCTCCTCATCCCCCTCCCCCAGCCCCCAGAACTATCCTGCCTTATGTCTCTATGGATACGGCTCCTCTGGGGACCTCATGTAAGTGGAATCATATAGTGTCCATCCTGGCGTGACCGCTGTATTTCACTGAGCAGAATGTCTTCAAGATGCCCCGTGGCAGCACTTATCAGAATCTCCTCTTTTTTCAGGGCTGTATAAGATTCCATTGTACCTATTTATCATATTTTGTGTATCCATTTGACCATCAATGGGCACTTCTGATGCTTCACACCCTTGCCTGTGAACCATGCTACTGTGATCAGGGATGTACAAATGCACTTGGCGGCCCTGCTCTCAGTTCTCTGGGGTGTGTACCCCAAAGCAGGATCACTGGATCCCAGGCGATTCTATGTGTGGTTTGGAGAAGCCCCAGCCTGTTTCCACAGCGGCTGCACTGTCACACTGGGAGGCCAGGCGAGTGTCATCTGTTCTGCCTCCAAGGCCAAGAAGGGACATTTCTGCTGGAGAGTGTCCCCTCTCCAGTCATCTCCAACAGGCACTGACCTCGCTCGTTTCCAGTCTGTGGGAGCAAAGGTGGTTATGCTTCTTAGAAGACTTTTGGCCACGTCTAGGGACATTCTATTTTTTTTTTTTAATTTGGTTTATGTGGACCATTTTAAACACTTGTAATTAACTAGTTTATTTATGTTCGGCTGTGCTGGGTCTTTGTTGCTGAGCGGGCTTTTCTCTAGCTGTGGCGAGCGGGGCCTACTCTCTAGTTCCGGTGTGTGGGCTTCTCATTGCGGTGACTTCTCTTGTTGCTGTTCACCGGTTCCAGGGCGTGCGGGCTGCAGGAGTGGCAGCACTCAGGCTCGGCAGTGGCAGCGCCCAGGCTCTAGAGCACAGGCTCGACAGTCGTGGCACAGGGGCTTAGTTGCTTCTTAGCATGTGGAATCGTCTAGGATCAGGGATCAAACCCACGTCTCCTGCATTGGCAGGCAGATTCTTCACCACTGAGCCACCAAGGAAGCCCTGGGGACATTCTTGACTGGAGTGACCAGAGAGGGAGATGCTGCTGGCGTCTACAAAGTGTTGTCCAGGGATGTTGCTGAGTGTCCTGTAAGACCCAGAGCAGCTCTCTCCCCAGCAACGAATTCTCCGACCTGAAATGTCAGTAGTGCAGAGGTTGAGACACCTGTCTACACCCAGCCGTCAGCCTGGACCAAGCGCCTCAAAGCACCAGGCGGAATCAAGGTAAAGCCCACCTCCAGACCTCACAGTCCTGTTCTGAAAACACTGGATGTGGCTGGGCTCAACCACAGGGACAGGAGTCTGAACAGGAGACTGTGGGAGAAGAGGAAGACTTCAATCTGGCTGTAAAGGTGGATCCCTTGTGGTCTTATCCTTTTTTATGAAAGTAAAACTAACTTCATCATTTTAAAAAGCACATTATAGACAGGAGGAAGATAAAGGTACGATTTCCACCCCTCCCTCCAAGTGCCACCCTCCGGGGAAAATCCAGTGTGCAGGGCTGGTATGTGTCCTTCTGAAACTTTTTTTTTTTTTTTCTGTGCACATACAGTCAGTTTAATTCTTTTAAAATGAGGTCACAGAACATTGTTCACATGCAATTGTTATTCTTTTTGCAAAGTTAACTTCATTTTGTTGGTTTTCTCTTTAGTGAGTGTTTCCCTTAGATGCGTTTGAAGCTATGCAAACCTTAGCTTTCCGCTGCACGAGACATGTTAGGGGCTGGTAGCCTGGAAGACAGAGGGTCTGTCCTGCTGGGGTGCAGCAGGAGACAGCATTTGTCCCTGGCTCTGGGAGCCTGCCCCCTCAGCACGGCTATGCTAGGGCCTAGACTCCTGTTCTAGGGCCTAGTTGATAAGACCTTGCTGAGCATTCCCAGGGGGCTGGTCAGGATCTGGAAGTGGGTGAGGTGTCGACCAGAGATCTGTGAATAGGAGTTCAGAACCGCCTGAGATCACTTGTAGTCACTCGTTTATTGATTCGCTCGTTCAATAAGTGAACGAGTTGCATACCCCTGGGTTGTCGACATTGGCCAGATCCTGGGGCACAATAGTGAGCAAACATGAGTGGGGCCCCTCTTCCCAGAGCTTCCAGGCCGGAGGAGCAGACGTTTATCCACTAATCACATCCATCAGGACGTGAAGTACAAAGTGAGGTGAGACTTGTGAATGAGTGCTATGTGTTTCGGGGAGTCTGGGTCTCTTCTAAGCTGGGGGCTGCCAAGCCTTCCTGGGGAAGTGATGCCAAGAGGCAGGAATTGAGGGTTAACTGGGAGGCGGTGGGGGGAGGCCAGGGTTTGGGGGGCGTGGACTTGTGAAGAGCTGGTTGGGCTGTGGGCTGAGTAAGGAGGGTGACCCTGCCTCCTCCCTGTCGCCCTCCATCCTCTGCCTGCCCGTCCAGGTGGAGCTGAAGGGACACAGGCCCCACCCATGAAGCAGGATTCTGGAAGGCTGGTATGGGCAGTGCTGGCCGGGCAGATTTTGGTGGCAGGGGTGGGATAGAAATGAGACAAGGGAATTAAGGAAGGGTGCCCAGAGAACCACTAGCCCACAGCAGAGGCCCTGAAGGAGAAATCACTTTTTTATCCCAGGCTGGCCTCCACTGTGACTTCAGGCAAATCCCTGAGCTTCGCGGGTTATCAGCACCATGGAGTGAATCATCGCGTCCCTCTGCATTCGGCTTGGCTCCCTTAGCTAAAAATGCAGACAGCACTAGGTACCCAGGGGACAGGAGCAGAATGAGTTGCTTTTACACAGCTCTGCAGGCCCGGAGACGAAAGATAAATAAGAGGCAATTATGGTTATTAAGACTAAAGGATTTTGCAAGTAGGGCCAGTGAAGAGAGGTGAAGAGATCTAGTGTTCGCAGTTTGCCGAGGAGGCTGGAGAAGCCCTTGGTGTTGCTCTGCCGGGATGTGAAGACTGAGGATGACTTGGAAGGTATAAGACTGTCGTCCTCCCGCCCCTCAGTTTCAGTGACAGCAGGAGGAAGAAGCTGGGTTGAGACGGAGACAAGGTGTGGGATTCTGTCATGGGAAGGACTTGTGCTCAGAAGTGTTGTTGGATTCAGAAGTGGTGCCAGAGATTGGGTGCGACCTAGCTTTTCCTGGGTGATGCTAACAAGAGCAAGGGTACCCACCTGTTGGTGGTTAGAGGCAATTTGGGGGTCCTACTGACTCTGAAATTCCTTCCAGCCCATTTCTGGGTTCAGCACGGAGACCACATTTTATTATTATTTATTTTTGGCTACGGTGGTCTTTGTTGCTGTGAGCAGGCTTCCTCTAGTTGCGGCGAGTAGGGGCTACTCTCTAGCTGCGGTGTGTGGCCTTCTCATTTCCTGGCCTCTCTGTTTGGAGCTTGGGCTCTAGGGCATGTGGGCTTCAGTAGCGCGGCTCCTGGGCTCTAAAGTGAGGGCTCAGTAGTTGTTGTACATGGGCTTACTTGCCCCACAGCATGTGAGATCCTCCTGGACCAGGGATCGAACCCATGTCCCCTGCATCAGCAGATGGATTTTTAACCACCGGACCACCAGGGAAGCCCGAGACCACACTTTAGATATCAAATTCAGGCTGAGCGTGGGAGAGAGGCAGATTATCACAAGGAAAGGACTGGAATCTTGGTTTTCAGCCTGCCTCCAGTGGGATGCCTTTAGCTTCAGAAGAAGTTAATGGACTTTCCACTTGCCAGATTGACCCCCCTCCTCGCCCTATATTCTCTGCCTTTGACTTTGGGACAGCTGGTTTATGGACTGTGATAAGCTAGAGATTTTGCTCTTTGCTCAGCAGATGTACTTCCAGAACCTGCACACACAGTCTCACTCCCCTTCCTTTAAAAAAAAAACCCATTCATATTTAATTCAATGATTCTAAATGGCTCCGACACCATCCTGCCTCCCCACATTGTGATCCATCACCGTCTTGCTTAATGCACGTACCTGCCAAATTAATCTTTATGGCTTATCAGCGAGAAGATTGCCAGAGGATCAAGCTGAGTGTTTCTCAAGTTATGTCAGGGGCGCTCACACCTGCCAGCTCTTTCTGACTGTTCAGATGCACGTGTGCCTTCCCTCTTGCGGCTCCGTGTGTTCCTTGTCTTCAGCTGTCTGTCACTTCCACAGTGAGAAAATTTGTGCAGCCATCCCCAGGGGAACAGGAGGAAGGGAGAGGGACAGCTGGGTTCTAATGAACTCCCTTGGGAGTCACCACTGGGAAGTTTTGATTATTAGGGTACAAGAGGGTGCTTGCTTCAAGGGTGCAAATTAACCCTAGCCTGGGGCCACTGCACAGCAGGCAAAGGCCAGGGGGAAGCTCAGCTTTGTTCTTCATCTTTCCGTGTCTGCTCTTCCCTCCCTAGGTGATTGGGGCAGCCCAGGACCCAGGTCCAGTGACCTCACACCCCACTGGGCCAGTTTCTCTTTACAACACAAATACTCTTGTCCACACCTTAAGCCAGTGGCAGTTGTTTTTTCAGGAGTAGTTGAGAGCCCACCTGGGAAATCCTATATATATTAAGTTATATATAAATATAGAAAGAAATATACACAAATTTACTTATAAATCACCCAGCAAGTTGCCTAACAGATGAGCAGGTACCCAAGAGATGGTGGAGTCCTAATATTCAGAGGAGAAGGAAGGTGAAGCTTCAGAATCCAGCTTCTGGCTTTTGTCGGCTGGGGATGGAAGGCGCCGCCGCCCCCAGGCAGCCCTCTGTGATGAGCAGTGTTAACCCTGGCAGTCTGCATTGTTTTCAGAGACTCCATAAGGAGCTGCCCCTCAGCTTGGAGGACCTGGAGGATGTGTTTGATACCCTGGATGCTGATGGCAACGGCTTCCTGACCCCAGAGGAGTTCACCACTGGATTTAGTAAGTTCTGATGGGTGCTGGGGCCCCAGGGTACGGGTCAGCCTAAAGCCATATAAGGGTTTCCCAGGTGGTGCTAGTGGCATAGAAACCGCCTGCCAATGCAGGAGACGTAAGAGACGCAAGTTGGATCCCTGGGTCAGGAAGATCCTCTGGAGGAGGAAATGGCAACCCACTCCAGTATTCTTGCCTGGAGAACCCCATGGACAGAGGAGCCTGGCAGGGGACAGTCTGGGGGGTCGCAGAGACTTGGACACTGAGCGTCTGAGCAGAGCCCTATAAGAAGCAGCTCTGCTCCATCATCTCTGAGGCAGCATGTTGTACACCCTTCCCTGCCTCTCAAAGTTTCCAGATTGTGGGTCATTTGTTCTTTTTTCATGTGCCCTCCATCCCTGCTCACACCACTGCCCGCTTGGTGCCCACCCCCTGGAGAACGGCAAGGAGCGAGCAGAGAAGCTCTGGGGGAGGCTCGGCATAAGAGGGGAGCTGAGGTGGGGTTTCCAGTCTGTCTGGGACCACAGAGTGGGAGGCTTACATGGCTCATTGCAACCTGGCTGGCTGAGTCTTCCAGGTTGAGGGGCACCAGCTTTCACAGGAATTTGTAAAGGGTTTGAATAGACCAGTTGTTCTCAAAGTGACCAGGAGGGAAAGAACTGAGATCCATGAATGAGATTAAAAAAACAAAACAAAACAGATACACCATCATATCTGATACTGATCAGATATTGATTAGAACAAATACAGGTCAGATAAATCACCATACATCTGCCTCCTTCCAGGAACCTTGTATTTGCTTAGACATCTCTGATGCCTTTCCTGACCTTCAGAAATTGATAACTGACTTGTAATGTGAAGCACAGTGATGCTGGCAGCCAGGAGAGCTAGGTGGTAACATGAAGCATAGGGAGTCGGGCTGCTGGAGTGTGATGGGGGGAAGGTCTTATAGAAGGAATCCATGGAGAGATGATCTGAAGCCAGCCTTTAAAGTTTTGAGAACTACAAAATGCCATAGTACCTGCACTCTGCCTTTCCCAGGTTCTAACATCTCTGGCAGAATCTCATCCAAGTAGGAAAGACACAGAATCCAGAGCATGTCATCCAAAGGTCTTTGCTATGAAGGTCTGATCTCCCTTTTCTGTCTCTCGGCTGAACCTCAAGTGATTCCTGGCCGCTGAGAAAGTGAAGGTCTTCCTTGGTGAGCGTTGCCTAATTCAGACTGTTGTGCCCATGCGTCCCCCAGGTCACTTCTTCTTCAGCCAGAATAATCCAAGTCAGGAAGATGCAGGTGCACAGCCGGCCCAGCTCCAGGAGGAGAAGGTGTATCAGAGTAGAGGGGACGAGGACCTGGGCGACATGGAAGAAGATGAAGAAGCACAGTTCCAGACCCTCATGGACAGACTTGGAGCCCAAAAGGTTTTGGAAGAGTAAGTGGTGACAATGACCTGGGGACGGGGCCCAGCCCAGGGACAGCCTCTCCATCTGGCCCTTTCCACCTTAATGCTCATGAAGCCTTCAGCCAAGTCCTGGGTCTCTGCTTCCAGCTAGACCGGTGACTCAGTGCAGCCTGCCCTTGGCCATGACCTGGCTGGGTGCTAGGATTTAGGGCTCTGACCCTGCTTTTTGCATTATTTCCACGGGTAACACCCTGGTCCCCTGATCTCTCACTCTCTGCTGTTTATAATCAGCACTGTCCTTGGCTTAGTCTCCTTCACTTTAGGGGTGCTCACCCAACGGAGGGTAGTGCCAGGCCTTGAGGGTTTTCAGTGAGTCGCACCTGAGGCTTCCTGTCACCGCCTGCTCAGCTGCATCTCCACCTCCGCCGGGTCCCTGGGTCTGCAGTGCAAACCTTGTGCTTCTGCCAAAGGCACCTTATGTGGATGGGACTGCATGTCGGATCCCTGAGCCGAACCAAACCTGTTCTAGAAGCTAAGGTGGGAGGTGGACCCGTTTTTACCAGCTCATCACTTGGGCGATCAGTAACTCAGCTGAAAATTATAGATGGTTGCCACTTCAAACCAAACATAATACTCCCATTTTTTCCTTTTTGGTACAAAGTATTTTGTAAGAAAGAGACACATAAATGTAAGCCCAGGCATTTTCAGTGAAATGTTATCAAGGGATGTCGTAACAGGTGGAAACTAGACAGAAGCCTGAGAAACGTGGAATGACTTCTGCCCCCATTCCCATCATCACCTTTTGCCTCTTCGTGTTGGGGTCTCTGGGTCCTGGGTTGGGAGTGAGTTTCATGAGGGGCGGGAATGTCCTGATGATTGGAGCTGCTGTGTCTGGAGCTTGGAAAGAGGAAGACTATGGAGGAGAAGGATGAAGAGGAAGAAGAGAGTGGTCTTCACACAACGTGTGGGCCAAGACAGCATGTGTAAGTCAAAGCATCTTCTAGCTTGTGGCAGAGTTGAGACAGGCAGGCCAGAGGGGACACCAGACCCCACCTCTCCAAGGACAAGAGGCCAGAGCCCAGTGACCATGCCCATGACCCTGTGAAGCCTTGTCCTGGAGGAGGGGGCAGGAGAGGGCCGTGTGGGGGCCAAGGGACTGTCATGAAAGCCAGGGGCGTCTCTGTCCACTCATCACTTCCAGGCCAGCCACCTTACAGAGGCTGCCCAGAGGACCTCTGTCAAGGGCCCCGGGCAGGGCTGAGCCCACATGATGGCTCCTGCAGAAGACAAGGTTCCAGGGAAGAGTTGAACAGTGGACAAAACCAACACACAGAGTAGGGGGCCTGGGGACTTCCCTGGTGGCCCAATGGATAGGAACCCACCTGCCAATGCAGGAGACGTGGGTTCGACCCTGGTCTGGGAACATCCCACATGTCTTGGAGCAACTAAGACCAGTGAGTCACACTACTGAGCCTGCATGCTGCGACTACTGACGCCTCCGTGCTGTAGGGGCCCGAGAGCTGCAGCTACTGAAGCCAGCATGCCCCAGAGCCCCACACCACAACCACTGAGCCTGTGTGCCCTAGAGCCCGTGCTCCACAACAGGGGAAGCCTCTGCAGTGAGAAGACCGCATCACAACCAAGAGTAACCCCTGCTTCCCAAACCAGAGAAAGCCTGTGTGTGGCAATGAAGACCCAGCACAGCTGAAAATAAATAAATAAAATTATATATATAAATTAAGATGGTGCCTGGGCATTGCAGTTTTCATTCAAGTTAAACACCGTAACGTGAGGGGTACCATCCAGACCGCAGGACCCCAGACGAGGAAGCAGAAAAGGCTGGGAAATTTTCAGAGGTCTTTAAAGATCTCACCAATTAAGGTGACATCTTGTTGGTTCGTGTGTTGTTCCGGAAGCAGGGAGATGGATGGACTGACCACCCAGAACCCCTTCTCACCCCCTACCCCTACATCCTTCCAAGAGAGTGACCCTGGCCTGGTCCAGATGTGGTAGGCAGAACACCCGGACTCCCAACTTTTCTCAGTGCTCTGGTTGGCTGCGTGATTGGGCAGCTGATCAGCCTTGGCTTATCTTTCATCCAGGGTTCAGAGATTTGTTTCTTTTCCAGAAATTTGGTGCTTCCCAGGTGACACAGTGGTAAAGAATCTGCCTGACAATTCAGAAGAAGCAAGAGACATGAGTTCGATGTCTGGGTTGGGAGGATGATCCTCTGGAGAAGGAAATGGCAACCCATTCCAGTATTCTTGCCTGAAAAATCCCATGGACAGAGGAGCCTGGGAGGCTACAGCTCATAAGGGCACAAAGAGTTGGACATGACTGAGTAACTGCCCAATACGCAAAAAAAAAAAAAAAAAAAACCAAAAAAAGATGTAACCACAGTAGGTGGTTCAAAGAGCTTTGAAGAGCATCACGAGGTCTGCTAATTTCAGAGGCAGCTCGAGCCCAAATGGCTCACTGCCAGGTTCCAATAGGAACCCGAGGGATGCAAACAGAAAAGCCTTGGCCAGTGAGGTGCACCTTGAGTTTATCATGCATTTACTTCATGAGGGGCAACCTGCCACAGTGATGGAAGGTCACTGTGGTATCACTCTGAGACCCTCATCGCGGAACCCTCTGTGCCATCTCCATTGTATCTACAGTACAATAGAGCAGACGACCACATGTTCTGTGGGTGGGTTGGGGGGAATGGAACTCATTCTGGAAAACAGGGAGGCTCCTTACCTCCCCTTCTTTCATTTCTAAAATCTCTCATGTCATCCAATTCAGTGCTGCATTTTCAACAAGTAATAGATACTTGTTGGGTGCATGGGTGGATGGGTGGATGGATGGATGGGAGGATGGGAGGGTGGGTGTTTGGATGGATGAATGGATGGGTAGATGGGTGGATGGATGGGTGGATGGATGGATGGATGAATGGATGGGTGGATGGATGGATGGATGGATGAATGGATGGGTGGATGATTGGTCTAGATGAGTTGGCGGATGTTTGGATAGAATGGAGCAAGGACAGGAAAGAGAGGGAGAGACAGTCAGATAGATGATCAGATAACTGACCAGAGCCAGCCTCACTTCTTGGTGAGCCTCCTCTCTGCTTGGTGCAGAGAGTAATATCCATGCCCCAGGCACATTGTTAACATGGCACCATCAAGTATTACTTTTGAGTACAATTTCTCAGATACCATGCTTGTTATACAAGCACAAGGGATTTTATTCTTTATCCTGAGGGCCCCTGGTAGTAGCTACCTTCGGATCATAGTGGCTTTGGAATTTAATGGACTGCAAATCAGATTGCTCTCTGGCTGTCTGTTTGATCACTGGCTGTAGACTGTTGAATCTCTCCAGAGGGAGAGCGGGGGCTGTGGCGTGCCGCCTCCCATCCCTCCCCTCCCCGATCACCGTGTCCCTGCATGTCTCTGTTAAGTGCACGCACAAGAGCCCAGGGTGCTGGCGGGCGGGGTGGCGCGGTTCTGGGCTCATCACTCTGCGTCTGTCTCTCTGCCTGCTCCGTCCCCCTCCCTCTCCACCGTCTCCCCGTGTGCACACTCGCGTCTCTCAGCCTTGCTCCTTCCCTTCCCCTCGCCTCTCAGTCATGCCGCTGCCTCCGGGCCCCAGTGGGGCGCACTGTCTTCCCTCCATTCCCTGCAGTGACAGTTGCTTTCTGCCACCCAGCAGCTGGCACGTCTTCCCCTCTCAGCCGTGAGGACCGTCCTTCCTGAGGCGACAGGCCTTCTCCTTCAGCTCCATGACGCCTGTCCTCACAAGCACTGGGCTCCTGTCCTCCCCGCTTCCTCGGGTGTGGCCAGTAGGAGGCCAGCACGGGACCAGACAGGCCCGAGCTTGCCTCCTGGCTCCATCGCTTCGCAGCTGAGTGACCTGAGTTGTCTCATTCACCCCTCTCCGTCCGTCTCCTCGCCCATAAGCGGGGGTGTTAGCGGCACCTGCCTCACAGGTGACTGCAGGACGAAATGAACAAATGTTCATAAAGCAGTGGGCATGCAGCCAGCACTCAGTAAATGCCAGCCCCTGACGTCACTGTCCCGACCACAGTGATGATGCTCTGGCTGCCCCTGTCGCCCCCGGGGCCTCGGGGTGTCCCGGGAAGCCTCGTGTCCACACTCCTGCCTCAATGCTCCTTTTTCTCTTGCAGTGAAGCTGATGTCAAGCAGCTCTGGCTGCAGCTCAAGAAGGACGAGCCTCACTTACTGTCCAACTTTGAAGATTTCCTGACCAGAATCTTCTCGCAGCTCCTAGAAGCCCATGAGGAGAAAAACGAGCTGGAGTGCGCCCTGAAAAAGTGGGTACCTGTGTCAGCCCGCCCTCTGCACAGACATGTGCAAACCAGGAACACCCCTTCTGTCTTATATCCGGCACTGCCGCCTGTCAGTCATCCACCCGAGCTGGGCCTGGGCTCGAGCTGACACCGTGTGTATGTTTCTAAGCCCTGGCTCACGTGCACTAGGCCCTCAGCCGTGCTCGGCACTGTGCTATCTTGTCTATTCATTCGGATATTTATCATCATCCACATTTTACAGATAGGGAAATTGAGGCAGTGGAAGGGTAAGTAACGTCCCCAGAATTCACAGCACGTAAGAGGCAGTGTGTATTCCGTTAAGCCAGATAGGCTGGTACCCAAGACCCGTTAGAAACCACCCTACCCGCCTCTGGGCAGTAAGGCCCCAGCATTTTGGGACCTCAGGCTGGGAGGAGTCCCAGCCTCACTGAATAAAAGTAGGTCCCAGCACCTCCTCTGTGGATGTTAGAAGCAAAACCAGGAAATCAGGAGCTCTGGGTCTGAGCCGTGTGGCTCTCCAGTCAGCTAGCTCTGTGACCTTGCTCTGCTCTCTTGGCCTCTTTGAGCTTCGGTTTTTCTCACCTGTAAAATGAGGGGTTGGGTTATTTTCTCCCCCTCATCACTCCGTCTCTGACCCCAGCCTTGATCACCCCCTAGGAGCCACAGGAAAGTTAGGTGACACCCCCAGAAGGGCCAACGGTTCCTTTGTTCCCTAGGGAGGCGGGGGTCCTGAGTGGCCACAGTGACCCAGCTCAGGGCTTAGAATCTTCCCTGCAGGGGGCCCCTCTGTGGCCTGCACCCCCGCAGGGAGAGCTTACTTCAGAGCCTTTCAGTCCTCACATCCATCTGTAAGTGGCCTCCATTCATGCTTTTGTCCCAGTTTAATGATGGTTATAAAGTTTGTGAGCTGAAAGTCAAGGTCACTGTCGGCTGTGTGGGAGAAATTAGTTCAGCCAGGAGTTCTAGCCCTCTGTGTCCACATCCTGGCCAGCTACCCCTGCCCTGGGTCAGCTGATGGAGTCCACCCTCGGCTGGGGAGGGGGTCACTGAACTGTCTGGCAGTCGATTTCCCAGAGGCCTGTAGCAAGCAGAGCACTGAAACAGGACAAGAGCACCCCGAGCTCCCGCCCAGGCACTGCCACCGACCAGCTGTGTGACCTCAGGCAACGTGCTTTACCTCTCTGTGCTCCAGTTTCCTTGCTGGCAGCATTAGAACAGGATTGGTGCTGTTTAAACTTTCTGATGGAGACTCATCAGAAGAAATGCACTTGACTTTGGCGCTCGCACACACATGCATGTCTGAGTAACTGAAACCACTTTCATGAAACATGCTCATTCCCCTTACATGTGACGAGCTCTGAGGTTTTTTATTTTATAGCACATGTGTACTCAGTCACATCTGACTCTTTGTGACCCCATGGACTGTAGCCCACCAGGCTCCTCTGTCCATGGCATTTCCCAAGCAAGAATACAGGAATGGGTTGCCATTTCCTCCTCCAGGGGATCTTCCTGACCTAGGGATTGAACTGTGTCTCTTGTGTCTCCTGCGTTGGCACACAAGTTCTTTACCTAGGAAGCCCAGCAATAAGAAATACACAGTAGGTCCCATTGGAGTTTCTGTGTTCTCTTCTCTTCCCTTAAAGAAAGAAAAAGCATTCATCACATCCTGCTTCCCGGTTCTACCTGAACCAGGTGATCCCTGAAGGTCCTTGTAGCTCAAGTCAAACAAGAAACTGAAACCCCAGAAGGATCAGTTCAGTTGTTCAATTGTGTCCAACTCTACGACCCCATGGACTGCAGCATGCCAGGCTTCTCTGTCCTTCACCAACTCCCAGAGCTTGCTCAAATTCATGTCCATCGAGTCAGTGATGCCATCCAACCATCTCATCTTCTGTTGTCCCCTTCTCCTCCTGCCTTCAATCTTTCTCAGCATCAGGGTCTTTTCCAATGAGTCAGCTCTTCACATAAGGTGGCCAAAATATTGGAGTTTCAGCTTCAGAATCAGTCCTTCCAATGAACACTCAGGATTGATTTCCTTTAGGCTTGACTGGTTTGATCTCCTTGCAGTCCAAGGGACTCTCAAGAGTCTTCTCCAACACCACAGTTCAAAAGCATCAATTCTTTGGTACTCAGCTTTCTTTATAGTCCAACTCTCACATCATACATGACTATTGGAAAGACTATAGCTCTGACTAGACAAACCTTTGTTGGCAAAGTAATGTCTCTGCTTTTTAATATGCTGTCTAGGTTGGTCATAACTTTTCTTCCAAGGATACAGAAGGATACTGGAAAAGGAAATGGCAACCCACTCCAGTATTCTTGCCTAGAGAATCCTGTGGACAGAGGAGCCTAGTGGGCTGCTGTCCATAGGGTCACACAGAGTTGCACACGACTGGGGCGACTTAGCAACAGCAGCAACAGAAGGATACAGAATAGTTAAATGGGAGGCTTTACAAATAGCTTGGGTGAGGCCAAGTGATGCTGGGACATCTAGGAGGCGAGTTTGGGAGTTTGGGCTTGTTTGAGGGAGGGACACACTCTGGTTAGTGAGAAAAGGAAGTCTGGAGAAATTTTTTTAAAATATTTATTTGGCTGTCCTGAATCTTAGTTATAGCCCATGGGATCTTTAGTTATGCCATGTGGGATCTAGTTCCCTGACCAGGGATCAAACCCGGGCTCCCTCCATTGGGAGCACAGAGTCTTAGACATCAGACCCCAGGAAAGTGCCCTGGGGGAATGGTTTGATTTGGGCTGGAGTCAGGGGAACCCTGACAACTGTCAGAGCATCTCCCAGGCTCCCCCATGAGCCGACTGTTCAGTCCAGGTTCTAACTCATCACTCTATCTGGGACATGAGCATCACCCAGAGAGGGTGACAAGGCTTGACTGCTGTGGGCCACTTGGGGCTGGGCACCAGGGCACAGTTCTCGTGTGACTAGCAGCTGGCATGTAAGAGATGTGGGTTCGATCCCTGGGTCGGGAAGATCCCCTGAAGGAGGAAATGGCAACCCACTCCAGTGTTCTTACCTGGAGAATCCTATGGACACAGGAGCCTGGTGGGCTACAGTCCATGGGGTTGCAAAAGAGTCAGACACAACTAAAGCAATTTAGCATGCGTGCACAACGGGCACTTACTCTGTGCCAGGCTGAACTGGGCAAAAGGAACACAGAGTCCCCATCTCTGAGGAGTTTACAATCACGCCCAGGAGGCAGAGCCGTAAAAATTCTGCTGCAGAGCCGACCAGAAAATCCCTGGGCTGTTGAAACACTCGACAGCATTGCCATTGGCAGCAGCAGTAGCCTCGGCTTTCTCCTCCTTTTCTGAACCGCACACCTCGGTTCTCTCTCCCATGGGGCCCAGAGAAATGTGACTAACCTGGGGGCACTCCTGGCCCCAGCTCCCAGGCTGGCTGTGCCCCTCATGGTTAGTCTTGCTGCAGTGAGTGAGGAAGGGCCCCCAGCATCCTCCAGGGTCACCTCCAGGCTCTGGGAGGGAGGAGGATGCAGCGGGTGGGATGCTTGGGGGTGACATCTTGATGTCTGGAGACTCAAGCGTTAAGACAGTGTCAGAAACAGCACGGGGCCTTTCCTCCCTGCTGGCAGTTTCATTTTCTGACTCTGCACCTCAGGAGCAGGGGAAGGAAGCAAGTCTGGGAGCCTTCGACCTCCCCCGACCCTTGTCTCTTGGAACAGCAGTTGAGAAGCCCTCAGATTTGGGCTAGAATCTGGGTTCAGTGTTTGACGCTGCTGCATGTCCATGGGCAAGCAGCCACGACCCAGTGGGATGAGGCAGGGGCAGGTCAAATGCAGGGACCTTGGGCTAATGCCCAGCTCCTCTGCTGCACCTCCAGAGGTGGGTGCATGCCCTCCAGCACCTCCACTTCCCTCCGAAGAAAAGGGAGGTCAGGTCGCAACCAAGCCACTCTTCTCTGTATGCACCGTGCAGAGACTTGGAGAAACTTATACTTTACCTTAGGAGACATATGAGTAGTTTGACGCGAGAAAGGACTTCTGGCCATCAGAGTGATGAATTCTTCCACTGTATAAAGCATCCTGCCATTGATGATGATTCAGAAAAAGAGAAAAGCTTGGGCTCTCCAGATGTAGAACGGGGCTGCCTGGAGGCAGCATCACCAGCAGGAATTCTGGAACCACACCCCAGGAGGACCCCGTCAGCTTGGTCTGCAGTGGGGGCTCCAAGTCTACATGTATAAAATCTCCTGACTTTGGACCAGAGCTGGAATCTGCTGGAGGAGTTGCTGGGTTGAGTTCCTTACCAGGATCTAACCCTGAGGATGGGGGAGAAGATGGATTAGGCTGTATCTGGGGAGCGCTTTGAAGAGAAGTGCTTTCAAGATCAAAGGCAGCCTCAGCTCCATGCTCTGCAGCTCAGAGCCTGGAAACACCCCCAGGCCGCCCGCTCTGCATCCTCGGTGGACCACCCTTGGCCTTGGCGAGCTTAGCCCACACCCTCATTGGCATTGGTTCCTCATCTGCACAGTTTCCTGGCCCAGATGATTCAGGCCTTGAGCAGTTTCTCAGGAGCGTGGAGGTTGGTGGAGGTGGGCTGCACTTGCAACTCCCACCCTCCCAGCCACTGTCCCATTGCTGTCCACGCAGACTCACTTCCTTTAGCCCTGAGACGGTGTCCAGACCAGGAAGGAAGGTGTCTCATAACCTGACAGGCAGCCCAACTGGGATACCTGGTACCTGACACAAGCCTGAGAACTGGTGTTCCGTGATGGGGGTGGGGGGTGGTCACTGTTTCTTTGACCTTGCCACCAGGTAGGACAGGGGTCCCCAACCTCCGGGATCTAATGCCTGCTGATCTGAGGTGAGCTCATGGAATAATAATAGAAATAAAGGGCACAGTAACTATAATGCAACTTGAATCATCCTGAAAGCAACCCGCCCCATCACCCTGGGCAGGGGGGAATTATCTTCCATGAAAATGGTCCCTGGTGCCAAAAAGGTCGAAGACCACTGATGGCAAGTAAAGCATTGTATGTATGGCCAGTAGTCCTTGTTATGAATCTTAGCTGTGTGGTTCTGGCAAGTTAGCTTGTTTCAGAATGACCAGGGGCTCTGGGTTAAAAGGTAGATCCTTAGGTTCCTACCCCAGAGGGTCTAAATCAGTATGTCTTGGGGGTGGGGGATCCAGGAATGTGGGTTCTGAAGCAGGTAGACCCCAGACCTCACTGAGAAATGCTGTCTAGCTTCTAGAAGGTATGTGTGTTAGTCACTCAGGGGCTTCCTTGGTGGCTTAGATGGTTAGGAATTCACCTGCAATGCAGGAGACTCAGGTTCAATCCCTGGGTCGGGAAGATTCCCTGGGGAAGGGAATGGCAACCCACTCTAGTGTTCTTGCCTGGAGAATTCCATGGACAGAGGAGGCAGACTGGTGGGCTACAGTCCATGGGGTCCCAAAGAGTCGGACACGACTGAACAAACTTCTGGAAGGTATCAGGCTGCAGCAGGCACACCCTGGCTCTTCCAGTCTGTAATTCCTCTCCCGTTCTCTGAGTAGAGGGAAGTTCTTGGGGTGGGCCCTCAGCCATGAGGCCACGGCTTATTCACGCCCGTGTTTTTTTAATTGGTGTACTATTATCGGAGGCAGAAGCACATTGTTAACTTTGCCCTGAGAGCAGAAGGAACAGTGAGGGTAATTGTGCTCTGTGGTCACTGGGGGCATGATTTGTAAACCTGACTAATGAAGAATGGTTTGCTTTATAGGCTGGGATAAAGCTGCAAAGTTGGTTTATACAAGGCAGCAGAATCTAATTAGGGAGAAACCATCCATCTTGAAAATCCAATTGGCGATTTTACAGCCTTCGCAGAATTTTCGACAAACTCGTATGTTTGCCTTTCATTCAGTGATACTCTAATCCTGTGTGTGTGAGAGAGAGAGACAGACCACAGAGAGACTGGGAGAGACTGCTTTCAGGGGAACAAGAGAACCCTAGTGAATTTTTCTAGTGAGAGCCTCCCTTTGCCTCTGGAGACTGCAGTTGCGAGGAAAAGGCAGCAGGGAGCGGTGGCGAGTCTGAGTCCCAACCACGAAGTTGGCGGAGGCAGAATGCGCTTCCATTTTCTCTGGCAAAGAGCAGACTCTCTGAGAGGTTTCTGGCCCGGGGTCTCCATTCTGTGAACAGAGCATGAGGGGCAGGGGTCGGGGAGACAGGGGAAGGGGGCAGCCTCCAGACATTCAGCCCCATTCCTCACCGCCTTGATCTCTCACTCCACAATTGACAGGCGCCAGATGAGGTTTGGATGCTGACAATCCAGAACACAGAGGTGTGGGGTTGTCATCTTTCCTTTTTAACATTTTTATTGACGTATCACTGATTTACAATGCTATATTAGTTTCTGCTATTCAGCAAAGTGAATCAGCTATACATACATATCTGCTATGCTGTGCTTAGTAGCATCTGACTCTTTGTGACCCCGTGGACTGTAGCCCACCAGGCTCCTCTGTCCGTGGGGATTCTCCAGGCAGGAATGCTGGAGTAGCTTGCCAAGACCTCCTCCAGGGGATCTTCCCAACCCAAGGATCAAACCCAAGTCTCCCACAATGCAGGTGGATTCTTTACCATCTGAGCCACCAGAGAAACCCATGTATCTGCGTGTGTGTGTGTGTGCACGCGTGTGTGTGCACGTGCACACACACGCGTGCTAAGTCGCTTCAGTCAGTCCAACTCTTTGAGATCCCTTGGACTGTAGCCCACCAGGCTCCTCTGTCCAAGGGATTCTCCTGGCAAGAACACTGGAATGGGTAGCCACTCCCTTCTTCAGGGGATCTTCCTGACCCAGGGATTGAACCCAGGTATCCTGCATTGCAGGAGGATTCCTTACAGCTGAGCCACTGGGGAAGCCAGTGGAGACCGCAGTTGCGAGGAAAAGGCAGCAGGGCACCTTTATATATATATATATATATATGATATATCATATATCTTTTTAAAATTCTTTTCTCATGTAGGTCATTACAGAGTACTGAATAGAGTTCCCTGTGCTATACAGTAGGTCCTTATTACTTGTCTGTTTTGTATATAGCAGTGTGTATATGTCAATCCCAATCTCCCAACTTATCCCCCCACCCCCACTTTCCTCCCCGGTAACCGTAAGTTTGTTTTCTGCATCTGTGCCTCTATTTCTGTGTTGTAAATAAGTTTACTTGTGCCCTTTCTTTAGAGCCCACATATGTGATATCATACGATATTTGTCTTAGAAGTGGATTCTGCAAGGACAGGCTGGAGGGCACGGGCTGGGAGTTGAAGCCTGGGTTCTTCTGCCCCTCTGGCCCCAGGAACCGGGTGACCACAGACTGGCCCCCTCCCTGCCTCGACCCACATTTCCCTTCCTGTGGACACACAGGATGCTTGTCTGTGATGGGAGGGGCTCTTCCTCTCTCTGCACCTGCCTCTCACCAGGCTCTGCAAACCAGAGTCCTGTGTATCAGACCACTGCCCATCCACAAGCACACACATGGAATCAGAACGACCCCTCTCCAAGGCCTGTGGCCATTTCTTAAGCTGTCCTTCGAGTTCAAGTTCCTGAAATGTATCTAAAATGCAGACAAATGCTGCTTGTCCTGTCCGAGGTCAAAACTACACCTCCGTTTAGGGAAGGAAGACACTGCATTGTTTCTTGGAGTAATTTCAGCACATCCTGCCTAAAACCTAGACACTGGACCTGGTGATTTTCTGAGACCCTTTGTTTCTAAGGAAAGGAAAAGGAGAGAGCAAACTGGGAAAAAAAATATTTTGACCAATTAATATTCGACAGCAGGAAGGCCTCACCGGTGTGCTGTTAGCTGGGGCCGCAGTGGTGCTGAGGATTAAAATACTCTGCTTGCGCCTGGTACCTTGACTCTCTGTGTGCACTTGGTGAAGGTTAATTAATTTCCACGGTGCCTGTCAGAGGCTGGCAGGGAAAGGTCTTGCTCCCTGAGAATTCTCTCTGAACCTAAAGCTTGTACTGATGGGGAGCATCACTATCTCCAGCCCTCCTTGCTTCCCACAAACATTCCATCCTTAGATCTCCAATACGCCTGATACTGTGCACATGCACACACCACACACACACACACACACACACACACACACACACACACACACACGTCGTCCTTGCGAGAGGGGGCATCCACCGCAGTCAGATGCCCAGGGTGGCACTGTTTCCTTGAGGCTGGTTGGACCTTTCACCCCGGCTTTTGGTAGGTCATTTGCTCTAAAAGAGCTGGTTAGAAACTCAGCATTCTCTCTCACTGGAGCTGTTCTAAACCAGTTTGCGGACATACTTGGTGGCGATATTATGGCAAGGACTCTGACACTGGAAACGTGGTTGGATCAGACAAGACCTCTTTCAACCCCCAAATTTTTCGATTCTCCTGGAATCTGGCATTTCCCTGCCACCCCATGTGGTCCACCCATGGACTTCTGAGTCTGGTATCCAAAGTCTTATATTTATTTCTTACAGATTTTCAGCGTTAACACTTTGAGCACAGGCCCTGTGGATGACATCAGTGTCTGAGTGTCCATAACCTAGTGGAGACTGCATAAACCCAAAGGAAAGAGTCATTCAGGACTTTGAAAGGTTCAAATAAAGACATGTGGTGTTCTCTGAGGTCCGGGAAGAGGGTCAGGAAATCAGAACAGATGGAGAAATCCTCGTGGAGAAGACTTCAGAGTCTGTGTTTGTGCATCAGGCAATCTGAGTGGTTCCAGAAACTGTGGCAGCAAAGGGGTGTGTAATAAGCAAACACAGTCGGTTGCCTCTTTCCTCTGATGGCAGAATGTGGTGAGCTTGGCTGGGGCACCACATGCCATATGCCCACGTCTTTTGAGAGTGCCTCTCGCCACTGTTTCTCCCAGAGAAGTAATTTCTCTGCAGCCCCTGCTCACACACAGCCTGCGTCTCTAATGGATCACTCCGACAGGAGGTTTTATTGACTAAGCTTTCTGTTCTTCACCTTTCTGATTGCTTCTGACCCTTTCCAAACCCAGCAGCCCTTTTATCCTTAAAACGAAGACCCTCCACCCCTTGGGGAGCACTGGCCCTTGCCCTCTGCAGCCCATGATAATAATTAGGAAAATAAATAATCCCTTATATCTGTCTAGGACTTTGCAGTTCCAAACACTTTACCTGCCCATTCATTGTAACCATGCTGGAAGGAACGGGGAGCAGCTGTTATCCTGGGATCAAAGGATGTCGAAGCATTTACCCAAGGTCACACAGAGGAAATAAGCCGGTTCTGGGATCATAACCCTGGCCGTCTGCACCCCTGAGCTGGGTTAGTGATGCCTATGGTATACACAGCACCTTAATATTCTCATTCTCGAGCTCGTGTGTCCAGCCCTGGGTCACAGCTCAACCTCTGAAGTCCTTCATGCCTCAACAGCCTCCAAAGAGACCAGGTTTGTTCAAAAGCATTTCCAAAGTATGAGCTCCATGTGGGAGCCCATATGGGCCAGGACCACTGATGCCCACCTGCAACCCATGGCTTCTTTGCGGTGGGTCCCTCCTCTGTGATGAGGGCAGGGGTAGGTGCCATTCAGAGGCTGCATCTCTCTTCCCTCCATTTGTTTTGCTGTTGTCCTTGAGGTTCAGACGCTAAGTTGTGTGCAGCAATTCAAGATCCCATGGACTTCCCTGTCCTACACCATCTCCTGAACTTTGCTCAAACTCATGTCTATCGAGTTGATGATGCCATCCAACCGTCTCATCCTCTGTCATCCCCTTCTCCTCCTGCCTTCAATCTTTCCCAGCATCAGGATCTTTTCCAATGAATCAGCTCTTCACCAAAGTATTGGAGTTTCAGCTTCAGCATCAGTCCTTCCAATGAATATTCTGGACTGATTTCCTTTAGGATTGACTGGTTTGATCTCCTTGCTGTCCAGGGGACTCTCAAGAGTCTTCTGCAGCACCACCGTTCAAAAGCATCAATTCTTCAGTGCTCAGCCTTCTTTATAGTCCAATTCTCACATCTGTGTTTGTAAAATTACTTACTTCACGACTAACAAACTGACATGTGAGCATGAAAAGCATAAAGTTTATTAATTTAATCCAATAAAACTTCAAGTTAATATAACACATTTAATGATAATGTAGAATTAATGCCCTGCATGGTTATTAGGCTTACATGGTACATAGCTTATATGAATGATTATAATGAGTATGACATTAGCAGCGCCAAATCCATTTCGAAGTTTTTCTCATCTCACTTTATCAGTTCTCTGGTGCTTGTATAGTTGGAATCACTGTCTGTAATTTTCCTAAATACCATTTGCCACGTCGCATTTGAATTTCTTCCATCACAGGAAGGCAATTCCAGGGACCAGGGGAAGCCTATCTTTCTCTCTGAACTTTCCTATCCACTGTATCCATTTCTGTCCCCAAGGGGTCCCTGTGTAACCACAGGTGTCTCAGTTCCTTGTTTCTCGCCAAGATTTTCTTGTAATTGTTGTGGGGTAGCCAAGAACCAAAGCAGCAATCCAAACATTTGTCATTTACTGAGAAGAGAGTTCTCCCTCTTTGCCAAAAAGACGCTTGTTACTCCCAGAATGGGAGGTCCAGCGGTGAGCAGAGAGCCTCAGCTCAGAGGCATCTTGGGGAGCCGTGCCCTTCTCTCTGGGCACAACCCTGGACCAATGGGGTACTCACTCCAAGTCAGGTTTATGGTCCTGGAGGTACAACCAGGAACGTGAACTCAGACCAGTGAGTAACCTTGACTGTGTGTTCTGGGGCGGCTGTGTGGTTCCTGTAGAACTGAAAGGATGCCAATCAAAATTGTGGCCTGTGCATGGGGTGCCAGGTTCCCCCAGCAGATAGCGAGTGAGGAAAGACCAGCCCATGGGCTGTGGTGCGGGAGACCTGAGTTCGACCCCTGGGTCAGGAAGATCCCCTGGAGAAAGGAATGGCAACCCGCTCCAGTATTCTTGCCTGGAGAGCTCCATGCATGGAGGAGCCTGGTGGGCTACAGCCCATAGGGTTGCAAAGAGTCGGACACGACTGAGATTCTAACACTTTGAGTTTCACCCTCCCCATGGCCCCGTGCTGAGATGGTCTGAGTCCTTGGACAGGAGTGGCCCCTCCCTCTGGAGGGGGTGTTGTGATGGAGGTGGTAGTCATCACCATGGAACCTTTTGAGAGCCTGTGAAAAACGAGGGTCACCCAAAGTTCAGCACACCAGGAGAGTACAGCTCAGACAGTGCTGATGGAGCCAGGTGGAGAGAAAGCAGCCAACGTGGGAAAGAGATAAACCAAGAAACCAAGCAGAGAAAAAGCCCACACCTTTATGCTGTGGAAAAGCATAGGGATCGGCGGGTAACGCTATGATGAGTGTCGCGAGGCTGGGTGGTTGGTGCTGGCATAAAGCAGAGCACAAGAAGATGGAGCCGGGACGCTCCCCTCCCCACCAGCAAGTGTGTGGATCATCTGGGGGGGAGGGCCGAGAGACAGGAGGACGAGAGGGTCCTGCCTGTCCTCTGTGGTCTGCTGATCCTGAGGAGCTGACCCGGCAGTCTTGGCTGGCCGACCTACGTGGTCACGCCCACCACCCAGAGCTCCACTGGGGAATAGAAGCTTCTCATCAGACTCTCCTTGTCACCTGTGCAGGAAAATCGCTGCCTATGATGAAGAAATCCAGCACCTCTATGAGGAGATGGAACAGCAGATCAAAACCGAGAAGGAGCAGTTTCTCCTGAAGGTGAGAGTCCATTCAAGTCCGGGCCTTGGCTGTGCTGGCCAGGCTGAAATAGCGAAATAGCACCTGCTCTGACCACCTTCTGCCTCCTGGGCCTAAGGTCACAGTACCCCCATGGTATTATTGATTTCCTATTTTGGGGCTTTGTTTTTTTTTTCAAGGTCGTTGTCACCTTCAAATTTGGCATGTAATTTACTGGTTCATTTTGATCGATTGTGGTCTGTCTGGTCCTATTAAGATGTTAACCCCAGAGAGCAGGGGTCGTCCTCTTTTATGGACTGATGTACCCTTGGAACCCCCACTGTGCCTGGAGCAGAGTAGGCAGGCAATCAACACGTATCTGTTGGATCAATGAGTAAACGGGGATTACAGAGGGATGGAGGGGTTTACCGCTGAAAGCATCCTGAAGGCTGGGCTTGATTTTGGTCATTCCTGGAGGGAGCTAGTGTTGTACATGCTTCCTGTCTACCTGGACTGGGGGGTCACTGAAGCCCTGGGATGGCGTGTTGTTGCTGCTGCTCAGTGGCTAAGTCGTGTCCAACTCTTTGCAACACCATGGACTGCAGCACACCAGGCTTCTCTGTCCTTCACTGTCTCCCAGAGTTTGCTCAAACTCATGTCCACTGAGTGGATGATGCCATCCAACCATCGCATCCTCTGTTGTCCCCTTCTCCTCCTGCCCTCAATCTCTCCCAGCATCAGGGGTTTTTTTTCCCAGTGAGTCGGCTTTCACATCAGGTAGCCAAAGTATTGGAGCTTCAGCTTCAGCATCAGTCCTTCCAGTGAATATTCAGGATTGATTTCCTCTAGGATTGACTGGTTTGATGTTCCCCAGACTCTCAAGAGTCTTCTTTAGCATCACAATTCGAAAGCATCAGTTCTCCAGCGCTCAGCATTCTTTATGGTCCAGCTCTCACATCTGTACAAGACTACTGGAAGTCCAAAGGCTGAGTGGACCCTGCTGTTGAGCAGGTTCAAGGTGGTAAAAGCAGTCTCCATCCAGGTGCCTTTGGGCCTCACATGTCCCTCTCCCTGGTCTGGCAGGACACGGAGAGGTTCCGGGCCCGAAGTCAGGAGCTGGAGCGGAAGCTGCTCTCAAAGGAGCAGGAGCTGGAACAGCTGGTCCAGAAGCAGAAGCGGGTAAACTTTCCTCTGCATCCTCAGAGGACCCGACTCTCTACTCTATCCTCCCCTCTTTTCTTACCCACTTTCCCTGCCCTTTGCTTAAGGACTTAATTTTTTCCAATCTGAGAAGAACCATTTAATGATACAAAAGAGAGCATTTAATGTAAAGTTTAAAAATAAAATAAAATTTAAAAAAAAATCACAGGTGATCCCAAGATAAAACCTTTGTACTCTCCCATGCCTGGTGTTTAACTCAGAAAAATTGCTGACGGTCGAGGTATCTGCAGACATGGGGGTATAGTTATGCCTGGGAGCTACCAGAAAGCTGAAACTGTAGTTTGTTTCCTGCATCCTGTGTGAGAGAGGAGGGAGATGCTGAGACATGGGGCCACAGTCACTGATTTGGGGGGAGGGGGCTGCAGACTGTGATGTCTTCCTGCCAGGATGGCTGGGGATGCCTCCAGTTGGAAGAGGCTCCTCAAAGTTCCGTTTGTCTGTTCCATCTCTTCCCATGCACCCAGAAAATGCACATCAGCCCCTTTGCGACTGCTCCCATCACCCCACAGGATCGATGCAGACACCAGACGCTCCCTTGATGCACCTGAGTACCCAGAGGCAGGCTAGGCAGTATCTCTGTGTCCATCCACCCTGTCTGGGAGAGCCTGGCACAGGACCCCGAGAGATGGTCTCTCTAGGCAAGTGAAAAATGAGTGACTTTGGAGCTCGCACACACTTGGATGTGTGAGTAACTGAAACCAGAGTTTCATGAAATATGCTCACTGTCCTAACGTGTGACGAGCTCTGAGGTTTTCTGTTCTATAGCATGTGCGTACTCAGTCTCGTCTGACTCTTTGTGACCTCATGGACTGTAGCCCGCCAGGCTCCTCTGTCCATGGCATTCTTCAGACAAAATTACTGGAGTGGATTGCCATTCCCTTCTCCAGGGGATCTTCCTGACCCGGGGATGGAACCTGGATCCCCTGCATTGCAGACAGATTCTTTACCATCTGAGCAACCAGGGAAGCCTAGGCAAGCCTCCTCTTCAAAGCAAGGGGCTCATAGGTAGAGAGAGAGCCATTTGCCACTTGGCCTCCTGTTTTGTTTTGTTTGGTGCTGGAAGGAATCCAGCCCTAGACAGACCCAGACGCATTGCTTCCATTTGAAAAGAGAGGGATATTTTTAGCAGCACATTAAAATACGGTTGAAGACAACCCATGCTAAGGCTGGAAGACAGTTCCACTCCTGCGAATCCCCAACCCGTAGATTTTGGTTTTTCTCCTGCAGCGAGATGCTCTCAATGCCTGGAACTGCCAGCTGCCTCCCCATCCCCACCACACAGTCATACCTGGCTTCTCCTCCCTCTTTCTCCTCCTTACTGTTACGTATTAAGTTCTTCGCAAATAGATTTATCCCTTCAATGAGTGATTGCCACTCGACTTAATTACTGCATGCTTGCCTGATTACACAGGGGCCTCCTGAGATTGGTACAGACGTCCTTGTTTTTGCCTCCTTTTTCTCTTACTGGCCACATTCATTCAACTAAATCCATTATGATCTGTGTGCCTTGCTTTGAGTCTTCCTCTGGTGACAGGGTTAGAAGCTCTGTACAGACTAATCACCAGCCAGAAAAACCTTAAGGTGTTTAGTTGCTTTAGGGACATGAGAAAAGGTCCATGTTTGGTTGGACCGGTTTGAGCTATTTCCTAAGGGTTTGCAGGGTTTGTGGCTACCATAGCAAACTTGTCTAGATGAAAGGACTCAGACTTGTTTAGCTGGGAGAGGAAAAGGGAATAAATTTTTTTTTTTTAAATATGGCGTTTAGCGCCTCCTTTTCCGAGCCCTTTTCCTCCTTTACCTCTACCAGACATGATGAAAAGCAACTATTGCTCTTTTCCAGTCGAAAAGGGAATAAATTGATTGACATTCAGGATTCATGACCGGGGCAGGTGGCTGTGTGAAGAACGACACTTAGCAGTTTCCATCTCCATCAAGGACCAAGGGGAAGCAACTAGTGTGGAGGACAAGAGGGGTCTCATGAGAGCCTAAGACATTGATGAGACCGCTGGTGAGACGATGGTCATCAGCACTGGGATAGAGGGACAGATGATGGTCTTTCTGAATGGTGCAGCCCCTCCCAGGACTTTTTTTTTTTTTTTAACAATGTTGCTTTAAAAAATGGATTTCATTTTGGCTCTGCTGGGTCCTTGTTGCTGCACGTGGGCCTTTCTCTAGTTGGGTGAGTCCGGGTTACTCTCTTTCACGGTCTGAGGGCTTCTCACTGTGATGGTTTCTCTTGTGGAGTGCAGGCTCTAGGACACAGGCTCGCAGTTGCAGCTCCTGGGCTCCAGAGCGTGGGCTCAATAGTTGTAGCTTAGTTGTGCCTCAGCATGTGGAATCTTCTCGGACCAGGGATCGAACCCACATCTCCTGCATTGGCAGGTGGATTCTCAACGACTGGACCACCAGGGAAGTCCTGCCCAGATTGTTTAGTAGCCCCGTGGAGACAGGGGAGAGACAGGAGTGCTCTGGAAGCTTCTTCCTGCCCCTAGAAGAGTGTGTGTGTGTGTGTGTGTGTGTGTGTGTATGTGTGTGAATTGAGGGGCAGGACGAAGCTCACTGAGGCTGGAGGGTGGTGAGGGGCAATAGCAAGGGCTGCTGCCTGCCACGTGGAGGAAGCCAGGTGGGGCCGGGAGAGGCGCCTGACAGAGCTGGTCCCTCATCACTCCTTGCTGCACACCCTCTTCTGCCTTTCCAGCTGGAAGGCCAGTGCACCGCCCTGCACAATGACAAGCACGAGACGAAGGCTGAGAATACCAAGCTGAGACTCACCAACCAGGAGCTGGCACGGGAGCTGGAACGGACATCTCGGGAGCTCCAGGACGCCCAGCAGCAGCTGGAGAGCCTCCGGCAAGAGGCCCACAAGCTCCACCAGGAGAAGGAGATGTGAGTGTGACCCTTGCGCCGCCCGGACTCTGCGTTCTGCATTGGTCCCCCTGCTCTGAGCCTATGAGTGACTCCTCCCGCCCCCCACCCCCACCCCAGACCCTTTTCATTGCTCATAACATGGGGACGGGGCTCCTCGGTCCCTCTTCTAACCTTCTTCTAGAATCCTGAGATGTGAAGCAGACCAGCTCTGTGCCAGGCATTACCTAGGATTGACAAGAAACATGCAGCCTTGTTCTCAGAAAATGTATTAAACGATCAGGATGGCATTATCCAACCAAGTAGCAGGCAGTCTGGGGAAAGATGCTGAATGAGGGGAGTGGCCAGACATTGACCCTGGAGGCCACGGCGGGCCGGGAAGTCTTCCCAGGTCAGCGTGCCATACGTGTGCAGCGTGTCACAGGGCATGTGACAGGGGCCTGGAGACAGCATCCCGGCTCTGCCCATTTTTTCCCATCAGCCTTCCTCTGTGCGGGCCCTATGGGGGCAGCCCCACGTTTCTGGGGCATGGTTTGCTGATAAAGCCCTGCCTGTCTCTGACTGCTGGCAAAACCTTGGTCCGTTGCAGGAGGTGTGTGTTCTCAGTCACATCTGACTCTTTGCAGCCCTTTGGACTGTAGCCCGCCAGGCTCAGTAGTTGTGCTGCACGGGCTTACTTGCCCCGCAGCGTGTGAAATCCTCCTAGATCAGGGATTCTCCAGGCACGAATACTGGAGTGGTTGCCATGCCCTCCTCCAGGGGATCTTCCTGATCCAGGGATCGAACCCGCTGTCTTGCGTCTCCTATATTGGCAGGCAGATTCTTTACCACGTTGCCACCTGAGAAGCCATTAGCCTAAATCAAATTGTTCTGCTGTCTGGCTCTTGTGTAGTGTCTTGTATGATTTGGGACTGATCCAGAGTGAGAGGCAGGATGTGTGTTTAGATTTGGAGTTTTTTACCCTAGGAAGATCCCTCCAGTTGAAAAATAATTGTCTTCCCTAGCTTCTGGTTTAAAGCGAATCCAGCCCTTCCGTTCCAAGGCTCGGATGCCGGGTGGAGGAACGGTGTATTTCATTGAAACAAGCAAAATCAGTTCCTCCCCACTGAGAGCAGGTCAACAAGGTGCTTAACTTTATAAACAGAATTAAGGATTCAGCCTCTTAAAATTCAATCAAGGCCTAAAAGCAACAAATATCGGAAAGCACAGGCGTGAGGTCTGCAGGTGGAAGTAAGCACCAGAGCTAAGCACCAGAGCCGGGGTAACCAATCACGGCGTGAGGATTAAAATCTTTCTGAAGCCTTATCTTCATCAGGCAAGCCAGAGACACAATCTCTGGAGGCCGGGAATTGAAAAAGAGGGAGGAGGGGCTAGGAGGGAGAGATAAATGAGTGCGGAACCTTCATGGCTTGTTTTGAAGAAGCTTGCAGCGGCTTGTGCAGCTGGAGAGCCTGCTGGAGCCCAGGAGAGTGTGTCTTGTCCAGGGAGACGGGAGAGAAGGGCGGGGAGAGGCTTAGCGTGCCCTCCATAGAGCAGGAACCCTGACCAGCAGTATGAACAGGACCTTCGTGCTGGAAGCCACCTCTCCATTTCACACATGGAAAATGGAAGCTCAGAGAGGGGTAGCGAGCAACCTGCAGTCACACAGCTACACAGTGCCAGGAAGCAAGGTCAGAGTCTCGTCTCCCATCCTGTCCATCCCCAGAGATGTCTGACTGCCGGGTGATTCTCCAGAGCAGCGGGCAGCGGGGGGAGTAGGCCCCTGGATCACCAGGCCCCATCATGTGGATAGGAAAATGAGTCTTCCTGTTCTCTGAAGATGTCCAAGGAAAGAGAACTAGATTTTAAAAAGAGATGAAGAAGGAACAGTCATAGGAGAGGTGAAGGTCAACTGAAAAGCAGCATCGCTGTCTGTTTTGTTAATCACTTTGTATCTGGGGCAGGTGGTTTATGACAAGGCACAAAATTCAAAGTGGTTTGCAGCCCCACCCCCTCACCGCTGGCCTCCTGTGAGTAGGAGGCCACCAGTCGTGGCTTCTCGTGGATCCTTCCAGGTTGTGTGTGCACACACAGGCACTTCCAGGCAGCGCTAGTGGTAAAGAACCCACCTGCCAATGCAGGAGACGTAAGAGATGCAGGTTCAATCCCTGGGTGGGGAAGATCTCCTGGAGGAGGGCGTGGGAACCCACTCCAGTATTCTTGCCTGGAGAATCTCATGGACAGAGGAGCCTGGCGGGTTACAGTCCATGGGTCACAGTGAGCTCACACACACACACACACACGCAGCAGCAGTGCACTGCTCTACATCAGCCTGCCTTTTTCACTTGACGGATCCTTTGGAGAACACTCCATATTTCTTTCTGATAAAAACCAGGCCGACAGCCCTTCCCTCCGGGCGGCGGTAAACCTCTCCCCAGCCGCTTCCATGAAATGGCAAGCTCTGTGCTTTACCCTTCACCCGTCAGCCAGACACAAACTTGTCGAATGTCTAGGTCAGAAGGACGTTCAGGGGCATTTTGTTAAATATCTAAGTATCTTTTTTTCTTTTTTTGCAGAAATGCTCTTCTTTTTGTTAAAACCCCCCAAATCTATCTGAATATGTGTGTGTGTGTGTGTGTGTGTGCATGTTCAGATAGGTGGATATCTGTATATCTACTAGACAAACAGCCGCGTGTGTGCACTGTTACGTACCATGTACGGGTGTGTATGTGTGTGTGTTGTCATGGTGCCAGGGTCCCCTGGTGCTGTGTCAGCAGGGCCAGAGGAGGGCTGGAATAAGTTCCTCTCATTGTGGAGGACTTGACCCCTCCATCAAATACTGTGGAGTTTCCCAGGTGGCTCAGCGGTAAAGAACCTGCCTGCCAATGCAGGAGAAACAGGAGACACAGGTTCAATCCCTGGGTCGGTAAGATCCCCTAAAGGAAGGCGTGGCAACTCACTCCAATATTTTTGCCTGGAGAATTCCGTGGACAGAGAAACCTGGTGGGCTACAGCCCATGGGGTCGCACAGAGTCGGGCACAACAGCACACACCCAGTCACACTTGCTCAAACACTGTGAGACCCCAGCCCTCAGGTCTCCAATGAGTGACTGTCCTCAGCGGGGAAAGCCATCTGCTCCCAGGAAGAAGCAGGACGTGGGGTGGGGGCTGGGGAGCCCCAAAGCCAGCCGGAGGCAACCTTGGCTCCAAGGGAACCAAGGAGCAAGCTGGCAGGTATGCTCATGTAGTGCCGGTCGGTCGGAGCAGAGTCCCAGGCTGGAGCTTAGGGACCCAGCATGGATAATGGGAGAGGCATTGTTCTCCCTCAAGTCGAAATTAAATATAATTGGTATTAAAATGTTGGGAGTTCGCAGCTCTGCAGGAGCCAGAGAAGTTCTTTTGCTTAATTAGGATTGTCTGAGGTGAACTTAGAATTTGAGACAGTTTGTTACTGTTGCAAATTGACTTTCTAATTATTCTATAAAGGTGAAAAACCCACAGATACTGCCGAAGGAGTCAGGAGATCGCGAGCTTGGCGGGCGCATCCTGTGGCCCCAGCAAGCTCGGTAGTGATGTGGGCGGGGTGGTCGGGGGACAGTCCTTGCCCAGCGCAGTCTGTGCACCCTCCAGGCAGCCCATGGCAGCGATGCGTTTATCGGATGCAAGGTGCTTCCTGCTCTAAAACTAGGCTGTGGCTTGAAAATGTGGAACCTTGGACCCTTTTCCGTAAGCCTGGGGGAGATTTAAAATCTCTGAACTGCAGGGCAGAGCCCAGAGGGAAGGAGGGAGGCAGACTTGCACAGTTAAGCAAGGTTTATTTTCCAGCATCACCCCGTTCTCTATTTTTCCCCTTCTGAGAGAGGCTGAATTCCTCGCCACCACTCCCTCCTCCCTTCCATCTCTCTTCCTCCCTCCTCCCCTGCCCTCCTCCCGCCCGCCCCTCCTGCCCTCTCTCCTTTATTCCCACTGCTGTTTGCTAACTGCGGCTTTCAAGCCAGACACTGCAGCGAGAACACAAAGGCAAGCACAGCACCCACGGCCCCACCTTGCAGCCTAAGTTGCCCTCCAGCCACCGCTGTGTATCTTCCAGCCTCTCTCTTTCCTCCCCCCAAATCCTCGACTGACACGCTCACACAGTGATGTAAACGATGGATTATGACTGCTACATTAAGTCTCTGCTTTGTAGCTACAGATGGAAATTTTAGTCAAAGAAATGAATGCGCAAGAGTGGAGATTCCAGATCTTCGGGAACAGATTGGAGACTGTTGGGGGGAGGTGGAGATGGGACAGTGGTTCTTCAGTAGCTCCTGAAAATAAACCAAACCAGCATGGTGGAGGTGGGCAGGGGATGGGGAAGCACTAGCTCTGCTCTCACCTCCGAGACTGGGCTGGAGAAGAGAGTTGATTCTGATTCCCTGACCTCTGGGCAGGGCAGGACCACTGGGAGCCTGCGAAGACAGTACAGTCATCATGAAGCAGTATTCTTGGGACCAGGGGGTCTGGATTAGGACCCCGGCTCAGCCCTGGGTTGTCCTGGGAGAGTTAGTGAACCTGTCTTGTGATCTATGTTTGTAAAATAGGGATAAGTTCACCTTCCAAATAGGTGCCTGAGATGACTCGCTGATCCTGGTATAAGCCCTTGCACGAGGCCCTGCTCTCCAGTGGAGGACCAGCCCGGGTACCATCTCCAGGGTCTGACTTCATCACCGCCTCGCGCCCTGGTAGTGCGCCACCTGGTGTGGTCACTCATCACTGCCCTCTTGCACCCCCTCAGGGAAGTGTACCGCGTCACCGAGAGTCTGCAGCGGGAGAAGTCGGGGCTCCTGAAGCAGCTGGATTTCCTGAGGTGTGAGCTCATCCCAGAGCCCAGAAGGGCGCCCCCGCCTCCAGAGTCTCACCTGTCTGCTGAAAGAGCACCCTCATTCCCTTGGTCCCCGACATCCTGTTGGACGGCTGAATACCACCTCTCCGCCATGTTTGGTCCATTTACACAGGTGCCCACCCCCCTCTCCAGTTTGTACCTCTGCAGACGGGCATTGCCCCACTCTTCTGCATGCCTGGCATGGTACTTGCTCAGGTAGGAGAAAACTGAACTGGTTGAACATCACAAACAAGGCAGCAAGATAGGAGTTGTCCCAGCCTATCAAGCTTACTATAAATTCAAAGCTCACTGGTTTGATTTGGTTTGGAATACTCTCAAAAAACTCCCCCCAAATGACCATACCCAACCAGGTGTGGGGAAAGATGGAATTTTCAATTTTGCCTCTGAGGTTTCTAAGTTACTTAACCTGCTGCCCACAAAACACCTTTTGGGAAATGGTGATTAAATTTGGGTTCTAATTTTTTAAATTGCAAGCAGGTTTGAATCGGCTACTTTATTAAGGTTTTTAGTTTAGTTTTTTTTTTTTTATTTGAAAGTGAGGTAAGGTCACTGTGTCTGGCGTCTTTGATGCCACCAAATGGAAAAATTCTTCAAAGAGAATGCATCTCAGATTTCTTCACTTAAGATGTGATTCAAAAGCCTGGGAAGATGGAAGAGATTTTCTTAGGTGGCCAAGTTCTCACGGGTGTGAGAGGAGGTCTGGATTCTCAGGAAGAATTTAATGAAGGCAGAGAACAAGATGCACAGGAACACGCTGGGTTGGGATTTTCCCCTTTTTGCTATTTGTACTTTGAAAAAATACAAGGGCAGATACAGTGTGAGTGAGCAGGGGAGGCTGACAAGGCACTGCTCTGCCAACATTTATGGGTCTTTTTAATGGAGACGAGGGTTTCCCTTACAGCTCAGTTGGGAAAGAATCTGCCTGCAATTCAGGAGACCCGGGTTCGATTCCTGGGTTGGGAAGATGCCCTGGAGAAGGAAATGGCAACCCACTCCAGTGTTCTTGCCTGGAGAATCTCATGGACAGAGGAGCCTGGTGGGCTACAGTCCATGGGGTTGCAAGAGTTGGACACGACTTAGCGACTAAGCCACCACCAGTGTCTGTTCAGAGTCCCAGCCTGGAGCCTCTCTGTGCCTCACCTGGCCCCCCAACCAGCTGAGGGGAGCTTTGATGCCAGATGGCTCTAAGGCCAATGGCCAAAGGGCCATTCTGTCCCCCTGCCTCTGACCTGACTTAGACACAGTCACCCTCTGCCCTTAACCACCATCCCTAAGGAAGGCAGTTCCACACCCTCCCCTCCCCGGGCCTTCCATACACAGCCGTCCTCTGCACCCATCTGACCGTCAAACCAGTGCTGTGGATCTGTCGACCGCAGGCCCCATGTTTGAACAGATTCCCTTTCCATCTGCAGGGAAAGGAACAAGCATCTCAGGGATGAACAGGACATACGTTTCCAGGTAAGTGGGCGGTGCCCCTCCGAGCAGCAGGGGGAAGACAAGGACTGGGGTCCAGTGGCAGCCAGGCTGTGCTGGGACTGGTCCAAGAAGGTCCCGTGGCTTGGGGTCTGGCTGCACCTTCATGTGGGCAGGATGGTGGCAAAAGTAGTAAAGGTTCAGGGTGACCTATAGGGTCACATTGTGTTACTTTTCTTTTAGCATCACGAGACTGAAATACCTGGGAGGGTCCCTCACTTTTTGAATGTAGAAACGATGAGTTGAAATGTTGCCATCACTTTTAAACCAAAATGTTCTGTTTTTTTTTCTTCATTAAGATTTTGATGTCTTGATGAAAATTTTACATTTTAGACTGTCATAGAGAGAATTAAAATGTATATTTCATCATCTACATAGTTGATTTTATATATAATTTTTTAATCCTATGGGGACCACTGCTCCTCTAAACCTACATACTTTCCCAAATAACACAAAAATCCTTTATTTACATGAAGATTTTCATTTGCTAATGCACTAAGCAGAATCTAGGCTTTCAGGGTCTCCTATCATCCTCCCCTTAGACAGTAGCTGTTGGATGCTCTGAAGGGAAGAAAAAGGGGGACAGGATGGATCCATGTAACATTCTACCAGGATTATCCATCGTGAATTTCATGTGTGATCTTGGGTAAATTGTTAGCCTCCTTGGACCACAACCCCAGTGATCACAGGAGGAAAGGGAATTCTTCTTTTTTCCATTTTGTAGGGCTTTTTGTTTTTTTTTGTATTTAGTTGGGGGATATAATGTTGTGTTGGTTTCTGCTGTAAGCAATGCAAATCAACCATAACTACCTGTATATTCCCTCCCTAGTGAGCCTCCCTCCCGTCCCCCGTCCCATTCCTCTGGGTGGTCACAGAGCAGCAGGCTGGGCTCCTTGTGTCATATAGCAGCTTATAGTAGCTATTTTGGACTTCCCTGGTGGCTCAGTGGTAAAGAACCCCCCTGCCAATGCAGGAGACATGGATTTGATCCCCCGGTCGGGAAGATCCCCTGGAGAAGGAAATGGCAACTCACTCCAGTATTCTTCCCTGGGAGATCTCATGGACAGAGGAGCCTGGTGGGCTACAGTCCATGGGGTCGCACAGAGTCAGACACGACTGAGCGACTAAACACCACCAACACCACTAGCTATTTTACACGTGGTAGTGTATAGGGATTGTTTTTGTGTGTGTGAAAACCTCTTGGAAAAGGAGGTCTTGTGCTAGCCCCTCAGCTGTTAATTCCCTAAATGAGGCAGCATGTGGCAGCTAGCTTGCCCCTCATTTGGTCGAAGCTGGTTTGTAGCTGCAAACCCCTTGGGGACCTTGCACATAACCGTCTCTCTTCTGTTCCCAGCTGGCGGCAGCACGTCTCTGCCGCCCACCTATGTGTACTATCAGAGCAAGGCTTAAGCCCACACATGTTTGTTTGATGGTGGTTATAATGGTTATAATTGTTTTAGAAGTAACAATGAATTTATTTTAAAACTTCCTACCAAATGTCACCCTAATCCCTTGACCTTGCTTCCCTTCCCCTGCCAAACTTACTCTGTTTCGAGTAGGGAATGGAATTGAGAACCTTCATGGGGAATAGAAAAAAGAGGATAAAATCATGTTCATGCCGGATAATAGTTAAAGATTTATGTGGAATCACAGCCATACCTTCTGGGGCCCTGGGAGCATGGCTACCCCTCCTTCTGTCATTAAAGATCACTCGGAACCATGGGACTGGCTGATTAATGAGAGACTCTTCTGTGATCTGAGTCCCTCTCATCTGGAAGACATCTGTTAGGGAGCCCTGGAGAGGGGGGTGCAAGCCCCCAACTCCACCAGGCTCTTCACTGAGGACACGTGAGAAATTATCTCACCTAGCCTGCTTCCACAAAAGATCTGAAATACTCTGTTCTAGCTTCGTAGCTGTGGGCAGGGCACTGGGCTAATTGATCCTACTCTCTGGAAGGAAATCTACGACAAACCTAGATGGCATATTAAAAAGCAGAGACATCACTTTGTCGACAAAGGTCCATATAGTCAAAGCTATGGTTTTTCCAGGGCTTCCCTGGTGGCTCAGCTGGTAAAGAATCTGTCTGCAATGCAAGAGACCTGGGTTTGATCCCTGGGGTTGGGAAGATCCCCTGGAGAAGAGAACAGCTACCCACTCCAGTATTCTGGCCTGGAGAATTCCATGGACTGTAGAGGCTGTGGGGTTGCAAAGAGTTGGACATGACTGAGTGACTTTCACTTCACATGGTTTTTCCAGTAGTCATGTACCAATGTGAGAGCTGGTCCATAAGGCTGAGCACTGAAGAACTGATGCTTTCAAACTGTGGTGCTGGACAACAGTCTTGAGAGTCCCTTGGACAGCAAGGAGATCAAACCAGTCAATTCTAAAGAAAATCAACCCTGAAAATTCAATGGAAGGACTGATGCTGAAGCTGAAGCTCCACCTGATGTGAAGAGCTGACTCGCTGGAAAAGACCCTGATGCTGGGAAAGATTGAGGGCAGAAGGGGAAGGGGATGACAGAGGATGAGATGGCTGGATGGCATCACCGACTCAATGAGCATGAGTTTGAGCAAACCTCAGGAAACAATGCAGGACAGGGAGGCCTAGTGTGCTGCAGTCCAAGGGTCACAAAGAGACACGGCTGAGCAGCTGGACAACAGCAGCGTCTGGGGCTTTGGAAACTAAGAGGGACTGAAGCTCCACGGAAGAGTGTGTGTGACTAAACGACGCACAGAGTCTTTTCTGTGCATCCTACATTTAGCTCCTCATGACCCGGATAACCACGATGGTGTGATCACTCACCTAGAGCCAGACATCCTGGAATGCGAAGTCAATTGGGCCTTAGGAAGCATCACTATGAACAAAGCTAGTGGAAGTGATGGAATTCCAGTTGAGCTTTTTCAAATCCTTAAAGATGATGCTGTGAAAATGCTGCACTCAATATGCTAGCAAATTTGGAACACTCAGCAGTGGCCACAGGACTGAAAAAGGTCAGTTTTCATTCCAATCCCAAAGAAAGGCAATGCCAAAGAATGCTCAAACTGCCACACAGTTGTACTCATCTCACACACTAGTATAGTTATGCTCAAAATTTTCCAAGCCAGGCTTCAACAGTATGTGAACCATGAACTTCCAGATGTTCAAGCTGGATTTAGAAAAGGCAGAGGAACCAGAGATCAAATTGCCAACATCCACTGGATCATCAAAAAAGCAAGAGAGTTCCAGAAAAACATCTACTTCAACTTTATTGACCATGCCAAAGACTTTGTGTGGATCATAACAAACTATGGAAAATTCTTCAAGAGACGGGAATACCAGACCATCTTACCTGCCTCCTGAGAAATCTGTATGCAGGTCAAGAAGCAGCAGTTAGAACCAGACATGGAACAACAGACGGTTTCCATGGGAAAAGGAGTATGTCAAGGCTGTATATTGTCACCCTGCTTAATTAACTTAAATGCAGAGTACATCATGCAAAATTCTGGGCTGGATGAAGCACAATCTGGAATCAAGATTGCCGGGAGAAATATCAATAATCTCAGATACACAGATTACACCACCCTTATGGCAGAAAATGAAGAACTGAAGAGCCTCTTGATGAAAGTGAAAGAGGAGAGTGAAAAAGCTGGCTTAAAACTCAACATTCAAAAAATGAAGATCATGGCATCTGGTCCCATTACTTCATGGCAAATAGATGGGGAAACAATGGGAACACTGAGAGACTTTTTGGGGGGCCAAAATCACTGCAGATGGTGACTGCAGCCATGAAATTAAAAGACACTTGCTCCTTGGAAGAAAAGCTATGACCAACCTAGATAGCATATTAAAAAGCAGAGATATTACTTTACCAACAAAGGTCCATCTAGTCAAAGCTATGGTTTTTTCAGTAGTCATGTATGGATTTGACAGTTGGACTGCAAAGGAAGCTGAGCACTGAAAAACTGATGCTTTTGAACTGTGATGTTGCAGAAGACTCTTGGGAGTCCCTTGGACTGCAAAGAGATCCAACCAGTCCATCCTAAAGGAAATTAGTCCTGAATATTCATTGGAAGGACTGATGCTGAAGCTGAAAATCCAATACTTTGGCCACCTGATGCGAAGAACTGACCCATTGGTAAAGACCCTGATGCTGGGAAAGATAGAAGACGGGAGGAGAAGGGGACGATAGAGGATGAGATGGTTGGATGGCATCACTGACTTGACGGACATGGGTTTGAACACACTCCAGGAGTTGGTGATGGACAGGGAGCCTGGCGTGCTGCAATCCATGGGGTTGCAAAGAGTTGGACACGACTGAGCAATTGAACTGAACTGAACCTATTTATCCTCTTGCAAATGATCACTAATCCTGTGAAGGGTAACCTCCCAGACCCTGGGGCTCTAAACTGGTTCCTTCGATTAGATTATTAGACAGGAGGTGAAGGAATTCTGCTGAGAGATGACAGCGAAAGGAAAGTGGATAAAGGCTAGCAAGGAGCCCAGGCCATCACTTTCTTCCTTTAGGGGTTTATTTCAAGCCTTATCTATGAGGCTTGAGCCCTTGTCTGCTCAAGCACTGGGACGAATCAGCGGGTGAGGATCTGAGAGCATTCTGTGTTTCTCCAGAAAGACAAGGCGGCCAGGGCAAACACAGCTGCTCCCACAGCAAGATGGAAGCAGCGATCTGGCTCTGTGATCGGCAAATACGTGGACGGCACAGGGATGCTCAGAAGGTAAGCCATCCCACTTTGCTTACCTGTTATCTGTTCCTTGGCCTTGCAGGGTTGGGAGTAGGCTCTGAGCGCATGCTGATTGCACTTGGCCCTGGCGGGAAGCCTGGGGTCAGCCACGTGCACTTTTGTTGAATCTTGAAGGACATGTGCCTTCTTGCTCTGATGTCAAGGTGCAGGGTGAGTCCCAGGACAGGTCCTGGGCTGCCCCAGCCTGCAGTGTTCCTGCAGGGGGCGCTGAAGAGCGGCTGCAAATCAGCCCAGAGACAGAGAGGGTGGGAGGAAGACGGGTCAGCAACGGGAAGGGCAGGAATGCCAGGCAGGGCTCTGCAGTCTGTTGGGCAGAAGGATGCTCCAGTCTTCCAGACACTGGACTGTGTGAGTCTGAAGGGTAATTATAGTGGAGTATGGAATCTCCGTGGGCTTTCCTAATGTTTCAGATGGTAAAGAATCTGCCTTCAGTGCAGGAGGCCTGGGTTTGATCCCTGGGTCAGGAAGATCGCCTGGAGAAGTGAATCCCTACCCACTCCAGTATTATTGCCTAGAGAATTCCGTGGATGGAGGAGCCTGGTAGGCTATAGTTCACGAGGTCACAAAGAGTCAGACAAGACTTAGCAACTAACACTTCACATACTTCATGGAGTCTCCAACCGTTAATTCCTTTGCAGATAAGCATGGGGTTTGTAATTCACAGACTCCTTTCAATAATTCATAGTTAATTAACTCAGAGATAATGTGATAATGTGCTTGGTTGCTTCTGGACAGAACTTGAGTCCCCAGAGGAGTGGCCCATTGCTCCTGGAGAGAGGCAAGGTGGTCCCCTGCCCTCTTTTCTATGGATCACGTACTCCACGCCCATGATGGCCACAGAGAGGCAGAGACAGTCAGATCCTCAGGTGCCAAACCCAGGAGTGATTGTGTGAACTCGCTCATCTGGGAGAGCCTGAGGACAGCAAGCATGAAATAAAAAGATACGCAAAGTGGAGGTGACCTGGGGATGTCAGTCCACTGATCTGTCAAAATCTTGAACTTGATCATCATCAATTCCTTTTCTAAACAGCTGAACGATGAGATGCAACATGGGAGCCAAATTCCTGCAGTAATTGTTCTCTTGGTTCCTCGGAACCGAATATATGCTCTCAACAAGCACTGCCTGATTGCTTACTGCATACCAGACATTCTTTGAGTTCTAGGAAGCCTCCAAAGATCGATTAGGCATGAGTCCTGCCCTTAATATCCGTTATTGAGTACCTGCTGTGTGCAGGACACAAGGCTGTGTGCTGGCGTACAGGGGTCAAAAAAATAGACCCCATCTCTGTTTTCAAGGAACGTATAGTTGAGAGGAGGAAACAGACATTAATTGACAAATAATCAATATCAAGAACTCTGAATTCCCATAGACTTTGGCAGAGGTGCCTGTTCTCTGCTGCTCACACATAGCGTTTGATGGCAAAAGCAAAGAGGAACTTAGTCATGCTGTACTGATGATACTCCAGAGTGTAACAGTGCTTGAAAATTCCCCAGGGAGAAGCTTTCGCCAAGAAACAATTCATTTTAGGGTCATTTCATTTTAGGATCATTTCAGTGGCCATTTCTTTCCTGGTTGCAGGGACTTTAAAAAGCCATGCTCTGCCTGTGTATGTGTGTGTGTGTGAGAGAGAGAGAGTATGTGTGAGTGAGTGTGTGTGTGAGTGTGTGTGTGGGTTGGTGAATACATGTGCGTGCACGCATGTTGCTCACATATGCTCACGTGTACATGAGTGTGCAGGCAGAGACAAAGCAGATAGGAACACTGTGTGCTGAAGTGGGTGAGCACTTAGTAGGCTCATTAGAATGTAGGAGAAATTTGTTGAAAAGGTGACAGTCAGTTTCTGTGAAAAACTGATTTTATCAGTAAATCTAAGCATCCCTGAATTCCTACAAATCCTTTGTTTTATACCAGGGGACCAAACTAAGTCAGCACTTCTGTGAGCAAGTGCTGCATCCCCATTTCTCTTTCAGAATCGTCCAACTTCAGAACAGTGATACACACATTTTTTTCTTTTTCTTTCTGCTGTTGGTCCTTAGGAGCCAGAAATGCTAGAAGCCGGGGAGCAAAGTGAAGGGGCTTCTCCGTCCAGCATATTCTGTGTCCTTTGGCCCTGTCGCCTCACCACTGCTTCCTGCTCCATTTTCTCTTCTCCTCGTGTGTGTGTTTCGCCTTTGGGCTCAAGTCCCTTCCCGTAAAACCGTCCTCAGGTTGACTTGCTGACAGTGGCCCCGGGGGGCCTTTGCTCTCAAGCCTCGAGGACACAGCCCTCGCACTGACCCCACGTCCAGCACCGGAGTGCTCCACCTCCTGCTTCTCCTGCTTCTGGATGCTCAGACCATCCGAGGCCGCTCACTCCAGACTCTCAGGAGAAAGGGAGAAGAAGCGGGTGGAGGGCCCTGCCTGGCTTCCTCGCCAGCCCCGAGCCGGTGGATGCCTGCTGTGCTGGGGCCCCCTCCCCAGAGCAGCGACCCCCTCACCTGCCTCCCTGAGGGCCGCTTCCCTAATGGGTCGGGTTTGTGCACCAGCTTATCAGGGAGGTGGGCAGGGCAGCCGGGCAGGGAAACCGGCCTGGAGAGTTGGCGTCTGACTTGGGGACGTGCGGCTGAGAAGGGCTGGTGTCGGACCTGGGCGAAGGCCGCCAACGGTTGACCCAGGAGGTTTTGTTTCTGCATCTGTTACGCTCCTTCTTCACAGCTTTCCTTTTCCTCCGCGGCACCTGCCACAGGCTGGACTGGTGTGGTGAGTGTGTCGGGATGGCCCTAGACTCCTGAGCCAAGTGCTCCTTGAGAGCAAGGAGCGTGTCATTAGCTTAACACCTGGAGCCACCGTCATCTTCACCTTTACCAACTTCATCGCTTTATCATCCCCTTCACCACCTTCGCCTTTATCATCATCTTCATCCCACCTTCATCATAAAGACGTTCAGTGAATGAGCTAGAGAATGCGGGGTCTGCTTTTCCCGTTCCTAGCTCCTCTCTGCCCCCAAAGCATGTGCTTCCTCAACTGTCTGTCACAGAAGCCGTTGGGCAGCCCCCAGCCTCCACGCATATACATGGTATGATATTGTCCCCTCTCTTTCCCCCCCCGCTACTGCAAACAGCCAGTCAGAGGAGGAGGAGGATGTATTTGGCATCCAGAGGCGGAGAAGCTCCCTGGGCCTGAGTGGGTGCCCCCTTACAGAAGAGGAGCCGGGGCCCGGAGGACCACTCACCCAGCCACTCCGCAGGATCATCTCCATCGAAGAGGACCCGCTGCCCCAGCTGCTGGGGGGCGGCTTTCAGCAGCCACTGAGCAAATGCTTGGAAGAAAAAGAGGCCTCCGGCCAGGGGGTGAATGAACAAAGTGGACCTGCCCGACCTCTGGGGCTCACACCCACATCTCCCCGAGGGCAGCCCGTCGGAAAAGAAGCCCTGTCTGAGGTATGGATGTTCCCATGCTGGTTTGTAGGTCATCCTGTGCCGTCTCCCTCCATCGTAGCCCAAGAGCCCAGGGCAGCTCGGGGGTCAGATGCAGCAAGCCTGACCACGTTTGTGTCCATTGGGTACCACCATCCCCCTCGGTTATGAGAGTCATGATGAAGACTTGGGGGCCTGGGGATGCTCTCCCGACAACTTCTATTGCTGGCCCCACTCCCTACCCGATGTGCTCTTTTCTGAGTCAGATTTAAAAGCCTTCATGGATTATGATGGAACCTTTGCTGGGCTGTGAACATCAGATAGCACGCACTTTAAACATGGTCCCTCTTCTGGTCCTTTCTGCGACTGCTCCCTGCAGGCGCATCCCTGCTGGGGAGGTCTGTGCGCCACCCCTCTCCTCTCAGCTCCTAATGAGCTCACCTCCTGCTCCTCCCGCCAGTGTGACCCTCCACTACCCCACTCCCACGGCTGTGCCCCCTGCCAGCTCAACCTGCTGAGTTCTCGGGAGAAGGAGGCACACAGACTGTCCTCTGGATCACTGATGAAACCCCTCACCCTGTTTGTGACCCAGGCCATGGGATCAGCTCCTCAGCCCTGTGCCCACCACTGGACCCTCTAGAACAGCTCACGTGCCTCATGGCAACCTTCAGAGCTGAGCAGTCCAGCGGTGCATTGGCCTATGTGCCAGACAGCCCTCTCCCAGCCCTGCACAGGAACTTCTTGGCCTCAGTTATCATTCTTGGTCCTGGATTAACACTCATGCCTACAAACCCCTACTTGTAAAGGACCCTGGGCCATGGGACCCAGAGAGATTGGTGGGCGGAGCCCTGTCTCATACACGCCCTTCCACATCCCCCAAAGTGCACAGGCCACATTGGCTGGCAGTGGGCACAAAATGGGGCTTTAAATACCCACCGATGGTGGTGAAAGAAGTGTTACGAGGTGCACGGGAGACAGGGTGAAGGAAGAGATGAAGCATCCAGTCTGCGGTGGCATGTGATCCTCGCAGTTGTCCGGTGAGGGGCGTCAGAGACCTGATGCCCCCTTGGGAGTGTGGGGAAGTAGAGCAGAGAGCGTGAGGCCGCACCCCTCACCCCTGCAGTGATGGGAGCCCAGCCCCTCACCTGCCACTCCGCCTTCCCCGCCACCACCCCCAGCCCGCGGGCTGCACACATGCGCTGCCCTTTAGCTGGGGCAGAAGCTGCTGCCAAGAGGAAATATATCCGCTGGAAGTCACACAGCAGCCTCAGCAGAGGGTCCCCTTCAAGGCCGCTGAGCCCTCAGTTGGAACCAGCTTTCTGGAAAGTAGTTTGAGGATAGGAATCAAGAACTTTAAATGGCCACCTCTGTAACCAGCATTTCTACCTCTAGCGACCGTTCCTAAGGAAGTAATTAAAGTCAGACAGAAATTTCATTGAAGAATATAAGTGGATAAGAGCAAACAATGGAAAAAAACAACACAAAGGTGATGGCACCCCACTCCAGTACTCTTGCCTGGAAAATCCCATGGACAGAGGAGCCTGGTGGCTGCAGTCCATGGGGTCGCTAGAGTCGGACACGACTGAGCAACTTCACTTTCACTTTTCACTTTCATGCATTGGAGAAGGGAATGGCAACCCAGTCCAGTGTTCTTGCCTGGAGAATCCCAGGGATGGGGGAGCCCGGTGGGCTGCCGTCTCTGGGGTCGCACAGAATCTGACACGACTGAAGCGACTTAGCAGCAGCAGCAGCAGCAAGGACACAAATTAGACTATAGTCATTTAATAGAATGTTATGGTGCATTTAAGAATCGTATTTTCAAAAAAGCTTTAGTGACTCAGAAAACTATTCTTAATCTATTAGTATATGATTCTTGGGTTGGGAAGATCCCCTGGAGAAGGAAATGGCAACCCACTCCAGTATTCTTGCCTGGAGAATCCCATGGTTGGAGGAGCCTGGTGGGGTATAGTCCATGGGGTTGCAAAGAGTTGGACACAACTGAACATGCATACAATAATATATGAAAAATATAAAATTATGTATAAATTTAAATTTATACATAGTAGTGTAAATATATATAATAGGTCCAACCTCTTTCAAGAAACACATATTGATTCATCAAATGTGAAAAGGGAATGTAGAAAAACGCCTGGAAGAAATGCATCAATTTAAGAATAGTGGCTGTTTCAGGGTGGTGGGATAAATGACGAATAATTATTATTTTTCTCTCAACTAAGTTTCCTGGTTTTAAAACTTAGTTTGTAATACGTTTATTTTTTTAGAGCTTTAAAAAAAGAGTGGCCTTGACGAGAATGAGAACAGAGCCCCTAACTTGCTAGTGGGAGATCGTTTCTCAAGCCCCCGCCCCACAATTTGGTTGTCTCATTGTCGTGGGCGGGTGGATTGTTCCCCAGGTTAAGGGCTGATAGTGGACCCTGGGAGGGTTTGCCACTCATGTGAGATGGATCCTGCTGAGCCACCCTGTGAGGTGGCCTCAGCTGAGCCATCACCATGTTGGTGGTATCCTGTCTGGAAAATAAGTGCTCTGCTAGGGTGGGGCGGGGCTGGGGAGAGCGCAGAGCAAGGTCAGCCCCCACCTCCGTGGCCTGGAGCATCTCCTTCCAGCCTCGGTTTCATGTTCCTTGTTGTCACGGGCCTGGGACACTGTGGCTGCACGGAGCTTTAATCTCAAACAAATGACACGTGGAGACCCCAGGCTGGCAGAGAGTGGTGCTTGTGTAGGAATAAAGAACATGGGGCTGGGACAGTGTTTCTGAGCATGGGTTTCTTTTCTCTTTTTTTAAAGATGAGTTCAAATTCCTATAATTGACCTTGAATTCCCTCCTAAGTATGGCATGGAATTGATTTCTCCCCAAAAGGCTATTAATGGCTTTTCTCTGAAACTGCTAAGACCAGCTGCGGCTCCATTACAGTATTTGTCCATGAGAAGAGCTAACTCCCCCAGATCCACTTCTAAATGGATTCTAAAGAGCCTGCTCACTCAGCCAGCAGTACCGGGCAGAGCCTGAGAGCAGGGTTTGGGCATGTGGGTGGCTCTCTGGACTTCACGACCCTTGGCTTCCCACCCCATCCCCCTTGTCCTGGAGCAAGTCCATTTCCTACTGGCTGGAGCATTGCAAAGTAACGCGCTGGCCAGCTCCAGGTCCCTCCCCCTGCTGGGCAGAGAAGGGGCAGTGTGACCGTGTTTTGGAAAGTTCTGCCCATAGCCTGGCATCTCAGGATTTGCCACACTACTGATGGAGATTGTCTTGCCACAATTGAATAAAAACAATAAGGCCATAAATTCACCTCAGTTCAGTTAGTTCAGTCACTCAGTCGTGTCCGACTCTTTGTGACCCCATGGACTGCAGCAGGCCAGCCCTCCCTGTCCATCGCCAACTCCTGGAGTTTATTCAAACTCATGTCCATCGAGTCGGTGATGCCATCCAACCATCCCATCCTCTGTCATCCCCTTCTCCTCCTGCCTTCAATCTTTCCCAACATCAGGTGTTTCAAATGAGTCCTTCCAAAGAACACCTAGGACTGATCTTTAGGATGAATTGGTTGGATCTCCTTGCAGTCCAAGGGACTCTCAAGAGTCTTCTCTAACACCACAGTTCAAAAGCATCAATTCTTCAGTGCTCAGATTTCTTTATAGTCCAACTCTCACATCCATACATGACTACTGGAAAAATTATGGCTTCGACTAGACAGACCTTTGTTGGTCATAAATTAAACTACATTAATTTAACAGAATGTTATAGCACTGTTAAAAGTCACACTTTCAGGACTTCCCTGGTGGCTCAGTAAGGAAGAATCCACCTGCCAGTGCAGGGAACATGGATTTGATCCCTGGTCCAGAAATATTCCAAATGCCATGGGACAACTAAGCCCATGGGCCATAACTAGAGCCTGTGCTCCAGAGCCCGGGAGCTGCAACTGCTGAGGCCATGTGCTGCCATCACCAAAGCCGTGCTCCTTGGAGCCCGTGCTCTGCATCAAGAGAAGCCACTGCAGTGAGAAGCCCATGCAACACAAGTACAGAGTAACCCCCGCTTGCCACAACTAGAGAAAACCCCACAGAGCAAGGAAGACCCAGCCCAGACGAAACAAAAATTCATTAATTTAAAATAATTTTTAAAAATCACACTTTCAAAAAACTTTGGCAATTCAGAAAACTATTCATAATTTAATAATATATTAAAAATAAAAATTACATATAAATTTAAATGTATGTATAATAATATAAACAAATTACATATAATATCTCAAATCGCTCTCAAAAATCACCTATTGCTTTATCTATATAGAAAAAAAAAAAACTGAAAGAAATCCATCAAAATAGAAACAGTGGTCATTTCAGGGTGGTGGGATGAATGATGAATAATTATTTTCCTCTCTACTAAGTTTCCTAATTTTTAAAATGAGTATCACTTTTAATTTTTAAAGCTTTTTTTTTAATGAGTGTGGATTTCTTTTTTCTTCTTTTATTTCGAGGGCAGATGGGGCCCCTAGATGAAGCTGGTGAGGTGGGATGGCAGGGTAGTGTGCAGGAAGGGAGGCTCATCCTCCATCCAGTCTAGGTTTCCAGTGATGGGGCAGAAATAAGAGGCCTGACCCCTGTCTGGGATCATTCTGCCCCCAAGATATAGCTAAGCCTTCTTTTTCTATCTCCCCATCTCCCTGCCAACACCCCACCTTGTCCTTCCTAATCACCCCCCACAGAAAACCTCCAGCTCCTCCTTAAGGCCCAGCCCAAAGCCCCCTGCACCCCAAGACCCTTGACTTCCTGACCGTGCTCCCTGGACACTTAGAGCATCATGCTGTGACTCTGTACACACGGCCTCCTTCCCTCCACCACAAACCCAGCCCAGCACAGGGTCTGCGGCCCAGCACATGGGCATCACTGGTGCTGGAAGGCATGTCTCTCTTCCCACATCTGATGCTGGAAGGAGCCCCAGTGCCCTGAACCTGAAGCTTCCTGCATCCGAGGCCGAGCAGCCTCCCTTGCTGGTTGCTGGTGTCTCTCTGGATGCTACAGGGATGGGTGAGGGGTGGGGGTGGCAAGTGTGGGGACTGGTGACCATGCCAGTGGTTGACCCAACTATCTGCCTTCTGCAGGAGGAAGGCTTCCCATCCACCCCAGACCGGCTCTTCAAGATCGTGTTCGTGGGCAACTCCTCCGTGGGGAAGACGTCTTTCCTGGGCCGGTTCTGTGATGGCAGGTTCTCCCCAGGCTCGGCGGCCACTGTGGGTGAGTTTTCCACCTGAGGCTGGACCCCAGCCCACCTCTGGAAAGGGGTGGCTGTGAGAAGGGGGCCCAGGGAGGGACTTGGAGCCCTGTGGGAAGGGCCAAGGGCTGGGCTGGTAGGTGAGGACCATGTCTGCCCAGTGCTCGACGAGGGTGCAACCATAAATTCTTCCTACGCCCGGCCTGAAGGGGACTTGAACTTGGCAAAGATGAACTGCTGGCCCTTGGTTGCCTTTCTGAACCCGTCTCTCTTGGATCATGCCTTCCCCATTTTCTGTGTGTGTGTGTGTGTGTATGTGTGTGTGTGTGCACGCACTTGTGTAGATGGGCAGGGGACAGGACAGTGCTCTGGTGGCTTCTTTTACCTGTCAGGTGTCCCCATCCTACATCCCAGGCCTGCTGGTGACAGCTGGAGTCTGTTGTGGATGCTCTTTAAGCTCAGCTATTAGCTGATCAGGTCTTTATCTGCTCCCATCACTATCTGGGTAATTCTGTGTTTAGGTGGGCTTCCCGGGTGGCTCCATGGTAGAGAATCCACCTACCAATGCAGAAGATGCATGGGTTCGATCTCTGGGTCAGGAAGACCCTCTGGAATAAGAAATGGCAACCTATTCCAGTGTTCTTGCCTGGGAATTCCCATGGACAGAGGAGCCTGGCAGGCTACAGTCCAGGGGATCGTGAAGAGTCAGACACGACTGAGTGACCGAGCACAAATCTGTATTTAGGTAGAGGCCTTGGCCCCTTCTCCCAGAGTTGCTCCTTGCCTTGGGATATGTGGTAGAACCCAAGGGCATATCGACCTTTTAGCTTCTCCCAAATTCAGTCACTCACCAAAAAAATAAATGAATCCATGGAGTGTCTTCAATGTGCCATTTAACCTTGCTGATAAGAAAGTGAAGTGAAAAATGTTAGCTGACCAGTCACGTCTGACTCTTTGTGACGCCCATGGACTGTAGCCCAACAGGCTTCTCTGTCCATGGAATTTTCCAGGCAAGAACAGTGTTGCATTACCTTCCACTGTACAACAAAGTGAATCAGCTGTATATATACGTACATCCCTTCCTCTTGAGCCTCCCTCCCACCCCCCACCATCCCACCTCTGTGGGTCATCACGGAGCACTAGGCTGAGCTCCCTGTGTTACATAGCAGCTTCCCTCTAGCTATCTGTTTTACACACGGTCATGTCTGTATGTCAAGGCTACTCTCCCAGTTCATCCCACCCTCCCCTTCCCTTTCTGTGCCCACACGTCTGTTCTCTATTCCTGCCCCGAAAATAGGTTCATCAGTACCTGTTTTCTAGATTCCATATATATGTATTAATATGTGATATTTGTTTTTCTCTTTCTGACTTACTTCACTCTGTATGACTGACTCCAGACCCATCCACATCTCTACAAATGACCCAATTTCATTCCTTTTTATGGTGGGGAATATTCTTTATCCATTCATCTGTCGATGGACATCTAGGTTGCTTCCACGTCCTGGCTATTGTAGATAGTGCTGCGATGAGCACTGGGGTATGTGGGTCTTTTTGCCTTATGGTTTTCTGAGGGTATATGCCCAGGAGTGGGATTGCCGGATCATATGATAGTTCTGTTTTAGCTTTTTAAGGCCTCTCCTTCCTGTTCTCTACGGTGGCTACATCAATTTGCATCCCCACCTAATAGTTACCATATCCATCTGTCTTCCCAACAACCCTGAAAAGGCAAGCACTGCTATCAGCCCAACGCAGGACCAGGACCCTGAGGCCCAGAGAGGCCCAGAGGCCCGTCCTCGTTCTCATCAGCTGGCTGGTGCTCCCACTGCCCGCCCCCAGCACCCTTGCTGTTCCAGCCCACGGTCTCCCTAACAACACGGAGTTGTGTGTTCAGCACCCAGTTTCTGCCACAGGAGGCAGGTGGCATAGGCAGGGCAGTCTGCTGAGGTCCAGGGGGCATCAGAAATCCTGGACCTTTACTCCAGCTCTGCCACTGGCCAGCCATGTGACTCTGGAGGTATTTCTTCTTTGCACTCCAGTTTTCCTCACCTGAAAATAATGAGAGATTTGAACGAAGCCACCCAAGATTGCTTCCAAGCCCAGTACCCTGTCCAAACCACCCTTGACCCCTGGTGGTCTTACAAGCTGGCCCTCCGAGATAAACTTTCCTGCCCCAGAGACCTGCTTTGGGAGACTCCAAGGTCTCCTCCAGGATAACCTAAATGGGCCCTTCTTTCCAATTTTACTCCTACGGATGGGTCTCTCCTGCAGGCTGCAGGCACCCCGTTCTTATGGCTGAGCCTTTGCAGATTCCAAATCTGGGGGCCCCTCTTGCCCCACTTCTACCCCATTTCACCTGGAGACTCAGAGCTTCCCAAAGGGAAGAATCGGGACTCTGACAGGAAGACACCCAGAAGACCCTGCCGCGTACAGCTGGAGATGGACGGCTGGGAGTGACCCTGTGTGCCGAGTGTGGTGACCCTGGGAGTGACCTCTATGGAGCTGGACTGGCCCTCCCTGGAGCATTCCGTGGGGTGACTGCAGAACTACCCCCGAGGTCACGCCTCGGGCATCAGCCTGTGGGAGCAGAGGGGAGATGCTTCACTCCCCAGGGCAGCCCCCACGCCATGGGCATGTTGCCCCTCCTGTTGGAAGAATCAGAGAATCGGGGTCTGCTCACACCTCCAACCAGTGTCTCCAAGATGGAGAACTCTGAGAATATCAGACTAATTTGCACTTTCCAGGAGGCCAATTACGGAAACACCGACAATTTAGGATGGGGAAAAATATCAGAGTTTCCAAATCTGGAACACCCTTCCTCTCACTGTGCAAGGGGAGCCCAGAGCATCAGCTGGAATCCGCGTCCCTGGCACATGCGTCTGGGAGCCGATGTCACGCCAGCTGCCTGGAAGATGCTCCCTTTAAAGATACAGGCAAGGCATCGAGTCCTGGGCTCCGGGGGCTCCAGCAGGCTGAGTCCCATAGGCTCAGCAGCCCTGGACCCTCAGCACAGACCTACAGGGACACAGCAGTGCTCGCAAGCCCTCCTCCTTCCCCGAAGAGACTTCCTGATCGCCCAGCCCCTCGTGAGCACATGACTTGTCCTTGCCCGTTGGCTTGTGCAGGATCTGGGTTCCACAATGCAGCAGTGTGTCTTGGGGTGCCCTGCCTCCCCCACCATATGTCCCTTCAAAAGCGGGTGCGTGGGTCCTGTGAGTGCCCTGGAAATGTCAAATGATGCTTCCTGTAGAATTCTGGAACTCGTGTTGTCAAGGAGAAGAGAGGCTGTTGGAGGCAAAGGCTCTGAACCCAGGACTCTGAGTCCAGGGCTCTCCCTGAGGCCTCACCTTGGTTCACAGGCTCCTGCTTTAAACCACGGGCAGTGCCCCAAGGTGCTCCTTCCAAAAGCTTTCCCTGGCAGGATGCCCTTTGACCTCTCCTGGGCACCAGTCAGTTTCCATCCATCTCCTCATGTGCACAGAGAAATTCTGGGAGCTTGTGTCCATGACATCGCTGGCTCTCCCCATTCCCAAGCCCGTGTGCTCGGACTGACTGCTTAGAAAGGTGAAGGCCGCCCTTCCTGGAGTCCATCACCCAGCTCTGACCTGCACATCCTACCACACATACACTCCACGGTGAGGGGCCCTGGGGTCCAGTTCTCATTCAGGAACCACTTAGGTTGCAGTCTGGGGGTCACCTGTGAGAGTTCACCGAATGCTGCAGCAGGACATAAAGGTCATGGACACCCAACTTCCCCCACACCCCCATCATGCCTCACCTTACAGACGGGGAAAGTGAAGTTCCCCAAGTGGGGTGACATCAAGTCCTCAAGGTCACATGGCTGCTCAGAGGCAGGAACACAGGGTCTGGGCTCCTGGATCGTTGGAACCGGTGCAGGGGTCTCAGAAACCCCTCTGGTCCCATGTCCTTCTGTGAGGCCCTTTCTGCTGTACACTGATGCCCCGTGTCCTCCCAGCCCCACACTCCCCTCGGGCTTGTTCATCCTCTTCCCAGCCTGCAGGTGAGGCTGCAGGGAGGAGTGCCCTGTGGGCCAGCAGGGACTCCCCAAGCTTCTGGTCCACGTGCCCCCTACAAGACAAGCTCCCCAGCTCCAGCAGAGCGGTCATCAGTGAGGTCAAGGGACCCAGCCGGCCCTCCATCACCTTTCCACCAAACACAGGGCTCATCCTTGGGTCCTCAGGGCCTTCAGACCAGGCCCCGGAGGTATCGGCTGTGGTTGGCTTTCTCCTGAGCTGTTATCAGATGGCAGGCAGCTACTCTGTCTCCCGGAGCACCCGTGGGGGAAGCCCGTTCGCTTGAGCCAAGGAGATACCCTTGGGTCTGGTTCCCACCTGTTCTTATGGGAGCACTGAGTCCTGGACTCTCTGGGTGAAATGAAGCTACTGGGTGCCCCATGCCCAGGGTGCTGCTGTGAAGAGGGGAACAAGTCTCAGAACTGGGTTTATAACTCGGTGAGGCTGCTGACCAGCTCAGGCCAAGAGGATCTCCTGCTTCTTCAGCCTTCCACGGTGGGGAGGGGATGGAGGTGTGTGCATGCGCGTGTATGGTGCCTGTGTGTATGCAGATGGCAACCCTCACGTGGATGTCACAGGGGAGCTCCATGAGGAGGGAGGGGTGTCACATGGGAACTGGGAATCCCAAGCCTTCTATCTTTGGGACCTGTCCCTGTGTTCCTCACCCAGATGCAGGCACCCTCTTTCTGACCCTCTTCTGGGAACCCAGGATGTCTGCGGTCCTGCTGACATCCTAGGAACTGACGACCCTCCCATCTCTCCTGCCCTGCCTGGCCCCTCATCCCCCTTTGCCTGGACATTGTGGCAGGGATGCCCTTTTCTGTCACCTGCCTCTTATCTGCCTGTCCATCTGTCTGTCTCTCTCTTGCCAGCTGCTGCTACTGTTCCTCCCTGGGCCCTCCAGAGTAAGGACCCCAGAAGCTGGGCCTTTTTGAAGGTGGAGGGGGTTTCTCACTGGTTTCAAGAACTGATGCCTTAAGAGGGAAAAGTGTTTTAACTGGTTGAACATCTGTGAATACCCTTACAGGATGTGGAATAGAGGAATGTTTGTTATCAAAGAACCTGCATTTAGGTCCTCTGTCTGAAGTCTGCTGTGGGGCACATGGTGTGTCTCCCTGCCCCATGGCCTCTTTCTGGGGTCAATGACTCCAGGGGTCGGGGGGCTGTCACAGTCTCAGAAGGATGATTACAAGGGGCTTGATGGCTGGGATTGGGACTTCCCTGGTGGCTTAGATGGTTAAGAATCTATCTGCCTGCCAATGCGGACGATCGAGGTTTGATCCTTGGATCTGGAAGATTCCCCTGGAGAAGGGAATGGCAATCCACTCCAGTATTCTTGCCTGGAGAATCCCACAGACAGAGGAGCCTGGTGGTCTATAGTCCATCGGGTCGCAAAGAGTCAGACACAACTGAGCGACTAACACTTTCACTGGTGGCTGGGATTGGGAACTCTGGACCCAAGTCTAGGGGGAATGTTGCCTCTGATTCCCTCCCCAGCCCCTTATTCTCTCTGCCCCAGCCACCCCCGCCCCCGCCACTGTCAAGCGCTCCCCTCTTTCTGCTTCCCCCTCCCTTCACCTATCTTTGTATCACTCATGGGAGTCTGAACATGTGATCCATCCCCCCAAGCATATCTGAATTTTATTATAGAAATTTTGAAAAGGATTTCAGGGGGAAAGAAGAAAAGGAGAAAGGGAGCGGGGGAGGGAGGAATCTGAGGACAGTCTTTCTGTCCCCTCATCTTGACAATGAGGGAATCAATTCATGAATGATAATTTTTCCCCTTAGTAGATTCCTTTTCCATATATGAGCTCATCTGATCCCTAAAGAGGGACACTGCGGTGAGGGGCCTGCGGTTCAGAGAGGTTCAGTGGTTGGATCAAGGTCCCACAGCTGGTCAGTGGCTGAGACAGGACCAGAGCCCAGGTCCCCGGGCTCGTTGCCCAGTGCTCAGTCCATGCCCACATCACCGATCAGGAGCTGTAGCGGGGAGGGCTGCCCCTGGGGCTGACGGGTGGGGGCGCGTCTTCTGGATTGGGCGTGATGCTCGGCTCCACCCACAGGCATCGATTACCGCGTGAAGACGGTGCGAGTGGACGACTCGCGGGTGGCCGTGCAGCTGTGGGACACGGCGGGGCAGGAGAGGTGAGGAGCCACCCCCGCCCCGGCCCCGGGGTAACCCCGCCTGCCCTCTCCCCGCGGGGACGGGGTCTGGCGGCCGAGGAGGCTGCACACCTGACCAGAAGCTTCGCGCAGGTATCGCTGCATCACCCAGCAGTTCTTCCGAAAAGCGGACGCGTGGTCATGTACGACCTCACAGCCAGACAGTCCTTCCTGGACGTGCGGCAGTGGCTGAGCAGCGTGGAGGTGAGTGGCTGGCCTCCCGGGAGGGCCCTCCTCCTGGGCCCTCTCGGGACACCTGACTCAGACCCCACCTTTTCCCAGAACAAACCGGTTCAGGCGTCCGTGCGTCTGTTCACCCAAGTGCCCGGCATCAGGCTGGTTACTGGGGACCCATAGGTGAACCCGAGAGGTGTGATCAGACTCTGCCCTTGTGAGGCGGGGCTGGGAGAGGAACCCAGGAAAAATACAGATGAAGCCAGAACTGCGGACCTTGAGACTGTGAAAAGTGGGATTAGGAGTGGGGGAGGGAGTGCCAAGTGTCGAGGGTGCACGATTTTCCAGGATGTTTAAATAGAGTCATCAGGGCCTCTTCCCACCGCCTGCATTTTTCCAGCTCCAGGGGGCGTCGGGTCTACTCAGTGTTTGGTGGTCTCATCACAGCCCTTCACTCAAAGGGAGGCTCATCTGCAATGTGAGGGTCCCAGGCTGTCCCGAGTCACCCTGGGCAGGGCCCTCGAGAGATGGGACTCCTCCTTGAATTCTGGATTCTCTCTAAGACTCTGCTTTCCCGCGTTGTCCTTGCAACATGCTGCTCTGTGGGCCCTTGGTGCTCCCGACCACCTCAAGCTGTCCTCAGCCACCTGAATGCAGACGTCCCAAGGCCAAGGGCTTGTGCCAAGTCACTTGTTTTCTTTTACAGCCCTGCCCACCCCAGTCCTTTCACATACAGACAAATAGGAGGTCCCACTCCTTTCACCAGCAGGACCCATGCTTTGTTTATTTGTTCTGAGCTCTAACAGGCATTATTCTGGGGCCTGGGGGCTCCAGGAGCGGATTAAAGGGACAGTTTTCCTCTCTTTGCGGAGCTCATGCTCGACCGTCTCTTCAAGCCCACAGGCCTTGCTCAGCTCCTAACCTGCTCATCAGACTGTCCACTGCTGTTCAGGAAGGAGCTGCCAGCCCCGACCCCTGCCGCCCTCCACGCATCTCTGCCTTTGTGACCAGGGCTTGGCAGAGGCTCCTCTGTGTTCACCAGATGTTGGACACAAGTGTGGATGCTGTGTCTCCGTGCAGGCAGGATGCTGGCGTTGTTCATTTCGTTGTCTCAGCCCTGAGACCCGTACTGCCTCGAACCCAAAATGTGTTCCTTTTGGAGTTTGGACTTGGATGGGGCACTGCTTTCTCTCCTGTTCTTCTGCTGCTTTGGCGTCACCAAGGAAAATGAGGAACAGGGATGGAAGTGAGATTCCAGGGTTTCTCAGAAGTTTGCCTGATACAAATTATTTTTCAAAATGATTGTGTCTAAAACACGATAGAGAAAATGTATGTTTTGAAATGTAGCGAGTGGCCCTACACAGAGCTGATGGTAGAGGCAGATGGTGGGGTGTTATGGAAGTGCATCCTCTTTAAAATTTGTGATTTACAACCTGATTTTTGATGGCATCAGCAGATTTTATCTTCCCCACAGAGGTAAGGCACCAGGAGAGATTTTAGGGCTTACCTATCCTGGTGGTTTTCAAACTTTCCTCCCTGGAGCCTGGCAATCAGGCTGACCTTTCCCATGGCCAGAGATGGTCAGGGAAGGGTGGTGGTCACAAGTCTGGACCCTCTACCCCCGACCTCAGAGTCCTTCTATATTGTTAAATTTTTTTCTTTTGATTGCTTTATTTATTTTTATTTTAGTTTTTGGCCATGCCACACAGCATGAAGGATCTTAGTTCCTCGAACAGGGATTGAACCTGTGTCTCCTGCATTTGAAATTCAGTCTGAACCATTGGACTGCCAGGGAATTCCCTGTCTTTCAGTTTTGTGCATTGGAGTCTTGACTATGATTTTGTTAGGCAAGATGGTTTCCCTTTGAAAACCACAGATGTAATATAGCCATCTGGTTCTCAAATGAAGAAATTGAGGTCAGGACCTTTTCAAGGTCACCCGTTCTTTCCCCAGCCACAGATGTTTAATTGTACCCCACATCAAAATTTTGATAAACACACAGCGGGGTTTCTGCGCATACCAAACTGGAGGATGTGGGACTTTCAGATTCCGGGCAGGGGGCTGACTGTACTACACCTTTTTAAGTAAGGGACTTGAGCATCCATGTGGATTTTGGTGCCCTCAGAGGTCCTGGCACCAATTCCTTGCAGTTACAGAGCAAGTTCTGGGAAGAAGTAATGCAGGTAGTCTGGAATTAGCAAGGATGGATGGAGAGAAATTTACAGAAGTGTGCTCTCTGCATTAGTAGGAGCTGGGGTTTCTAAGGCCCCTGTTTCAGAGAGCCTGGGATTTAGCCAGGAGGTGGCACATCAGATTGAATTTGGAGGTGGTGGTAGAGGTAAAGAAATGTCAGAGTGGCTGATGCCGGGAAAGATTGACGACAAAAGGAGAAGGAGGCAGCAGGTGATGAGACAGTTAGATAGCATCACCAACTCAATGGACATGAATCTGAGCAAACTCCAGGAGATAGTGAAGGACAGAGGCACCTGGCATGCTGTTGTCCATGGGGTCGCAGAGAGTCAGACACGACTCAGTGATTGAACGACAACAACATCGTCGCAGCATGAAGGCTGAGTTCAGTCATTCTGCACAAAGCTGGGTGGAGCACTGTGTGATTAGCCTGTTCCTGCCCGGGGTAGGGCTGGATAGCATCACCTGTGTGCACCCCAACAGAGCCCCCCACGGAAGCAAAGCTGAAATGGCAGATCCATCTGTGGCTAACTCAGAATTACCCATGTGTGGACGGGCCTTCTCTGTGTAATTTGTGGTTTGCATTCTCCTGCTTTAGCTTTGAGCAGAAGGTACAGGTAACTTGAAAAGATGATTCCAAACCTGAATGAACGCGAAGATTACTTATGGAGCTTTCAACCAAAATAGACACCAGGGCCTTCTCTCCTGGAGAGAATGATCCAGAACCTGGAAATCTGAACAACAACAAAAGCAAAGGTCCCCCAGGTGCTTTTGATCCTCAGCCGCCGTGGTTTCCAGCCTAAACCAGTGGCTCCTCAAACTCTAATGTGCATAAATAGTCTCCTGGAGACAGGGTTAAAATACGGATCCTGGGTCAGCAGGTGTGGGCTGGGGCCCCAGATTCTGCATTTCTAGCAAGTTCTAACGAGCCAGTGCTGCTGGGCCAGGGACCCCACTTTGAGAAGCAAGATTCTAAATCCTTCTCAAAGACGTTTGTGCTCCTTCAGCAAGAATTTGAGGGGCGTGACCCGTGTGCTCAGCATGTCCCAGGCACTCTGGAGGGCCCAATTTGGTGGCCCTGGATTTCATGGGCAGGTGCCAGAGGCTGTGTCAGGTGGCGGGGGTGTGTTGAGGACGTGGAACGGTGGCATTGGAAATGCAGTTGATCTCAAGGTTCTTGAAAAGCTAAGTTGTTCTGCCTTGGCAACCAGCCACCAGAGACGTCAGGTGATGGATGAAAACTTGACACCTACTCGGATTGGAGAGGGACTGAACACAAGCAGCGTTGGTGTTGGTGGTGCACCTCCAACTTCCATGGCGCTCCGCCAGCCCGCACCCCCCGCCCGGAGGAGGGAGGGTGGAGCGGGAGCTTTAATAACAGCCTTTGGGTTCGGAAGCCTTATTGTTAAGTGAATGGTGGCCAGCTGTTCCCAGCACCCCATCCCCCCTCAACCTGAAAGCTGTACCAGAGAAAAGGGCTGAGATTATACACGGCAAAGCCTGGCTCCTGGACGAGGTTGCCTGGGGCGGGAACAGCTGCTGGGGAGGAGTGCAGTTCCCTGACCTCCACTTGGACCTTGTCACCATCTCAACTCAGCCACCGCCTGGCTCTACAATGTGGGCCAGTCACTCAGTGAAGGAGTGGATGGGATGCTCTGGCCCTCATGTTCTACTGGGGCTGGCCCTGACTGTCTGGGGGCGCCAGGATGGAGCATATGGACTAGAGGACCCCAGTGATCCTTCCAGCCCAGAGGAAGGAGCTGGGCTGGAAGGATCTTCACCCACCCAAACGCCTTGGGTGAAGAAAAGGGGCCTCTGCCCCACCTTAAGAGGTGTTCTGGCCACCCCAGGCCCCTTCCACCTTTACTGGCCCGCAGGCCTCCTGCAGAAGAGGCCAAAGCTGGACCCAGACACACTCTGAGGATCCTCCCACCGTCTTACCTTTCTTGTGCACCTACGGGAAATCGCAGCCGTTAGACGTTCCTGCCACCTCAGCGTCCCCGACTCATCTGACCCTAATCTCTGCTGCGTGGGACTCCTTTAACCAGTCCAGTCTAGAGGAGAACCTGGACAGGATCTAAGGGCCCTGTTTTTAGACTGTGAAGCACCCTAGACGTCTGAAAACTTTGTCCCTGAATCAGGTCAAGAAAATAGGATTTGGTACAGGCCCAATGAAAACTCTTGAGTAAGAAGATCACACCAGTCAATCCTAATCAACCCTGAACATTGACTGGAAGGACTGATGCTAAAGCTGAAGCTCCAATAGTTTTGCCACCTGATGTGAAGAGCCGACTAATTTGAAAAGACCCTGATGCTGGAAAAGATTGAGGGCAGGAGGAGAAGGGGGCAACAGAGGATGAGATGGTTGGATAGCATCACCAACTCAATGGATGTGAGTTTGAGCAAGCTCCGGGAGATTGTGAAGAACAGGGAAGCTTGGTGTGCTGCAGTTCATGGGGTGGAAAAGAGTCGGACACAACTTAGTGACCCAACAACAAGCCCAGTGGGGCTTCCCTGGTGGCTCAGTGGTAAAGAACCCACCTGCCAATACAGGAGACGTGGGTTCAATCCCTGGGTGGAAAAAATCCCCTAGAGGAGGGCATGGCAACTCACTCCAGTATTCTTGCCTGGAGAATCCCATGGACAGAGAAGCCTGGCAGGCTACAGTCCATGGTGCTACAAAGAGTCGGACATGACTTAGCGACTGAAAACAACAACACAAGCGGATACGCTGATATTTCTCCTGAATCCAGATTGCTGGTCCCCAGTGCCCGCAGTCCTGGCATACTAACTTCTTGTTTGGATCTTTCTGTCACCCCCAGAACTCTGTCCCATTAAGCCTGTGCATCAAGAAAGTAGCATCTGAACCAAATCATGAACCAGCAAGACCAGTGAGTGAATCTGAGCTGGAATAAAACCATGGAGATTAATGTCATGTAGGCTGTTTGCCTTATAACTGAGAAATCCTGAGATGCAGAGAGAAGTGACTTGTCAGAGGATCCACAGCTGGTCAGGTGGCACAGCCAGGGCTGGAATCTAAGGTCTGCTCCTGCACTCTGCTCCTCCCTCATCACATGGCCCTGGTTACACCTGCTTCTGAGAAATAGACGTTCATGTCTTTCTGGCCCTTCCGGCTTCCACCTCAAAGCAGAATAGCCCTGCAGGTCTCCGCTCCCTTCCTGGACGACTGGCTGGCTCTCACTCTGTGATCTTTGTCGCCGGTGACAATGTATAGCACTTGGCAAAAATAGCAGCTTGATTTTTTTCCCCCATGTTCCAAGTTGAGCTCAAAGTGCTGGCAGTTTAGAACGAACTACACAAATAAATCTTGTTTTGACTCATCTTCAGGGTGGGGGGGTTGGATAAATATGGAAACCCCCAAGATATAATTTTGCAGTCATTTTTTTGTTCTTAGCATAACTGCGTGCTTTAATGTGTTAAGATTTTTTTTTCCTGCCTCTGGAGAAATACAGCACTTGCCTGGCTAAGTGCTTTTCCTTGCCTCCCAGCAAATAGGTATTAACACACACACACACACACACACACACACACACTGTCTCTCTCTCTCTCTCTCTCACACACACACATAGCTACCAACCAAATGCAACAGCTGCATGTCCTAAGCTTGCTCCAAGTTGACAGTTCCTGTAAGTTAAAGTCAGAGATGGAGAATATTTGAATTTCAACAAGTCTGTCTTCCAAGAAGTTCAAGTTTAGAGAAAAGTAACTGAATGGTGGAAGGTGGAAAGAGGCTTCTGAGGACAGTGGGAGGATAGACACCAGCACTGAAACCCACCTCCCAGCTCAGGGAGTAGAGAGGGGAGAGAGGAGGGAGCGGTCCCATGAGAGCTGCAGCAGAACTGGACAGGGCCTGGAGGGCCTGCCCAGAGACTGTGCCCAGCTGGCCACTCCTTCCCTCCAACCTGGGGTGCCCTCGTGACTTTGTGAAAGTGAAATTGACAGTTGCTCAGTTGTATCCAACTCTTTGCGACCCCATGGATTCCAATTCACCAGGCTCCCCTGTCCACGGAATTCACCAGGCAACAATACTGGAGTGGGTTGCCATGCCCTCCTGCAGGGGATCTTCCCGACCCAGGGATCAAACCTGCGTCTCCTGCATTGCAGGCAGATTCTTTACCATCTGAGCTGCTAGGGAAGCCCCATGTGACCTTACCAACATCTATAGAAACATCCACAGACATTGAGTGGCTGCAGACTTAGGCACCGAAGGAGGTGTTCCTCGGACTTTCAAAAGAAAGTATCACTTCATCTGATGGGTCATTAGGAGCATCTTTGTTCAAGCAGTGGACGGACAGGCGGCAGCTAGTTAGGTAGGTGAATGACATAAAGTGTAGGCAGAGGGCTCAAGTGTTGAGGTTCAAGTCAGAGAGGGCCTTGAGACCCCAGCCCAGCCCCAACTCCTCCCATGTTGGAGACGGATCTAGGGCAGAGTGAGGACACCTGGCTGCCCATGATGGGTAGCACGGGCCGTGGCCTTACGTATGTTCTGACTTTTTTTTTGCTGCATCTTTGGAGATAGGCCTAGTTCTCCTACATCACAGGGCCCACGGAGGAGAAGTGAGGGGCCAGAGAGTTTGTGTAGGAGGAGAACACTGCAAAGAGCAGAAACCACCACTCCAGCTGGGGCCTGGGCTTTTTTTTTTTTCTCCTGCTCCTTCTAAACTCTTTCATCTTTATTTTTATTTTTCAGCCAGGAATCGTTTTAGGAAAGAAGGCCACTTTCCTTTTTCAGGGGCAGCTCTGCTGCTCGTGGTGCAGGTGCTAGGCTGCCTGTTCCTACCTCATCCCGTTTGGTCATTCAGGACCCAGGGAGAAAAACCAGCCATTTCCAGTAACAATATCAGACTCCAGGCTAGAATCCCACCGTGCGATTTCAAGTCTGATGCTCTTATTTTCACAGAGTTTCCACATCGAGAAATCCCAGCAGCCTTAAGTCATTTCTCACACACCCATCTACAAATATCTCTCACATGTGCTCCAAACAACAAGGCTTTTGGCTCGTTTTCCTGCTTCTTCCTCTTTTGTTCCTTTTCTGTGAAAAACTGTTTGCAAGAGTTTCTGTGGGACAAAACAGGTGAGACTGGGGGGCATTGCTGGTCCCTGAAGTCTGGTTAAGAGGGAGTCTGGTGGACCCTGCATGCAGCCATGAGCATTTCTTACACACAGATACCTGGAATGTGGCAGAGCCTGCCCAGCACACACACCAACATGTGCACAAGTCAACCTACTTCCGATGTCTCGGAGGACACTTTAAGATCCTGGAGTGCCTCGAGTCATCATTCGTCCCACCATGGATATGCAGAAATACTGCCTTCAGAGAGTTCTGGTTAATGAGACAGTAGATAGCAGAGGAGCTTCTCAGGTGGCTCAGTGGTAAAGAACCCGCCTGCCAATGCAGGAGACCCGGGTTCAGTCCCTGGGTGGGGAAGCTCCCCTGGAGAAAGAAATGGCACCCCACTCCAGTACTCTTGCCTGGAAAATCCCGTGGACAGAGGAGCCTGGTGGGCTGCAGTCCATGGGGTCGAGAAGAGTTGGACACGACTGAGCAACTTCCCTTTCACTTTTCACTTTCATGCTTTGAAGAAGGAAGTGGCACCCCACTCCAGTGTTCTTGCCTGGAGAATCCCAGAGACGAGGGAGCCTGGTGGACTGCCGACTATGGGGTCACACAGAATTGGACACGACTGAAGCGACTTAGCAGCAGCAGCAGCAAAGTAGCAGAGGTCATTGGAAATAAGAACTTAGAGCCAAAGATTTGAGAAAGGTGATCCATATACTAAAGGATGGGTCTTCATAATACTGACTTTACTGGATGTTATTTTGGATTCTCTGAGCTCTAACGTTCTCATTTAATCAATGAGAATTTTTTCACTACTGAACTTCAATAAAAAGGAATGTGTACACTGAGGAACCAGGGAGGCTTCATTTCAAATGTGATGACATTTAAACTTCTGTAGGAGTCCTGTCGGAGGGACCGTGGACATTTGCTTGACCGGGTCTAGGGTAAGGCAGCTGAACTGTTGGTGACGCTGTAACCACTGGCTGACTTCTGGAATCCCACGGCTCTCTCTACTTTGTGAAACACAGAGCTGCAGTGAATAACTAGTTGTTACCAAATTATGATGAAAAGCCCCTAATTAAATATCTCACAGAACAAAAATAACAACCTGAGTGAATGTGAACATTACCGCATTGACTCAGTCTCTGTGTGTCTTGGGCCCTTGGGGTGCAGGAACTCTTGGGTGCAGGGAACCTGGGGTGTAAGAACCCTGGGGAGCAAGGACCCTGGACGGCAGGGATCCCAGGGTGCAGGGACCTGGGGTGCAAAGAGCTTGGGAGTGTAGGGAACCTGGGATGCAGGGACCCTGGAGTGCAGGGACCCCAGTGTGCAGAGACCCTGGAGTGCAGGGATCCTGGGGTGCAAGTCCCCAGCTGATACATCACAGCTGCTGGAGGAGTAAATAGGGTTGAGCCCTCGAATTAACCTGTTATTTTGGCCCATGAACTGTGGGTGCTCCAGCCCCCATTCTTCCTGATTGGGACTTCTTCAGAGCCAGGGTACCCAGGACAGGGATCCCTGTGGGGTGACCTCCAGGGAAGCACACGACAGCCATGTATTGGGCACTGTGGGCCCAGGACCATGAGTTGGACCCGGACCCATCCTTAGAGGAGCAATGTGCCAAGTTCAAGGTCCCCGGAGGTGCCACTGCTGGCAGCATAGTCCCTGGACCACCTCCTAAGCCCATCACAGTAACTCCTTGTTCATTCGGTCATGTCGACCAAATCTGGTCACTTGGGAATGCCCGTGGGGACTGTGTACAGACCCTTATTTTATCAGCATCAGCTGTGCCCTTGTTCTACTCCAGCTAGGACCCGAGGAGCAGGCTGGAGGAGGGGGGTCCCTGCACAGAGGACTGGGAGGCATCAGAGGCAGCCTCAGGCACTCACAGAAGCCCAGCAAACTAAGGCTCTGAAAGACTGAGGTCCCCTCTCTGCTCTGGGCTGACTGTCTTATCACCTAACCTCTGTGGCAGCAGAGAGTTTGCAAGCCACTTTGAGTCTTTGCAGCCAGTGTTTTCACCTGCCCTTCCAGGTTCTCCTTAAAGATGTATCTCTCAGTTGGGGATTATCTTTTCCACAGGAAGCTGTGGGAGACCGCATTCCTGTTCTTCTGCTGGCCAACAAAATTGACAATGAGAAAGAGCGGGAAGTGCCGCGAGGCCTGGGGGAGCAGCTGGCCAAGGTGAGGGGCGAGCATCCCATCTCTCTGGACGGGGAGGGACCCCAGGGGGGTCATGCATGTGCCCAGAGCCGGGCTGGGATCCTTCTTGGAGAGGCCCCTGGGAAGGAAGCAAGTGGGCCAGATGGTGTCCTGGCATCGGGGGGCAGTCCAGCTGCTGTGCATGTGGAACTTTCTGCAGAGAACCAAGGTTGCAAGACAGACTTGCCTTGGGTGTGGGGCATTTCCCAAATCCTCTTCCTTGAAACTCAGAATTATGAATCTTCAGAGGCTGCAGCTGTGCACGCATTCAGCCATGTCCGCCTCATGACCCCATGGACTGTAGCCACCAGGCTCCTCTGTCCATGGGATTCTCCAGGCAAGAACACTGGAATGAGTTGCCATTTCCTCCTCCAGGAGATCTTCCCGACCCAGGGATCAAACCCCAGTCTGCCTTCGTCTCCCGAATCTGCCTGTGATGCAGGAGACACAGGCAGATTTTTTACCTAAAAGCCATCGGGGAAGCCCAAACCGTCCGCTAGGAGGAGGTTCCTTATTTCAGTCCCCCAGGCGATCCTTGAGTTCCATCCATCCATGTTTCTTGACTTGGTCGCCTTCACAGATGACGCGCTCACTCCCCGCCAGGCCATGTGCTCTTCCTTGGAGAGTGTTCTTCCTGTTAGAGCATTCCTCTTTCCCACCAAGACTGAGCCTCCAAGCTGCAGACAAACTCAGACAAACTCCAGACAAACTCAGGGCAGGCCCTGCAAAGCCGACCATTAAAATAAGCACCAGCCCCCTCGCCCAAGCGGAGGACCAATGTGGCTCGAAGGAAATCAGGCAGCAACACAAACCACGCTCGCTCTTGGCAGCCTGCTTTCCCTTGGAGCAGATTCTAGGAACCGTGTGTCTGTGGAGCTAGTGCTCTGCAGCACCAGGATTCCATAAATCTTGGTGTGCTTGCTCGAGACAGGGACTTATGGCCTCTGGGGCTGGGCAGGCAGGCACAGGGGTGAGATTCACGGGAGGAGGAGGAGGAGGAAGGTCCGGCAGCTGTGTGGTCAGCGGGCAGCTGCATGTCCCTGGGCCACATCCGCAATTCCAGGTCCAAAGAGCTCCAAACACAAAGGTTTTTTTGTGTTTCATTTGTCAGAAGAACCTGACCAGGACTGCGGTTGGGACTTTTTATGGTTTTTGTTTACTTCACTTTGAATGAATATTCAAATGCTTCATTGAAGAAATAGTAATATATTTGATTATAGGGTGCTGTTGTACATCCACAGAGGCTATTATGTAATATATATTATGGACAAGTATTATCTTTCTTCTCCTTATTTCTGGGTTTTCCTGGTGGCTCAGATGGTAAAGAATCTGCCTGCAATGCGGGAGACCCAGGTTTCATCCCTGGGTCTGGAAGATCCCCTGGAGAAAGGAATGGCAACTCACTGCAGTATTCTTGCCTGGAGAAAGTCATGGACAGAGGTTACAGTCCATGGGGTCGCAAAGAGTTAAACACAACTGAGCAACTAACACTATTATCTTTCTAAAACAAAAATTCTGGATTTCGAAATACACCTGGATCCAAGGAGTTTGATTAAGGAACTGCAGATCTGTATTTTTATCATTCCGTTTTATTTTTCTTTCTTTCTTTCTGTAAGTGCAAAAAAGAGAAGGCCCGGAGAAGTTAAGTGATCTGTTCCGTCATTACCCGTCCTCAGTGGTGGGGTCGGGACTTGAAGCTAAGGGGCAAATCGTGTCTTCCAGTTCCAGGTCTACGTGCTCCCCCCACCCCCACCATGGAGCCTTCATCCTTCCATGGACTGAAGGGGAGTCAGGACAGAGGTGTGCAGGGACCAGACCAGGCGAAGGCAGAGGACAGAGCTGGACCAGCATTCTTGGGGCCTCCTGATCTGTGGCTATGGACGCATCTGCACCCAGCTGCCTGTCCCCCAGGGTGGCAGCCTCCAGGGCTCCTGCCAGATGCCATTAGCATTGTCATTAACAAAGCAGGAAGCCTGTTAATGGGAGTGATAAATGGAATAGAATGAGCCTTGGCCAAACCCCCTGTCCCCACACTTACAGTCCACCCTCTGCCTGGTGAGGTGACGGACAGTTGTCCTGTGGCCCCAGGGTCCTGTACCCCAGGGCCAACAGCACGGGCAGCCGGAGTGTGCGTTAGCTGGTATGTGAATTATTAATAACTGTGCCCGTGTGCCAGGGAAAGCGAGCTGCTGGGAGCCCGGCGGAGACCTGAACAGGCTCACCCACCATTTGTACCCTCTCGAGCCTCAGTTTCCCTGCCTGTAAAGCAGGAAGGATGTCACCCACTCTGGCCTCTGTCTGAGTCTTGGCCTGCATTGCAGGCTGGTGTGAGAAGAAAAAGGAGCCCGTACACCCCAGACAGCAATTCCAGAAAGCGTGAAGCACTAAGGCAGCGGCATAGGTTGTGTTGTTTTAAAGTTCTTATGGCTCCTCTGGGAGATGGTTCCGGAACCTGCATCCGTCAGGGAGCCCGAGGGACAGAACTCAGCCTGGTACAGAGTAGGGAGGGCTCGCGAGGAAGTGAAGGTGTGGCAGGTGTAGACGGGCATTCTCCCCCCACCCAAGGCTCCCTCCATCCCACCCCTCCCCACAACTCTTCTTCATGCCCTCTGTCCTCTGATTCCAGGAACACGACCTGATCTTCTACGAATGCAGCGCCTATTCTGGTCACAACACGGAAGAGCCTGTGCTCCATCTGGCCAGGTAATGAGACGCTACTCAGTTGGTGTCTCTGTGTCCTAAACCCCCTCTGTCTGTCTGAGCCATCTGGGTAGAGGGGCTGGAGCCCTAGGCCTTTGTGTGGGACCCCAGGGTCAGGAACAGACCTCTGAAACACCATGACAAAAAGAGAGCCTCCTTGCCTGTCACCCGCCCCATCGCCACCCCCCCCCCCACCGCAGTCTTTGTCTTCAGAGTCTTAACGGCTGCCAGCCATTTCCCAGAGATCCTCTTTTTAAATGCAAATGCTTTGGGAAAGGTCAGATCAGAGGCCCTTCAATGCTGCCTAATGTTTTACCAAGGATTAGTTGGCAGCCAGCTGGCTTATACTGTGGACTCCTGTTGGAGGGGGAGGGGAGCCAAGGAGAGGGGCTGCGATGGGGGACACAGAGGTGCCCTAGAAGACAGCGCTCAAAGAACTGGTGCTGTGAGCCTCTACCTACACCAAGACTAAGGAGACAGGACCACACAGGCCCCAGTCTCAATCCTTGGGCATTCACTCATTCATCTATCTAGGCATCCATCCATTGCTCTGTCCATCCCTTCATCCCTCACTCCATCCCTCCATCCATCCAGCCATCCATCTACCCACCCACCCACCCACCCATCCATCAACCCATCCATCCATCCATTCATCTCTTCATCTCTCCATCCATCCATCCATCTGTCCATCCACCCCCCATCCATCCGTCCATCCCTCCCTCCACCCATCCATCCATCCCTCCCTCCCTCCATCCATCCATCCATTTGTCCATCCATCCATCCCTCCCTCCCTCCATCCAGCCATCCATTTGTCCATCCACCCATCCCCATCCATCAACCCACCCAGCAGACACTGATTAGTGCTTATGTCATGCTGAGTATTCATTCTGGAGCATCTAAAAGATATATATATATTTTTTTTTAATAATTAAGAGCACAGAACAACTTATTTGGTGCACTGGAGACATTGTGGAGATATGAAAGACCTAGAGATTTGTGGGGAAAACTCTAGGCTTTTCTCTGCCACTGATTCCCAGGGCAAGTTGCCCTGCCTGCCAGGGTTTTGCCTCCAACATGGGAACATCCATCCTACCTTCTTTGCTCTTATGTGAAAATCGGTAGAGATGCTTCCGGTGAAAGTTCTTGGAGAATATAAAGCAGGGATAAGGTCCCTGACACTATTTTTGATCCTTCACCTCTCATAGTTAATCTGGAGCTCTGGCCACATGGGAAGCCCTTGCTCAGTCGTGTCCGACTCTTTGCAACCCCATGGACTGTAGCCTACCAGGTTCCTCTGTCCAAGGGATTTTCCAGGCAATAGTACTGGAGTGGATTGCCATTTCCTTCTCCACTCCATAAAGTTAATAACCAATAAATATAATGTTTGAGCCTCTGCTGGGTTGCTGGGTACTATGATAAGCTTCAGAGACACAGAGACAAAGGATACAGTCTCTGTCATCAGCGTCTCACTCTCTGCTAAGAAGTAGCGATGGGACTGTAACAGAGGAAGGACCCAAGTGCTACCAGGGGCACTTACATTATCCAGAGCATCAGGGGAGGCTGCCTGGAGGAGGTGTTGTGAAAGATCCATACTGATTACAACTCTAGCTTTACAAATCACTGTTGTGCACCTGTGCCCGGCCCAGGGGAGACTTGGAACACTGTCTCTGATGCTCTTGAGAGGCTGGGTCTGTCCCAGCAGCTCCTCTGCTGCTGACCCTCCACCTTCCCCTCCCCCAGGATCCTCAAGGAGCAAGAAGACACAGTGAGGGAAGACACCATTCAGGTTGACCGCCCTGCCAAGAAGAAAGCCTGCTGCGGCTGATACGCGCCTCGCAGGGCTCCCGCCGGGACCTGAGGCCACGGGGCCGCCCTGCCTCCTGCACACGGGCTCCTGCGCAGATGCCCCTGCCAAGACCCAGTGGGCCTTAGTCTCCATCGGCGATGGGCCCCCCTCCACTGTGGAAGGAAAGCACAGCCCCAAGGACAGCTGCTCTCTGGGCGTCTCGGGGTCTCTCCCTCTCTTCTCTGTCTGGACCCAGGTGTCGCTACCATCCTTCCTTCTCCCCCAGCTTGGTTTCCTGGGGGAACGGACAGATGGGCTTTTCCAGAAAAGCCACCCCGTGCCTTCTCCACCTCCCTTCTCCCCACCCTGCCCTTAGGAGCCTGGCACTGAGGTTGCCATGGCAACTGTGCAGGGCAGACTGGCAGCTTCCTGTAGGTCAAAGACACGGGACTGGGCAATGCTGGGCGATCAGTCCAGCCTCAGAGCCTGTTCTCTGGATGCCAGTGGACACCCTTGGCATGTGCTTCATTGGCCTTGAGGTGCCCGTGGGTGCTGAGTCCATCAAACTGAGATACCTGCTTCCTGTTCCACCCTCACCCCCAGGGGACCTGCTCCTTCCCCAGCTTCAGGGCCCCTCTTTTCTCAGCAGCCGCCTGGCCTCTGTGTTTATCCCTGTGGGTTCTTTGGAGCTGCGCCTTACAAAAGCCACAGCCTTCTTCCCCACCGGCCACCTGCTCCCCCGACTCCTCAGGGTGGACTCTGGGTGATAAATGTACGCTGGGGTCAGGGAGTGGGCTGACCAACTGCTTAACTTCAGCGAGGAGATGAAAAGAAAACCTGGGCAACAAAACCAGCTGCTGCTAAACAGAGTGACCATGTCTGAGGGTATCAGCAAGGTACATAGAGCCATGTAAAAGCCATTTTCTGAATGTTTCTCAAAATAGCTCTTCAAGAATTGTACCTGATGATTATTGGGGTAGATTGACAGGCAGGCAGGAGGCCCAACATCGGGTCTGTAGTTACTGACTTCATTTTATTTTACTTTTCTAGAAAGCTATATTTTTTTCAAGTGTGGCTGTGATGTTGACATTTGGGGGGTTCTGAGCAGTGAGCAAAGGGTAGCTGCCAGCTTTGGCACCCCTGTGACAGCCCCTGAACAGGGCACTTGAACGAAGGACACTGATCTGGGCTGGTGTGTGGTCCGTTCCGCTGGGTTCTGAGGTCCCACCCCTTGGCAGTGCTCCAGCATCACTGACTAGCATCTGAGGCTGGCAAGGGCACTCTCACCCTGAGTGGAAACTTGGAAGCAAAGATAATAAACATCACTGCTGCTGACCATTCTAGGGCTAGACCCCGGCCCCACATAGGAGAGTGGGTGATGTCCACATGCTGTTGGGGCATGCAGGAAGGGAGGGGACAGAAAGAGTCTGCAAGCCACCAAGAAGATGATTCAAGAAAGCTGCACACAGCCAGCTGGGCAGGGTAGGGGGCAGTCACTGGCCAAGAGCTCCCAAGGGTGTGCCTATGGCCTCCTGCCCAGATCGGCCAGAGGGTCAGAGACCACAGGCCACAGGCAAGCGCCAGCTTCCTTTGTTCAGGCTTTCTCTCTCGTCCACCTTTGTAGGCACCTGGGAGCCCCCGGAGGGTGGGTGACAAGAGCCAGCACTGAATGCCAGGAGGGACCCAGGACCTTGAGCAGTCCTGCTCCCTCCTGGGCCTCCGTGGCATCAGTAACATTAGGGCTCTGGGGACTCTTCCTGCTCAGAGGGCTTGTGTTCATCATCTGATGGGCTCTGGCCCCCAGCCCCAGTGTGGGGGACTCACAGGAGGTCCTTTCCCTAAGAGAGGGTACTGCCAGTGTCTCACTAGTGAGATGGTCACCAGCAGTGTCTGTATGTGACATGTCTGTGTGTCTGTGTGTGTGCCTTTATCTGCAGCCCCTTGTCCCTAGCTTGGGTTTCAAGTAGGGTGGGATAACCCTAGTGCCTGGGCTTTCAGCCCATGGGGTGAATCCTCACCAGCCCTCAAGGATCCAGGCAGAGAGAGGGGCAGGAAGGTGGTCAGGCCTCTGCGGCTCCCTTCTCCACGCCCAGCTGAGAAAACATGATGTATGGGGACTTTGTAGAGACTCTGAGAACTTCCGTGCCCCCGGATCTCAGTTGCCCCCTACCCCACTATTCCTTTAAAGCAAGACTGTTGAACACCAGCCCGGCCCAGAGCCTAGCACAGGGTGGCAGCAAAGCCTCCCAGCTCTAGCCCCTTGCAGCAGGAATAGCTCTGAGCAAGTCACTGAAGCAGGTTTCCTATGTGTCTGTGGACAGGAGGTTTCCACGTGGACCTCTAGGAATGCTTCGGGTACGGTGGGAGGCAGCATGTGTGACGTGCCTGGAACACTTAGGTGCTGACAAGCAGGGGCTACTGTCACTGTCAAGCTCGAGTTTCTGCCCAGAACATTTGCCTCGCTTCGGTTTCAGATTCAGCACCAGCCAACACTAAGCGTCTTCCCGTCACTGGGCGCCTCCCAGACACCTCCTTGTTTTTGTTTCTGCTTGTCCAGTTCTTTGCTCGACTCTGAGCTCGTGTCTGGTGTGACCTCCTGGCTCTGCCCATCTTTGTCCTGGGGGCTTCCTGGTTTTCTACTCAGACCGCATCCCACCACATTCCCTCCCTGCCATGGTGCTCCCAGTGCCTGCCCAGGGATGCCCTGTGCTCCCAGTGCCTGCCCAGGGATGCCCTGTGCTCCCAGTGCCTACCCAGGGATGCCCTGTGCTTATCACCATCTCTGGCCTCATGCTGGCCGCTCCCATTCTGACTGCTTGGACCTCTCCCGGGTCTGCTGCTGCCTCTGGCCACGAACTCCAGCACCAAACCAACACCCTGGTGGCTTTGCTCCTTGTCCAGCACTCATTTCCCCTTTGGGGTCTTTTCTGTTCCTCCTGGCTCTCTCCCGCCTCTCCTCTGCCCTGTCCTGCTCTTTCCCCAGTGTTCATACCTCTGCCCAATCTTGGACGCCCCTCCAGCCTCCCCTCGCCCAGGTCTGCTCCAGGCCACACCTGCATCCTCCATCACAGACGGCTCAACCCTTGGTTTCTGTCACTAGCAAGCCCTACTCCAAAGGATCTTAAAACAGTTTCAGCTAAGGTGTTCATGCCCATGGTGTTCAGGGCCGTATCTGTATTTTAACAAAGAACTCTAAGAAAGGCATACTTTAACCCAAAGGAATAAATCCCTAGCAGACTATTAAGCACCATAATGGTTTATGGGGTCAAATATTTAAGACAGCGCTGCTTCTCCTGTTCTCCTCCTAAAGATCAGTTTGCTTCATGTACTTTCGGGCTCTAAGTTCCTGTATGTTTATAATTGTTTTGTCTTCCTGATGGTTGGACCCTCTATCATCATAAAATGTGCTTCTTTGTCTTTAGTCACGATTTTTGCCCTAGAGACTGTTTTGTCTGATGTTCGTGTGGCCACTCGGGCCCTTTTGGTGGATACATCCCCTGAATGGCATATCTTCTCTGTCCTTTTACCTTCAGCCTATTTGTGTCCTTGAACCTAAAGTGGGTCTCTCGTAGACAGCATGTAGATGGAGTCACGTTTCCTTTTCTTCCAATCTCTGCCTTTTAACTGGAGAGTTTAATCTGTTTATATTTAATGTGATGGGTAAAGTATGATTTACATCAGCCATTTTGCCGTTTCTGTATTTCACGTGTCTTTTTTGTCCCTGTATTCCTCCACTACTGCCTTCCTTTGTGTTAGTTATTTTCTAGTGTACAACTGTAATTCTCTTGTAATTTTATCTACAATGTGTAATTTATTTGTTTTCTTGGTGGTTGCCCCGAGGGTCACCATTAATATCTCAATTTGTTACAGTTTGGATTAATAATGACTTAATTCCAATAGTATAAAAAATTTATTCCTATATAATTCCATTCCACCCTCCTTTTTGTTGTTATTATTATAAATTACATCTTTATACATTTTATGCCCATCAACATAGATGTTTATTTATTGTTTTATGCAGTTGCCTTTTAAGTCAGAAAAAAGGAGTTACAAATGAAAAATATGTTTATATCATCTTTACTTATGTAATTTTTTTTTACCAGTGCTCGTTACTTTTTCATGTTGATTGAAGTTGCTATTTAGTGTCCTTTATTTCTGTAGTAGTTTTTGTAGGGCAAGTCTGCTACAGATACACTCTCAATTTTGTTTATCCAGAAATGTCTGATTTATCCTTCACTTTTAAAAGATAGTTTGACCAGATATAGAACCTTTGATTGACGGTGTTTCTTCCCTGTCACTACTTTGACTTTACCATCCCGATGTTTCTGGCCACCATAGTTTCTGATGAGAAGCCAGCTGTTCATCTTATTAAGGATCATTTGTATGTGATGAGTTGCTTGTTTCTTGCTGCTTTCAAAGCTCTTTGTCTTTCAATAGTTTGATTCTTATGGGTCTAGCAATAGACCCCTTTGAGTTTATCCTACTTGCAGTTGGGCTGAGTTTCTTGAATGTATAAATTAATGGCTTTCAACAAGTTTGGGGAGTTTTTGGTTATTATTTCTTTAAATAGTCTTTCTGCCCCTCTACCCCCTCCCTTCCTTCTAGGGCCCTGTTATACATATATTGGCATGCTTTATGGTGTCTCACAGGTTTCTGAGGTTCTGTTCATTTTTCTTTATTTTTTTAAAGTTGTGTTCCTAGGACCAGATAATCTCAATTGCCTTGTCTTCAAGCCCACTAATTCTTTCTTCTGCCTGCTCAGATATGCTATCAGGACCCTCTAGTCAATTTTTCACTGTACTTTTAGTGAATTTTATTATTGTCCTCATCAACTCCACAATTTCTGGTTGCTTCTTTTTTTATAATTTATGTCTTTTATTGATACTCTCTATTTGGTGAGATATTATTCTCATGCTTCCCTTCAGTTATTTAGACATGGCTTCCTGTAGGTCTTTGAACATGTTTTAGATAGCTGATTGACAGTTTCAAAGACCTCTCAGTGGTAGCCATCTGCCCTGTGCACAGGTCGAGCTCTGCTTGCCAGCTCCTGCTGCCTTCCTGCACTTCACCCAACATAACCAGGACTCTGGCCTCATCCCTTAGCCCCACCCTGAACCTCCTGCACAGGGTCTTTCTTCTCTTCTGGATTGGAAGAGGACCTTAACATCAGAAGCTGTTTGGATCTGAGAAGCCCTCCCCTCCACCTGGAGCTTCTGGCCACCCTGATGGAGATGAGATGCTCAAGGAAGTGTTCAGTTCCTTGGGGAAGTGAAGAGAGACCAGGGGTCCTCAGATAGTTGTCCCCTTCCTTCCAGGAATCCAGACATCCCACAAAGCTTCACTCCCAAAGGACAGGTGTGGGAAGATTGCAAATCAGAAGCTTATTTAAAAAGTAGTTTAATTACTTCCAAATCATGAAATCACAGTACATAAGCATATAAAACCCAAGACGTAGGTGGCCTGTTGCTGACAGGCCCTAGGTGTCCTGCCATGTTGTCTTCCCATAGTCTGGGGGACAGAAAGTGGCTCTTCAAATTCCAACCAACTCAGCCAAAATCCATAGTTATGAGCTATTCCCTCCCTCCTCATTGTGGGGTGTGTGTCGGTGGGGAGGAAATGGTGATGTTGGCAGGATATGGGAGCTTTCTAAACCTCCCCACTTCCTATTAATATTTCTATTAATAGACATACTGATCCTCAGCCGTGGCAATAACAAAGAACATTATAACTCCACCCTTCACACAATGCAGGGCAGCCACTTAATCTAAGTGCTCTACATAGGAAGAACCTCCTAGAAGTGATGGGGTTTGGGAAGCCATATGGTGCTCAGCAGAGGACCTGAAGTCAATGTGGAAACTGAGCAGTGTTGGAATAGGCTGGGCTGCTTATCATCCATGGGCAGGACTGCGTCAGGTTCAAGGACTGACCCCCTCAGGGGGCTGGACTTCATCAGGGCTTTGGCTCTGATTCAGAAGTGGTCTTTGCAGGTTCTTGTCACAGCACCAGGAAAGTCCACTGCTCAAAGTATAAGGACTCCTAGGATCAGTGAGGCCTGTGCTGTTATAATGAATTATGACTGGATCCATCTGACCTATAACAATAAATAATACACATAAAAACTCTGCACTGCTAATCAAAAATGCCCAAAGAACATGGACAGAGAGAATGGAATCTTTTTTGACTCGAAAAGAATTAAAGTGTGGTACTCAAGGGGACTCATAATGAGTTTGGATCATGTGACCATGGAACTGGAGTTTGATGAGCACATGTAGCATGAGGTCAAGGGCAGAAGATGGGGGTGCTGGTGCGACATTTGGCCAAGGGTTGCCAGGCTGCTCTGTAAAATTACTGTGTGGTGTTCATTTATACAGAGTAAGGGCACAAACATCCATCTCTGTGGCCTCATGTTGGGTACACTGGCCAGCAGCGTTTGCCTAAAGACCCAGCTGAGAGCAGAGCATCACGAGCACCTGGTGGGTCACTCAGCTGGTCACCTGGACCCTTGTGGCCTGGTAGACCCATGGGTGTGCCTGCTAGTTCCAGTGAGGAGCTGCTTCCAGCTTTAAAACAAAGTGTCCAGGAGCGTTCCAGCTGCTGAGGTCTGATTGCCTTTCAGTCTCTGTGCGGCCCATCAGAGCGTCCATCTCATTGCCCTGAGCTGCCCCGGCTCCCGCTGGCAGTCATCCATGACCCACAGGCAGCTCGACAGCTCAATTTGACTTGGGCTTTGTGCCTCTGAGCATTAAAAGATGCTTCCCTGCTGGCCCTCTTCTTTCCTTGTGTGGAACCAGCCACCTTCACCCAGACAGTCCCCTCCCAAACACTTCCTCTAAAGACCTGTGCAGAGTGCGGACCTGCAGATGTGTGTGTGGCCGTGGGCAGAATCTGGACCCACTTGCTGCTCTGAGCCCCAGCTTCCCAGGCTGTAAAAGAGTTCTCTCTGCCCAGCTACACTCACCGGGCATGGACGGGTCAAAAGAGAACTCTTGGGGACAGTGCTTAGTCAACCAAAAAGTTCCAGACAAATGTTAGTTATTACCTCTGTCTCTCGTGAAGAGATCAGAACAAAACACAATAGGAAAGAGAGAAATCTCACATGCCTGGGTAACTGGGAGAAGCTGGGGTCTCGGGTAAGAGCATTGCTTGTGTCTCTGGGCAAATAGAATAAGGAAACCCTACATATCTCCAAGCTAGAGATGCCGTCCCAGAACAGAACTCTCTGTGTCTTCCTGCCCTCCGTGGACAGTGGACTGGGAGCGGAATCCAGACTCCAGGCTCCCCCCTCCACACTGCCTGCAGGGCTCAGGTCTCAGTCCCTTTTGTATTTATTAGAAACTGGCATGCAACAGACACTGGTTGGGTGGATGGGTGGATTTAAGATTTTAGATATCAATACCACACTCCAGATAGAACCATCTTCACCGGCATGGTTTATGAAACACTTGCACTCTGCGATGAGGCCCAAGTTCTGGCCTTGGAGGGTAGGGAAGGATGGCTGCATGTACTGCTGTGGATGTGCTAATCAATGCTTCAGGATTGTATATTTGAAGATGGTTAAAACTGTAAATGTACATTATGTATATTTTTCTGCGATACATTTTTTGAACAACCTCTTTCACAAACGTTTATGTTCCATGAATGGGTGAAATCTTGGTTCTCTCCAGTGCCAACCACCAAGGCTCTAAGACACATGATGTTTGTTTCAGGCTGTGTCAGGAGATGGGGGATCAGGAGAGGGAAGAAGCTTGCTGACAGCCCTTGAGTGTCAGGGCTCCAAGGGGAGGAAAGACCTAGAAACTCTCGACTGTATATTAGTATGTTGTAAAAACACCATGACAATGATCCCAGCTCCCCTCCCCCAAGGACCTGGAGCCAACCCCACCCCAGCCCACTCTGCCAGCCTCGTTGCCCTTGCCCACCCGAGCACACCCTTCTTTTTAGGAGTTTGACTTCTCCCTCTGGAGATAGCTCCTGGGATAAGGGGATTCCCATACCCCAAATCCCAACAGTAGGCATAACCTGGCCCCAAAATAGGGGCCAGAGTTTGTTGAATGACAAAAAAAAGGAATGGCAAAGTCTTTTGTCTTTCCTGGAATTTTGTCACATCAGGAAATATGCATTCTTACAGCATGGAATATGTTCACTTAGCACCAAGAAATATTTTGGCTTTGCAGAGATTTATGGGTTAAATTTTGAGGTTCCTTGATGGTGGCTCAGATGGTAAAGAATCCGCCTGCAATGCAGGAGACCTGGGTTCAATCCCTGGATTGGGAAGATTTCCTGGAGAAGAGAATGAGTATCCACTCCAGTATTCTTGCCTGGAGAATCCCATGGACAGAGGAGCCTGGTGGGCTACAGTCCATGCATTCTTAAAGAGTCAGACATGACTGAGTGACTAACAATTCCACTTTCATGGGGGTACTTTTATGGTAGGGAAACTAGGAATTGGCACAGAAGGATGGAGTTGGGGAGGGAGCTGAGAACTGTGTTCAGAGGTGAAGGGCTGACTTTGGCATCATACACAGAGAACCAGGTTAGAACCAGTCAGCACAGAGCATGGGGCTGTGACTCATCCCAGGGAAGTTTATCCCAGTGACTGCTGTCCAGCAGAGGAACAGGCTGCCTCGTGAGGTAGTGAGCCCACCAACACGAGAGGCATTCAAGGATATGTTGAGGTCTGCTCTTAGGAGTGCAGGTGAGAAACTAGATACCCTGAATTACTAGGCTCCTACCTCCACCCCCATCAACCCCAAGGGTCTGGGATTCTTTTGAGCTGAGATTGAAGTGAAAGTTTGTAGGATAAGGTGTAACAAAGGCTTCCCTGATAGCTCAGTTGGTAAAGAATCCACCTGCAGTGCGGGAGACCTGGGTTCGATTCCTGGGTCGGGAAGATCTACTGGAGAAGGGATAGGCTACCCACTCTAGGAATCTGGCCTGGAGAACTCCATGGCCTGTATAGTCCATGAGGTCGCAAAGAGTCACACACAACTGAGAGACTTCCACTTTCACTTTAAGGTGCAACAGGGGTCAGGATGCGTTAAACCAGGAGGCTTCCCTGGACCAGAAGAGTGTAGGTCCAATTCATTTCTCCAGTTTCGTTTCCCGCCAACCTTCCCCTCGCCCCCAGTGCATGTCCCCCTCCCTCAGTCCGCAGGGAGAGCACCTGCCTAAAAGCGCCACCGATTCATGGTCCTACAGCTTCCTCAGCAGCACAGGGAGAGGCTCTGGGCCCTCGCCAGCATCCTGCCAGCCCCTCCACTGTGGCAAATGAAATCACCAGCTTCACTCTGCAGATCTATTTAAACCAGCCTTTCATGTCTGATGGATTTAAAAATATGCTAGAAGTCAGCATCTTGAACACAAGAAACACAAACAAGCAGATGAGGCTGCATTTTCCTTCCTCGGTGCCCACCCCGTCCTCTTTCTTTTCTTCCCCCCCTCTCCTGCCCCCTCCCAGAGCAGTTTTCATTCATGAGGCCCATCTCCCATCCCTCCCCTTCGCTCAGTGGCTCTGAAGTCTGCACCCTGAGAGTGGCTGGGTGCCCGAGGAGTCTGGGTTTCCTCCTCAGTGCATAGGAGATAAGAGACAGCGCCCCACAAGTGGGCTGCCCTCACTCCCAGCTCACTCCCTGCCTGGCCGGGCAGACCCCAGAGCAGGACTCACCAAGGTCCTGCCTGTCACAGACAAGGAGCCTGCAGCCTGCTGCCCTGGGGATCACAGCCAGCCTTACTGTCTGGTGCCTTCAGAGCCCCCAAGCTCCCAATAAGCCCCTCATGAGCCCCTTACAGGATGCTGTCACAGCAGGGGCCCCAGTCCTTCCCCAGATAATTCTGGGGCTTCAGCCCACTTTGGTTGAGCTAACCCAATTTTCTTCTGCCGTAATTTAAGCCATATTCTGTTTACTAATCCCTGAACATCATTTCTTTGAGGCTTGATAAGAGGCCCTGCAGGAGGTCCTCCACCTGCAGGCAGGCGGCCGGGATTGCAGGGATTGCAGTGGTCGAATCTGAAGAGATGCTTTCCTGGAAATGGCCCATCCACCGCTCCGCCCCAGCTGCACCAGGAAGGCCAGGCTTCCAACTCCACATTTTTAGTCTCAGAGGCCCATGGAATCTCCTGAGGGATTTGTTTTTATTTTTACCATTTATTTATTTTTGTTTATTCTTCTTTTAATTGGCTTATTTGGCTTGACATTAAAAAATAATTTAAAAATAATGTTTAAAACAGTATCACTGTGTTTCTTTGGCGGGGGAGGCTATTGTTTGGTATCTGTCTAGAATCTTAAAGTTCTTGTTTCATTTTGTTACTTTACCTGTCATAACTGGTGGATTATTTCTTTCAACATACTTGGTTGGTAAGCACTAAGAAAAAAATAATACCAGTGCTTGTCCAAGTCCCCTCACAAGAAATTCTAATTAGAAGTTGAAAGTTCTTTTTTTAAAATGTGTTTAATATTACCATTATCAGCAACAGTAACAGTGGTGTGGAGTAATAGAAAGTGGAAAACCTACCTGTGTGTGAACTAGTCTCAGATCTGCCTGTCTCCATCTTCCACACTCTTTCCTGCCTCCACCTCTGTCTGGATTCCTCCAGAGAATTTTAAAGGGTTCCTCTGTCCACACAGCAGGCCATTAGCGAAGCAGCTGCCTGACAGTGTTCTGAGACCTCCTCAGAAATGCAGAGCCTCTAATCACCAGACCTGGACAGTCAGTGTAGGTGAGCCCTATGCTTAGGGGGCTGGGGGTTGGGGGCTCAAGTGCTACAGTCCTTCATCCTGTGTCTGTGGGTCTACAGCACACGCGGACACACACACACACACACAAAAAACACACACACACAGTCTCTCTCACACACACACATACTCACACTCATACACAAACACACATACACACACACTCATATACACTCATACACATACACACACACACACACACACACATAGACACATACACACACGCACACACACACAGTCTCACACACTCACACTCTTATACATATACACACAAACACGTACACACACGCACATACACACACTCTCGCACACACATAGGCACACACACACACACATTCACACTCATACACACACTCACACACACACACGAATCCACACACTCCACCCATTCCAATTTCATCCCTGGCTCCCTTCCCAACTATCCTACCCCTGATGGTGGGGACAAAGAATGTTCCGGCCCTTTCTGTGAACACGGATGTTACAGCCATAAAGCCATCAGCCGCTGCTGCTGCTCTCAGCTGAGGGGATTCAGGATGGAGAAAAACAGGATCCTGGCCCCAGGTAGCTGAGGTGCAGAAAACCCCCAGCTACCTGGTGCCTTGGAGTTCACAGGTCTCTCCTGTGACACCCTCTGTGAACCACTTCCTTTCTGTTGAAGTGTGAGGACCTCCTACGAGCGCGACTGGGGCTCATCCAAACCAGGCCCTTACATCTGGGCCAGATCGCTGTTTGGACATGAGCACGTCTATGGTCGTCTCTCCCGGCCTCCCCCGATCCCGGACCCCTGTCCAGCCCTGCTGGCCTCTAGGCTGCTCTCGCCTTCTGCAGAAGCCCAGCACTCCAAAGGCCACTCATTAGGAAGCTGTGGGCATGATGCCTGAATAGGAATCTTATCAGAGACGATAAACGTGGGATTGCATCATCAATTCAATGGACGTGAGTTTGAGCACTCTGGGAGATGGTGAAGGACAGGGAAGCCTGGCGTGTGCAGTCCAAGGGGACATGACCGAGCGACTGAACAACGACAACAACAAAAGCAGAGCTGACACCCTGCTGGATGTGAGTGGCCCAGCCCTGGCCGGCCGGCAGCCGAATCCTTAATTCCATTTCCTCTCGGTTATTAAAATGATTTTCCATGAGATAGTCCCGGCTCAGCAGAGCTGCAGACGAATAATGGAGCTAAGCGCCTGGAGGAACCTGGCAACCTGGCTATCCCCTCCTCATCTGCTGTGTGCTGGCAAACTCGTGGGATATTGTTGTGCTATAGTCCTGGTGGGAACTTCTCTCCTCCCCAAGCCTTTATTTCTCACCCTGACCCCTGATCTCCCAGCAGCCAATCTACTCTCCCCCCTAAAAAGTCCGGAGCAAAATCTCCTTGGAAAGCTCTGGGCCCCGAATTTTCCTGGTGGTCCAGTGGTTTTAAGACTTCGCCTTCCAATGCAAGGGGTGCAGGTTCAATCCCTGGTCGGGGACTTAGGATCCCACATGTCTCCTGGCCAAAAAACCAAAACAGAAAACAGAAGCAATATTGCAACAAACTCAAAAAAGACTTCAAAAAAAAAAGAAGAAGAAATCTCTGAGCCCAGGGCCACAAAATAAGAGGCACAGAGCCACAGAATCAGCTATTGCAGCTTTGCCAGCTGGGTAGACGCCTGGAGACTCTTCTAGGCCGACACCTTCATTCATAAGTGAGAACCCAGAATCCTAGGGGGATGGTGCTGACCTCAAGGCCACGTGTCAGGCAGGTGCCAAGAGCAGGAAGAATGGGTGCTTGCACCTGAGAGGAGCATCGCAGTCATAAGTCTTCATCAGTTCATTTGGCAAATATTCCTGAACATCTGGAAGAACTTTGGTGGGCGTGATCTATACCTGACACTGAGCATAAACACGGATGAGAGGCAGAACCTGTCCTCTAGGAAATCACCATCGAAGGAGACACAAGACCAGACACTGAAAATACAGCAGGTCCCACACCTGGGCACATGGAGACACGGGGAGCCAGACGGGCTCAGCCAGGCCCCGGAGGGGCTCAAGTGGACCCAGGTCAGAGCCACAGTCGTAACCACAGTCATGACAGTAAACCCATGCCCACTCACCGCATCCCCGTCACGGCTCCCACTTACCTCCATCAACGCCCCTGCAGAGGGGAAAGGTTATAGCCAGTTTGCGAGTAGAGGAAATTGAGGCAGGGAAGCTGCAGGTCACACAGCCAGGAGGTTGTGGGGAAACTGGGGGTTGAACCTGGTGCTCCAGCCCAGAGCCCACATTCCACTGTGCTCCAGGCTCCCCCCTCTTAGGGGACCTTGGGTCCTCTGTGATGAACCCGGGGGAGCCTCCCGCCACCACGGGCTCCAGGTTTGCAGGTGGTCCCAGTCCTGAGTCCTATTGAACAGCCTGGGGTCCTCCAAGCCCTGGCCCTGCTCTGACCTCCTACCCTGTCTCTAATCTGTGCATCCCCAGGCCAGCTGTCAGAGTCACTTCCAAGAAACAGAGGATGGGGGCTTTGGCCACTTGGCCCCTGGAAGTAGCACTCTGACCCACTGTGCACAGAGGCTCAGCTTGGAGGGGCTTCTCCCTCCCAGGGGCTCCTACACGCTCTTGTCCGGATCCCTCATTTCTGAAAAAAGGGGGCTACCATCTCACCATGCGGGATGTGTTCCTGGGTCAGCTCACAACAGTCTGGGACAGAGGTGTGATCATCATGGCATTTCACAGAGGAAGGGTCCACCCAGGAGACAGCAGTTCTGGTAACTCACTGCAGCGCTCAATTGTTGGCCGGAGAATCCAGGCTGCAGCCCCAGCTCTGTTTACTCCAAGGCTGGCTGGAGTTCATCCATGACCATGAAGCTGAGCGGGAGCCTGAGAAGCCTGTGTCTTTGGCTTCAAGCTCCATCCAGCTGAGCTAACCAACCGTGGCCAGAAAGCAATCGTCATAATGTCAGAAAGCCATTACGACCCACGGAGCCGCTGAAAGACGCTTCGAGAGTCCTTTCTGTGAGTGGAAAGTGATGCTGGGTGTCATGGTCCCCTGGAAACAGCCGCAGAACAATTCCCGAGCACACATCAGCCTGGCTCAGACCCTTCGCGCCCTCCCGCCTCCCAGACAATTACATCCTCCGAGCCGTCTGTGTGGGGAGAACAGTGCGACGTGACACGAGAAAGGAGGATGCAGACGATCTCAGAGCTGCACAGGTCGCCCCTCTGAGGCTCCCTGATGGGGAGCGGGCAGTCCTACGAGGCAGCCACCTGTCCCCCTGCCACTCCCCACCACAGCATCCGGAGAAGCCTCCCCTCCACCCTCTGCCCGGGGCTCCCAGGGGCGCTTCTGCCAGGCGTACTTGCCGGCACCTTTCCTGTAGCTGATTTCCCGAACTAGGCAATAAGTGAAGTCCATTGCCATTTTGCAGGGAAAGCAGCCGCCAAATTGAGCTCATTAGCTTCAGAGCACGTGCGGCCTACAAACCTTATCCTGTCACTTTCCTGATTACAGTCCCAGTGCTCTCTCACTGACCGAGGAAAACGTCTCCCTGACCTGGACACGGGCTCTGGACCGTGGACCCTGGCTGCATCCCAGGCCTCCCTTCTCCCCGCTCCCCCAGTCCCGGCTTTTCCCTTGTCTCTCCTCTTCTTTCCAAACAAGCCTCCCTCTCTGGACGCCTTTGGGTGGGGCCTCAGCACGTGTCACTTCTGCCAACCGCATCCTCTACCTTACCATCCCCTCCTCTTCTGCTTTTTCGAGTTTCTGTTTCAAGTCGTGTCTTCAGAGAGGCTCTTGATCTCCTAACAGTCTCTACTCCCTCATAGCATGTATGACCCTTGTGGAGAGTCTCCTCCTGGCGTCTGCTCCTCAGGAGGGACCGACAAAAGTTGATGGAACGAGAAAGTTGGAAGAGACTCCTTGCGTAGCTCTCCTGGGTCCACCTGAGATCAGGACTGGAGCCACTGTGTTCAGGATGGCCCAGCACCTACGCCTGACCTGGAAGCCATGGCCAGCCTCCCAAGGTCACAGGCGTGAGTGTATCTCCCTCCCCACCCCACTGCTCAGGCAGGACTTCCGCATTTGGTGATCATACAGGACTCATTGGAAAAGCCCCTGATGCTGGGAAGGATTGGGGGCAGGAGGGGAAGGGGGTGACAGAGGATGAGATGGTTGGATGGCATCCCCGACTCGATGGACACAGGTTTGAGCAAACTTCGGGAGATGGTGAAGGACAGAGGAGATGGGTGTGCTGCAGTCCACAGGGTTGCAAAGAGTCAGACACAGCTGAGTGACAGAACAACAAAAGGACTCCTAGGCCACGCCTTCCTCCCTGCATGGTGTTCTCCTGGGAAGCCCACTCCAGCCCTGGGCACAGGGAAGGACCTCCTGTTCTGTCCTCCTGACTCACCACGTCATGGTGGCTCTGTGCTTCTGTCACATTAATGATGATTTAAGACGGTGGGGGATTGGGCCGGTTATTTCCTGTTCTGTGTAGCCAGACAACTCTGGAGCCTTTCTGTGGCTGTTACGCCATCAAGAAAGGGTTGTCGGGTCTCACTAATCCCCACCTCCTCCCTTTTGCTGGTCCCCAGAAAGTTAGAGGCACTTTTGAGCCTCTAACTCTGGCCGTCAAAGAGAATGGTACCCCATTACACCAACTGGATGTATTATTATTATTTGTTGTTATTGTTCAGTCACTAAATTGTGTCCGACTCTGCCACCCCATGAATTGCAGCACACCAGGCTTCCCTGTCCTTAACTGTCTCATGTCCATTGAGTTGATGATGCCCTCCAACCATCTCATCCTCTGTCACCCCCTTCTCCTCCTGCCCTCAATCTGTCCCAGCATCAGGGTCTTTTCCAACGAGTCAGCTCTTTGCATCAGGTGGCCAAAGTATTGAAGCTTCAGCATCATCCTTTCCAATGAATATTCAGGATCGATTTCCTTTAGAATTGACTGATTTGATCTCCTTTCCATCCAAAGGACTCTCAAGTGTCTTCTCTAGCACCACAGTTTGAAAGCATCACTTCCTCGTCTCTCAGCCTTCTTTATGGTCCAACTCTCACATCTGTACAATGACTCTTGGAAAAACCATAGCTTTGCCTAGACGGACCTTTATTGGCAAAGTAATGTCTCTGCTTTTTAATATATTGTCTAGGTTTATCATAGCTTTTCTTCCAAGGAGCAAGTGTCTTTTAATTTCATGGCTACTGTCACTGCAGTGATTTTGGAGCCCTCCCAAAATAGACTCATATTATTAACCCAAACCAAATATGACTTTTCCTGGGGGAAGCAGTGTGTGTTGAATTCCAAGGTGAAGTGGACGCTGCAGGTTTCCACTGCTCCTCTCCATGCAAACCAAGCCTTAGGCCAGGTGGGTCTCCAGGAGGTTCTTGGAAATGCAGGTAGAGAGCCAGAAGCGGGGGCCTGCAAAGAGCAGCCCAGGCAGGGCTGTGACACCTCAGTAACAGAGTAGCATTTAGCTCTAATGGAAGGCCATGCATGTCTTGATGCCAGGCGGTCACTGCCTACCGGGGAGCTGGGAGATGAACATCAAGATTGCAGGGAGACACGTGTGAAGCCTTTAACGAGCTAATGAGCACAGTCACCACGCATGCCACTCCCGCCCAGGGCTTCTGGCAAGAGTCTACAGGTGCGTCGTCTGCAGGGCTGCCCGGCTCCCTGGGCCTAAGCCCGTAGCCCTGGGATCTGGCCAGCTGCTGACCATGCCTACTGCTCCCCGGGGACCTTCAGAGGTCCACAGGCCTCAGGTGCTGACACCCAGTCATGCTTCTCAGTGTCAGGGCTAGAATGCAGGCAGAAATGTTATTACTATAGCAACCATAACTGGAATGTCCATCGTACTTTCAGTTTCCAGATGTGTTTTCTGGTTCTTTCAGTTGATTTCCTTGGAGTCTCAGGAAGGTGCAGTGCCTGGCCCAGACTCACATAGTTAGCAAGCAGCAGCGCCAGGGTTTGACTGGATGGTTTGGCTCCAAACCTCTGTCATGTGGCAAAGTTGTCCAAGGATGGATGCTTGCCTTCAGAGCAGGGGTCCGCAGGGGCCTGGATCCTTGACTCAGTACCCTAGGGGCCTCTTCTGCCCCGTGGACTCTGGCTGCCCTTGAGGCCGAGATGTTGACTGCACCCTAGAAGTTGGTAAAGATCCTTTTCACTTCCGCAGTGAGACATGATCTCTCGATAGAATATAAGAGGGGTCCAGGCCTCCTTCTCTGAACGTGACGGCCTGGGCCCCCATGGGGGCTTGCAGAAGCAGGCAAATTCAGTGTGATCTCTTTCTGGACCAGCTTGGGAGGCAGCCCGCCTCACCGCGACCTGGACACAGCTCGCATCACCTGCCGAGGGGTCAAGACTGTGGGGGTTGCGGAGAGGGGTTGTGCTTAGGGAGAGTGGCTGAGGGACCCTGTTTGTTTTCAGAAGGGAGCAGGCCCTGCCCACCTAGAGACTGACCAGCAGGCGGTATGGACCAGGAGTCCCAAGGGCAGGGACGGGGCTGTGGACTCTGTTGCCAGTGTCTGGCTGAGCCTGGAGCCCATGCCTTTTCCAATACGTGTTTCTTTCAGCTAAATTTCAGATCACTGAACAAGTTGTGTCTGGGTCTCACCTGAATGTAGGCTGATGGCTCCCAATGGGACGGGGGCACAGCAGCCTTGGTGGCTCTGGACAAGGGGCCGGCATGTCCACTGTGGTCAGACTGCCTAGCCTCAGGAAGCCAGGCTCATCCCAGTGGTCTCAGGACCACAGGCAAGGGTCTGGGCCCAACACACCGAAGGGTCTAAGGTGAGGTAGGAAGCTTCACAGGTGGGGCTGCACTCAGAAACCAAGGCGTGTGGACAGGTGCCATTCAAGATGCCAGGTGGGGAGCAGGGATTCAGAAAAAACAGTCTTTAGGAAGGGAATTCAAGAAACCAGGCTGGGGACCCTCCATGCCGTAGAGAAGGTGGAGAGAACAAGATAAAGCCCCAACCCTGTGTGGGACCTGAGACTTAAAGATAGGAGATAGGGCTTCCCTGGTGGTCCAGTGGTTAAGAATCCGCCTGCCAATGCAAGGGACACAGGTTCTATCCTTGGTCCAGGAAGATCCCACATGCTGAGGGGCAATTAAGCCCATGAACCACTACTACTGAGCCTGTGTGACTACAGCCCATACACTGCAGCAAGAGGAACCACTGCCATGAGAAGCCCACTCACCATGACTAGAGTAGTCCTGACTCCCCAGCTAGAGAAAGCCCGTGCGGGGCCATGAAGACCCAGCACAGTCAACAGTAAATAAATAATAAATATTTTTTTAAAAAGATAGGAGATAAAGCAGAGCAGAAACCCAAGGATCTGAATTAGGTCAGAAGGCCAGGGACAGACTCCTGACCAGGGGGCCACCCCGAGGCACAGCGATGGGCTGGAGCCAGCTATCAGTTGGCTGGGTGCTGAGTGTGGTGCCCAGAGGAGAGGAAGGCCACAGAGACAGGGCAAAGGGGAGATGGATATCTCCTGAGCGGCACAGATAGAAGGGACAGGAACCTGGAGTCCTTGAGTCACGCTGGGGCACGTATTGAGGAAGTCAAGCCCGTCTGCTGTCACCGTGTAGACTCCACCTGCAACCCCACTCTGTCCAGGGGAAATACGGGCAGAACGAGAAAGGTCTCTGCCCTCGGAGCTTGTGGTCCAGCGGGGAACCTGGACCTCAGTGGACCTCAGAGCAAGCAGCGTGTACAAGCAAGCCAAAATCAGACCAGAAAAGGGGCATCGCAGCTGCAGGCTTGGGGAGAAGTGGGGTGGGGATGGAATGGGGAAGTTCCCCAGAGAGGGAAGAGAGAGACACGGAGAAAGTCACTACTGGGTTTTGTAGTCTCAAAAGAATGGAAGAAAAAAGGAAGGTAGGAATGAAGGAAGGGAAGGCGGGAGAGAGAAAGGAAGGAAGGAAAACAAGGAAGAAGGAAAGAGAGAGGGAGGCAGAGTTGGGGAAAACAGGTTTGACAAGTGAAGCGGTCTCCCGCGGGAATCCCCAAGGTCAAGCTGAGACCTCATCCCCTACAGCATGTACTCAGAACGGACACTGCTTGTTTCCCACTGAGTCAGGGGAGATGGCAGTCCCACTGCAGCGCTCCCACGGGCAGGAGGGAGGGGGCTGCTGTGGACGTGCTCCTCCATGTCCCCCAGGCTTCACTCTTGGAGCCCCAGGAGCTGATGCAGCAGGCGCTGAAGGCCCAGGGCCTGGGGAGGCCTCTGGGGTGCCCGCTTCTCGGCTGGTGGCTGGAGAGGCCCGAAAGACTGCCGGTTCTTTGCTCAGCGTGGGCCTCCCTTCCAGGCCCCCAGGGATGTCAGGGACACCTGCAGCCCCCAGAGGCCTGGAGCTCCTGGAAGTGCATCCTCCTTGCTGGCTCTCGGCGGCCATGGAGGATTTGACCCCATGGACCATGAATGGAACACTCCAAAGCTGGATGGACAGGATTGCCTACTCCCATACTTCCACCACAGGGGGTTCCCCTCGAGTGCCCTCTGGGGGACCCCACCCCGGTCCTTCCTCGACCCCCTTCCTTCTTTTAACACTCTTACTGTTGTCCTCGAGTTAAGTTTCTCTATTTTTCTTGTCCAAAACATATGATGAAAACATTCCATGATTTGCATGCATGGTATTTGTCTCTAGTTATAACCAGAGGCCTCCCCAACTGGAAGGGCAGAGGACTGAGCACAGGGTGGGTGTAGGGGAGCCGGGGGGTGCAGAGGGCATCTAAGCAGGCCTGGAGATGGGGTGGCTCCTCCATGACCCCTCTCCTCCCCCCCTCCCCCACCCTGGAGCCCAGAGGCTCAGCTACCAAAGTGGAGGGGTGAGGGGGGCCCTGTGCTCAACCCCAGGGCTCTGGGGAAGCCAACATGTACACAGAAGCTCTAGTGGTAAAGAAACTGCCTGTCAATGCCGGAGACATAAGAGACACGGGTTTGGTCCCTGGGTCGGGAAGATCCCCGAAATAGGAAATGGCAACTCACTCCAGTATTCTAGCCTGGAGAATCCCATGGACAGAGGAGCCTGGTGGGCTACAGTCCATGGGGTCAGAAAGACTCAGACACGACTGAAAGCCTTAGCACACACGCAGTGAAAGGGCAGGCTCCCTGCCGCTGGAATCAGTGGTCATGTTCCCGGGCACTGCCATCCAGAAACCCCAGCCCAGAATCAAGAGCTCAGCCACCACCTCCTGCCTCCTCTGGACCCTCCCAACCTTTCTTGCCCCTGACCTTGGTCCCTCTCCAGGCTACATTTGGCCTCCCATTCCAGAGCACTCCATGTTAGCCCATGTCCCCTGACCCCCACTCCAGAACCCTCCTCCCATCCCCAAGGGTCACAGGGGAGATGCCCTCAGACAGGTCCCAGCTTCACGGCTCCCTCACCAAGCAGCCGCCTTCCTTTTGAGAGCAGCGCCATCCGCTCTTCTGTTCCACTGTGGCCTCTGACCTCCTCCCGCACGACCCCCCCCTACCCCCGCACGCCCCCAGAGCACGAGGAATGCAGCCGCCCCATCTCTTCACTCTCGTGTGCATTTATTGAGCGCCCACGGAGTGTGCGGTCCTATGCCCAGGGTTCGGAGCCACAGTCTAGTCAAAAGGAGACCGGAGCTAATACAGAGAACGTTTCATAGCTGGGAAGGGCTGGGGACAGGAGAGAACTAATCACAAAACAAATTTCTATTGGAAAGCAACAGAATCTCCTCTGAGAGTAATATATATTCTACGCACGCGCACACACACACACGCACACACACTCCTGTGATGAACACGGACGTCACCCGCTTGACTGTATCTGCACACACATACAGGTGCGCGGGGTTAAGTAACTAACCGGGATGTTGTCCGCGCACGCGCACGCGCACCGCCGCACGCGCGTAGTCTGGCTTATGCTATCAAAGACACTAGTCTCCAGGTTCTAGAGAAGCAATCTGACCTAGATGCCTGCAGCATGCAAAACTTGAGGATCCGAGAGTCACGGTTAAGGAGGACGATGGGGACACGCGTGGACTCCTCCATCGGGGCCCGGCTGCCGCGCTGGCTGTGGCTCAAGGTCGGGAAAACAGAGCCTCTGAGAAGGGCCCCCCGGAGCAGAGCCGAGGGGCTGGGGGCCCTTGGCCCAGGGGCAGGGCCCTCGGGAGGCCGGCAGAGTTCACCAGTCTCGAGGGCACTCCAGGATGGATCGTGTCGTCCTGCAAACAGGGTCCCTGGTGGTCGAGCCGCAGATGGGGGCGAGTTTCCGGGCTGGCTCTCTCGCTCTCTGCAGCCTCCCACGTGTGCTAACGCATTTTGTAGTAATTAGATACAGATGTTTCGCACAGCTGTCCCTTAAAATCCAAGTCTACTGTGAAATCGAGGTCTCGCTGCAAAGGAGGAGGAGTCGAGGCGTGAGCACCGAGGAGCCCTGGGACCACGCCCCTCCCCGCAGGCGGAGGGCCCGCGCATTTGAGCTGCTAAGAGCTTCCAGCTCAGGACACCCCACGAACAGCCCTCACGAGCCTCTTCCGGAGCCTCATTATCCTCTTGGGAAAGTCGTTGGTTTCTAAGCTAAATCTTTCCTGTGAGAATATAGAAATATCCCCTCCGGTTTCAACTCGGGAGGAGTGGAGCGGTTGCTTCTCAGAGGAAGAGGCCCCAGACAACCCCCTCCCCCACCCCCAACCTTGGCATTTGCAGGGCCAGTGCCCGTACCCGCACCCGGGGAGTGAGGGGGCGGGCCCAGAGAGAACCACACCATCCAGCCCACCAGGCCAACTGGAGGAATGCGAACTTGTCTTCCAGGCCACCAGACACGGTGGTTTCCTGGCTCAGCTCATCCCAAACGAGGTGAAACCCATGGCCACAGTCTCTGCTCAGGGAACCCCTCTCATCAAGGGCTGGAAGCTGCCCTCATGGTGGGTAGGGTCCCAGGGGGCCCTGCAGGAGGGCTCCAATGCTCCAGTTTTAAGGGGTCCAGGTTGGGTGTTTCTAGGGTGCCATCACGGCCACATCTGCCTTTCTTCCACTTCCCCTATAACTTTCCTGATTGTGCACAAGGTGCCCAGGTCCCTGCCAGCCAGTGGGGGAAACCCCCTCCATGTCCCTCCTCCTCTCTGCGCCACCTCCCCCTCCAAACCCCCAGCTCCCCCAGCACTCACCACGTTTTTGGCATTTGGCTTCATGGATATAGTCCCGTAGATCTCCTCCCCTCTCCGGACAGTGAGGTAATCTTCCAGGTAGAAGACAGTCTGCTTCCAGTGGGTGTAGGGGGCATCAGGGGCTGAGGGAGAGAAGGGAGAGTCACAGGAGACGCCTCCAGGGACTTTCCTGGTGGCCCACTGGCTAAGACCTCTGCGCTCCCAGTGCAGGGGAAAGTGAAAGTCGCTCAGCTGGGTCCGACTCTTGGCGATCCCATGGACTATACAGTCCATGGAATTCTCCAGGCTAGAATACTGGAGTGGGTAGCCTATCCCTTCTCCAGTGGATCTTCCCGACCCAGAAATTGAAACGGGGTCTCCTGTATTGCAGGTGGACTCTTTACTAGCTGGGCTACCAGGAAAGCCCCAGTGCAGGGGGCCAGGGTTCAATTCCTAGTAGGGGAACTAGATCCTCCATGCTGCCACTGAAGATCCCACGTGCTGAACTAAGACCTGGTGCAGTCAAATAAATATTTTTAAAAAGAGAGAGAGAGATGTCTCCAGAAGGGCTGGGACCCCACCCGGAAGCTGCTGGGTTTCTTCTGGGACATGCTGAACACTCTGCCCAGCCCTCTCACTGGGTCAGGCGCCCAAGTTCTGGCAGGCCTCCCCACTCAGCCCAGGGGCTCAACTTGTCATCGACTCCCCACGCCCTCCAAACTGAGGATCTTAGTGGACAACCAGAGGAGAAACCAACTGACATTACAAGGTCATACCAAGGGTGGTATTAACAGAAATGAATCTCAAAATGCTGCTGTTTCATTGGTTCAACAGAGTGAAGACTTGCAGACAAATGTAGGGGAGAGATACAGAGGGCAGTCCATCCACTCTCCTGTTAAATGACAGCACTCACACCAACTCCACAGCTAAACCAGTTTCCCCAGTTTCATGGATATCCCAGCCCTACAGATAGTTTTCTCTGCCTGCCTCTCTGTCCTAGTTCACAAACCATGGATGGGGGGTGGCTTCAGGATGATTCCAGTGTGCTACATTCTTAGGCACTTTATTTCTATTATTATTACATCGGCTCACCTCAGGTCATCAGGCATTACATCCCGGAGGTTGGGGACCCCTGCTATAACCCATCCTGCTACTCTTGGCTTAGGCCTGCCGTGGGGTTTCGAACAAGCCTTCCTACCTAGATAGGGTAAAAATTCAGAATGATTCTCCTTCTACAGACCCAATACTGGTCCACAGCTCACACCTCATGCATGAACCAAAGTCACACTGACGCTCGCACCTCTCATGAAATCCCATCCATCCTCTGGGCTCATGACAAATTCTACGACTAGATGAGGGGTCCTGTCCCAGAAGCTGCCGTCCCTCGGACACTCTTCCCTCCTTAACCACCAGCCTCTCCCTTCCTCATCCTTCAAGGTCAATTCTCGGGAGAGCCTCACCTGACCACCTAGCTGGATTAAGGGCGTCCTGAGCCTGTGTGATTACTGTAGCAGTCACACTGCTGCATAACCATCTCTGTCTCTTTTTACTTTCTGTAGTCTCCACAAGACTGCAACCTCCATCAGGACAGGGGTCTGATGGAATACTATTACACCCTTGGAGCCCATCACCACACTTGCTAGGTCTGTGAGCACCGAATACATGACTGATAGTAAAAAGCCAGAGCGGGTCTGATGTGAGGCTTCAAGGTACCCAGGGATGTTCAGCAACATTGAGACTTTGGAACCAAAGGGTTGTAGAAAAATACATCTTACAGCCAGTTCCTCTTGTCCTGCAGGCTCTTACCTTCCTCCACCAGGAGGCATGACTCACGAACACTGATTCATTCTCTTTCCATTACAACCAGAGTTGAAGGTGGGAAGCCTTGGGGAGGACTTTCAAACATTTCAAAGTCTGTCACATGAAAAGTCTGTGGCCTTATGGATGGCTTTGGAGGCAGAACAAAGGCTAGGCCCTGGACATCATCAGAAGGCAGAGTTTTAATTCGAAGGAAGAGTTGGGGCTGTCTCTCAGTCATACTGGCCACTGGTGATCCAGCCTGAAGGAATTCACACACAGCCTGCCTGGAGATTTATCGCACCCGCAGTGGGACCAAGATCATTCAACCCTCAGGATCTATTTTAACTGTCTGTGTCCTTTGTAATAGACTAGCTTGATCAAATGTCAGTGCTTTGAATACAGATCTGAGTAGCCTTCAATATGTGTCTTTGGGAAATCGATGCAAAGTCAAGGTCGTGGGGAGGGGAAGCAGCCTGAGCATTTGGAAGGGCTTGAAGGAGAATCATGAACATGGAGTCTGTGCTGCTCATATTGTGAATCTCCAAACATGTCCAGCCTTCCTGGCCTCCAAGGCATACTGCTGTCCGCGGGCAAAGTCCAACTGTTCCCAGTACCTTCTCTGCCAGTGGCACCTAAACGAATTGTCAAAAGATAGCTTCCGGGGTGTGCAGAGAATGGCAGTTAGTGACTGACAGCACTCTCGCCGCCACCGCCACCCACGCCCAGACAGGTGCCACTCCTTTTCTTAGAGACCTTCAGGCAAGGAGATTTCAGCAACTTCCTCTGTCTCCTAATCAGATGCCCTGGGAGACTCCCAGAGACTTCACTGACTCAGATCTGCCAGCCAGCAAGCCCAGACCATCCGCCTCTGATGCTGACCCCCAAAACGTGCCAGCCTTGAGTTGGAGGAAAGGGATTTTTTTCCCTCAACATCAACATTAAAAGGTTAACAACTTCCCCAAACATATCATTTCTGTGATGGGTCCACAGACTCATTGTCTAAAGCAGTTTTTTCAACCTGGGGCCTCCATCAGGGTCTCCAAGAGAAGCTGATTGCAATGTAGATGTTTTGACTCTGGTCCTAGGGATTTGAAATGAGTAATTCTAGGGTGTGAGAAGGGGGCAGGTTTGCCAAGACATAAAAATCTCATGTAGATACACAACCAAGGCTGCAATGGCTGTGCAGACCCAGTCCTTCACACCCTATACATCTGTTGGGTGGGTGTCAGTGGAAAGGACATTTAATGAGGCAACAAGAGGCCCAGTGTCCAGCCTCCTCCTGCACTGTGACTCTGGCACTCACGTTCTACATCTGCAGAAGGTTTATCTCCTGAGGGACTGTGAGGATTAGATGATGGGAAGCAGGGTAAGACCGAGTGTGACCATCTCCTGTTGCACCCAGGTCCATGTTCCCAGCGTAATTATCAAGAGCTCTCCTCTTTACTCTCAGACTGTCCTCAATTGAAAGATGAATTGCATGGTCACCTTAAATACAGATATATTTATATAACATATCAGGCCCAGATCAGTGGTTATTGACTCTTTGTGGAAAGCGGTATGTCATGTCATTTATCCATCAACTATGGCTCTGGTTTGTAAAGCAGGGCTGCCGCACTTGGTCTGGAATGTTCTAGGATTGATTCCCCAGAGAGTTGCTGTGCACAAAGGTGAGCACTCAGCATCACTGTGGACCACGACATCCGGAGATGTGGTCAGTGAACGGGCTTTTCCCTCACTCCCAGCCCCAACTACAACTGTCAAGGTCATATCAGTGGCTTTTAAATTTCCATTATAATAATACTGTCATTCACTCCCTCATTCATGCATTCACTCATTCATTCATGCATTCACTCCCTCATTCATGCATTCACTCCCTCATTCATGCATTCGCTCATTCATTCAGCAGACATCCACTTAGGATGCCTATCATACGCTTGACATGGTCTTAAAAGTGGGGAACAGCAGCCAGTACAGCCTTGCCCCACGAGATCCGACAGCTTATGTGAGAAGACACTTGGGTAGCTGGCCATAACGTCCAGTGGGAGTTGTGACTGGTTGTGACAGAGGCTGGGAGTGGGGCACACAGGGGCCAGTGGGTACGAACAGAGGGCCCTCTCACAGGAAGATTTTTCTTGGTGCTTTTGGAGTCAGAGTGGAATCCTGCCTTCTGGTCTCTTGCCAGTGATTAAGGGGATGGTAGTTCTTTCTGGAATTTAATACTTCTTCAGCTGTGAATTTGTAATTCTATTCCCTAAGGTTTTCACAAGCTTTTCAGAGAATTCAAGACTATGCATGAAGAAGCTTCTTTGACCTGGGAAGCTGACTCAGTGTCACAGGGTAGCCAAGCTGGGAAAGCGGCTGCCAGGCCATTGAAGTCCATCCGGGCCATTTCACTCATGATGAGCCCAAGGCCCAGAAAGGGACCCACTCAGATTTATTTCCACTGCCGGCCGCCTTCCCTTGCTGATTCCTGGAAAAACTAGTACTTAACCCCAGGCCGCTTCCACTCAGCACCGCCCGTCCACCCACACAGTCTCCCCAAGGGGCCCAGTTCACATATTCCACCCCACCCGCAGAGGATATGTCCAGGGGGCAGGACCGCCGGGCCCGCCGGCTGGTTGGCACAGCCCAGAGCCCTGCGTGGCTGTGCCCATTTGCAACAGCTTCTGCCCAGAGCTTCGGGGGGAAGACACGGGCAGAGCCATTAGCAGGGATGGTTTCCAAGCTGCACAATGTGACGTGCTTTCCAGTGTGTCTCCTGGAGCAGCTCCAGCCCCCGGGGGCCCATGGGGAGGAACCACTTAGAACAACCTGCATTTCAGCTTAAGTTCAAAGCTAGCTGAGACCAAACAATACCTTATTTAGGCCTGTGTGTACACATGAAACAACTTTTTAAAAATAGCAGGGGATAATTAACCCAAAATTCAGGATAATGTTCATCTGGTGGCGATGTGGGGAATGGGATAAGGGGACCATCCAGGTAGATGCAAAGATGTTGATAGCATTGACGTCCTTGAGTTAGGTAGTAAGCTCACAGGGATTTATTTTGTGACTCTGAATTAATTTAATCTCCTGTGTTATCAGTCATGTCCAACTCTGCGACCTCGTGGACTGTAGCCCACCAGGTTCCCCTGTCCATGAAATTTTCCAGGCAAGAATACTGGAGCAGGTCACTTCCTACTCCAGGGGCTCTTCCTGACCCAGGGAGCGAACCCATGTATCCTGCTTGGCAGGCAGATTCTTTACCACTGAGCCACCTGGGAAGCCCCCTGAATTAATTGACTTACATTTATTAATTATAAACCTTATTGTATTATGCTTGTTAATAATATATTTCAGTTTAATATTTATATTCTAATGAACAATGGTTTATCTCATGATATTAACTAATACATTTACATTCTACTAATAATAAACTTATTTCTAGTCACTATTTCATTCGAATTAACAATACTTTATTTACAATCTAGTTACTGAGCTAGGTGGCAAGTTCACGAGTGTTTGCTGTATTAATTAAAACATAAGCAAAAAGTGAACCGTGCGTGGCAGTATGTCATAGCAGTATGTCATGAGCCAGGAGTCAGGATTAATCTATTTCTGTGCATCTGGGGTCCCTAAACACAAAGAGGAAATACTCTTTCCTCGGTGGTCAGAGTGCAGAGGGTCTGAGTAAACCCGACTGCCAAACCCATGCCAGCTGGTAAAGATGGTAGGACATCTCTTACACGCTGGATCAAACCCTATGCTGACACCCACCAGAAACAGACCATCTCAGGGAAAGAAAGACCCCGGCTGGGAGCTAGCTACAATGCTGGAGCCCAGGCATTAGAGACACAGAACTCTTTCCAGAGAACCCTTGCCCCCTGACTTTCTCATCTCTGGCAGCAGGGTGGGCGGGCCCTGCGGGAGGCATATCCCAGGGATGGAAGAGGGAGAAACAGCCATGTGGCTCCACCCTTGGCCTCCAGTCACAGCCAGGATCCTCCAGCAGGCTCCTCCTCAGCCCCACTGCCCCACCCCTCACCACTGAAAGGCTGAGTCCCACCCATCTGTCAAGGTCCAGGTGAAATATCCTACTCCCTGTGGGCTGAAGGGAGGGGAGCGGCTGATAATGACTGGGACCAGGGTCCTCTGGTTTTCCCGGGATGAGGAGGCACCAGGGCTGGCCTGGCTGATGGAAACCAGAGGACTCCACTTGGTGGTCAGGGGCATCACCTCTGGAAGAAGCCCTCCTGTGAGGAATTAAGGTAAGTCTCTTGCCTGCTCTTTGCCACAAGAAAGTCTCACTCCCCTCCATACCCTCTCCTGCACACAGCAGGTGCTCAGGAAACACTAAATGAATAAGCGTGCATTCAAAAAGGCAGCCCCAACACCTGCCCCTGCCCACCCGACACTGGCTCTCAGCGCTGGCCACAGCTGCTACAGTTTTTTACCTTCTCCTCTAGCAGCCAGAACTGTGGCATTCCTCCAGGACTGGAGAGGCTTGCAAGCTGCCAAGTGAGGATCCCTGGCTGATGCCCCCCGGCCCTTGCCCCACGTCCAGGCTGGGGAGATCACATCCTACAGAGCCTGGGCACCGGCCGGGTGGGTCTGGAAGGCCAGCAGGAGGCTCACCTGTGGAAAACCCCATTTTCTTGTGGCACTTGGTAAACTCGATATTGAAATAGGTGACCAGGGCGTGGACGTAGTCGTTGCGCTGTACCTGCAGGCAGAAGGCAGACGTGAAGGACAGCTCCTCCGTCTTCACCGTGTAAATGTCCACCTCCTGCAGTCCAGAGGAGAGAGAGTGCGGGTCAGCACCTCTGCCGGGTCTGGGTCCCGCCTGAGGCTTCATCCCCCAGGGAGACTATAGACCGCAGACTCCCCTGGGTGTCACATTTCTTGGGACCACGTCCCAGGCCCACCCACCACAAGCTCCCCCATCCTTTCTCGGGTGGAGTCTGCTGAGTGCGTGCATGTGTGCATGCTCAGTTGCTCAGTCCTCTCCGACTCTTTGCAATTGCATGGACTGTAGCCCGCCAGGCTCCTCTGTCTATGGGATTCTCCAGGCAAGAATACTGGAGTGAGTTGCCATTTCCTTCTCCAGAATCCAAGGATCCAACTCAGGTCTCATGTCTTCTGTGCTGCCAGGTGGGTTCTTAACCACTAGCGCCACCTGGGAAGCCTCGTACTGGGGGACAAATTCCAAGGGGTGGGGTAGGGAGGTGGGGTGCCCCAGAGCCACTGCATTAAAGCAGCCACCTGCTCCATCAAGCCCTCCTGGGTTCCAGCAGAGCTGGACTACTCATTTCCCATCAACAAGAGGCACTGAGAACGGAGCCCACACAATCACAGGCTGAGCCGAGGGAAGTCTGCTGACCATTTATCACCAGCTGGACAGTTAAATACATAAAACGGGGAAATAAGAGGCGAGAATTTTTCAGTTCTAGCTGGGAATGGAGAACACAAAGAACTGATAACTCTAACAGTTTCAGCCAGGAAGTGACTGAACATCAATCTTGGGTGGCAGCAGGAATCATGAATGACGGTTTGCAGTGTGGTGTTCTCTCTGTGCAGAGGATGCTGACCTGACGTGGGCCACCTCCAGTGAGACAGGACAAGGCTCCCCAGGCATCCAGACCACTTTCGGTGAGGTCTAACTGCTGGGTTGCACAGTAGGGACCTCTGTCCTGAAAGCTCTGTGCAAGCCAGACAGACACCTGTGTGCCTGGAAATGGTTCCCAAGGGTGTGCCTGAGACCCGGATGATGGAAGATGCTGGGAATAAGTAGGAGAGAGGGGTCTTAGGGGAGGGGGGAGGAAAGACAAAGAGGCTTTTATCTCTACAGGTTTCTAGGATGAAGAAAGGAATCCCAGGACCTTCAAAACCAAGTCCTGCCTCCACAGGGTGGACAGAGGCAGAGGTGAGGCCAAGTCAGCGGCCAGACCCAGAGCCCCATTACGGTGCAGGGTGGCAGCTTCAACACCCAATGACCTGTTGGTTGGGAAGAGGAAGTGACTGCAGGTGTTGGGGACTGTGGGGGCCCTTGATGTTGGTGACATCACTTCAGATAAGCCATGCTATGCTTCTAGAGCCTAAGGATGGGGAACAAAGACTAAAGGTCCTTGTGAGGCCAGGTCAGGCATCCAGAATCCAGCGGAGTCAGAAAGCTGGTCCCCTGTTACCCTGGGAATGCGTGAGCCCTAAGAGCATCCCCAGGAAGTTAGTGGCCCTGGACACCTGACCACCCCCAGGCAGGATTTGCTCACTGCCTACCAGGTGGCCAGTCCTCCCCGACGTCTCCAGTCAGTAGGTCCTGCTTCAAAACCAGCCTCTGTATCTTCCACCCACAGAACAAGCCAATGCCCACTCCTGCTCCCCCAACTTTCTCTTCTCCTGTGTAAACGGCCTCTCCTAAGTCATGATTTCATCTCCTTCTCCCTCCTCACTGGGGCTTCCCAGGTGGAGCTAGTGGTAAAGAACCCGCCTGCCAATGCAGGAGATATAAGAGACACGAGTGCGATCCCTGGGTCGGGAAGATCTCCTGGAGGAGGAAGTGGCAACCCACTCCAGTGTTCTTGCCTGGGAAAGTCCCTGGACAGAGGAGCCTGGTGGGCTACAGTCCATGGGGCTGGAAAGAGTTGGCCACAACTTCTAGCCTAGGGGGTCCCTTCTAGTGGGGACCTACTTCTAGCAGCTGTGTGTGGGCTCATTTGCCTCCTGACCCAGGGATCGAGCGGGCATCTCCTACACTGGCAGGTGGACCTTTTCACCATTGTGATGGCTGGGAAGCCCCACTTCTAGCAGCCTCTGACCTCAAGGACCACCCTGCTGGCTCCTACCGCCTTTAGGCAGGTAAGCCCCTCCCCCACTGAGCCGCTCTCAGAATCCGTGTCCTTTCCACCTGGGACCAGAGTGCAGCGGCCGGGGGCGTGGTGGCGGGCGGTGTCCTTTATTCTATGCCACCCTGTGAGCTTGGGCATTGCCCCATCGGGAAGCCTGTCTAGCTGCAGCACCTGTCAGCTCACACCACTGGTCATCCCTCCCGTGCACGCGTCTGGAGGTCCCTCCCACCCAACAACTCTCAGAGCACCGGAGCTTAACTGGGTTTTTGTTGGGGGCTTCAGCTCAGTCTCCAGGGCTGGGCTCATGGTGTCTACACTCACTAGCTTCTCCATCTCTTTCTCCATTGGGGCCAGCCCACCTGTCTCCAGGCTCCTCCCAAAGTCCCTGTCCCTGTGCCTGTGCCCTTGGCCACCAGCCCAGCCTGGTCTTTGTACACTGCTTCTGGCTCGGCTCAGCGGTCTCACCGCCTCTGCCCCTGTCCCCACCATCAGACCAGAGCTCGTTAGACACGGGGACCGGACGTGATGGTCCGTGCACCCTCGGTGTGTGACCTAGCCCCTAAAACTCATCATTTTCCTCCTGACACTGTCTTCCCGCCTGACGACTCTCCCTCCCACCCACCCCCAGGCCTCCCCTTCAGTGTGCATTTGTGTGCGCTCAGTCGTGCCCAGCTCTGTGTGACCCCATGGACTGTAGCCCGCCGCTCCTCTGTCCACGAGATGCTCCAGGCAAGAATAGCTCCTCTGTCCATGAGATGCTCCAGGCAAGAATATTGAAGTGGGTTCAGACCAACCCACCAACCTAAGATGGATTCAGGCTATGCCGCTCCCTGGATCTAAAGCCTTCCAGAACTTTCTAGGACTCACCTATAAATATCCCAGCCTCTGGGCCTGGACCCAGAGAGCAACCTGGGAAGTACGCTGTGTGACTCACCTGGACTTGGTTTCTTCCTTCTCTGGCCTCCCCTCACTTCCTCACCACTCTCAGTGTGCACAAGAACACACATGCACGCATACGCACGCGTGCACACACACACACACACACACACCACCCCATCTATCAGGGATTCTGTCTCTATGGGGGTCTCAGATGTCCATCAACAAAATGTCAGTGCTCTGACAGCATTCTCTAGGTCCTCCGGACATTTGCCTCTAAACAGGGGCCTCTGCAGGAACAAAAGCCGTCCAGACTGAAAGTCTGATATACATTAAAATGGGAAAGACAGAGGGGCAGCTGCTCTTTTGGAGTGCCCCTCCTCCGCCCTGCCATTTGTGCCTCAGAGACACAAGGCCCTCTGGGTCGGATCCCCCCTCCTCTTAGACTCAAAGTCTCCAGAGTCAGACCCATCACCTGCCCCCCGGAGCCCTGATCCCTCTGCCAGAAAGCTTCCTCTTTCTGCAGCAGCAGCAGCAGTAGCTCTGAGACCCCGGGGGGACCCCTGACGAGGCCTCAGGCCACACCAACAGGCGCAGGGCTCCACAGGCATCAGTGACTCTGAGGAGCCAGGCCGCTGCTGTCCCCACTATGTCATGTTACAAACAGACGTCTCAGAGCAGAAGGCTGGTCAAAACAGAGTCTTAATTATCATCAAGTGTCACAAGCCGCAACGTTAATAGCGATGAAAATAGCAATTAAGTGTGTGAAGAAGGGCAACTGTTTTCCCAACAGACCCGGGAAGACAGTGCTGAGCACAGTAGCAAGAGCTGATGGACGGCTCTCCTGGTGGCGGAAGCAAACACAGCCGACCTTGCCCTTCTCAGAGAGCACAGGAAGGAAGGTGACTGGCCGGGGAGGGCCCGGAGCTCCGGTTTCTGCCATGCCTCCAGCCCCAGGCTGCACTCAGGAGAGACCCTGGCCTGTTCCTGGCTGGGCGGGGGAGAGGAAGGAGGGGAGACAGAGCAGGCCAGTCCAGGACCAGCAGTGGGCGTGCACAAGGGCTGTGGCCACCCCTGCCCGGTAGGGGCAGAGAGTGACCTGGGAAGGAATTTCATCCCCTGTGGGAAAATGCTTAACGGCTCCATGCAGCTGCCGTGTGCCATTTGGGCAAATTCAACGGCACCAGGTGATTTCCACTCATACTACAATATTTGCAGGAATGTTCTGCACCATGGGTGAATTATCTGGAGTGTAGTTTGCTGGACCTGGGCTTCGCTGGTGGCTCAGATGGTAAAGAATCCGCCTGCAATGCAGGAGACCCAGGTCCAGTCCCTGGGTTGGGAAGGTCCCCTGGAGAAGTGAATGCCTACCCACTCCAGTATTCTTGCCTGGAGAATCCCATGGACGGAGGAGTCTGTCCTGTAGACCCCCACGGCTCCACAGTTCATGGGGTCGCAAAAAGTCAGACAGGACGGAGCAACTAAGCACATGATAGTTTGCTGGACCTTGTTTGGAGCGCCAGAAGGGAGAAGCTTCATGGGCAGAGGGGCTGGTGGGAAGAAATAAAAGGACGTTTGCTCATCGTGAGTCCTGCCTGGACTCGGAACCGGCAGAGGTAACAGGTGGCAAAACCCTCCAGCGCGGGCAGGATGAGAGGGAAGCATCCTTTATCTGATGGGACCTGTATGAGGTTCGCCTAGTTTTATCTGTCCTCCAGGGTCCCTTCTAAATCCAAGATGACAAGGGTTCCTTATGAGGAACACAGCGACCAGGGACTGGGGACTGACTGCTCTCGCCTGGACAAAGCCGCGGTTTGCATTCACCCTGCAGGAACCTCCCCTTCCCCCAGTGGCCCTGGGCTCTTCCCTGTCCCACCCACCAGAGCTCCTGGAACTGCAGTGATGCTCAACGGACCAGAGCGGGCAGGTGTGTTTCAGCACAATGAGGGCTGGGGGGAGGGCCCAGGACAACTGACACAATGAAGCTGGAGACACAGTGAACCCAGATTCTTTGATTAAAAAGTGAACTTGAACCCTGTGAAATGGATGGCTTTCAAGTACCAGGAGTTCTCCTTGGGTCTGGAGGACAGATCAGCATATGTAAATGCAGATACTTAGACAAAGGGCTGGAAAGGTTAACCTGTTGTGTGGACAGTGGTCACCTCCAGGGGGAGCGTGGGGCTGGAAGGCTGGGGAGGTCACGGAGCGCTTTTATTCGTACCCTCGCAAAAGGGGTTTCCCAGGTGGCACTAGTGGTAAAGAAGCCACCTGCCAATGTAGGAGACACAAGAGATGCCGGTTCGATCCCTGGGTCTGGAAGATCCCTTGGAGGAGGAAATGGCAACCCACTCCAGTGTTCTTGCCTGGAGAATCCCGTGGACCGGGGAGCCTGGCAGGCTACAGTCTATGGGGTCTGAGTGTACACGCACACAGCACAGTTGGTGAGTTTGGATATTTAGTAATAGGAATGCCCTGGGGGAGGACCCTGGTGAGTAGTTCTCCATCTGCACTGAAGACGGAAAGCCATGGAGGACAAGATGTGGAGCCGTGTACAAACCAGGGAGCCCAGGATGCGGTGAGTCCCACCCGGCCACGTCACAGGTACGCTTGGAAGCAGGGGAGTGGGACGCTGACTGCATAGCCGATTGAGGTTTGGGATTTCTTCCCTAAAGCTGCCGTCCTGCTCCGAATGGGGGGGCTTCCCCCGACCTGAGCCTCCAGGACTTCTCTCTCTGATGCTCCCATTCCCCCGACACACACCCCCGCTCACATCACCAGGAGACACGCACTGACCACCCCCCAGCTGTGCCACCATGGAGTCCACTGGCCCTCTTTCGACAGCTCTGCTCAGGGCCAGTGCCTGCTCTCATCGGTCACCCTGGGCTGCCAGAGGCTCCGGCCAGCCGAGGTGGCCTTGCCTCACAGCCTAGGGCCCTGCAGGAGCCTGCGTAGCTTTGACCCCAGGCCTGAGCATCCACGTGGCACAGTAGGCTTCCCTCACCCCCAGGCCCATGCAGGACGCATCTGCAGACCTTTATTAAACAGGCGTTGGTCACCACTTGCTTTGGATCCACGATGTCCACCAGGGGCTCCTTCATGGCAACGTCCCGAATACAAGTCATGTCAAAGCCATAGACGTTCTCCCACCCTGTGGGGACAGAGCGAAATGTGAGGGCCAGCAGCGGGACCCCTAGAAGTCCCTGGGGCCCCCTGAGTCCTAGAGGGTGGGCGGCAGCTTGTGCTCCCTGGTCTGACAACAGGAGAGGTGCTTGCCTGGGGGAGAGTTTCATAAGGTGCCAAACAGTCCTTCACACCATCTAATGTGCACAGGTCCCGATTTAGGGTTAGGAAAAGTGAAGCTCAGAGAGGGTAAGAAACTTCATCGAAGTCACACAGCTAGACTCCTGTCGGGCCAGGACTAGAACCCAGATTCCTGACTGTTCTGTATCTGCTCTCCTCCCTTCTCTCTGAGCCTCAGCATCTCCTAAGAACTCTCTCCTCCACCGTCCCCATTTCTACCCCACTGCCTCGGCTCCATCCTGCCCCACAGCTATAAAGCCATCTCCCTCCTACCTCCCATCCCCACCTACTGAAGCTCTCATGAAGCAGAAAGAAACATGGGATTTCCTGGTTCATGAAACAGGCTGCCATTGGAATCCCAGTGCCATCTTTTACTAGCCAGCTGCTGCTGCTGCTGCTAAGTCACTTCAGTTGTGTCTGACTCTGTGCGACCCCATAGATGGCAGCCCACCAGGCTCCCCCGTCCCTGGGATTCTCCAGGCAAGAACACTGGAGTGGGTTGCCATTGCCATTTCCTTCTCCATGCCCTCATGCAAATCTCCTAGCCTCTCTGATCATCCATTTTCTCAACTGCAAAATGTGAGGTGGGGATCCGGGGTGTCCAGCAGAGGCCTTGCTTTTTTCACACACCACAATGTCCTCATTAGGACCCATCCCGTGAGACATATCCCCCAGGTGGGGCACAGAGCAGCCCAGCAGTGCCCCTTTGCCCCCAGGGGCTGCTCATAAGATGCATTAATCAGGGATTCAGGGTGCAGGGTTGGAAGTCAATGAATGCAAGTCTGATGGTCCAAGTGTTGGTCGCTCAGTCATATCAGACTCTTTGCAACCCCATGGACTATAGCCCACCAGGCTCCTCTGTCCATTGGATTCTCTAGGCAAGAATACTGGAGTGGGTAGCCATGCCCTTCTGCAGGGGTTCTTCCCGACCCAGGGACTGAACCTGGGTCTTATGCATTGCAGGCAGGCTCTCTACCATCTGAGCCACCAAGAAGTCCATGATGGTGCCAGATCACTGGTAAATGACGATCATCACTGGTACCACTGCTTGATCACCCAGCCCTGGCCGGACCCATCACTGACTCTCCCCAGCAACCGCATGAGGATACCTCGATAAAGCAGATGAGAAAATGGGGCTGGCAGCAGCTGGCGCTTGGCTTACATGCATGTGGGATACTGGGCTGGTATCCCACAGCAGGGAAACCGTGGCGCTAGGGCGCAAACCCTGTGTCCTAACCAATACAGTCGTGAAAGCAAGCAGGAATGCCATTTGCTTGCCCCACAGTGCAGAGCCGTCCCCAATCTTTTTGGCACCGGGGACCAGTTTAGTAGCTCAGCTGGTAAAGAATACACCTGCAGTGCGGGAGACCTGGGTTCGATCCCTGGGTTGGGAAGATCCCATGGAGAAGGGAACGGCTACCCACTCCAGTAATTCTGGCCTGGAGAATACCATGGACTGTGTAGTCCATGAGGTTGCAAAGAATCAGACATGACTGAGTGACTCTTACTTTCACCGGTTTCATGTAAGACAATCTTTCCCCGGACAAGGTTGGGGGAGGTGGTTTCAGGACGATTCAAGTGCATTACATGTGTTGGGTGCTTCATTTTTGCTATTTTACGTGAGCCCCACCTCAGATCATCAGCATTAGATCTGGAGGTTAAGGATCCCTTAGCCGAGTCTAGTTACTGGGTGGCTGAATCTCACTTGTTCGTTTACTCAGAGGAGTTTAGAAATACATTGAACTAGACTTGCTTTTGGAGAAGGCAATGGCACCCCACTCCAGTACTCTTACTTAGAAAATCCCATGGACGGAGGAGCCTGGTGGGCTGCAGTCCATGGGGTCACTAAGAGTCAGACACGACTGAGCGACTTCACTTTCACTTTTCACTTTCATGCATTGGGGAAGGAAATGGCAACCCACTCCAGTGTTCTTGCCTGGAGAATCCCAGGGACGGGGAGCCTTGTGGGCTGCCGTCTATGGGGTTGCACAGAATCGGACACAACTGAAGCGACTTAGCAGTAGCAGCAGACTTGCTTTTCTCTTAAATCTTACAGGATTAAATTATTTTTAAATGTTCACCAAACAAATGGAACCATAGGAAACTTATGTCCCTCTGTGTCTTTAGGAGATGGGGGTGAAATGAGGGAGGCGTGAACGGCCAGGGAATGCTGTTTTCCTTTTACTCAGGATCTTTTCAAGGGCACACAAAGACTTTCCTCGGAGAGAAGAGGCTGAGAAAATAATCATCTCCCAGAGGGCAAGCACTTGTGCAATTTTGGCTTGAGGATTAGATGCCAGTCAGCTCCCATTCTATACCCGAGGCTGGAGCCAAACTCCCAACTGAACCTATCTATCTACATTTGGGGCTTCCCTGTTGGCTCAGATAGTAAAGAATCTGCCTGAAATGTGAGAGATCTGGGTTCGATTCTGGATCAGGAAGATCCCCCAGAGAAGGGAATGGCAACCCACTCCAGTATTCTTGCCTGGAGAATCCCATGGACAGAGGACCCTGGTGGGCTAGAGTTGATGGGTTACAAAGAGTCAGACACAATTGAGCAACTAACACTCAACGTTTGGGGAAGTGTGGCGACAGCTCCAGAGAAGATCCCCTGCTAAAATCTGGAAAGAGTTGTCCATGCTTACCCAGGTAAAACATGCACACCCACACACACTTTTTTTAAAACCCTTTCTCAAGACACCTACCGCTACACATCTGCTCTTACCCTCCGCCCTGCTTTAAGTTAAGGCTCTGTGAAAGTGTATCTGAGAGTCCATGTGAAATGGTTAAAATCCTGGGTTTGGGCTTCAAATCTTGGCTCTGTTTATTTGCTGTGCAAATTTAGGCAAGAGTTTAACCTCTTGAAGAGCTGGTTTCTTCTTTAAAATAGAGACGATGAACTTACAGTTACCGGGGGATGCGGTGGTGCGGGGGGAGGATTGGGAGAAGGGATAATTAAGGGATTTGGGGATGGACATATATCAGATCAGATCAGATCAGATCAGTTGCTCAGTCATGTCCGACTCTTTGCGACCCCATGAATCGCAGCACGCCAGGCCTCCCTGTCCATCACCAACTCCCAGAGTTCACTGAGACTCATGTCCATCGAGTCAGTGATGCCATCCAGCCATCTCATCCTCTGTCATCCCCTTCTCCTCCTGCCCCCAATCCCTCCCAGCATCAGAGTCTTTTCCAATGAGTGCATTGCTATATTTAGAATGGATCACCAGTACAGCACAGGAAACACTGTTCAATGATATGCGGCGGCCTGGATGGGAAGGGGGTTTGGGGGAAATGGATACATGTATATGTACGGCTGAGTGCCCCTACCGCGCACCTGGAGCCATCGCCCCATTGTTATCTCCAATATAAAATAACAAGTTTTTAAAAACGGAGATGATGATGATGATAGTTGCTCTATAGGGTTGTTATGAGGATCACATGTGATGATATATATAAGGTTCACAACAGGGTCTGGCACAGAGAAAGCCCTTGAGATGTGATAGTTACTGTAGTTACGTGGTTGAGCTCTGGCTTTGCCATCAACCAAGCTTGTGACCCTGGCAGCTTGGCCCCCTTCTTTCCGAATTGTTTGTAAAGTGAGGAGTTTGGTCCACTGGTTCTGTGTTCCAGAATCATCTGGGACACTTCTTAGAATACAGATTCCTGGACCATAACCAGACCTACTGAATCAGAATCTTCAGATTTGGGCCCCAGGGAGATGGGATTTCCAAGTCAACATAGGCAGTTCCAACCAGTTGGTAATCCTTGGGCTCCACGATCTATGAAGTCCCTTGCAGTCCAATTTTCAAATGGACTTAAAGCTTCAAATGGCCACTGTGACATCTCCAACCACTCCCACCTGTGGAACCCTCTCCTCTGTATCCTCAGCACCTGCAACAGAGCATCTGGCACAGTACAGGTCCACCGATAATGTTGTTTTTTTAAATGAATGAATTAAATTTAATGAATTTAATCCCAAACATTCAATGCCTGCACTGCTTCACAACACCTGGTTAATTCATGTCTGATCTTCCCGGCCAGATGGCCCTACCTCCAGTTATTCAGTGAGAGATTATCTAGGACATTAGGGTTTTTTCCTCTCCTTTCCACTGACCATGCATTTCCCACTAGCTTCTCCACCATGCGTGCAGCAGGCATGGGCGAGGATGCACATCAAGCATATTAATTTTTTGTTGCAATTGTCTTATCTAGTAAATGAGTGAATATGGAGTGAGGGTCATCAACCACCAGGAAAGGGTTAGCTAACTTTCTAGGGATTCAAAAATAATAACAAAAGACCTGTGAAATTTAGTTTATGGATTGAAACAAACTCTTGAAAAGGACCACACCATGGTGCTCTGAATGTAACTGAAACAGCAACCAAGTCCAGACCTACCAGCTAGTCCAGACTAGGTGGACTAGAATCCCCACTTGAATGGGCTGGTAGAGGAAGAGGCATGCTCTTCTCTGGGCATAAATTATTTATCTGTCTCTACTGTCCAGCACTACTCACAATGTCCAGCATTAATAAAAAATTACGAGACACATGGAAAAGGAAGAAAAATATGACCCATTACCAAAAGGAAAAATAGTCAATAGAACCAGACTCAGAGCTCAGGTATTGGGAAAATGTAACAAGGAGGTTCAAATACTTTAGTAAATATTTTAAAGAATCTAATGCAGAAAAAACATGCATGAACAGATGCAGAATTTTATCAGTGAGATGGAAATGCTGGAAATGAAAAAGATCACAATATCAAAGATGTAGAACTCTTCCAATGAGCTTACGCACAGAATGGATATATATTAGAGGAAATACTAACCTGAAAACAAAGATAGGAATATGAAGTACTGGAAAACAAGCTCAGTGGAGAGATTGGTAGCTACATCCCCCCTCCCTGTCCTGGCCCTGGTAATTTGAGTTTCTCTGCTAGAGAAACTAGTGGGGGTGCCTCGGGAAAAAACAGAGCAGGTGGCACCAGGCGCCACTGACAACTTCCTCCAGATAGAAAGGAAGGTGTGTATAATAGTTTAATACATTTTAGGCTCTCAGATCAAAGTCAACTCCTTGTGTAAAATAGGCTAGAGCCAGGCAATAGAGTTCTGGATGTCAGGGTGGTGGAGAAACTCATGGAGAGCACCTGAACCCTCCAAGAGGTCCTGCCCGCCAAGCCTCCAGCTACAGGTACCACCATCTCTACGCAGGAGGTCCCTTGTCATCTTCTCATCAGCCAGGAAGCCAGTGCCCATCCTCTGACCCTCAGCATGTTTTAGAGTCAACTACTGGGTAAGAAAATCACATGGAATATCTACCCAATTTCCTTCCAATTTTGAGACTCTAGAAATCTTCAGAGTTAAAAAAAACAATTAATGATTGCACCTGTGTCTGGGAACCCTCACTGGATCACTGGTAAAGAATCTTCCTGCAATACAGGAGACCCTGGTTCAATCCCTGGGTCAGGAAGACCCCCTGGAGGAGGAAATGGCAACCCAGTCCAGTATTCTTGCTGGGAAATCCCACGGACAGAGGAGCCTGGTGGGCTACAGTCCATGGGGGTCACAAGAGTCGAACATGACTTAGCGACTAAATCACTGCCAACCACATATTGGCACTTGCCATGGGTGCTTGCCATCTACCTCTACAAGGATTAAATCATGTGTTGCTGCAGTGGCTGCCCTCCAACACCCCCTGAAGAAGTCCAGCGTGGAGAGCAGAAACGAGGCACTCTGTGCTCCAGAAAGCTGGCAGGACAGGTCTTCAGATAGATGTTCTCAGGAGTTGATTTTATGAGCCCAATTCTAGTACCTCCTTATATGTAGAAAAACACTAATGTCCTTCATTGTGACGACCGTTTCTCGTGACTAGCAGAAGCTTCACAAGACCAGCAGAAACTTTCTAAAAAAATAAATGTGCCTGACCACATGTACTTCCTCTTTACCAAAATCACATATATACTGTTCTTCCCCCGACGTCTTTGGAGCAGTTTCTCAGAGCCGCCAGAGGTGCTGTCTCCCAGGCTGCAGCCCTCATACTGGCCCAAATAAAACTTGACTCATAGCTCTCACATTATGCCTTTGTTTTAAGTCGACAGCACCGCTGCTGCTGCTCTCACCACCACCACTTTGTACATTCCTTTGCTGGCTTACTTCTATTCCTTCATTCATTTTCTCGTTCATTCACTCAACAAACTGTGCATTGTGAGCCTGGTACACGCCAGTGATCTCTGTGTATGTGTGTGTGTGTGTGTGTGTGTGTGAGCAAACTGAGGGCAACTGCTGAGTTCACTCATGTTTTTGTGTTCCCATGTTGCGTGTAGTGGAGAAAAGAGGGGAGGAGAAGGGCAAGGAGGGAGCGGGGAGGGGACAAACTATTTTCCTAACAATTTTCTTTCTGAAAGGGATTTGGGCACAACTCCTTCTCCTGCCCTATTTAAGATTTTTCTTTTTTAGCCGGTTCTTGAGCCATCAGAAATTTGCTTACAATTGTTCCCTTAGCAACCAGCAACCTTTATGCTTTCACTTTGGATTTAGAACTCTGAGTAACCAAAATCTCTGTTTATTTAAAACAGATTTCTAAATGCGCTTGCTTCCTTTCCTAAAAACAGAAACAGGTCATTTTCAAAAAGACATGTTTAAATAGAAAACTTGGAAACTATGTTAAATAAAATGTAAAGGTGCATTTGATTTTGAGTTTGCGGGGAATGCTGTTGACAGACTGGAGAGATTCCACGAGAAAAGAAACGGGGCTACCTTTCAGTTTTGTTTTTTTTTTTCTTTTTCAGATGGTATGAAAATTGCAATAAGCAGGAGGAGACTCAATCCCATGGTCTCCGAGGGTCCTGGGCTGGCACCTGAGTAGGAGCCAGTGCACCAGGGCCTGTCAGGGCTGATCCAGTCCTCATGGCAAGGTGCGTGAGGTCAAGGTCCCGACCAGGATCCAGACAAGGAGGAGGGTGAGATCTGTTTGCGTTTAAACTACGAGGAAGTTCCTTAAAGCGCCTAGCCGAGGGTCGGAGTTCAATCAGTTTAGAGCATGTGAGAACAAAGAATGTGCCTGTAGGTTCTCCTCCAAACACAATTTATACTGTTACAGCAAAAACTCCAAAGGCAGCATAACCACACAGCTCCAGGGCAAAATATGTCCTATTTATTCATGCATTTGATCAACATTTGCCTTTCAGCTGTTTCTGAAACCTATCACGAGAGCGCATCTGGCCTAGATTCTGAGCCTCTGGAGGCCAGCGAGCTCGGCAGTCAGGCTCAGGGCCAGGGCCACAGGCAGGAAGGAGCTTAATGACACAATTGGGGACCAGATCCAGGCTGCCACGTGCGGCATCAACAACTGTCACGCCCCTTATATACATCGTCTCACTTCATCCTCCTGACACGTCTATAGGCTGGGGGAGTTTTATCTCAGACCGAGGCTCGGAGATGTTAGGTGACTCGTTCACGGTCACCCAGAGGATGCAAAGCCAGAGCTGGCCACCTTCAAAGCTTTATCATCTAACCTCCTACCTCTCATTGCTCGTTGAACGTTAGAAATGACGCCAGATGGGCGGGAGGGCTCAGACAAATGTCCCATTTCTGTCTTGTCCTGACCTGGCTCTGAACATGCTCTGAGTTTATATTTCCAGAAAGGTGAGGACACAGGTGGACGCATGTACTCCGAGGCACAGCCCAGCAGCACAGACAACGACCAGACTTTGTTGGACTCTGGAGTCCTAGCCTCTGGGGGCCGGAAGCCAGTCTGTTCAATCTGGGAACTTCTCTGTCACAGGGAGTCTAGACGAGGGGTGTTTAGCACTGCGCTGGCAGGAACCCAAATCTGCAGAGACTGTTGGACTGTTTGGAGTTTCTGCTCACGCTTGGGGTTGTGCTCACTTGTATGTGTGCGGGGGTTGGGGGGAGGGCTGGATCGTGTGCATACTCACTTGTGTGTGTGGAGGTGGGGAGGTGGTCTTCGCACTTTGTCGCTTTAGTTAGTTCTGGCTAAGGACACAAGTCTGTCTCTAAACCTTGTGTGTGTGTTCAGATGCTAAGTCATGTCTGACTCTTTGTGACCACTTGGACTGCAGCACGCCAGGCTTCCCTGTCCTTCTAAACCTTATGGAAGCATAATCCATTTAAACACATGGAGGACCAGGCTTGTATCCCTTGAGAATGGTCACTCTTTAAATGAAATAGAATCAAACAACTCTTTGGGGATCAGATAAAATGTTGGAGAGTTGTGCGGGGGTGGGGGACATTTTTTCTAAGAGAGCACCTTTTCAACTGATTAAGCACAAAGAGCACAGATTCGGATGAGCCCCCACCCCCAGCTCAGCGCTCCCCCACCCCCATGCTCAGCCTTCATCTCCCTCTGTATCTTACTTATATGAAGGAGAACCAATGCTATGCTGACAGATTTCAGGCATACAAAGGCAGAGTTCAAACAACTGGCCTGGCTGGAGACCCTCCCTGTCCTTATGTGGATGTTAGGGAGAAATGACCTTTAGTAGCTTTCAGCCACCTGCCGGCTCTGCAAAAAAAACCTCAGCTTCTGCTGCTTCATTCACTTTCCATCCACACTGCATTCATTCTCTCCCCACTGAACCTCCCACCAGCCACATTCTTATTTCCTCTCTGTAGAAACCCCACCCTTGGGACCAGAGGAAAACATCCAGAGAGAAGAATCCAGAAAAGGTCACAGGTATAAACTCCTCAGAGGCACAGCAGCTGTGTCTGCGAGACTGACCACTCACGCCCAGCCCTCTGAAGTGCTTCCCGCCCCCGCAAAGCCCCCCTAAAAGCCCAGCAGAGAATGAAAGGGTGACTTACAGTGGATTTTGAAGTCCTTGTACTGTCTGTCCTCAATTGCTACCACGTACAAAGCCGCCCGGTCTGGAAACATAAGCCCTCCAGGTTTCTGTTGATGAATTGTGGGGAAATGGGTCTCGTAATCTATTCACCTGACAAAGACATACATTTTTGAACTGCACATAGAGTCACCAGACAGGCACCCCCTCGCCAGCATTCCTCATGCAGCAGACTGTCACCTCGGCCGGGGGGAGGGCTGGGTGGGGAGGCTCAGTGTCGATTTTGGTACCAGGAAAAACCCAAGGGGCCGAAGTGGGGTCCATAGGATAAATGTGGATGGGCAGAGATGTGTCCAGTGAGGGCGGTGGAAGATGTTTTGACTTCTCATTCTGGAGAAGCTAAGGTCAAAAGCACACTGGCTTACTGACAGCCGTGCAAACCCTTAGTACTTGCTGACCAGCATAGACTTTGGACAGCAAACAATGGGTCTCTATTATAGCAAAAGAGGCCAAGGTTAGACCTACAAATGCTCATTCTGTCCCCAGAAGCAGATCTAGTTTAAAGAGAGGGGTTTGGGAGCGGTGACCCTGTAGCCCAGGTCCTCTCTGAAGTCCTCGCAGTCTCCCTCGGCTACAGGCGGGGGCTGAACAGCCAGGCAGCCAGCGGGGCAACCAGAGGACGGCATGCAGCAGGCTCACCAGCCACTTGTCCCTGGCGAAGATGACGGTGGCGAGCATCGACTCATAGAACAGGCAGTAGCCCATCCACTCGCTTATGATAATGTCCACCTTCTCCACGGGCAGCTCCACCTCCTCCACCTTCCCCTTGAATATGGTGATGACTGCAAAATAAGAACCCCACGGCCGCACTTTGCAGGGACCCAGGCTGGGAAGCACCCCACATCAGGACGTGATCAATCTACAGGGGTCATCGCGGTTCTGATTCTTCTCTCCCTTCACCATGTCAGTTTATACTAAGGACTGAAGACTCCTTGTGTGATTCCTCCTGAAGTGTGTTGGGCAATTAAGATCAAACCAGTCCATCCTAAAGGAAATCAACCCTGAAAAGTCATTGGAAGGACTGATGCTGAAGCTGAAGCTTCAATACTTTGGCCACCTGATATGAAGAGGCAACTCATTGGAAAAGACCCCAGTACTGGGAAAGATTGAGGGAAGGAGGAGGAGGGGGCAACAGAGGTTGAGATGGTTGGATGGCATCACTGACTCAATGGACATGGGTTTCATCAAGCTCCTGGAGATGGTGAAGGACAGGGAAGCGTGGCATGCAGCAGTCCATGGGGTCACAAAGACACGACTGAGCAACTGAACGACGACTAAGGGCCCATGCTGTGCTAAGCCCAGGATGGACACTATGTCCCAACAAGCCCTTGAAGCAGACACAGCATTCTTATTCTCATTTTTAAGGAAAGTGAGGCTTAGAGGGGTTCAATGATCACCATGGAAACAGAGCCCATACCCTTACCAGGGCCCCCACCCCACGTCAGGCTACCATGACAACTCAAACCCACAGGGGGCTGAGAGACTGCCGCCACTGCATCTGTTCACAGCCCAGACTCAGCCCCAAGGATGCCTAGCTAGTGTTGGAGAGGAGAGGACTTGGTGTTTTGACAAGAAAGAATGGGCTTTGCACTCAAGAAAACTGGCTTAAAGTGCTGGGTCTTCTCATGATTAGCTGTACGACTTTCCGCAAGTTACTTGACTGAACTCCAGTTATCCAGAGAACAATCAGGAGAAGTGACATCTACTTGGCGAGAGGCTGTACTGATGAAATGAAATGACAGGTGAAGGGCAAGCTCGCAATCGGGGCTCTAGAGAAGGCAAACACTGACATTGTTTCCTTGGTGACCGGATGACTGAGACGTAAGGTGGATAGAATTTAGGCAAAGCCCCTGCTGTAAACATCCTCTGCCCCTGAGTCCCTTCCCAGACCTGCCCCTCCCTCTACGGCAGAAGAAACTTCTCAGTTGAGTTTTTGATCATTCAAGACAGATGTACACCTCATTTGGGGGCTTGTTTTGCATTCATTGCTGTAAAGATCCCAGCAAAAGCTCTCCTAGGTGCTGCTGTGCAATGGACAGTGGGCTGGTTCCATCAGAACTTTCCTCTAGAAGGAAACTCATCCTTCACCATCCTCTGAAAGACCACCCGGTGCCTGAGCTTTTCTGGGGAAACTAAACAGTGACCTGTGTGTGTTCAGTCATGTTCAGACTCTGCAACCCCCTGGACTGTGGCCCACCAGGCTAATCTGTCCCTGGGATTCCCCAGGCAAGAATACTGGAGCAGGTTGCCATTTCCTTCTTGAGGGCATCTTCTTGGCTCAGGGATCGAACCTGCATCTTCTGCATTGGCAGGCAGATTCTTTACCACTCTGCCACCAGGAATTCCCCCAGAATATCAAAAGAGGGTGCCAGAATCTAGGCCTGAGCCTGGATGGGAGGGGAGTTTGGGGGAGAACATATATGTACAGCTGAGTCGCTCTGCTGAAACTATCACAACATTGTCAATTTGATTCCCTGGTGGCTCAGTTGGTAAAAAACGTGCCTGAAATGCGGGAGACCCAGGTTCAATGCCTGGGTTGGGAAAATCCCTGGAGAAGGAAATGGCAATCCACTCCAGTATTCGTGCCTGGAGAATCCTATGGACAGAGGAGCCTGGTGGGCTACAGTCCATGGGGTTGCAGAGTCAGACACAACTGAGCGACGAACACTTTCACTCTCAATATAAAATAAGGCTTCCCAGATGGCAGAGTCATAAAGAATCTGCCTGCCAATGCAGAAGTCATGGGTTCGATCCCTGAGCTAGGAAGATCCCCTGGAGAAGGAAATGGCAACCCACTCCAGTATTCTTGCCTGGAGAATTCACAGACTGAGGAGCCTGGCGAGCTACAGTCCACGGGGTCGCAAAGAGTCAGACACAACTGAGCACAAACACACTGATACAAATCAAAAGTTGAAGAAAAGTGCAGGCCTGCTGTTCAACCTGGTAAAAGCCACTTGAGACCCCCGTCCTGCATCTGCTCACGGACAGGATCACGACCTGATTACCCACCACTGCCTGTGGTGTAGACACGCCCACCCTTGCCCTGCTCTGGCTCAGCCGTGATGTCACGGGCAGCAGGGCTGGGAGCAAAGCGCTTGTCCACGGTATGAGCAGAGTCAGACACGCCTGGGCGGCCACCCCATCCATAGCGGACCCCAGCTTTCTCAACTGCTCCATCCTGTCCTCCAGAGCGCCGTCACCATTTGCGATTCTATTGGGATGCTGTGTGTCCACTTGCTTTTGAGTCTGTGCCCTCCCTGAGACTGTAAGCATCATGAGAGCACAGACCTCATCTGTGCTCTTCTCCCCAGCTCCCCTGCATCTGGCCTGGGGCCCGGACTGTGGGTGACATCCCTCCCCCAGGGGTGGGTGCACGAACCCAGTCCTGGGATTATTCATGGGCTGCCTCTGAGGGAAGCAGCCATTGCCAAGAGCCACTACAGGTTCATTAACAGCGATTATATCTGATTAAACTCATCCCTTCTTTGGACCAGCCTATTAGTCAAGTTAATGAATGAAATAATCATAACAATAGCTAACATGTATTGGCTGCTAACGGCCCAGGTACACTGTTGTGCTTTACAGAGAGCTGTGCTGGGAGACACTTAACAGGGGCTTCTCCAGGAAGGATACCCTGACTTGCAGCATCTGCCTGTTTCTCCACATAAATACTCCCACTGAGGCCAATTTCAAGCCACCTCATGCCCTGCATCCATTCTGCAAATTCACTGAAAGTATGGTAGCTCTGTGAAACCCTCTGTGGTCTGTTCCATTGTCATTCCCATTTCCCAGAGCAGGAAACAGAGGTGCAGAAGGTCAGGTGCCCAAGATCACAAGCTGATCTTTTGGAACTGAGTGTGAACCTGCCAGAGTTCTCAAGCACCATGCCAGGCCCCACGTGAGGATCTGGCAAGGCACCTTCTCCACGGCCTCTCTGGAGTGGAAGCTGACCAATTATTGTGCAAATTCACAGCTGTTCCCTGACTGTATTCAAAGGTGCTGGCTCAGAGCTGAACTGGATTAGACCTGCCTCCACCCCAGCTCCTCCCTATGTAGATGGCGCCTCACAGGGAACAGTGATCCCCAAATAGCAAGGCTCTGGGGACTCCTCGGTGCGTGCTCAGTCCTGTTGGACTCTTTGCAACCCCATGGACTGTAGCTTGTCAAGCTACCCTGTCCATGGGATTTCCCAGGCAAGAATACTGGAGTGGGTTGCCATTTCCTCCCCCAAGGGATCTTCCCTACCCAGGGACTGAACCCACACCTCTTGCGTCTCCTGCATTGGCAAGCAGGTTCTTTACTACTGAGCCACCAGGGAAGCCCCAGTCTCTGCCTGGGGACTCCGAGTAGATTATAGTGAAAGTGCCAAAGTGAAAGTCGCTCAGTTGTGTCTGACTCTTTGTGACCTCATGGCCTATACAGTCCATGGAATTCTCCAGGCCAGAACACTGGAGTGGGTAGCCTTTCCCTTCTCCAAAAGATCTTCCCAACCCAGGGATTGAACCCAGGTACCTGCATTGCAGGCAGATTCTTTACCAGCTGAGCCACGAGGGAAGCCCAGTAGATTGTAAGGAAGAGCCAAACCTAACAACATGAGACTTGATATGTAGATAAGGTGGGATTCTCAGTTTGGATTCAAAGTATCCACAGACTGGACAGAGGTGAGGAGTTGCTGCTAGGCAGCCACATGTGGGTAGATTGCAGATCATGGCTGATGCCAGCTGAGCGCCAGTGTGGCCTGAGGTCAGCACAGCTGCTAAGGGAGCCAGAGCGTCCTCTGCCAGGGTGAGAGGGATGCTGGCGCATGGCCAGAGGAGAACGGGGCTGAAACCAAAGCCACGGGTGAAGGAACTTGGGGTGTGTCCCTACATCTGTGGGAGTAGGGCTGCCAGGTGAAGGGGAGCCCCCTTACTCTGTGCGGTCCCAAAGTGATGACCCAGAGCATTGTGGTCAGCCTGCAGAGAGGCAGACTCCAGCGGAAGGAAGTTCTTCAAACCATCACAGCCCCAGGTGGCTGCTGGTGGGACCCTCATCAGGGGAATCATCCCAGGACTGGATGGCCACAAGCACGGAGGGATGCTACAGGGCAGAGAATTCAAGCATCGTCTACAAAAGGCTTGGGATGCGTGACCAGGAATGAGCAAAGTGCAGAACGTAAAGCCAGAAAGATCTACAGTTAAGGCTTGCTGTACAGGCCCTTCGCGTGTATTCTCTCTAATCCCTCCGTAATCCTGTGAGTTGAGTGTGGCGGCGTATCCTGCACCAGGAGCCAGGGCTCAGAAGGAGAGCCACCTGATGAAGCCCTTCCTGCTGCCTCTCTGTGCCTCACACTCTGCTCAGGCTTCTGCATCCGTGACCTTCACGGATGCTCCAGGGCAGAAGAAGAGAAAGAAAGGCCCAACTATTCCCTTTAGTTTTCTGAAAAGTCAATGGATTAGCATTTGTCTTCTAGAACTATGGGTCTCCTGGGCAGGCAAAGAGAGGAATTGGCGGCTGTCAGCCCTGATGTCCAAGATGACACCCTGATCTGAGCACGTGTGTGGGCCACGCGGGTGGCAGGAACCACGTGAAGGCCACACTCACGCCTGCAGGTGGCCGTGTGGAGGTGCGCGTCTGCCTGGGAACAAACCCATCCGGGGAGCCGTACGGAGGTGGAGAGGGAGGGAGATTGATTGATTCTGGGTAGCAGGTATTTTATGTCCTGGGTTGTTATTTATGTCTCTACACCTACGCTCCCGAGACCCACACAATTGGCTGTTGCCACGTTTCAGAAGCATTTCCATGGAAGCCAAGCTGTCCTCTTTCTAGTATACATGCCAAGGCAGAGCATGCTTTGCCTTGAAAAGACCTCCCCCCCGGGCCTGTGTGAAGAGGACAAGCATGGGCCATGGGGTGGCCATCCACCTGGGGACAACTGTTTGTCCCTCCCGGGTCTTTGCCTCCGTAGCACAGAATCAAATGTGAGCCATCGAAATACAGAGCAGGGAATGATTCTCTCCTGGAGCCACGAGGTGGGCTGAGAAGATGCCACCAGCAGAAGACAGGCCAGACAGGGTCTGAGGCCACGTGATGAGCAAGGGGTCACCCTTGGAAGGGCACGGTCAGCAGAGGCAGCCAAGCTCCGCCCACCCAAGCCTGAGCCCAGAGATCGGGGCCCATTGGGGGGCCTTCCAGCCAGGGGTGGGAACCCAGCACTGCATGGCAGGTGGGAGAGCAGGAGGTGGTGACCACACACAGGAAACTGACCCACTGTGTGCACGCGCACTAAGTCGCTCCAGTCGTGTCTGACTCTTTGCGACTTCATGGACTGTAGCCCACCAGGCTCCTTTGTTCACGGAGATTCTCCAGGCAAGAATACTGAGTGATGGGAGATACAGGAGTTACTCCTGATTAGGGGCCCTCATGAGGGTGAGCATGTTCAAGATGAGTCCCAGAGGGAGGGGCCAAGGAGATCACAAATGCCTGGGAAAGGAGTGAGGAGAGGAAGGGAAGGAAACACAGCTCCTCTTGTGCTCAGACTCTAGCTGTAAGAAGGTCCCACTCCCAGGGGCAAGCTACTTGCCAAGATAGTTCATCAGCAGCGGGGCCTGTGGGCATTAGAAGACAACGTTTCTCCAAATACAGAGCGTGGGGTCTGCTGGGATGTTGCTCAGTGGACATAGGGCTGGAGGCATTGAGAGGGAACGGGAGGAGGAGGGACAGCTGGGGCCAAGCAGAGGGCTTGGAAATGAAGGCTTTAGCCTCAGGCTGGGCTCAGCGCAGGCTGAGCTGGGACAGACATGCCCTTGGTGGCCTGGCAGGGACTGGGAAACTCTGAGCCCTGTGGGCACAGTCCTGCTAATAAGGCAGTGGCTGGCATCCACCTTTTCAAGGCCAAGTGGTCTTACATCAGTCTCTGCCACCCGAACAAGGAAGTACAAACCCCTTGCCCCCTCCCTCCACGGGAAAGCAGGCGGAGGTGAGTCTTACTGTTGTCCAAGTGGTTGGCCTTAATGATCTTCTCTGAGTAGTCAGAAATACTGGAGCATTCAATCTGGAGGGGATACAGAGCAAAGGGGCCAGGCATTAGAAGAATCACAGCATGCAATTTAGGGCCAGTAGAACAGACAGGGGTGCTGAGGCCTGGGGATGCGATGACCTGCCCAAGGCCACACGGCTACTTCGTGGCAGATGGAAGCCTAACCCGCAACCCTTCTGAAGCACAGGGCAGTGGCTCTCCCACTAAACTGGCTGCTTTTGCCCCGCAGTGGAGGGCTTGGCCTCTGAGTTGGTAGAAGTGACCAGGCCTCACTCCCCTGGCATGGCCACTGTCTTTGGGGTTGTGGGGTTGAGGAGGTGGGAAGGCAGATGAGGTGGGAAGCCAGAGCGACGATGAGCCTCCCTGCTGTCATTCTCCTTCCTTGGCCCTCCCGGGACCATCGGAAAAGGGCAGGTCAGGGACTCAGGACATCTTGAGACCCTTCCCCGCCCCATGGGCAGACCTGTGTTAACTCTAACTCCTTCTGCAATCTCCACCTTTGAAAGAATTGATTCTTCTTACTCTTGCAAGCCTTAGTCTTGCCAGGCTCTCCAAATCTCCTAAGCAAAGTGTAAGAGTGTTAGTTGCTCAGTTGCATCTAACTCTTTGTGACCCCACGGACTGTAGCCTGCCAGGCTCCTCTGTCCATGGATTTTCCTAGGCAAGGATACTGGAGTGGGTTACCATTTCCTCCTCCAGGGGATCTTCCTGACCTGGGGATCAAATTCTGGTCTCCTGCATTGCAGGCGGGTTCTTTACTGTCTGAGTCACCGGGGAAGCCTCTCCTAAGCAAAGGGCTAAGATACTTGAGAAATTCGTTGACCTTGTGGGAACAGCAGGAGACCAAGCCCCAGTCTGGCCGTAGAAAACCTGTTTCCCAGGTGCTGGAATCAGAGGGGCAGCTGTCAAACCTGCAGCTGAAGCCCCCTGACTTGGAAGCGAATGATGGCTGCCCTGCCTTGCTTGGCTCTGCCCTGGGCTCCTGTCTGACTCTGGAGCTGAGCTGGGACCTCAGAGAGCCCCTGAAGGGAGGACGGAGGGAGTCACAGGGGATGTACATCAAGCCCTGAGGCTCTGTGAGCACCTTGGAAGGGAATCAGTCCCTTGACCAGAAGCCCCAGTCTTGAGGAAGAGGCTTCATGAAGGAAGGAAGGTTGGAAGGTGGGGAGAGGCAGTGCCGTGGAGACAGCAGGACTTGACTGTGTGCAGCCGGGCTGACTCTGCACCCTCTACATGGACCTCGGCAAGTACATCATGGCTCTGCTGGTCAAGGCTACACCAGAGGGGCCTTGAGACCACCCTGAGACCCCTTCCAACCAGGACCCGGGTATCTTTCAAGTCAGGCATGTAAAGTGAAAGTGTTAGTTGCTCAGTCGTGTCTGACTCTTTGCAACCCCATGGACTGTAGCCCGCCAGGCTCCTCTGTCCATTGAATTCTCCAGGCAAGCATACTGGAGTGGTTTGCCATTTCCTTCTCCAGGGTATCTTCCCAACCCAGGGATCCAACCCTTGTCTCCTGAATTGTAGGCAGTTTCTTTACCATCTGAGCCATTAAGGAAGGCATGGAGGGGATGTTGTTCAGGCAGGGAGTTGTGGGGTGCAGAGGGATTTGGGGGGCTCTAGTCAACCAGGAGCCTGGCAGGGGGCGGGGTCTTGAGACAAGCTGCAGGATGATCCAGCTAATGAAGCCCCACTGAAAGCTTCCGCCAGCCTCTGCATTGGGCCGTCCTGTGCACACGCTGTGTGTTTAACTGCAGCGTGCCTTGTATTTTGATCATGATGAATTCCTGTTTTCCAGCCCTAGACCCACTATGTCAGCCAGCAGCTCAGAGCTCTGCTTTCTCAGTTTCTCCCCAGTTCTGGACCCTTGCAGCCCCTGTCCTGGGGCTGCGCCCAGCTGCATTGCAGGAGCTCTCCCAGTGGGTCCCCCATCACCACCTCTAGCTGGAGAGGCTGCAGGAGCCAGAAGAGCAGGATGAAATCTATCATCTTGCCTTTAAAGAACAGAGGAAGGAGACTGTCTTGTTAGTGCTGAGGGCCCCCTCCCAACTCTACTAATAAAGACTGGGCATTTGACTTGCACCAAGCACTGTGCTAAGCACTTGATTTGTGTATTAAACTCATCCCCTCCTCATAGTCACCCTGTGGGCAAGGTACTGTAGTTATGCCCACTTTACAGGTGGGGAAACCGAGGTACAGAAGAGATGTGAATAGTCCAGGTCATACCTATTGGGAGTGGAAGAGCGGAGATTCCAACCAGAGCTCACAGGTGTAGCCACCCTGCCTCTCAAGCCCACATAGGACTAAGGACTCCAAGGCAATGATGAGCCCAAAATGGTTTCAGAAAAGTCAAGTCCTCTATACATGTCAGCAGCTCCAAGGCAAGGCCAGGAGCAATGCCCAGGTGACAGGGAGCTAAGGAGCTTGCCTGCCTCCCGAGAGCCATGCCTGACTGCCTCCTGGAGGGTGTGTGTGACCCCAGCAAGGACGGGAACTGGGAAGGACCAGAAGGACCGGGAAGGGCCAGTGTCCCCGCAGAGGCCATGCTCACCCCGAACACCTTCTTGGCCCCGGCCTTGGCAGCAAACATGGAGAGGATCCCGGTGCCGCTCCCCACGTCCAGCACCACTTTGTCCTTGAACACATGTTTGTTGTGGTACATGGAGTTCCGGTAAGTGAGCGTCCGCACCTCGTCCTTCAGCATCTCCTGTGTGGAAGGAGAGGCAGAGTCAATGTGTTTAGGGCACCTGGCCACACACCCACGCACCCAGGGCTGTCCCGCCAAATTCTTCTGGGACCTCAGCTCTGTCATGAGGACGAGCCACGGAAGAGCATGACTAGGCCAGGGCCCCCCACAGAGGACACACAGTTCCCTAAAAGTCTGCCCCGGGAAGGTCGCCTCGTACCATCGAAGGAGAAACTCCCATCCACACCTGGGAAGGCTCCGATTTCTCAAAAACCAAAAAAAGGGGGCAGTATGAGCACAGCATGAGGGATTTAAGTTAGACCCGAAGCAGAACTTTCTGTTGCCGTGAGAGAACTGTCATTCTTGCTCCTTTCCTGATTACGTGCCCTGGACTTCAACTCCACCATCAGACATGGAGGCAATGACCTTACACAACTGCCTGAGGTTCCAAGAATAGCTCCTAAGGAACAGAGCTTAAGGACGGGTTCTCTGAATAGGTTCTGAGTTTTCTGGAATTGGTTCTCTGATCTGATTAGATTTAAAGGCATTAATGAATCTGTTGCCGTTGGTGAAGAGGGCTCTAGTGAAATGGCAAAAGAGTTACTCAGATTTTAGCCTTAGATATCTGTGATAAAGTTCCTACAAAAGACAGGACTCCGAGTGGCCAAGTATTTGCAACCTTAGAGCATTTTAATGGGGTGGATTGATTGGTTGGTTGGTCATTGCTAATTGTACTAGAAAAGTTAAAGGAAGACAATGATGAGCTCAGGGACTTAAATTCCCAGCTCATTTAGCACCTGAAAACTTCTATGACTTCTAGGAGAAAAAAAGAAAGAAAGAAAAGAATAAAAGCGAGGCGTGAAACCCTTATTTTCTTGCAAGGTCAAGATTTCTGAAAAGCAAAGCCAAAGTCTAATCTTGTCTGAATGACAACACAGATTGAATCCCCTATCCTTGCAGGGTCTCTTTGTTAAAGTTGAGTCATCAACTGGAAAAGAACGAGGTCCTGAGAACTGGAATGGGAACATATGGGCAGATTCGGGTGCAGCTGGGACCTCAAGTTCCTAAATTGCACGGTCTTATCTGCCAGCAAAAGCACCTCCTACCCCTGCCCAAGAAAGCTTGTTTTCCTGAAGAGTCTTACCTGTACGTGCTGTGCTATGCTAAGTCACCTCATTCGTGTCGGACTCTTTACAACCCCATGGACTGTAGCCCACAAGTCTCCTCTGTCCATGGGATTCTCCAGGCAAGAATATTGGAGTGGGTTGTCATTTCCTCCTCCAGGGGATCTTCCCGACCCGGGGGTTGAACTAGTGTTTCTTATGTCTCCTGAGTTGGCAGGTGGGTTCTTTTACCCCTAGTGCCACCTGGGATAAGGTTGGTGAGGGTGGCCCTGAGGAGTATTTGTGTTACTTTGCAAGCAACTGTACCAGCATGGGGCTTCCCAGGTGGCGCTAGAGACAAAGAACCACCCCCACCCCCACCCCCACCAATACAGAAGACGCAAGAGACATGGGTTTAAGCCCTGGGTCAGAAAGATCCCCCGGAGGAGAGCATGGCAACCCAGTCCAGTATTCTTGCCTGGAGAATCCCATGGACCAAAGAGTCTGGCAAGCTACCATCCATGGGGTCATAAACGGTCAGACACAACTTAGTGAGTAAACAACAACAAAATAGCAAGGCAAAGAGTGACGCGGGAGGAGGTGTGATACCCACCAAAATAACTGCACGATACTTCTAACTTATACAGATGGAAATCTGGGGGGTAGTTGGGGGGGTGTTGTATAGGAAGAGTGAGAGAATAATTTGAAGGGAACACAAAGTTGGATTGAGCAGCGTCTATTGACGTGGGTCCGTGAGCAAAGATTGTGGTTTCAGTGTTTTACGTCCGGGGCTTGGAGCACCTCTAATGGTTGTGGTTGGTCGAAGGACACATGGTCAAAGTTAGTTGACACTAAATGAATCGGAAATGCCAGCACATCCCTGGTAAGCAGAAAGGGAAGGTATCCAAAAAGAGTCGGGGAGATTGGAAAGTTAAAATGCACCTGTCATGTGAGACCCACACACCAACGCCAGAGAACAGACCCACCGCTGTGAGGCAGAAGTTCATGAGGGAAGCCCAGCACCCTTGACCAGCTCTGTGCGCCCTTCTCTCCAAGTTACCGTGGGATCAGCATCCAGCTGGGATCCTGGGGTAGCAGGGGCCAGTCGCCAAAGATGAGGAGGGTGTGGCCACTGTGAAGGACCGGAGAGCCAGAGCAGTGTTTGTAAGAGCTTGGCTCACCAAACCCTAGGGGCGACGGTTAATTAGAATACCTCTAGAAAATAAGTCCTGAGAAGCATACTAAATTCTCACTTGTTCTGTTTCAGCAGAAAAGCTATAGGTCTAGTGAACGGAAGTCTGGCTTAAATCACCAAAACAGCATCCATGGATCCTCATGGACTATGAGGATCCAGAGTGGACCCAGAGGATCCTCATGGACCCAGAGTGACCATGGATCCTCATAGTCAGGTAAGGACTGCGATTGCAGGGGCTGTCTCTGATGTGGTTTCATTGTTTGAGCAAATCAATCCAGAAGGTTACTGGCCTTTTTAAAATCAATTTTAGACATTTATCCATCCATATTTTTTCAAACATATTTTTTCTGTCCCATTCTTTCTCTTCTCCTCTTGAACTCCAATTACTCACATTTTACCACTTAATTCTGTATTACAGTTCATCAAGGCTCTGTTTCACTTGTCAATTTTTTTCTCTCTGTTCTTCAATGATTTCTTTCTTTCCTGTCCTCATATTCATACATATTTTCTTCTATGTATCCTATTTGTTATTAATTCCATCCAGCAAATATTTGGTTTAGATACTGTATTTTTCAGTTGGAAGATTTCAGTTTCACCTATTACATCCATTAGCTCTCCCTAGAAATTTTTAAAAATCATTTTTATTATATTAATAGCTATTTACAAATCTTTATCTAATCAGCCCAACACTGGGACTGCCTGTAGATCTGTTTCTATTGACTGATGTTTCTCTTGACTATGAACAAAATTCTCTTGTTTCTTCTCAAGTCTTGACACTTATCCTTTATGCCACAGCTGGTGTCTAAGGAACTATAGTAGCTGAAGTCAGTTGTTTCTCTAAGTGGGAATGGCCTTTCTTTCTAGACTGCTAAAATGGTGAGTTGGTCGGTTCAGTCCAATCAGGGGTTGAGCAGGTTAGGAGTTGAGTAGGATTCGTTCAGATGGGGGAATTTAATTCATCTATCAGGGCCTTGGAATTCAACTACAGGAGCTAAAAGTATGTGTGCTTGCTTTTCAGTCCAGCCACTACTTCCTGTGCTGCCCCAAGGCTCATATCTTTGGTTATCTTAGAAGCTGAATAAGGTGATGGTTTGGTTACACTGAATTCACGTCTCAGTCTAAATACTTTGTAAGTGAGTTTGTGCCTCTCCTTCCAGAAGCTCTCTGGGACCAAACACTGCAAGATCACTTGACATAAAATAAAAAAACAGGGCCTCAAAACTGAGAGCCTACAAGACTGCAAGATGGCATCCCCAGAACCAGGCACGGGGCACAGGGTGTAATCTGTGCTCTATAAGGAAGGGGCCAGGGCACCTGCATGCAAGTCACAGCTCCAGTGAGCTCTCCGGCAGGCCCAGAGCATCACTTATCCTTCTGCATCTTAGTCTCATTTGAAAAATGGGATAATGAGAGCAGCTATTTCATAGGGTTGTTGTCATGACCAAATAAGTGAAGGAAGTATTACAAAAGTGCTTAGCTCTGGGTCTTTGTGAAAACGAGGACCCTTTCCATCTCTGGGAGGAGATTGTTGAGGGTGAGTAGGGAATGGAGGCAAAAATATGACAAAGATTCAGAAATCTCCCAATCATACTCATAGTTCAAACTCCTCACTGCCTCTCCCAATGGAATTAGATTGGCCCAGTGTCTCTGCAGATCCTGCTATTGCTAAAAGGGATCTCCCCAGGGTCCCCTTCAATTCATCATCTTTTGTCATTTCTTTGGCCCCCTTTTCCCTTCCGTAAGGCTCCAGACCACAGGAGTTCAGTCCAAAGGCACTAGTTCTGGGGGAAGAGAAGTTGTGACATAGCAAGGCTATCTCCCTGCCTCCCCACCCCTCCCTACACGCCCTTGCTTTAATCCCTCCTGAAAGAGAACAGCCCAGAGACATCTCCAGACACTCAGACAGGAGCGTGCCACTCTTCGGTGGCAGCAGTTCCCACCCCCAGCTGTGGGTGACTTTGTCTCCTGCCCACTGAACACATGGCAGGACATTGACTAATGGCTGCGAAATGCAGCCCTGAGGAATCTATTTCAAAAAGAACCTGCAGCAAGGCTGTCAAAAGAGCGCTGGCTGGGAGCGGGTGGGGCGCCCAGAGCTGGGCTCGGAGCTGGGAACACGGCCCGGCTGGGCTTGATTCTTCTGGCAGCTGAGGCGGGATCTCAGAGGTCATGGGGCCAGGTCGTGGGGCCAGGCCCCTTCCCTCTGCACACAGGGACATCTGTCGCTTCCACTCCTTTCTTCTCGCAGAGGCCGTGGGAAAGGATTCACGGTCCTCCTCTCCCTGTCTCCTGCCTTTCCAAGGCCAAGCGTGGAGTCAGCTCTGGGGGAACCATAGGATGCAAGACCAGAAGTGTTCAGAATTACCTCCCACTGTGCCCTCCAACCTCCGACGGTGCCCCCCACACACACCACACTGGGCACTTGTTTGTATTTGCAGATGAATCAAACCCAATCCTGCCTGGACCGTGTTTCCTAAACACTCACTGGTCACTGTCAATCAGCGAGCTGGCGGTACCGCTGCCGGCCCATGTGAGGGGCTTGTTGATGATGGGAGAAGCCTGCCGAGCAGTCAGCTCGGTTCCAGGTGGGCTATGAGATGTGGGTCTTGTCCAGACTGAGGAAGTAAAGACATCCCCATGAGCCGTCTGGCATAGAGAGGTGATCTCTGGTGTCTGATAACACAGAAATGAACAGGTGCTCTCTGCAAAGGATCACAGGAGGAGGCCATCCACAGGCCCTGACCTCCTTTCACAGCGGACAATCATGGAGACGAAAGGGCTGGAGGGGAGTTTAGGGGTAAAGGAAAGCTAGTTAGCCCCTGCCACTATTAAAGACCCCTGCGTTTCCCCAGGGACTAGGATCTAGGGATGGCCCCCCATGACAACCAGAAGGATTCCAACTGGGTCATCAGAAGTACTTCCTGATGCAAAGGTCTGGTAAACTATTCTAGGACAGGTTACTAGGGAGAGATGCGAACTGCATGACCTGAATATAGATCCTTTCTCTACTCCAGGTTCACAAGCTCACTCAGTCCGCACTCCACTCATATGTGTTCATAAGCAGGTGTGAGTTTTCTAGTGACGCATGGAATGGAGGGAACCTGGTCATACTGTCTGCAGGGGGTGAGCCTGGGTGGCTCCCCCCAGGGGACATCAGATGCTCCAGATGCCCGGCCATGGAGGGACCAGCAGCGCCCAAGTGAGGAGATGAGCCTCTAGTTCAACAAACCTGTATGAATCAGAGAGTGTGCTGAGTGCCTGAGTCAGAGGCCGGGAACCCTGTCCTGAAGGAATCGTAGAGGTGTAACAGCTCAGAGAGAGCATCCTGCCCACATGTGTCGTGGTGGGCGGGGGGGTCAAAAGGAGTAGGGCAGATGGGAGGGGCACACCACAGTCAGCTGGTCCCTAACAGGGAGCCCAGGGGGGGCATTTGGGGACCCCCAGAACTAATGCCCGGGTGGTTCAGGTGGTAAAGAATCTGCCTTCAATGCAGAAGGAAATGGCAACCACTCCAGTATTCTTGCCTGGAGAATCCCATGGACAGAGGAGCCTGGCGGGCTACAGTCCATGGGGTTGCAAAGAGTTGGACACGACTGAAGACTGACTCAGAACTGCTGCCTCTTCCTAGGATCCTGCTCTGAGACAGGTGCCCACAGTCCCAGGCCTGTCCTTTAATTAGAGGCAGGGTCCTGAGGAGGGAAGCTCTTGAGAGCACCTTTCCTGCCTCCCTAGGACAGGGCTCCATCCACCATCCCCACCCAGATAGAAAAGAAAGAAGAAAATGTTGGTCGCTCAATCGTGTTCAACTCTTTGCGACCCCATGGACTGTAGCCCACCAGGCTCCTCTGTCCATAGCATTCTCCAGGCAAGAATACTAGAGCAGGTTGCCATTCCCTTCTCCAGGGGATCTTCCTGACCCAGGGATCGAACCCAGGTCTCCTCATTGCAGGCAGATTCTTTACCATCTGAGCCACCAGAGAATGCGAGTTTCCCAAGCCCAGTGGGAACTGCCAAATGCTGCAGGCTCAGCTGCCCAGGGCTCCCTCGGCCGGGACCCTGGAACTAAACACAGGGCCCAGCCCCTTCCCTGCAAGGCCCCATGCTCTGATGTGGAGAGCCATCTTCAGGGGGCTCAAACCCCTCCACCCACTACCTCCATGGGAAACTGCAAAGGGACTAGCAGGAACAAAGCCAAAGTTTCCAGAAAGAGAGAAAGAAAGACCCGTTCAAAACACTATACGGCCTAGAAGTTAGGAATGAAGCCCCCAGGGCCACAAACACGAAGGTTTCATTTCTAGCTCTGCCAAGTATCAGCTTGAGCACCAAGGAACCAGCAAAGATGAATGGAGGTGGATAAGATTCTTAAGGTCATCTAGCCTCATCTGTGAAATGGGGACAAATAAGAATACCAACCTCGTAGGGTTGGCCTGAGGAATAAATGAGTCAGTAACATAAAACGTGGGGAGCAATACCCAGTGTGGATGGAGTAGGCACTCAGGAAAAGAAAAAGCTGCCTATGACTTATTAAACATGCTTTTGGCAATGCAGCATCACTGTTTGGATACAGGAAGGGTTTACAGAAGCATCTAATTGAAAGGGGAGCTCAGAGACTTCTTTTGAAAAAGCATTTGCATAGCAAGCGAGCCTCTGTTCCTTTTTCAAAACGTTTTCGTGTACTGTAGGGGGATCATATAAACACTTCCCTCACAGAGTGCCTGGGGCTTCGATGAAACGACACGGATAGCTTGCTGAGAAGAGCGGCCAGCCCTGAGTACGCGTTTGGCTCATCTCATGTCCGTTGTTTGTTTGGAGTGAGGAGGTGCTGGAGGTGGTGGGGGAGGGAGGTAAGAAACACTGCCTGTGCCCCTGCTGCAGCCAGGAAGCACTCGTTAGGAGGCTCTGTTCTGTTCCGCAGCTAACATCAATCTCCCCTGCTATGGAAGAAGACAGCATTTAGACATAAGGACTTCCTGAGAATCAATCAGGGTGTCAGACAGGCCCAGGTTCCCAAGGAAGCCTGCTGACCCTCCCTGGAGGTGCTCATTCGTCCAGGGAGAACTTGCGGACCCGTGGACGCCTGAAGCCAGCACATCAAGATGCCAGAAGGACCCCAGCTGCAAAGCATCTGGTAGCAAGGACCAGAGATGTCTGGTCTTCTTGGACCTTCAGGCTCAGGCTCAGAAAGAGGCGAGGATACCGGACCATAAAACAAGGACCCCGGGAGCATCTCTTCCTCTCCGACTGAGAAACACCCAGACACATGCTTCCCCTTGCTCACCGGCTCCAGGCCTGGCCCTGATCTCTTACCTGGGGAGCCTCCAGGATGGAGACAGGCCCTTGGCCTTGAGCCTTGGGGAGATCTCCCTTAATGACAGCAGAGAACCGCATGCAGGATGCTGCCCTAGGAAAAAGTGCGGTCGCCGCAGGACCCAGCTCGCCTCGCTTGGCCACCAGCGCAGGACGCCATACCTCGTGGATCCCAAAGTGGGCGTAGGAGTCAAAGTAGTAATCCCTCGAGGTCATCTCCTCCGGGTTCAGCAGCTTGGACATCTTGCCCCGTCCCGGGCAGCTGGGCTGAGTGGACACGTGGTGGACACACTGCACAGGCTTGGCTGGGACGACCGGCTGCGGGGGCTGAGATGGGGGGCTGCTCACCTGCAGGAAAGAGGAGGGGCAGGTGTGAACAGCGGCCACCTCCTGCCCTCTGAGACTCCGCCCTCCTTCTTCCTCTCCCTTGGCTCCCCCAGTCCAGCTTCCACCAGCCCCAGCACCCCAGGTGACGAAGGGATGGTGTCCCCAAGCTGATGGTCATGCTGTGTGGGTGGCAGTTTGCTTACCTAGGAGCCAAACCTACCTGTTGTTTAGTCACTAAGTCGTATTAGACTCTTTGCAACCTCATGGGCTATAGCCATCAGGCTCCTCCGTCCGTGGGATTCTCCAGGCAAGAATACTGGAGTAGGTTGCCATTTCCTTCTCCAGAAGATCTTCCCAACCCAGGGATCAAACCTGTGTCTCCTGTATTAGCCACTGAGCCATCAGGGAAGCCCCCTGAATTTAACCTAATTCTGTCTCCTACTAGTTGGTGACCTGGGCAAATGTGTGCCTCAGTTTGCATATCCGTCAAATGGGGACAATAATACCTTTCCTTAGAGGAGAATAAAGGGAAAGAGGTAATAGCGTCACATAGCACTCCATAGCAGAATGGCTGGAGTATGGATCCCAAGGGCCAGCCCCCTTAAACATGAAGCCCTGCCACTCACCAGCTGTACAACCTTGGCCAGAGTTATTCACCTCTTGGCGCCTCAGTTTCCCCAACTCTAAAATGGGAATATAAATGTCCCCACTTCGTAGAGCCGTCCTGAAGACTAGGGAAGGTGGTATCTGGAAAGCGCTCAGAGAAGGACCCAGGGCACCATGAATGTGTTTGATGAAAACAAATCCCACCTGTGTTCTTAGGCAGTTCAAGCCCCTGGACTTCTCTCCAGCCCCTGCCCCGAAATGCAGGTCTCTTGGGTTCTGGCTTCTCACACCTGTCGTCTGCCCTCCCCCAGCTTCTGGTTCACTGTTTGACTCTGAACTTCAGCAGAAGTTTGCTCTGAGCTGCAAGTGCCCTCACTGATAGACAACCTCCTGCAAGCGCATGGCCCATCCCCGGTTCCCTGACCCGATAGCCAGCTCAGTTCCACCTCCCTCAGCTGCTGCACGGCACTGATCAGTCCCTCCTCCTCCACCGGCTAAGGGGAGGGCAGAGGAGGAGACGGAAGCCCAGAAGTTCAGGTTTCGTTGCAGAAGCATGATTCTGCCAGGAGAAGATTGCCTTTCCCAAAGTGTAGGAAATCCAGGTGTCCCGAATTTATAAAAGTCTACTTTAAGTGATGAGTTAATACATGTAAAGAGTTTAGAACAGTTTCTGCATATAGTAAGTGCTTTATTATATGACCTATCATTGGTTAATTAATGCTGAAGCTGAAGCTCCAATATTTTGGTCATCTGATGCGAAGGGCCGACTCGTTGGAAAAGACCCTGATGCTGGGAAAGATTGCAGGCAGGAGAAGGGGACGACAGAGGATGAGATGGTGGGATGGCATCATCGACTCAATGGCCATGAGTTTGAGCAAACTGCAGGAGATGGTGAAGGACAGGGAAGCCTGACGTGATGCAGTCCACAGGGTCACTGAAAGTAGGACATGACTTAGCCACCAAACAACAACAACAATCATTAGTAGTAGTAACACTATTCCGAGTACACTAACATCTCCTTATTTATGCCTCAGTCTTCTCATCTGTGTGCTGGGTCAACACAGACTTACTATCTCCTCTCCAGCAAGGGAAACAGGGAGGTCCTAGGACAGAGCAAGATCAAGAAATCCGAGTCCATCCCCTCCACTGTCCTGCAGGCATAGCCCCAAGACTTCCCAGAGCCCTGGGCTGGAGGGGAGCGAGCTCGAGGGGGTGGTGATGGTCCCATTTTCCTTGTGTATCTAGGCTACAGCCTCTGGGAAATAAGCAGACTTCCCAGTTTAGCAACATCAGATTCCAGGTCGGCGCTATCCCGGGCTGTCTGGTAGTGGAGGCAATGGGCTGCCTCATTAGAATGCGGCAGGTGCATCCACCCTCCTCTTGGGATGTTGGTCACGGTCTCTGGGAGGCTAAAAATAGACTGTGTCAATTGCACACTCCCGTGCTGGCTGCAGAGTCACCTCTAATGCTGGAGAGGGCTCTGTGCATGAAGCTGACCCCAATCTTGACTCCGTTTAAATATATTAAGGAGATAGTCCCAGCTGGACTGGGCTCTCCCACGGTCAAGGTCACAGGGGCCTCCTGCACCCCTGAGCTCCAGGCAGCTGAGTCCAAGGTCCTTGCCACAGGCTCCATGAGATTCTTTCCCTGGTGCCAACTTACAAAGTGCCACCATGTGCCTCCCATTGCATCGCGAGGCAAATGATGGATGGATTCAGGGCCGTTCATCTCAATAATCACAGGTCCAGGGGACAAGGAGTTGACTGTGACCCAAGCCCTGGTGCCAAGGCTGTCAGCCCAGCTCAGCCTCCTGCAGAGACAGGGGACTTGCGATCTGCCTATTGGCAGCCAGGGTGCCCTGTCCCAGGGGGCTGGGGTGGGGAACAGCAGCGGTATGTTACCTCCAGGCATCGCCGCCTGTTTCATTCCACAAACACCCACTGAACTTTGGCGGCCGTGAGTGCTGTGCATCCCGTGGAAGAAACAGACATGCAAGTACTGTACCCTCAAAGGACTTGATCTAGTGGGAGCCGGAGGCCCTTGAGGCTCCACTGGATGGTGGAGAAAGATTTGTTTTACAGGAAAAGCTCAAGCAAACTGCTCTGGGCCGGGGCAGGGGGGTGGGGGAGGGTGGGAGCGGGGGTGGAGGGGTGGGGGGTGGTGCGGGTTCAAAGTACAGAGAAGTCACTTCAACTTGAAGATTCTGAGAGACCTGAAATCTTGGGGCTTTCTCCATGGATTTTGGTGGCTGAGGATGACGGGAGGGAGTTTTAGAAGGACTAGAAGGACGTGAGAGTTCTAGGAAGGCGTGGCTTCAGCAAATAAGAAAAGGGTGGAGAAGCAGTGGAGCTTGTTTGGGGAACATGGCTGGGATACTGGGAGATCGGACTGGAAGAAATTACAGGCAGGTGCCATCTATGGGGTCTCACAGAGTCGGACATGACTGAAGCAACTTAGCAGCAGCAGCAGCAAGAGGCTGTAAATAAATACGAGATTGAGAGGGAGCTGTTGGTGGTTTGCAACAGGGGAGCTCTAGGGTTGAGCTCTACTTGAGCTCTAGGGTTGAGCATCTACTTGCCAGTAGATGTGCTGGCAGCCTGCGGGGGGCGGGTGGGGGTGGAGAGCGGGCAAGGAGGACGGCTGTGGGGGAAAGTAGGGCTGGGAGGCAAAGTGCGAGCCTCCGAGCCGGTTCCAAAGTCCAGATAATGAGACACTGAGCCACTGTGGTGTCAGAGGGGCTGCCTGCCAGAGAAATCGCAGAAATAGAATCCACAGGAGTTGGCAACTGTCAGAAGGGAGGGGAGAAGAGAGATGCTGGAATCAAAGATGACTTCAACATTTCAAGCCTGGCTGACTAGGATAGTGGTGGTGACACAAAGAGAAACAAGCAAGTCAGCAGGAAGAGCCTGCCAGGGCCAGAGGGGAAGAGGTAAACTTCGATTTGCCTGTGAGAAGTTGGACACGTCACTGCACAGTACAAGGAAAGATGTCCGGCAGGCAGGCGGTGATGTCGTCCCAGCCGGGAAATGCCATAAACACAGCCGGAAGGTCAACGGGGAACTGAGAAGCACGTCTCTGACACATGTGGCAGCGAAGGTTAATATCCTTCACACGGTGGAATCGTTAGCCTGGCTCTTGGCGATCACATGGACTGTAGCCCACCAGGCTCCTCTGTCCGTGTTATTCTCCAGGCAAGAACACTGGAATGGATAGCCTTTCCTTTCTCCAGGGGAATCTTCTCGACGAATTTAGGGATCGAACTCGGGTCTCCTGCATTGCAGACAGATTCTTTACCCCTTCAAATGGAGGGAGCCCTTACAAACCAGCCAGAACAAGAGGAACATCTCCAATTTAACACTGAACAGAGGATCTTACAGTCAGCTCACATGAGGATCACCACAAATGGCAAATTAACATGCTGCCAGAATATTCAGTCTCTCTGGAAACCAGATAACTTCCAGTGAACACGGAAAAGTTATAACTTTTAAATTCCAAATAAGCGCAACTCTCTCCCTACCCACCCAAAAAAAAAAAAAAAAAAAGACTAGAATGGCATTTGCAATGATTGCAGAAAAATACGTGCTTTTGGATACTTCCAATACTAGTGAGACTTTTTGGGAAAATAGTTTGACAAAATGCATTAAAAGTGGTAAAAAGCACAAATCCTTTAGCACAGCCATTCCATTTTTTTGGAATATATCCTAAGGAAAGAATCATGGATAATCGTAAGCACATCGCTGTAAGAATTTGGTGATGACTCTATTCATCAGGAAATGAGTCAGGGGCTTCCCTGGTGGTCCAGTGGTTAAGACTTTGCCTTCCAGTACAAGGGGTACAGGTTTGATCCCTGGTCAGAGAGCTAAGATCCCACATGCCTTTTGGCCAAAAACACAAAACATAACACAGAAGCAATATTACAACAAAATTCAGTAAAGACTAAAAAAAGGAAGAAAGAATATGAGCCAACCTGGGGTTTTCACAAAACAGAACTGATTGTACAAACCACGGAGCATCTACACAGCCGTTTCAAATGTGGCGGAAGAGTGTTTAATAACAGAAAAGTGATCGTGACGAACGGTGGGTTGAGGAGCACTAGTGGGAGAAGAGAGAGCATTTTTAGAACTGAAGCCTCTTCATGCCTGTGAGTGGGGAGGGGAGGCCCGGGGAAGGTCCTAGAGTCAGCGGCAACTGTCACAGCGTGTTGGGTTGTGGACAGTTCATTCTTTTCACCCTTGTGCTGGTTCATGTATTTTTAAGTGTACGCCACGAACCAGTACGAGTTTCGTGAAGCAGCCGAAAGTAGAAACACTGGAACCGTGATCCCAGACCTCAGATGGAAGCTTAGGCTGGCTCTCTGGATTTGGAGGCCATCTGCAGAGGAGGGGCCTGAGGGGTTCACTTGGGAGAGATCTCAAGGAAGAGGGTAGAGGGGGTGAGGATGGGGCAGCGAGAGAAGCACCCTCCTCTGAGGACCGTGGAGGCACGAGGGGACACAGAGGAGAGGCTCAGGAGGACATGTCCTCACGGCTCTGGTTCTGTGACGGCCCCTGCTCTGAGGACATGTGACCCAAGCGCTGCACTTCAGCAAACAGACAAGACACCAGAACAAAGCCAACCTCATTCAGCCTCTCGAATCCAGAAGATGCTGTGCTCAGGGAGCTGTGTAGTCAACTCTAATGCAGGAGAGGGCTCCAGCATGAAGCTGCCCTAATCTTGACTCCACTTAAATACATTAAGAAAGAAAAAGTTCCAGCTGAACCAGGTTGTTGCATGGTCAAGGTCACAGGGGCCTCCTGCACTCCTGAGCTCCATTCTACTCTGAGTCCAAGGTCCCTTCCACAGGGCTCCCTGAGGCTCTGTCTGGTTCTGGTAACCGTTTCCACATGGCTATCTCCTGCCGTGCCCTGCTCTGACCTCCCCGCTCCTCCGCAGGGCCCTGGGCTCAGGGCACTGCTCTTGTGGAAAATCTTGCACTGCTGCCTGCTCCCCAATCTGCTCAGGGTCACCTTCCACTGAGAGGATTTGTGACTTTGTCTTCTATTCTTAGTGCCTACTGCGGATCAGGACTGCTTGGATGCTGTGACCTGCCCCCAGGTCTGGCCTCTCCCAGGGCGTCTTCAACACAGCTTCTCACCAGTACTTCTCATCTGTTGTCTCCCTGGCCCACCGTGTCCAACTGCAGTCAATAGGCCCAGGCTCCTAAATGCTGAGAAATTAGATAAAGGGCTGTGGAAACACCGAAGCTGGAGACTGGAGAAGGGCTCCCTGCAAAAGTGGTGTCCAGCTGGTCTTCAAAGGGTGGGTGGGAATTCCATGGGCAGGGCTGGGGATTCAGAGACAGAATTTTTTACCTAACCCCACTTCCACCTGAAAATGAGGGTAGATGATAATGGTGTTGATGACGGTGATGGTGGTGATGGTGGTCATGATCGTGGTGGTCATGATGGTGGTGATGATAATGGTAATGATGGTGGTGATGGAGATGATCGTGGTCATAATGGTGGTGATGGTGGTGATGATGATGGTAATGACGGTGGTGATGGTCATGATCATGGTCATGATGGTGGTGGTCATGATGGTGATGATGGTGGTGATGGTGCCGATGGTGCTGATGGTGATGGTGGTGGTGGTCATGATGGTGGTGATGATAATGGTAATGATGGTGGTGATGGTGATGATCATGGTCATGATGGTGGTGATGGTGCTGATGGTACTGATGGTGATGGTGGTGGTGGTGGTCATGATGGTGATGGTCATGATGGTGGTGGTCACGATGGTGGTGGTCATAATGGTGGTGATGGTGGTGATGATAATGCTCATGATGGTGGTGATGGTGGTGATAATGATGGTGATGATGGTGGTCATGATGGTGGTGATGGTGATGATGATGGTGGTGATGATGGTGATAATGGTGGTGATGGTGATGATGGTGGTGATATGATCCTTAACAGTGACTGAGAGCCCACTGTGTGCCAGGCACTATGCTAAGCACTTCACAAATATCCCATAAACGCCTCGTAATAACTCAATGAGGTAATGAAATTTACAGGTGAGGAAGCTGAAGCTCAAAAAATTCAATCACTTCTTAAGCCCAGAGTTAGTGAGTACCAGTGCCAACACAGGAACCAGTTGTTGTCTGTCTGACAGCAAAGCCATGCTCTTGACCCCGATACTGTGGTTGGGCCAGTTCTGTCCCACCAAGCTCGACAGCTTCTGCTGGGAGCCAGACTCTGCACTCAGAAGTAGGTAGCAAAGCCAGCCCAGGCAGGAAGCCCAACCTGGGGTTTGGGGGGGAGGGTCAAAGGTCATGTGGAAGCAGAGGACAAGCCCTCGGTGGAGGCTGGCACAGGTAGGCACCTCGCCAAGGTGACTGAGTTCCAAAGCGAGCAGACAGCGAGCTCCAGGAGAAGTTGGGGTCTATGTGAGGAAGGGGATGTGTCTAGGGTCACGTGGGCAAATCTAGAACTGGGACCTCTAGGAAATGGGAGGTGGGGAGAGAGGAGGGAGAGGATAAGGAGGGTGAGGAGCAGGGAGGCCGAGAGCCTGCAGGCGGTGGGGGGGCAGGGGGCAGCCAGCCCTTCTGTACCAGGCAGCTGAAGCCACCTAAGCCTGCTGGGCTATAAATGGCTGTTACTGGCGCCGGCCCAAGCCGAACGAACGATTTTCCTGAGAACAAAAGGCGCCACTGGAGGTGCCAAATCCTGCTCTGTCTCTAAATGTCAGGAGAGCTTTTTCTAACCTGAGCCTGTCCTCCGCAGCCGCCTGCCCAGCCTGAGGCCCCGCGGAGGGACAGAAAGGGACCTGCAGGGGTGGGGCACCAGAGGGGGAGCAGAGGAGGGCGTGGGAGGAGGAGGGCTCCCAGCCCAGGTCTCACAGCCTCGTCCTTCCCAGCTGTCTTCATCTTCTCCCTACCCAGCCTGGGGTCACCCTTTTCTCCCCCTCATCTGTATTGACTCCCAAGACTGCGATCTTGACCGTGGTCCATGCAGCTGGTAGTGACCCAGAGCAAGATCTTCTGGCACCATCTGTCTGCCTCTAGGAAGGGGGTCAGAGCTCTGCTGCAGGGGGACCATCCTAAGGGTGCGTGTCGGGCAGCACCCAGGCAGGCATGGCTGTGCCGGGAACCAGGGACTCCCCTGTCGCCCACCACTGCCATGACCACACCACAGATATCCAGCTTTCTTGCCTGCCTTGGGCCAAAGACGGGCCTGGTTCCACTGCTGCACCCGTGTTTCCTATCACCTGGGCTGAAAGAGGAGGAATCAGCAGAGGAATGTTGATGTCAGCCCCCATCACTCTGGAAGGAAGCACGGTGCAGTGGAAGCCAGGACCCAGCTCCCTGCTCCTCACCCTGCGGTGAGAAGCCTGACAACCCAGCGATGGATGGGGAGAGGGTTCTAGAGGCTGCTGGTCCCACAGGGCAGAGTTGTCTCCCCAGGCATGGCCCCTGTGCTTGTTCATTTGTCAACAGTCACTTTCACGCACCTCCCTTGAGTTGGCTTTTTAAAGGCACAGAGACCCCTGGGCCAAGGCCAGACGCTGATCCTGTCACAGACTGGTATCTCTCCAGTGCATGGTGTGAAAGTGTTAGTCACTCAGTCGTGTCCGACTCTTTGCTATCCCGTGGACTGTAGCTCACCAGGCTCCTCTGTCCATGGAATTTTCCAGGCACGAATACTGGAGTGGGTTGTCATTTCCTTCTCCAGGGGATCTTTCTGACCCAGGGATTAAACCCAGGTCTCCTGCATTGCAGGCAGATTCTTTACCATCTGAGCCACCAGGGAAGCCCGTTATATGGTGTCCCTGACTGCAACTCTGGCATCTCAGCAAAGCCCACCCCCACATGCTTTTTTCTAACTTCAGACTCACGCCCCTTCCAAGGCTATGCTCCCAAGAATGCCCTACCCCCGGGTCTTGCTGCCCACCCTCCCTCTCTCCCAGGGGCTCACAGAGGGGCCTCAGGGTGGCTCTCGCTGGCTGGTCCCAGGTCCACTAGCAGCAGCAGCCACCACTTGGAGGCTTGTAAGAAACGCGAGTACCTGGACCTCACAGGAAACACTGTCTCTGGGGTGGGTGGGTTCCCGCAATCTATCCCAACAAACCTCCTGCCTCCACCCCCGGACTCTACCGCGTCCAGAGACTGAGAACCGCTTGTCTGCAGCTGAATTATTTTCACTTTGTTTCCCACAGAAGATATACTCCTGGAATCAAGGGTTCTGTGGTTGAGTGTGGGGGAAAAAAAAAAAAAGCCAAAGAAATTTCTTTTCTTTCCCTGCTTTCTTGAGATCAAATTGACATATATCATTGTGGAAGTTGAAGGCATATACAATGTAACAATTTGCTGTATGTATAGACTACAAAGTATAAAGCGATTTCTTAATTGCAATCCTCTTAAGCCTTTAATTTGCTAAAACGAATCCTGAATCTCTAAGAGGCAACAAGGGTGTCTGCATGCGCGTGTGTGTGTGCTCAGCCGTGTCCAACTCTTTGAGACCCCAAAGACTTGTAGCTCGCCAGGAGAAGGAAACGGCAACTCATTCCAGTACTCGTGCCTGGGAAATCCCATGGACAGAGAAAGGTGTCTAGTGCTACCAATTTAATAGCCGGAGCATCCTTTTTTCCTGAGAGAGCTATAGTTGTCTCTAGAAAGCAGCGTTCTGAGGGAAATCACCTGGGGACTGACTGACTGAGGACCATATACATCAGTCACCTTAGGGTGGGGGTCAGGCCCCTCCTCAGACTGACAGAACCTGATCCTCTGAGGGTCAGGACGGACAGCCTGCACTTTAACCAGCTCCTCCAGGGCTATCCATGAAGCCTGGTCCAGGCAGGACTGGGGGCAGCTGCCCACCTTCTCCATCCCTCGGTGACCCCCTGCTGCAGCCCTTGGAGGCCAGCCTGGCCCTGTCTCAGGGCCACTGCGATCCCCAGACAACGCCAGAGCTGGCCAAGGTCATCTGAAGGAGAGGCAGCCACGGCTTACAGAAAGCATGTTGGCTCTCACAGCCAAAGGACTTGGGTTGGGTGAGGGTTCAGCCACCTGCAGGCTGGGCGACCTGGGCCAGCCCCTAACTTATGGTCACGGCCAGGGTCACAGTGCAGCTCAACTCCAAGGACGTGCATGGTGTCCAGTCGCTTCCTGGCAGCACCAGGCCATCTTTTTGTGGCACAATAGCCACACCTGCTTCATGTCAGGGGGAGCATTGCCGCCATGCGGTACCCCCTCCATCTCCCAGATCTGGAACTGCTGGGAAGGAATCTTTTGGAGCTGTTGGGTCTGACCTATTTTTTTTTTTTAAATAAACTGGGGCTGTTTTCCAGCTATTAGTCACTTTTCTCCCAAGCCTCCACATATTAAATTTTCTTCTTATATCCTCAAATATTTTGGCTGCAAGAGATGTCAGGTTAATTGGATGCTTGGCTCCTGGTTCTTCCTCCTGAATGGCCTTAAACAGCAGACCTGCCATGTGCCGCAACCCCTCCCCTTTTCCCCTCCCCACTTCCCCTCCCCAAGCCAACAGGGGCCTGTCTCTCCTTTGACTGGAAGGACACCACCAAGCTGCTCTCTGTTTCCTTTATGGACAGATGTGCAGAAAGACCATCTCCTCCCCTGACCCTCATCTTGCCCAGAGTTGGATTAAGCCCTCATCCCGGATTTGGATCACAGCATCCACGTGGGATCTGAGCCGGGCAGGTGACTCTACACTCAGCCGGGGTCGCCATGGAGACAGAGGGTATCAGGCAGAAGTCACATGCACACGGGGCACCTGTGGGCTCTGGTCTTCATTCTCTCTTTCCCTATTCAGGTTATGATGCAAACCCCATTTAACCTTTCTGACCTCCAGCTTCCTTCCCTGTCACATGGCAATAATTATGTGTCCAGACTTTTACAGGGTTTCAGTGATGACTAAAGACATCTCGTGTATAAACATTCAGAGGAAATTCTGAAGTGTGGTACAGGAGGACCAGGCGTCCATCTCCGGCCATCTGACTCTCTGCCCTGGTGCTATTTTTGGATGCTCCCTGGGCTCTTCTCTGGCACTGGACATGGTGGCTTTGGCTGCTCGTAGAGCTCTGTTCCTCTGCCTACTGGACTCCGGTCCTCACCCTCCACGCTGTCTGCTCCCTGGGCTCCGTTCTGCCCCTCCTCCCCAGAGCTTTCTGAGAACTATGCAGTTGCTGTCTTCAGGAACATGCCCATCACGGAAAGTCAGTCATTTTCTCCAGCCCCGACACCTGTTCTCTCCTGCTGCTTCTCAATTTCCATGGCATCTGCTGGTCCGAAGCTACTGGTTACGTTCTGTTCCGTTTTGTTGGCAAAGGGTCTCATGAAAACTGTCTCACAACTGTGGGCACTGGGAGCTTCCCTGGTGGCTTAGTGGTAAGGAATTTGTCTGCGATATAGGGGACACAGGACATGCGGTTCAATCGCTGGGTTGGGAAGATCCCCCTGGAGGAAGGCATGGCAACCCACGTCAGTATCCTTCTCAGAAAAATCCTGTGGACAGAGAAGCCTGGTGGGCTTTAGTCTGTGGGGTCGCAAAGAGTCAGATGTGACCAAAGCAACTGAGCACACACACATGTAGGTATTGAGTCTACAACGAAGAAGCAGATTCCTTCAGACCAGTAAGCAGACCTTCCGTGTCACTGTTTCTCTCTTCATACTTGGCACAGTGCTGGGGCTCAATAAAGACGTGTTGATTACAGCATCCTTGCATTCATCTGGGTCAATGCTGCCCTTCATAAATATATTATGCAAGGTTCCTTCCCACCGTGCAATCAGAGACCTTTCTTTCCCCTTTACAGGGCAGAGAGGTGGCAGGAAGAAAGACAAAACCAAGACAAATAACCACCAGAATCTGAATAATATTCAACATTCTTTGGAGGGTTCGGTAGTGCTTCTAATATCTTTACTGAGAAGTGTGCTATCTCCTGGGATTTCTAGAAGGAAATATCTTGCAAATACAGAATGCGTTTACTAAGCCCCATCGTTTCATCTGTAGAGTCTACAAGTGGCTTCAAGTACAGATTCAAGTGTGTTCGTAGATGCTTTTCCAACAATCTCTTCACACTCAAATGCTGCAAAGATAGAGCTGCAGATAACAGTGCCAAGGTTCAGAGAAGCTGACTCTTCCCCCATGGCAGGACTGGTCAGGATCCCAGAGCTGGTCCCTCACAGAGACTCTGGCCCCATGATCTGTCTGATACGCCAATGGCTGGAGAAAAACAAGCTACAGAGTCTTAAGTCACAAAGAAAATCACACGTTGCTGTTGTTGCTGTTCAGTTGCTAAGCCATGTTCGACTCTTTGAGACCCCAGGGACTGCAGCATGCCAGGCTCCCCTGTCCTTCACTATCTCCCAGAGTTTGCTCAAACTCATGTCCATCGAGTTGGTGATGCCATCCAACCATCTCGTCCTCATCTGCAAGTTGTTGGCCAGAACCAAAGCCACATCTGCTTAATCCAGATTTTCATCTGGTTTCCATGGACTCCTCCAGATACTTTCCACCCAGTTCCCGGAAACTGATTTGCTTTAAATATTAATAAATATCTCTCCACTCAGATTCTTAGCAGAGGTGACTGACTCCTTTAATCAGAGGCTCCCAATGTGAGTATTGACTGAAAGTACAGATGCTCCAGCTAGAAAGGGAACACTGTCAGCCACCCAATAATATCCAGATCTACTCCAGAGTGGCCTCAGATTAGCCAATGGCAGATCCCAGGAATCTGGGTTTTTCAAAGCACTCCCATGCAATTCCGAAGATCAGTTTAAAAGCTGGAGAAAACATATGAAATAACAGTTTTCAAGACACTGAACACCAGGCAGTGAAAAACTAGATCTCTGGAAGATGAGAGACAAGGCGGGCCTACGATGACCCAGCTGCCCGGCGTGTCTGAGCTGTGCTGTGGGGAATGGGAACACTCAGAGGCAGAGCGATACATCTGTCCTTGGTGGAAGAGACAAAGGTGGGAGTCAGGACAGCAAGGCAGCTAGAGTCTGCGAGGCAGAGTGCTGGGGGGCAGAAGGCTCTACAGTGAGGCAGCTTTGGAGAATTGGAGAGAGAGTCCCTCCAGTCTTCAGCCAAGGCTGACCAAATCGTGCCTGTGAGGACGCTACGTGAGACCAAGAAAATACGTGCAAACAAGATAAAGGGACTGCTGTGACTTCCCTCGAAGCCCAGTGGGTGAGAGTCTGCCTTTCAAAGCAAGGGTCTCAGGTTCGATCCCCGGTCAGGGAACTAAGACCACACGTGCTTTGGGGCAACTGAGCCAGGGCCCTTCAACTAGGACACAACATAGCCATAATTAATTAATTATTTTTAAACTTCTAAAAAAAAAAAAAAAGATAAAGGGACTACTTTAGTTACTCACATAGAGCCAGGAAGAGCTCTTGTCCCTCTGGAACAGAGTGGAAAACCTCATAAATTCTGAATACTCTGAAGAGTTGGGTTTCTTTTCCCCACTTCAGTGATAAAAAGTTAGCCCTGGATTTAAGACTGCTTGAGAGTCCCTTGGACAACAAGGAGATCAAACCAGTCAATCCTAAAGAAAATCAACCCTGAATGCTCATTGTAAGGACTGATGATGAAGCTGAAACTCCAATACTTTAGCCACCTGGTAAGAAGAGCTGACTCAATGGAAAAGACCCTGACGCTGGGAAAGATTGAGGGCAGCAGGAGAAGGGGTAACAGAGGATGAGATGGTTGGATGGCATCACAACTCGATGAACATGAGTTTGAGCAAGCTCCAGGAGATGGTGAAGGATAGGGAAGCCTCGAGTGCTGCAGTCTATGGGGTGTCAAAGAGTCGGACACGGCTTCAGTTCAGCTCAGTCACTCAGTCATGTCCAACTGTTTGTGACCACATGAACTGTAGCACACCAGGCTTCCCTGTCCCTCACTAACTCCTGGAGCTTGCTCAAACTCATGTCCATCGAGTCAGTGATGGTGTCCAACCATTTCATCCTCTGTTGTCCCCTTCTTCTCTGGTGTCATCCATCAGGGAAGCCCAAGAATACTGGAGTGGGTAGCCTATCCCTTCTCCAGTGGATCTTCCCAACGCAAGAATTGAACTGTGGTCTCCTGCACTGCAGGCGGATTCTTTACCAGTCGAGCCACCGGGGAAGCCCAGACACAACTTAGTGACTAAACAACCATCTCCACCAAGGCCAGATGAGAAAGGTGAGCCCCGATGTTAACTCACAATGTCCAGCAGTTGCAGAATGAGCACCCTCGTTGCTCCTCTGAGCCAGCATCTCCACCCAGAACTCATGCATTCATCCCCCCAGTATCCACTGCGGCCTTCTGGAGCACAGGCATCTGGCTGCCATGATGAGGGTGGCCTGGCCAGGGCAGGGGCAGAAGCAGGGCAGCAGGCCCAGACAGAGTGCAGCCAGGGTCTGACCAGAGGCAGCAAGAGACGGAGGAGGAGACGCAAGCCAACGATATGAACAGGGTAGAATCGGCAGGACTCTGTGACAGATTCTCTAGGGTTGGGGTCGGGGAGGTGAGTGTAGAGAGGCTGCTAGTGTGACTCCTGACTACTGGCCTGAGTAAGGGAGGATGCACTTGGAGTAGGAACAGATGTGCAAGCTCAGAGGTAAACGTAGGGAGCATAGTTTGGGTTGTGTAGGACTTGAAGGGCCTGCCAAACACTGAGGAAGAGGAACATAGCCAGGAGTGCAGGTCTGGACGTCACAAGACATGGAGGAGGAAAAGGTCACCCAGGGATGGGGAGCAGGGTTCAGCATCACTCATGGGGGAAGCAAGAAGGATCCAGGAAGTCAGAGTTGTGGGAGCGGAGGGAGGAAGGACACAGAAGCCCGAAGAGCAGAGAGCATCAGGGAAAACAAAGCACCGACAGCGTCTGATGCCATCGCCATTGATCGATCAGGTGAGATTAGAGGCCATTGCAGTTGGTGACAAGGGGGTCTCCAGGGCCCGTGGTAAGAAGATGTCAGGGGAGGATGATGCCAGGGCTGGCTGTGGCATTCTCCCTCCTCCAGGCCCCCGGCCTGGTGCTCGGCCGCTGGCACCAGCCAGGGTACCAAAGAAACACAACATCCTGGCTCAGCCTGGATCCTGGGAGATAAGCCAGGTCCCAGCACTTCAGAAATAATGGTCCAGCAGTGCACACAGGGGAAGACAAAGAAGCACGGCGCTAACGGACTCGAGACGCAAACCTTCTCTTTCTTCTCCTCCGTCCCGTACTCGTTAACAACAGGCTAGACCTATGGCGCATCAAGTGTCTGGAGGTTAAGGCGCAGCTGCTTGAAACTGGAATCACTCCAAGATCCAGGCCCGCAGAGTCCAGAACTAAGAAGCTGAGGCTGCCTCCCCCAGAGCCCTTCATCTCTCTCAGACTTTATTTTCTTGGACTCCAAAATCCCTGTGGATGGTGACTGCAGCCATGAAATTAAAAGACAGTTGCTCCTTGGAAGAAGAGCTATGACAAACTTAGACAGCGTATTCAAAAGCAGGGACATCACTTTGCTGACAAAGGTCTGTATAGTCAAAGCTAGGATTTTTCCAGTAGTCATGTATGGATGTGAGAGTTGGACCATAAAGAAGGCTGAGCTCCTAAGAACTGATGCTTTTGAGCTGTGGTGCTGGAGAAGACTCTTGAGAGTCCCTTGGACTTCAAGGAGATCAAACTTGTCAATCCTAAAGAAAATCAACCCTGAATATTCACTGGAAGGACTGATGCTGAAGCTCCAATACTTTGGCCACCTGATGAGAAGAGCTGACTCATTGGAAAAGACCCCGATGCTGGGAAAGATTGAGGGCAGGAGGAGAAGGGGGCAACAGAGGATGAGATGGTTGGATGGCATCTCTGACTCAATGGATATGAGTTTGAGAAAACTCTGTGCTGCAATCTATTGGGTCACAAAGAGTCAGACATGACTGAGTGACTGAACAACAACAACAACACATCTCTCCTGCCTAAAAAAGAAAGAGCCCTGGCTTTCAGCAGTGCAGAAGCCCCATCCTGGGGAAGGGAGGCGGCTAAGCCAGCAGGCGGGGAGCAGAAGAGGAGGCGGAGGTTTCCAGAAGGTTTGCTCCCCAGCCCGGATAAACACCTCCCTATCAGCCTTTGTTCAATTCAGGACACTAGGAGAGGTCAGCTTCCCACCAAGCCCAGACTGGCGGCTCCTTTTCCCTTCCTCCCAAACCTCCACTTTCTGCACCACCTGCCACCGAGAGGGGAAAACATCTCTTGTGTTCAGCAGCACGAGTCCAGCACACGTGGGTACGTCTGGAAGGGGAGCCACGTGGAGCGTGGCGGTGAGCTGTCTCCATCTCCGCTGACAACCTAGTAAAGGGGAAACGAACACAAAATTGCCTGGGGAGGCACCTGGGGCAGCTGGGGAATCACAGCAAGGTTTACAACTTGCATAAAACACCCCCCTTTCCAAAGGCACTCAAGATCTGGTCTCCAGCTGGTTCAGGGGTTCCCCGAATCCCCACAGGCAGAGGAGCCTGGTGGGCTACAGTCCACAGGGTGGCAGAGAGTCAGACACGACTGAAGCGACCTAGCTCGCACACATCAGGTGGGATAGACGAGGACCAACTCAGGTATTTTTCACATGGGTGGCTGAGAGGCAGAGGGCAGACGGCACCAGAGTCAGAGCCTCGGGCTTCTGGGCTCTTTCCATGCTACCTGGTAACCACCCAGGGCCCGAGGAAACAGCAAAAAATACAGGAAGGCCAGGGCCGAGACTCACTGGGGCTTAGGATGGAGCCCGACTGCCTGGACTAGGGCACACGTACTACCTTCCAAAGGCTGGGGCAGGGCCAGAGCTCTGGGTTCTGATGCCGAAGCAGAGCCACAAGAAGCAGGGGGATGGGCACAGGCTTGGCCGAGCATCAGGGAAGCCTCCAGTAAAACCACCAGAGCTGTCCTTGTGGACAGAACCCCAGGGCCCGGTTGCATTGGCAGCCCAGCCCGCTGGTTTGACTTTCTTTCCCTCCTGGAGTAGGGAGCATCTTATTGTTAACTTTATAAATAGCAGAGTGAATGACAGTGCCAGCCTAAGACAACTGTGAATAAAGGAGGCTCAGGAGAAGCTGGGCGAGAAGTCACATCCCCCTGCAGAGTGCTGGCCCTTGAGCCGGAGCATGGGACTCCAGAGAGCCTGGGGCTGGGAGCCAGAGCCTCAGGGTGGTTCAGATCCCTGGTCTGGACACAACCACCCGCCCTGCTCAGCTCCTACTCACATCAGCCAATGATGAGCATCAGGCCCAGTGGGAAAAAATATACTGGCTGATGCAAACCAACATCTGATGCAAACTGTGGTGTTGGAGAAGACTCTTGAGAGTCCTGTGGACTGCAAGGAGATCCAAGCAGTCCATCCTAAATGAAATCAGTTCTGAATTTTCATTGGAAGGACTGAAGCTAAAACTCCAATACTTTGGCCACCTGATGCTGAAACTGAAACTCCAATACTTTGGCCACCTGATGTGAAGAACTGACTCATTTGAAAAGACCCTGGTGCTGGGAAAGATTGAAGGCAGGAGGAGAAGGGGACGACAGAGGATGAGATGGCTCAATGGCATCACTGACTCAACAGACATGAGTTTGAGTAAACTCCAGGAGTTGGCGATGGATAGGGAAGCCTGGCATGCTTCAGTTCATGGGGTTGCAAAGAGTCAGACATGACTGAGCAACTGAACAGAACTGAATTGAACTGATGCAAACCTCCAACTCCTGTGCTTCAAGTGAGGTTTTTCAGGGGAGGCTTCACGGTCTCTCTGCCTCCTCCTCCCACCACAGAAGTCCAGGGAATTCCCACAGCCCGAGCACAGCCCTGACCTCCCCCAGCCCTTTCTGAAACTTAAGGCTTGCCTGTTCAGGAGGGTATTAAACGTATGCTCTCCCAGGTGGCTCAATGGTAAAGAATCCACCTGCAATGCAGGATAGGCCCAAGATGCAGGTTCAATCCCTGGGTCAGGAAGATCCCCTGGAGGAGGGGCATGGCAACCCACTTCAGTATTCTTGCGTAGAGAATTCCACAGACAGAGGAGTCTGATGTGCTACAGTCCGTGGGGTTGCAAAGAATCAGACAGGACAAGCGACTGGGTATGCACACACTTGTTTATCTGAAAATTGCTTCTCCAGTTTGCACAACTGTCCCCGTCTCTCTGCAGTCCTGCCTTTGCTGCTTGGCGGTGAATATCTTTCTGGGGGCAGCTTACCTGCAACCTTTCTTTGGGTTGGGGGATGATGACTATGACCATGGAGACTTCCTTTTTAGGGGATGCTGTGTGAATGACTGACAATCCCAACCAGTGTCAAAGGAAGGGCGCCATAATGATTTAACACCAGCATCTATAGAACGGGCTTCCCTGGTGATTCAGTCAGTAAAGAATCTGCCTGCGATGCAGGAGATCTGAGTTTGATCCCTGGGTCTGGAAGATCTCCTGGAGAAGAAAATGGCAACCAACTCCAGTATTCTTGCCTGGAGAATCCCATGGACAGAGGAGCCTGGAAGCCTGCAGTCCATGGTGTTGCAAGAGTCAGACGCAACTTATCAATTGAACCACTACCACCATCCATATAACACTGTCCATGCGTGATCATTCATAGGACAAAAGGTTTCTAACCTCTAACAGGTATCAGCCCCTATGCTAGGTGCTGGGATCCAATGGTGAACAGCACAGACAGAGCCCCTGCCTTCACAAAGTTTATGGTGGACTTGTCAACGAGGAAGTCAGCCAATGAGTACAGAGTGCTACACACTGCGACTGGTATAGGATCTGCGACACAGGTAGGATCACATGGTGGAGAATGGGGAGAGCTAAGTCTGACTTAAATGAGGGAGTGGAGTCAGGGAAGGCTTCCTGGAAGAGGTGGCATCTAAGGTGAGATCTGAAGGAAGAGTGATGATGGAAGGTGATGAGAGGAGGGAGGCAGGTGAGCGTATCTAGAGTGGAAGGGAAGGACATCAGAGAACAGCACTCTGGGCTGTGAGCTTGCAGAGCCGACTAAGTCCTGGCAAGGAGGTGGGACCTTCTGCAGTGATAATGGAAAAGCCATTGAAGGCGTTTGAGGAGAGGGGTAGCACAGTCTGGCCGCCACTTCAGAATGCAGGTCCGTGCTGCTATGAGGACAGAGGAAAGCCAGGGGCAGCTGGCGGGGGTGGGGGTGGGGGCGGAGGGGTGGGGTGCGCATCTGGAGCAGGTGCAGAGAGTCAGGCAAGAGGTGGGCGACGTGCCCGGGACGGCCAAAGTGGGACCCAAAAGAGGAGGACAGAGTCAGGGCAGAGGACAACCCAAGGAGATGCAGAATCACCGGAATCGCCAAGGACACGGGACTGGGGCTTGTTCCTCGGGTGACTTCACACCCCAAGATGAGGATCAGGAAGAGGGGGCAGACATGGGAGGAGGTGATGCTCCTGAGGGACCCTGTGAATCTGAGGTCCCTGAGAGGCACCGGAGTGGTTGTGACAGGGGGCAGCCAGACTGAATGGTCCAAGCTTGGGGCCCAGGTCTGGGCTGCAGCTGAGAAACACCAGCATATTGGAGAGAGGGCGTGAGAGGGTCTGGAGATGGTGTGTGGAGCAAGATGGGAAGGCCACCTACCCGCGACCTGAGGAAAACAGCATCCGGGTTCCGTAACAAAGGTCGTGCATCAGCTGCAAAGCCGGGGCTTCGGACCTCCCTGACCCTGACACTCAGATCCATCTCTATGATGTCTCCTCCCTGGAATCTTGTGCCCCACGTACAACTCTGCCCACCACACTGAGTCACCATTCCCTGACTCCATCTCGGAGCTCCAGGCCAGCGGTGAAGTGTGTACCTGGTGTGTGCTACCTGCAATGAACTACAAACCAAACGTGATAAGTTCATAAGAGCGGGAACACGTGCTTCTACAGATGTCTGTCCACACCCCCTCGCATAAACACGCCCACCGCCCTGCTACCTGGATGAGGTGGTTCACACCCGCTCTGCACTGAAATCCAAAAGCACACTTCATGCTTTGAACTGTAAATCGTCCCCTAAAAGCAAACCAAAAGCTGAGCAAATAAACTCAGAGTTACAACAGCGGGGAAGAAGGAGAAAACATGTGTCGAGTTTCTATTTTTCTGTCTTCTCTCGCGATCGTGTTTAATCCTTGTTTGTGGACTGTGAAGTGGGTTTTAATCCCACAGAGATGAAGATGAGATGATCAGACTCAAGGCTGCCTCCAAAACCTTCCCCACCTGCATCCTGGGACCATAGCTTTCATTCTGGAAAGCGGGGAGCAGAGAGACTTTCCAAGAGAAGGAAGTTGGCTGGTGTGCATGCGATGCGCAGGTTTATCTCCTTTATTCATTCAATAAATATTCATCAGTTCCCCACTCGGTACCTGAAGGCGAGAGTTGAACTAATGTGCATTAATAGAGAACATCCCTTAATTAGGAGCCCATTTAGGCTGGCAATGGGCTGCAATCATTTTCTGGGGATCCTCTGATTGCGCCTCCTTGGAGAGCGGCTGTCATAACTGCCTGTCAAGAAGCGATGAAGCCCTTGGATGTCACATGCCTGTGAGAATTGCAGCCTTTCATTTCCAGGCAGCCCCAGCCGTAAAGGGCCACCCCTTTCCCTCCCTCCAGCTAACAAGAGAGGATCCTTCACAACAGAGCTGCAGGTCAGGCCCTGATGGAGGCGTTTGCTAATCGCTGCTTCCTTTAGAGTGGTCTGCTCTCTATAGTACAACCCTCCAGTCAAGCCTCACCCCCGGTGAATACACTCTCCTGGGTCCATGGTCAAGAGGGCAGTGTGTTTAACTTGGTATTTAACACCCGATGTGTGGAGGGAGACTGGGCCACACATCTGTCTTCCCTCTCAGGAGTGTGGGGAGGGGGGCTCGATCCAGTCACAGACCAGTAGGAGTCGCTCTCATCCCAGGAGCAGGGCTTGAGGGGGGCCCAGAGGAGGCTGAGAGGTCTGCAGTGGGTGCTCCCTGCTTCTCTCCATCTCTAGGGGCTCCAAGAGATTTTGTTTTCATGCTCTGGGTCTTGCAGACACCAGAACCCTGGACCCCAGCATTGAGTGTGCATGTGGAATGGGGTAGGTAGGGCAGCCCTTGGGGCTTGGAGGACCCCATCCCTCCTGAGAATGTTTGAATCGGTGAGTCCATCACATCAGCAGGGGACACCTTTTATTCATCTGTGTGCCGCCCTGCTCCTTTGAGACATTGCCAGAGAAGCCTGGATGATAAATCAGAGCTTGTCTTGAGCATCTCCCTGTGTGCCAACGTGAGCTTATGTGAAGTCACTTGTTTAATCCTCATAACAGCTTCATGGGAAAAAAGTGCTACCACCATATCATAGATGATTAAACTGGGCACAGGTGATCGTGAGGCCCAACCGGGCTGAGGTCTGAACCCCAGGGGCAGGGCCCCGAACCTTCGCACAAAACTGCTTTGGGCCCAGATGCCAGTGACCCATGTGGCTTAATTGTTTGGAAGGTGCCCAAAAAGTCTTCACCCCTCCAGTCCTCCAGAACAGCCCTTCATGGAAGCTGGCAGTGGGCTCACGATGCTACCACCACAATAAGTCTCTGGCTACAGGAGGAGAAGAGGATGACAGAGAATGAGATGGTCGGCATCACCGACTCTATGGACATGAGTTTGAGCAGGCTCCAGGAATTGGTGATGGACAGGGAAGCCTGGCATGCTGCAGTCCATGGGGTTGCAAAGAGTCAGACATGACTGAGCGACTGAACTACTCCCAAGCCAGTCTCCTGGGAGGACCAGCGGATTGAACACATGGAGCCAGGTGCAGGCTGGCAGGCTCTGCCCTCTTCCACCCATGGATGTCTATCAGTTCCTTCCAGCCCTCCGGCGGTGAGAGCTAGTGCGGAGCAAAAGGGAGGACAAGCTTCCTGCTGGAAGGGGATGCAAGAGCGGAGAGAGGCCCCCATCAGTAGCAGAGCCACCAGCTCCAGAGCACCTCCATTCTGCTACTTGGGGCCCTACAATGTTTGTCAAGATATTACAACACAGGAATAAGAAGAGTTGCTTTGCAATTTGTGTAAACTAAACAAGGCAATACATATGAAGCATTGAACACCGAGTCCAGCACAAAATACAGACGTGAACACCGCAGCTCTTGCTATAATTTTGCTGCTACTCAAGGAAAGGGGGGCCCAGCCAAGGTGCTGGGGAGGTGGTGGGGGAGGTGGACAGTGGGTGGACTGGAGAAGAGAGACTACTTCCATTGATTTTGCAAGTATTTTGAGTCCTGTTCATTGTCATCTGCAAGTCACTCTCTACTCAGGCCTACGATGTGTTGGCTGAGGTCATGGGTTGAGTCGTCCCCCCAAAAGATGTACTGAAGCCCTAGCCACTGTTAGGGCTTCCCGGGTGGCTCAGTGGTAAAGAGGCATGCAGGAGACACGGGTTTGATCCCTGGGTCGGGAAGATGGACAATCCGCAGGAGACAACCCACTCCAGTATTCCTGCCTGGGAAATCCCATGAACAGAGGAGCCTGGTGGGGCTACAGTCCACAGGATCACAGAGAGTGGGACACGACTGGGCGACTAAACAGCAACCCCTGTGACCTGTGAATTTGACCTTGTTTGTAAACAAGATCTCTCCAATGCAATCGAATTAAGGATTCGAGGCCATACCTGACAAGGTGGGCTCTGGTTCAATATGACTGGTGTCCCTAGAAGAAGAGATACAGACACACAGGGGAGGGGGCCAGGTGGAGAAGGAAGCAGAGAGGTGGTGCTGCATCTATGAACCACAGCACAGCTGACAACCACCAGAAGCGAAGAAGAAGTCAGCAAACACAATCCCCTAAGAATCTCTGGCAGGAACCTCACCCTGCAGATGCCTGGATTTCAGAACATCTGGCCTCTGGAACCCGGAGACAATAAATTCCTGTTGCTGAAGCCACCAGTTTGTGGTATTTTGTTGCAACAGCCTGAACAATGAAATAAAATTACAAAGATAAATTAAAAAACAAAGTTCCTGTCCTGAAGTCTCTGCTATTTACTTCATCCCAAGAAAGAAGCTGGATGAACGTTCAGATTTAACGATGATCAGACAATGGTCTTCAGTCCAACTTTCAAAAATGTATACTTTGTTACTCAAGAGTTTTTCCTGGCCCACTGGCAAGGATTTGGGGCTCAGGGGCATCGTGGAACAAGGACTGTCCTGGCCATAGGTCCCCGCCACCCATGGGGCACAGCAGTGAGAACCATAAAAACAGGAGAGGAAAGCCAGGGCTGGTGTCTTTTCTTGGACTTCTTCCCAATCCACCATTTGTGGTTTCTCCAGTTAATTTCCGCATTCTTTCTCTTCGTATTTATTTTGAGTATCTACTCTGGTCCTCCTGCTGCCTTCACAGCCCCATAGAGTGGAGAAGCCACAGGTCTCAGTGGCTAGAAAACCAGAGCTTGGGTTCCATCACTTCCTCTCTGTGGGATCTTGGGCAAGTCACACTAACTTTCTGTGCTTTGGTTTCTTCATCTGTCCCATGGGAATAGGATGGAACTCGTTGTGTTTGTATATGGTGTACAGGATGGAGCCTGTGTATGCATGTATGTAATATAGGATGGCATCTCTTACACGAGACAATAGATGCCAAAGCATTTGAAGTGTCATATGAAAGGGAGAGGTATCTTGTTATGCACAATTCCTAGATCTTATATAGGGTAACAACTAGTTTTTAGTATTCCGTATCAGCATACACCAGAAAATTAGTGCCAAGTATCAAAAGCAATCAATTAGAGTCTAAAGAAGGTAGAGACGGCATTGACTTAGGAGGAAACATGGTATTAACAACCAACATTGAGGAACTCCGGTGTTGGAAAAATTTTCCTGCCTCTTAAATAACTTAAAGTTCCCATCCGGCTCTAAGAGTCTATGACTTTATGAAAAGGTATACGTTGAGCTATTTGCTTGTATAACATTACGTTTTAAAAAGAGATCCTTACAGACTTCCCTGGTAGTCCAGTGGTTAAGAATCCACCTGCCAACACAGGGGACGTGGGTTCAATCCCTGGTCCGGGAAAATTCCATATGCTGCGGGGCAACTAAGCCCATGCTCCACAACTACTGAGCCCACTCTCCAGAGCCCAGGAGCCACGACTACTGAAGCCTGCACGCTCTGGAGCGCGCGCACACATCTGCCACTGCAATGAGAAGCCCGCACACTGCAAACAGCAGCCCTCTCCCACTGCAACCAGAGAAAGCCCTCGTGGAGCAACAAAGACCCAGTGCAGTCAAAAATAAAAATGAGTTAAAAAAAACAATCGTTACTTATGGGTCACCCGTTACAAATCTGGGGAAAGTTGAGATGCTTGACGGACTTCTAATAACAAAATAGAAAAGCCTTTTGGTGTGTGAAACATCCAACCGTCTGGGTACCCCTGGAGGGGTATATCTTCTCAACCCCACCTCTCCTGGCTAGTCCAGAATTTCAGAGGAAAGGGTTGGCATCACTCAGAACAGAGTTTAGTACAGAGGGTGACAGCCCTCGTGCAGTCCCAAACGCAAAAGCAACCAGACAGTCTTTAATCTCCTTTTAGAACAGAACAAACCAAAGTGACTCCCATGGCAATGAAGAGGTGGAGCTCAGACCTAAGAACTTCCTGACTGAAAATGCACAAGGAATTTGGTGAAGCTGCCTTCTCTGAAGCTCTGTAACTAACAACCAAGGGGCCAACTGCATCGTGGGTGCAGAAAGTGGGCTCGGGATGGTCCTTGCTGCCCGAGCTTCCTCTCCTCTGGCCAAGCCCGTGCACGACTGGACAGCAATGCCTGCCCATCACACAACACCACCATCCACTTCCAGTTACCTTGGCAGCTCACATCTCGCAACGCTGCCCGTTCTTCCCCTGCTGGCACAGGAGAAGCCAAGGTGTAAATGCTGTTTTTACAGATTTTTTGCATGTTCCACGCTGGAATGTGATAATCACTTCACATCGCAGTTAGCACAGAGGAGGAAATGAAAACCGCTCCTGAATCAGAGACGGGAGTGTGGTTTCACCCTCTCTGACAGCCAAAAGCCAATGGAGGACTCCCCCAAGAGCCAAATTTCCCAGGAGGAAAACAAAACAAAACAAAACAAACGTGGCTATCTTCTTAATTCTCCTGAGTTCAGTTCAGGACTGAAATCCGTGTTTGCAGAGGGAGGAGAAATGCGTGCAGACCATGGTTTTGGGGACCATTTCAGCTGGAGAAACAAGGGCAGGGTGAGTCCATCCTGTTGGCACTTTCCCGGCGAGGCTCCTAAAAGCTGATGGCTTGATGGTGATCGCGAAGGTCTCTGGAGCTCACAAGGCTCTAAACCCTTTGCACGAATTAATTCATTCAATCATCGCAACAGCTTTACGAGGCCCAGAGAGGTTAGGGGCACCTTGTTCATCATAACAACACATCTACTGAGTTCCGAGTAAAAGCCAGGCGGTCTGGCTCCAGAGCCCCACACTCGTTAGAAAGAGACACCATGTGGACCTCAGAGAAGTGGGCCTGGGTCTTGCCAATTCTTGTCCTCTTCCTCCTCCTCCTCTCTCACTTTTGTGCTATAGGACCACACACTTAAGTGAGAAACCCTGAGAAGAGGGATCCATCGGCCAAAACCACCAACAGGCACCATGTCAGAATACAGCCCCAGTCTCCCCGTAACTCACAGGAGCAGCGCCCACTGGCGCCCCAACCCGGGTCTTATTGTAGTTTTCCCAACCCATAAATATTCTCTCTCTCCTTGGACCAGGAAGTCAAGATGACATTCAAAAACCAGTCTCCAAAATGACTCCTTTGCTAAAACTGTTTTCACACCCATGGAGGCTTCCCTTTGAGGTGCTGAAACCCCAGTCAGGGAGGTGGGCACCATAAATAATGCATCAGGCTTTCACTGAGAGCCGGTAAAGCAAGCAGCAGCTCCAAAGCGTCCACCATCGCCCACGGCTCCTAATTGGGCATTGTGATTAATCCATTTATTTGCTATTCAGACGAACACCCCATAGGAAGAGTCAGTCATTACCAACTATTAAGTAGGAACACGGGTAACCAAAATGTACCCGGGCTTGGAGCTTTGCAGCACCTAATTCCCAGAATCTCCTCTCATTTTATGTTTTCCGGATCCACAAGAATCTAAGCACAAGAGTGGGAGATAGGAGGCCCAGTTTGCAGAAAGTGATTAAGACCCAGAAGGCTCACGAATTTGTTCATATTCCTATGAATCAGTCAACATTTGTCAATGATTTTAATTTACTCTGCGTCAGGCCCAGTGTCAGAACAGGGTAGACCTGCTCCCCACCACCCCGAAAGTTCTTTATCCAACTAGAGAAACAGATATATAAAAATGCAATTACCTTGTAACAGGGAAAGTGAGAGATAGGTGTTAGGAGCACAGAAGAAGGAGAGGAACACTCCATCTCCATAGGGATGGAGGATATATGGAAGAGCTATTTAAATGGAAGGCTGCTCAGAGGAAGTGACCTTTGTATTGAGTCCTTCAGGTTGAGGAAGATTCGCCCCCCTCCCCAGAGAAAGAGGGGGAAAGAGCAGCCCAGGTAGAGGAACCAGGATGTGCAAAGGCATTCAGGCATGAAGTCGGTGTTTGCAGAGAACTGCATGGGGCAGATACGGAAGGGTTAAGGACATCAAGTTTTATCCTGTGTCCTAAAGGGAACAGGGTGACATGGTAAGTTTTGACAGCCACGTGTGCTCTTGAGCAGGTCTGTGCTTCTGAAAGCCCATTGAGCAGTGATGAAGAGGCTGGACTAGAGAAGAGGACAACGGGAAAGGGCCTCCTGCCTGAGTGAGGGTGGCAGCCTCGCGAGTGCGGGGTGCTGAAAAAGAGACTCCGATGGGCCCACTAGGAGGTTCTGAAGGCATGTGTGGAGCAGGGGAGAGGGAGAAGAGGCTGCCAGGAGGGGATGCGTGGGCGTTGATGCCCTCAGCTGAGGAGGAGAAGTGCACCTGAAGGAGGGAGCTGGAGAAAGTGGCAACAACGTTGGCCATGCCCCCCACCCCACCCCCCACCCCCCGCCACAAGCTGCACCCAGGATGCCCTCGGCCCAGCTCCAAACCTGTCTGGTCCAGGGAGGCTCTGCTCACAGATAGTTTTATTCCCCACTCTCCTTCCTGCATAGAGATTAGAATATCTCTCCCTACCTTTACTTTGTGAGTGATCACTTGCTCCCTGTTCTCCTTGCCTGTCCCAAAACAGCATCTCTTCCTTCCCAAACATCCTCTCTCCCCATCTTCTTGCCTGCTCCCATCCACACATGGCATCGTTTTAGAAGTAGCCATGTAGGGACTTCCCTGGTGGTCCAGGGGTTCAGACTCTGCACTTCCACTGGCTGGGGGGTGGGGGAGTGCAGGTTTGATCCCTGGTTGGGGAACTAAGATCTGTATGCTGCATGGTGCAGTGGAAAAAAAGAATCAAGGTAGCAGTATAGGGCAAAGGGCAATGAGTTAGAAGTGGGGGCAGTCTGTGCTCCAAGGCTGTCCTAGCCGGTCAGGTAATATTTAGAACTTGCTGGACCTCTCTGCCTCAACATCCTCATCTGTAAAATGGGGCTACACAATGAATTCTAACCTTCTCTTATCTCACAGGATTATGGTGAGGATAAAGTGAGATAAAGTGCTTGCAAACCACGCCAACAAAAGTCAGGAAAATGTGCTACCGAATGATCTGGATCAGCCGGCACTCCTGTCCACCAAACTGTGAGTTCCATGAGGGCAGTGGCCTAGTGTCTTTATCTTTGAACCTCGGGAACCTAATTATTCCTGGCACAGAGTCAGTATTTGATAAAGATATGCTGAATTGAGAACAAGGAGAGCTACCACCATAGACACACACACACACCCCCGAGGCATCCTTGCTTCTCTCTCACCATAAATGCAGGCAAACCCACAGCACCCCACTTTTGGAAGTACTGCTCTAGTCCTGGCTCATTCCAAAAACAGGCAGTTCCTGGAAGAAAACCAAGCGATTGTCACGCTGCCTGGATGCCTCCACCGGGGCACGTTGGCCCAAGTCTGAATTCCTCCCTTTCTTGGGGAAGCTGCGAGGAACTGAACCCCAGACTCACTCCCCGCCCCGGGAGCCCCAGCTGGATCTGCCCCTCCCCCTGTGTGCCAGGCGTGCGACGTGGGTTGGTTTTTTTTTTTTTTTCCTCGCAGGAGCTCGCCACCTCTACTGCTGTTTTCATTGATGCCTTGAGCAGAGCTGGCATGTGCAACCGCCGAGAAGGGGGAGCGTTGGAGCTGCGGGGGAAGCAAGTAAAAATAGCCTGGCGCGCGCACACGCCGCGCTCTGCCTGCTCCGGACGCCTTGAACCTTGGCGGAGGTGTGGAGCTCACAACAAGCTCACTGCGGACGCTGGCCCGGGGTCTGCGCCCGCATCTCGCGGGCAACAACAAGAGTGCGGGGGCCAGAGACCCGTGAAAACTTTTTTTTTTTTTTTTTTGGTGGGCCGGGAGAAGCTGTTCTTTGCTGCCCGCGCTCCAGCCACATGGCTGCAGGGACTGCTACGTGCCCGCTGGGCCAACGGATTACAGAAGTGCGGCCTTGACTCGGAGCTATTTTTAGAAATCACTTCTGCGGGTGGGCGATCACAGCGAGGAGGGCGAGGGGTTCCGTACAGGCGAGCTCTCTGCCTAGCGCTACACAGCTTCCTAAATGCCCTCTCACCGGTGGGGCACCGGGAGGGGCCCCGCACGCGCTGGCTCTGCCCTAACTCAAGGAGACACAGTAGCTCCTGGACGCCCCGCTGCTCTATCCCGGAGCATTTTTTTGTTTCGAAATCGACAGGATGTGTGCTGCTTCTAGTTTCTCGGAGAACGGGGATTTTAAAAAGCTTTGCTGCCTCCGCGGTGGGGTAGAGGGTTAGCTGCAGTTCAGACCTGGAGGGAAGACGGTTGGGAAGGGTCTCTGCCGCTTTGGGCATCCCACGGACGGAGGGACAATCCCCGCGCGCCACACCTCCGTCCCCGCCCCACGCTGCATATGGGCAACCATCTGTGAAAGGCACGGCAGCCCCACCAGACACCAGGCTATTAATAGAGTCCGGGAGTTTGTTCTCTGTCTTTTTCCTGCCACCGAGTAAGGGATGATCTACACACACACACACACACACACACACACACACACACACACCCCCGCCCCCGCCCCGGCGCACCGTTCCTCCAGGAAGGTAAGGGGGCTGCCCACGCGGATCCCCTGCATGACTACAGGTGCCCGGAGCCTACGGGCTGAGCCAGGGGTCATGACAGCAGAGTCAAAATGAGGACAGGAAGCCCAGCCTCTGGTCGGTCTCGGGACGCTGGGCTCTTGGCGGCTCCGAGCCAACTCGAGAGTCGAGAAAGGGCAGCTGCCGGGCTGCCGGAGACTGGGGGCCAGAGCGCAATTTGCGGAGGTCCCACTACCTCCTCCTCCAAGCTGCTGTGGCGCGGCGCGCAGCCCCCACAGCGCGCGCGGGCTCGGCTGCGGCAGGCGCGGGCGCTGTCCGCGGTCCTGAAGGTGGCCGCGGCCCGAGCTCCCTCCCCGGGTTAGCACCCCGAGGCGGCTCTAGGTCCCGGGTTGCGGACCTCTCCCCCGCCCCGGTCTGGGCGCCAGGGTCTGTCGGCGGTGCCCCTGCCCTACCCCGGCGCGGCGCGGCACTCCCGAGGCCCGAAGCTCTCCGCGGTGCGGCGGGGACCGAGAGCGCGAGCTTGAAGGGTGACGGCCCGGAGGGACGGTCCAGGCCCTGCAGGGAAACGACCTGGCCCCTGGGTCGCCCATCCAGGCTCAGCACAGTCCGCCACTTTGGAGCCCTAACGGAGCCCAGAGGAGAGGGCAGGGGAGCGCGGCCGCCCAGGGCTTGGGACTCTGGGTTGGGGGTGGGGGGTGGCGAGGCGGGCGCGAGCGAGCAGCGGGTGGAAGGAGAGGAAGCTGGGGTAAGAGCGACTCTTTTGCATTTTTCAAGAGGGAGGGGTCCTGAGACAGGCACCGTCTTTCCCCCACCCAGCACACACACACACACCACGCACACACACACAGACGCGCAAGCGGCCGGCTGGAGCAAGCGGGATGGAGCTGAGAAAGTTTGGCACCGGGACCGGCGCGGCGCGCGCTGGGGTCCGGGCGGCCGCGGGGTAGCCCGGCGGCCGCGGGGTGGCCGGGCCGGCCTCTGGCCTCCTTACCTCGGTGCTCTCGGCCGCGTTCTCCGCCATCTTCCTCCTTAGGAGCAAGCAGCGGGAGGAATGTTTCATGCCCATAAGAGCCAGCGAGGGTTTGGTGGCACAGTGATGGGAGAAAGAGAGAGCGGGTGTCGCTTTAAAAGAGAGAGAGAAAGAGAGAGAATGGGAGGGAAAAAAAAAAAAAGCCCAACCCAGCCCCTCTGCCGGAGCGTCGGCCGGTACCATCAACGGCGGTAGGGTCTTCCCTGCCGAGTCCACTTTGTTTTATTCTCCTCGGAGTCCAGTCCTTCGCACAGATCCGAGCGGCTCAGGCGCCCGCGACCCCCTCCCCGCCCCTCTCCGGCCGCGCTGCGGGCCCGGCAGGCGGGAGGCAGCCCCCGAAGGCTCCGCGGCGGCGGCGGCGGCGCCTCGCCGGCTGCTCTACTCGCAAAGTCCGGCCGGCCGAGGCAGCCGGCAACTCCTCTCAACTTCTGCCGATCGGCGGGCGAAGCCACACGCTCCCTGCGCGTCCCTCCCGGGGGCTGAGCCGGTGAGTGGGGGCGGGGAGGAGGCTGGGCCGGGCGGGCGGTGGCTGGGCGCAGACCGAGGGCTCCCGCGCCCTGGGGCCGCCCCCTCGGCTGGGCTCCGGGGGTCTCTGGGCCGCCTCCGCTGCCCGTAGCCGTAGACAACTTGCAGGGGGGTGGGGTGGAGGGGAGCCAGGGCTGCGTGGACGCGGCTGGGCCACGCTCGAGGCTCGGAGAAGGCAGGCGCGCCGGAGCTGGGCGCTAGCAGGTCCTCAGCCCCGGTGTGCGTCCTCCCCGCCCCCCAGGACTGGCGCTGGGCAAGGCTGGGCCACGGTCACTTCGCTCCGACCCCACCCCATCCCACCCCCTCTCCTGCTCCGCTGCCAATTCCTGGATGCTTCCTCGGCGTTTGGGGTTCCGGGAGCAAAAGGGTGGCTGTCTGGGTGAGGGAGGGTCCTTAACTCCTTCAACTCTAGGGCCAAGTGTGGCATCACCATCCTTTTTTTCTCCCACTCTGCCTCTCCTAGGGCTTGGGGCTCCCAGCCTCGCTGGGAAGGTGGGGCAAAGGTTCAGCCAGAAGTGGCTTGGAAAAGAGGGTGGGAGGAAGTCAAGTGGGTGACCTGCAGCCGACCTCTCCCTCCCCAACCTCAGTCTTCCCTGGCAGTCCCCTGCCCACACATCTCTCTTCTCCCTCCTCACCCCTCCCCCAGCATCACCAGATTTTGAAGTCCCTTTTATGGGAGAGAAGGAGGATGTCACGTACCCATTAGGATTCTCTTGGTCCTTTTTTAAGGGAGTTTGGGCGGTAGCAGGGGGTGTGAATTTTTATACAATGCATTCCTGTCTTCACTTGGAGAGCTTCTTTTTCTCTTAGTGGCCATCTGTCAGGCTGGTGGGAAACAAAGCTGGGCTTGGGGCAGGGGGCGGGGGTGGGGGGTGGGGGGAGGCATTCTGTCTCCAATTACAACAGGCCAACTTGGTTCTGACTCCTTCAAAGACAGCTGCACTTTTAAAGCTTTCACTTCACGAGTCGAGGGCAGGGACCCAAAAGGGGCTCCTTGGTCCTCCTGGTGCTCTGCACTTCATCCCCATGCTGACCCAGGGAGAGCAGTCCTGCATGCATGCCCTGGTTGTTTTTAACATCACCTTTGACAGCCTGATTGTCCTCAACTAACCCCAGCGTCCATTGAAGAAATGGGCCAGAAACTAAAGAGGTTTCCATCACCTGGTCCTGCGGGGAAAGAGGATGCCTTGCAGTAAGTGCAGGAGGGAGAGGATGGAGAGTGAGCGAGCAAGACGGTTGAGTTCCCAGTGATTCTGTGTGTATGTGTGTTTAATTGAGGAAGGAGTAAATTTAAACGAATGACCTTAACCTCCTTAACCCTGTCCTTTCTCAGCCCACAGACCTGGGTAAGTGACCAGAGTCTTTGGTGACACTGGTCATTCTCCTCCCCTTTCACATCCTGCCAATGTGCCGAAGGTTGGGGGTGGGGGTGGGAGGGTAAATGAGCTGAATTTAAAGAATGACCTTTACCCTCTGGAACCCTGTTTTCTCTAAGCATCTTTCTCAGAGACAAAAGATCTCTCGAGACATATGATCTTCCGCTGGGAGAGGCTCAGCACTTGTAAGATCAACGGAAACCAGAAAGGATCTTCCCACTTCAGTCCTATCCTGTCATTTTTTTGGGCAAGGACCCTGTGATCCTTCAGCTGGCTGACGGAGCATCTGAGATGAGCTCCCCAGCCCTTGGCTTCCAGTCCATTATTCTTCCCTCACCCCAGCCCATGCCACCCCACACTGCTGCAGCCTGTGCAGGGCATCCATTCTGTGACTAACCGGGGCGGGGAGGGAGGTTCAGACAAGCTCCCACCAAAATAGGCTGCTGCCTGTGCGTGATTATGTTGCTATGAGAACCTCAGTGGGTGTGTTTCCTCTGTTCTCTGTTGAAATCTCTCGCTTGGCTTCTCCCCAGGCACGGCTCCCCTCAGAATGGGGAGCAGAGAGGCTGAGATGGGAGAGCTGTATTCTCATGGCAAAGAGTGTTCTAGGCCAACACATCCAACCCTGAGCCAGCCTGGGGTGGTGCCTCAGTTGCCAAGGCCCCCAGGGTGGCTCCAGAGTGGCTGGAGGACCACACTGGGCTGTCTGAAAGTGGATGCTCCTGTCCTCTGCAGAGCCATCTTGGAGCAGAGAGCAGTGGCCCCTTCTACGCTCCCACCTCATTAATCACTACTTTAAAAGACTAAGTTTGGGGGTGAATTGCTACACAGCAAAAGATGACCTGAATACTCATCTCCTGAGTTGTGAAAAGTCATAATGTATTTAAAGTGCCCAGCACACAGTAGGCATTTTGTGGTACCATTTTTCTCACCATCCCCACTGTTCACAAGGATTTCGGTCTTTCTCCATATCTTTTGCACAAGTATGTTGGCATACTCCTTTGCAGGATTAATGTAGTCATTCCACCAAGAACTTACTGGGCAGCGCTTTTATACCTAGCCCATGAGCAGGCACTGGGCTTTAGCAATAGGCAAAGACACTGGAATGACCATTGAGGAGGTCCAATCACCTTGGATGCGCGTGCATGTGTTCAGTCGCTAAGTTGTATCTGACTCTTTGCAAGTCTGACTGTAGCCCGAAAGGATCCTCTGTCCTTGGGATTTCCCAGGCAAGAATACTGAATGGGTTGCCATTTCCTCTTCCAGGGGAACTTCTCAACCCAGGGATCAAACCCACATCTCCTGCGGGTTCTTTACCACTGAGCCAACTGAGAAGCCCTTAATCACCTTGGATGTTTTGAAATATACAGAACTTTTATAGAAGAGCTTTCTTTGGAAAGGACTCTGGTGGGAGGCAAGAGGGCCTATGACCGGGGGTACAGGGGAGCTATCCAGGGTGTGAGTTAAATGTGTGGTCTGTAAAGTAAGTCCTACCTGGTAAAGAAATCCCAAAGACTAATTTTGCTGTTGTCATTTTTCTTACACCAGGTCTGCAATGCAACAAAATGGATTGAATAGTACAAGTGAAATGCTTAGAACATGCCTGGCTCATGGTAAGAACACGGACACTGCACTCACATTTCAAGGCCCTGAGCTGGGGGCTCTGAGTTCAACTCAATCAAGCCCTTCTCACGTGCTGGAGATTCTCCCAGACGTAATGTGTCCTCATGAAGTTCTTTCGACAACTCTGTGAAGTTGATATACTGTCGCTGTCTCCACATCATAACAGATGACACAAAAACACAAGAGAACAGCCCACGTGGTGGAGTGGGCTTGCGAGTCCAGGATGCCAGCATGATCTTCCAGAGGTCACCCAGGGTTCCAGGGACAGGGGGTGGGTCCCAACCTTGCTGAGAATCATCCAGAGAGTTTTAGAAACACCATGCTCTGGTTCTACCCCCAGAAACTAAGACTTAGTGAAGAAGAAACTAGTACCTGGATCTTTTTTTTTAAGTCCCCGGATGAGTCAAACAGGTAGTCATGGTTGAGGACAGTTGGCTATTTAGAGATGAAAAGACCCATTTGAGGAAAAATCCCTAAGTCACAGAGAAGACCCATCCAAAACTGTAAGAAGCCTCACATTATCAAAAGGTCCATCCCTAACAGAGGTCCTTGAGAGAGTAAAGCTGTGCTGTGGGTTGGCTGAGTATGCAGAGGTTTTTGAAGGACGCTTGGGGAGGACTATGCTGTAATTGGACCAGTTATCCTGCCTAACCCCTTCATGGATCACTGTCTTGTCGTGGCAAAGGGGCTTGCATAACTCAATGAAGCTATGAGCCAGGCCAAGCAGGGCCACCCCAGATAGGCAGGTTGGGGTGGTTATATCTCCAGGAGATAGTGGGGGACAGGGAGGCCTGGTGTGCTGCAGTCCATGGGGTCATAGACAGACATGACAACCGAACAACCACAATCCTTCTTTATGAGATGCCACAGAAAACCAAGTCGCCTGTCACTAGAAGGGTTCAGTTGGACTCATTATTTGGCATAGATGTAGTAGCAGAGCTGCAAACTCTGGAAGGCTGAGCAATGCCTCTAATGTTCCATCCACCCCATCATTGTCTCCTCCAAGCCCCACCCCTGGAAGATGAAGACCGTGTGTAGTAGATGTTCTTCAGAAGCCAGCCAACCCTTCCTCTGCTGCCTCCCCAAATCCAGCACCTGGGCTCAGGGTGCGGTTTCTCTGGCCTGCACACATACTGTTTAGGGAAACCCAGATGCCAGCTTGTTCAAATGTGGTTGCTGCAATAAGAGGGGATGTATAAGACATGTCACGTGGCTTCCCACCCCCGACTCCTCCTCCTCGGCGGAGCTCACACGTGGCCAGGGCTCACATATGGCTGAGACACGCTGCAGTGAATCCATGGCGCCTCAAGAATCAGGCCACAGTCGTTACCCATCACCACCTCCCAGCAGCAAACCCAGCAGTGTTCTTAGTGTCTTCTGGGAAGTGGGAGCCAAGCCAAGGCTGCAGCAGCCAGCTACCTGGCTGAGCCTTCAGACAACCCCTCACCTGGGGAGTTCTCCTGCATGAAGCCTCCACAGTCCTATTTCTCCCCAATTCAAGCCAAATTGTTTCTTAAACTATGTTCCCCCAAACAACTTAAAGAGTGCCACCAATGCCTGCAAAGTAACGTGAGTTTTTTTTTCAGTTGCCATAAAAACCAGAATGTTATTTCTTCTTTACTCTGATAATGTCTGATTAAATGGATTCATTGTAGTCTTCTGCTGGATATGATCTTGTTTGACTTGACTATTTATTCTAACTATACTTGGGAGGCGTTTTCTTGGTAGTTCTTCAGAGCTTACTCCTTGGTGTTTTAAGCCCCTAAGAAGCTAAACCCCAGGCTATTGTTACCTACCTTTCTCCCAAGGTGAAAAGTGAAAGTCACTCAGCCATGTCTGACTCTTTTTGCAATCCCATGGACTGTATAGTCCATGGAATTCTGCAGGCCAGAATACCAGAGTGTATAGCCTTTCCCTTCTCCAAGGGATCTTCCCAACCTGGGGACTGAACCCAGGTCTCCCACACTGCAGGCAGATTCTTTACCAGCTGAGCCACAAGGGAAGCCCAAGAATACTGGAGTGAGTAGCCTATCTCTTCTCCAGTGGATCTTCCTGACCCATTAATTGAACCGGGGTCTCCTGCATTGCAGGCAGATTCTTTATGAATTGAGCTCTCAGGGGAGCCCTCCCAAGGTGAGAAGGACTCATAAGACATCCATACATTTTCTCAGTGGCCTACGATGGAACCTAAACTTCTCTGGAGGAGGCAGAAGAGGAATACGGTAGCAGAGCCCTTAGAGATACTATTTTAGTCTTTCTAAAATGCTGTCACAACAAAAATCAGCTTCTTCTCCTTGGTGGAAGCTGGATACTCCATTCCTTTCCTCTTAAGTCATTAAGATTCAGCTTCTTCTGGAAAATCTCTCCTGGGTCCCCCAAAGCCAGCTAGAAGTCAATTCCATTTATCTGGTGCCAGAACTCAGCACACGTTTTCTTCCATTAGCCCTTCTATAGCAGATACGCTAAGCCAAGCACTGTGCTGAGTGTTCTGGACCAGAAGATGAAAAGACACAGCCCTACCCTGATGACCTCTCAGGAGGAGATGGTTATGGATTCAGAGGTACTATCAGAGGTCATATGGATTGGGTCTTACAGGTTCAGTACAGCTATAACCAATGGCTTATTGTCAGGGAGGCCCTGCAAAAACTAACCACTGATATAGACAGGAGACCCTGGAGGCTTTAGGACCTGGAATAGAAGCATAGTAGCCTCCATTCAGGTAAGGCTGGGGACACATTATCAAGATACTAAAGTTCCTGTGTGCTTCCAAAACTTTTATGGATGGGAAATTTTGCAGCCTTGCCTCCCTCCCCAAAACATCAAGTACTGATATTTCTTGGGACATAACACACTGTGTGACCTGCCCCAGTGAAGAGCTCATCCTGAGTTTTAGGGATGGTCCTGCTTGGGGTGCACAGTAAGCTGAGGTGGCAAAAAAAGCTGTGCTTGGTTCCGCCTGTTTTCTTTCTGGACCAGTTAACTGCCCTGATCTATCTCTTCCCTTCCTAAAGCATTTTTTTTCTTTAATATAAACTGCTAGATTTTTAAAAACTTAAAAATTAAGTTCCTACCCCTCTCTGGTGATACGCTCATGTTTCTGTATATCCTGCTTTTGTTTCTCATGCAAATGTATGAACAGATCTTCCTTGACTTACAGTAGCGATTGTCTTCTGATGAACCCATCCCAGATGGAGAATACCATGAGTCAAAAATGCGCTTACCCTCCTGAACATCACAGGCAGGTTAGCCCTGCCTGCCTTAAACATGCTCAGAACACTTACATCAGCCTACAGCTGAGCAAGATCATCTCACACAAAGTCCATTTGGTAACACCCCACCTCCCCACATGGAATATACTGAAAGCAGGAAAGCAGAACGGCTATCTGAGTACAGAATGGCTCTACGAGCGTCGGTTGTTTACCACAATTGCAGGGCCGACCAGGAGATGTGGTCACTGCCACTGCCCAGCATCACAAGACTGTATTGGACTGCATGTCCCTAGGCCAGGAAAAGATCGAAATTCAACCTTTAAAGTATGGTTCCTGCTGAACACACCATCACTTTCATACCATGGTTAAGTTGTAAAATCATAAATCAAAACTCTGCTAAGTCAGGGACCATGAATGTGTTGTACAGAAGTGGAATAACATACATCACTCAGCAACTTGATCTCTTTGTTAAACAGTATGTTATTACCTTAGAGACTCCTTTCCAGGTTATTACATGTAAATCCAAGTTATTATTTTTAAACATGCAAAATGTCTCGCTATATGGATAAACCATGCTTTTGTCAACCAGCACCCTACTACTGATGGATTTTCAAGTCATTCTGATTTTTCTTGTCAGTCTAAGTGATTTGGCAATAAATGGTCTTTTACATACACCCCTATGAACAGGAATTTCATTTCCACAGGATAGTTTCTCAAAAGTGGCAGCATTTTAATGTATGTTGCCAGATCCTTTCAAAAATTTGATTCCTTGGGGTGTAGCCTGAACCCTTGGAAGGTGAAAATCCAGCCTCCCTTCCCCGCCACTATTCCAATGTTAAGTACAAAAATATTTACTTACTGCATTAAAAGCCCTGGATTGGGTACTTGAGGGGGAGGATCCATGAAATAAAAGACACAGTCCTTGTTTTAAAAACATTCCTACACCAAGAGCTCGACAGCCTGGCAGAGTGTTCACAAGACCATCTGAGGCATGGGGCACTTTTCCTGAGAGGAAACCAGGTTGATTCCAGGTCTAGGCAGCCAAGCATGGATTGGATGCTACCAAGAGGTTCTATGGTCTGAAAAACAATAAAGACCAAAAAATGGCATCAATTACCTGTCACTTGGGTGCAGTGCGCACAGGGGACTCTCAGGCCTGCGGGCACGTCTCATTTCCCGCTCCTTCTGGAGAGTTGTGCCAGGAGAACCTGGCTTGGAGGCCAGATGACCCTGCTTCTTGTCCAGGGGACCCAATAGAAAACCACCACCTGCAAAACCACACCCTGACTTTCCAGTAAGTCTTGCTTAGTCCCTTTGAAACATCTGTTGTGTCCAGACTTGCTGATAAGATGCAGTCCACCCGTGACTCACCTGTAACCCAAGGAAACCGTATACCGCTTAAAACCTCCCATGTTAGGCCGTTAGAGCCTGCTTCAGAGTGTGTGAGAGGCTGAGGGAGGAAGAAGCAAAAGGGAGGAGAGACCTTTGGCCACAGCCTGGGAGAAAGGGCCTGGGCTTTGTGGTCTTACAGACCAGTCGGTTAACCTCTCATTCCTATATCAGTGGCTTCATGGAGACGGCTCTCTGGCAGATGCACTGTGAGAATAAAATGAGCCAAGGCAGACCTAGCATCTAAGACAATTCCTAAGAAATAGTGTTCTAATAAAAGTGGGTTTCCTTCCCAGCATCTTCATAGAAGATCATGTTTGTCCACATAAGAGGGAAACAGAGTGATGTGGGGGAAGAGGGTCACCGCAGGGGTCAGCAGATCTGGGCTCTGGTCCCAGCTCTGTCAGTCAATGGCTGGGTAGCTTGAAAAAGTCCCTTTCCCTCTTCAAGCCCCTTTCTTTTTCTTTAAAAAAAAAGGGGGGGTTCACATGAGATAAGCCCCATGTCCCCTTTCTGCTTTGTCCTTTTATGCATGGTTTGAATGATGAATCCAATCACACCCAAATGACAACCAAGACTGGTCACATCTCAGACCAAAACTCAACTCTGATGGCCAAAACAAAGGCTGAAAAGTGAGGCGTGTCAGAGGGATCAAATGGAAAATCCAGGCCTGGCCAGTCAGACATTTACAAGGAAGGCTTGCCGCTAATGCTCATCGCAATGGTCACTCCAGCACTGGGCTAGGAGGGCGCACTCCATTTTTTTTTTAAACAGTCCTCTTTGGCTTTCGCAGCCTCAAAGTCAATAATCAAACAATCATTATAAATAGTCATCACTTCATTTTTGAGATGCTTACCAGGGGCAGAGTTCTGTGGGGGAGCCAGCAAGCTTCCTGACAGCCCAGGCTGCAGGGTTATGGCCAGTTACACCCCCATGAGGTCTCGGGGATCTTTTTTGACACATGAATCATTCAAAGCAGCAGATGATCCCCAAACTGCTTCTCTGACTCATGTATGTATCCAGGTACATGCAGACAGAACTTCTACGTGTCTCATGACTCTTGGCTTTAAAATATATTCACATTAATGTCTTGTCCCAAATACTCAGTGTCCACCCTGGGTGATAGTCCAGGCAGCAGCTTGCTGGGGTGCTGACAAGGCCAGCCAGAGTCTTCATCTCATCAGAAGTGGTCCCCCTGGAGCTGATTCTCCTGCAGGAAAACAAAAATCAGTTGTCATCATTACACACCTCCCAGGGTTATTCTATGGGAAGAACTGCATAAAGCTTGTGTGATGTTTAAAAATCATACAACAAGAAAAGAGTGGCTTCAGTTTCATGGACCATCCAGGTATCTGTTTAATTCAAATGCAGCTGTGGCTTCCAGAGAGCAGAGCTTCCCTCTCTTGGGCTGGACCAGCCCTGGCAGGGTTCAGGGCCTCTCCCGAGCTTGTGCAGCCTCTCTCCAGAGCCTGGAGGGAAGGGAGGGAGCACGGTGACCCCAGAGCAGTGACTGCAGGCCAAGTGCCTGCTCCAGGCCAGGCGCCGAGCCCACACTGACCCCAGAGGTGAGCTGCGTTATACCCCTGTTTTGTACATCAGGGAGGGATGGCTCAGGAAGGTTTCAGAGCTTTCTCAGGTCACGCTCCTAATGGGGGGCTAAACACAGCCCCCGTCTCCCCAACTCCACCAGCAGAAGGAGCACAGACCCGGGTTTAAATCCAGATGTTGATACTTTCCGTTATGGCTCTGGGCACATCGCTCTATTTCTCTGAGCCCCGAGAACCCCATTTGCAAAAAGAGGTAGGCCAAATGGGCGCATGAAAAGATGCTCAACATCACTAGTTACTAGAGAAACGCAAACAAAACTAAATACAATGAGATATCACCTCATACTGGTTAGAACGGCCATCATTCGAATGTCTACAAATAACAAATGCTGGAGGAGGTGTGGAGGAAGGGGAACCCTTCTACACTGTTGGTGGGAATATAAGTTGGTGCAGCCACTATGGAGAACAGATGGAGGCTCCTCAAAAAACTATAGGAGTTTCCATATGATCCGGCAATCCCACTCCTCCTGGGCATATACCCAGACGAAACTCCAACTCAAAAAGATACATGCACCCCTAGTTCATGACACTCTTCACAATACCCAAGACAGGGACATAACTTAAGTGTCCATTGACCGGAATGGGTAAAGAAGATGCGGTACATATACACAGTGGAATACTGCTCAGCCATAAAAAAGACTGAAATAATGCCACCCACAGCAACGTGGATGGACCTAGAGATTGTCATACATTGTGAAGTTAAGTCAGAAAGAGAAAGACAGATACCATATGATGTCCCTTACATGTGGAATCTACAATATGACACAATGAACATATCTATGGAACCGAAACAGAATCACACACAGAGAGAAAACAGACTTGTGGTTGCCAACGGGGAGAAGTGGGGGAGGGATGGAGCTGGAGGTTGGGGTTAGCAGATGCAAGCCATTACATAGAGGGTGGATAAACAACAAGGTCCTACTGCATAGCACAGGGGACTATATTCCATATGATAAACCCTAATGGAAAAGAACAAAAATATAAAGAATAAAATATAATGTAAAGAATAGAAAAATAGAAAAATATATATATATACGAGTCACTGTGCTGCACAGCAGAAATTAACGCAACATTGTAAATCAACTATCCTTCAAATAAAAAACAAAAGAGGCAGGCTGCGCTGTGGCAACGTGCCTGACCCAGAGCCAGGCTCCCTGCAGAGCTCAGTAGACGGGCGCAATGTTGTGCGGCCGGATGTAACCGACTTCACTCTGCCAAAACTGCATCTCCTCTGGTTCTGTTTGACTCTCCGGGTGAAGAGCACACCCCATCCCCCTGAGGCCGCAGCATCCGTCAGCCGGGCAATGGCTCGAGGCAGGGCCACTCCATCTAAATGGCACCTATCAGGCCGTGTTCCTGCTGCAGCTCCTTCTGTCACATCTGCTTAGTTCCTGCCCTGAGTGCTGTCACCCTGGGTCGCATACCATATTTGCAGGCGTGGAGGACCTCGCCCTCTTAACTTCTGGAACTTATAACTCGGCTTATTCAAGGGGCCAGATCTGCCACTCCACGGCCTGGGGACTTAGTGAATGCGTCCTGAACCAGCATGGGATTAATCACAGGCAGGAAGGAGAGAGCGGGCCCAGGGGCAACGACAGCAGAACAACTCTGCTTATCCGCTCTGACTTTTCTCCAGCCTGCAGAGACGGCCTTCTCTTTTTAAAACAAATCTCTGTCTGTACCCTTTCCCCGCTGGCCCATAATCTAGGCCCCAGGAGGTTCATTCAGGTCATGGTTTCCAGCCTGGAGCCTCTGAGCACACCTTGTCTTCCTCCTTCAGCCTCATTTTACCCTCAAGTTCATAAGACAAGGTGGGTTAGGTTTCCCCCTTCCTCCTCCAGGTTGGATAATGAGGTCCCTGAAAACTCCGCCCTTTCCCAGACTGAGTTTGGTACAAATTGCAGTCCTGCAGACTCATGGCCTAGACATAGAGGGGAAGAGGAGGCTGCACCCATGAGCTCCGGCACTTTCTCCAAGCAGGGCCGTGGTCTCTATCCCAGGTCCCAGGACCAGAGGCTGTTTTTCAAGCAGCATCTCAGGCAGGGTTCAGATGGTATACAGAAACTCCAGTTATAACCAGGCCAACTCCACCCTGTGTCCCAACCAAGTAAAAGCGGCCCAGAGTTCTGCTTTTTAAAATGTCACGTGACAGAGGATCCTTATAACCCCCTCCCCTACCAAAGCCCCTCCTATGAGTTTCCAGGAGACCCTGCAGGACCACCCTGTAGGCACTCACACGGAGTTCTCCTTCTTCATCTCTGCTCCCCTTCGTCAACGTCCAGTAACCTTGAACTTGCTTCCAGGAGCCTCGCCCGTGCCCACGTCGACCGTGTCGCTTGGAAGGAGGCTGATGGCCGTGCAGGGCTGTCGTCTCCCCGCCCACCTGGCAGTTCTGGATGCTGCGCAGAAGCTGGGGGCAAGACCTGACGAGCCCCCAGCCCCCTCCTCATGCTCTGAGTCCCTCTGAGCCTCCTGGGGAACCGGCCCTTTCTGTTTCTGGCCGGAACCCTCCCACTCTGTGTCTGCAAGAACACAAAGCCCTGTGTCAGGGTAGCAAGCACACCATCCCCTCGGCCTCTGGGGGCCCCTCCTCTGCCTTTCAGTCACAAAACAACAGCTCAAGCTCTTCTGTTCCCTCAGCCGGGGACCAATGCACTGTGTGGCTCAGTCCATGCAGAAGCAGCTCTGGTCGTGTTCTGTTGTGTGTGCTGGGCAGATGGGTGGTAGCCTGTAAGGAACGTCTGCAACAAGGAGGACTCGTCCTCACGACACCCCCAGCTCGTGGTCTTTCTGCATCTTCATGCATGCTCAGTCACGTCCGACTCTGTGCGACCCCATAGACCACCACAGCTCCTCTGTCCGTGGGATTTCCCAGGCAAGAATACTGGAGTGGGTTGCCAGGCCCTCCTCCAGGGGATCTTCCCGGCCCAGGGATTGAATCCTCATCTCTTCTGTCTCCCGCATTGGCAGGCAGGTTCTTTACCGCTAGCACCACCTGGGAAGCTGTCCTCCTGCTTCAGCGAGTTTCAGATCTCTCTGTCCTGGCTTCTCCTCCACCCCTGCCACCATCAGATACCAACTATCCTGCAGGAACAGCCCAAGCAGGTTGTTAGCTATCAGCCACGGGTGGCCTTTCCAGAGTTATAGGCCGGCCTCACTTCCAAGTGACAAAGGAATGAATCTCTAATGGTGGAAGGTCAAGCATCAGCTACCTGCCAGGGGGAGCGTCTTTCTGGGGTGGAAGTGCGCCCTGCACTCTAAGATCCTATTTCATTCTCCTGCCTGTGGGTGGGTTGTACCCTGGCCTGCAGGCTGCAGAGAAAGCACAGAGCACTGGGAGGGTGGGGGAGCGGAGAAAAGCACTCAGCTAGAATCAAGAGGCTCAAATTCTAACTCCAGCTGGGTCTCAGGCTGCTCAAGACCCTGGAGAGGGAGGTATCAGATAGATGGAAGTGGAGGAGCACGGATGGCTAGGGTCTGTCCCTGTCCTTAGAGTCCCGGATGCGCCCTGTCATCACTCTTCGTCTGTTGAGTTGGGACTAGCTGAGCCAGGAGCTCGCTGTCAACTCTCCATTCTGTCATTGGAAAGCCCACGTGGTGTCTAGAGGCGAGATGCTGTCCCACAGCATGGCAAATGAGGAAAAGAACAAAAGTGTTGGAGAGCCTTGTGCTCCATCCAGGGGCTCAGGCACGCGGGCCACACCAACACCCAGCCCCACTCATCTTCAAAGTGGTTTTTCTGTTAAAAAAAAAAAAAAAAAACACAAAAACGCAGGGAAAAAAAAAAGAGAAAGCTGTAGATGCCACCTCCTGCCCCCAAGGATCTCAAATACTCATGGTCTCCTGGGAGGAATCATCTGCTCTCAAATACTCCACCCAAGTGCAGCTTGTAGAGTTGGGGAAGAGGGTGTCCTTCTAGCCTGGAATTTATGGAGAAATATACCTGATAGCTCAGTCGGTAAAGAATCCGCCTGCAATGCAGGAGACCCTGGTTCAAGGCCTGGGTTGGGAAGATCCTCTGGAGAGGGGAACGGCTACCCACTCCAGTATTCTGGCCTGGAGAATTCCAGACTGTGTAGTCCATGGGGTTGCAAAGAGTCGGACACAACTGAGGGACTTTCACTTTCATGCCAGCCAGTGTTCTGCTTTCTCAGCACCCACTCGAGGGGCGTGCCAGCCCTAGGCACCCATGGACTCGAACTCCTGGGAATCTACTTGCAAGGCAGCCACGAATGACTTCCTGTTTCTCTCCAATCTCCCCGTTTACTCTCTGCTCCCACTTCCACTGCGTCGTCCACTTGTGCTCAGATGCCTTTAAATGAGTGGATATAGCCTAAAGTGTGAATAACGAAATCGGGACAGTCAAATCAGCCACCAACAGGTGATGTGTAAAAACATGTAATTTACATGGCAGCTTCAAGAATCAAGGGGCCTCCTCGTTCCAGGGCCAACATGGAATAAGGCCATTGGTGCCCAGTGCTCCTCACGGGTGGGGAGAGTCCTCAGGCTGGCGCTTCCTCTGCGCCCAGTGGGCCTGCATACAGCAGTGTAACCCCTCTTGGCCAACAGCAAGCAAAGTGCAGGAAAGCCTTTTCAAGAAATGCAGAAGGACCTGCATCTTCAGAGTTGTGTGTTTTTTTTTTTTTTTTAAAGCGAAGAAGGCAGTTATCTAAAGAAAACAGACTAGAGCCAAAGGGGCTGGATAAAGGGTCTCAAGGTCCCCCACTAGATTGCACATTCTAGGATTATAATAAGAGCATGGGCCAAATCCCCAGGGCCCTTCCAAAGACAGCCGACTGGGCACACTGGTTCCCAAATTCAGCCCCATCTGGAGAACCAGGCAGAACCCAGGCCAAGGCCCATGAGGGTGAAGGAGGCTTGGGGCCTCCTCTGGCCCCTAGGGAACCAGGCAGGGCCACGGAGAGCAGCCACCAGGGAGGCACAGACTCCTGTAGGGAACATGAGCCTGGCATGGTTTTCTCAGACACAGTTATGCGGAGGAGAGAAACTGGAGGGGGGGAGATGACTTTAATACCATATGAAATTTTAAAGAGCTTCCAAAGCCCCCTCAGTGGGTGGAGAGGCCTGCCAGGGGATCCAGACCATTCCCAGCCAGGACCAGCGCCGCCGGCTCAGACTGCTGAGACCCCGGGGCAGCCCTGTAAGCCTCGTCTCTCAGCCACCCAGTGTCCCAGAGCAGCACCCTGGGTCTTTGCCTGGAATTCCAGTACCTGTAGCCTGTGACAGCAGTTTTTATTTCCTTCCTTCACTCCTTCCCAAGGCCGTCAGGGCTTCTTCCCAACAGATCGTTCTCCCTCCAGCTGAGCTGGCAGACTCTCAAATTGCCAGGCCACTGGGCAGAGTTCCCAGAGGTCCAGGCCATGACCCTCTGCTCAGCCAGGCATGCACCTGATGTTCTGAGCATCTAAGGCTGCCGTGACACGGATTCCAGTAGGCAAAGGTTGCACAAGTGTGTCTACTACTGCCCTGAGCATCAGTCTGGGTGAGAGAGCCTCTCCCAGCCTCATCCCCTCTTTAACGCCTACGGGATGGATTTGAGAATAAAGAGAAGCAAACACTCCACGGGATGGTGGCCACCCCAGCTAGGTAGCCAAGACTCTTTAGGCTTCAGAGAAAAAAGCAAGTCCTAGGATGAGGGCTGAGAGGAGATGGCCAGCGTCAGGCCCTGTCGCACACTTTACCACAGTGACCACACAAGGGCAGGCCGAGACCTTCTAGAGCTGTTGACAGTTAAGCTTCTGTCCAGCCAGCTGGCCTGGGGAGTTGCTCAGTCTGCTCTTCTCCAACCAGGAGCAAAGTGACCGTCTCTTTCTGAGACAGAAGTGTGGGGAGTCAGCAAAAAAAGGAGGTTCTTCATTCCCACTTTTCTTCTGCTTTTTTCTGACCTTTCTTTTTAGAGAGAAGATAGGGAACTCTTTGAGACCTAAATGTCCAGAGTGACTCTTTCCCCTGCACACACGAAGCAGAGTGTTACTGGGGACAGGTTCCTGGCTCGCGGTCTCCCCTACCCCAGAGGGTTCCTGTATGTGGTTCCACTGCCTTTCTGCATCTAGTGTAGCCAACGAGAAGTCTGTTGCCCCTCTCCTCCTTCTTCCATTTTAGATCATCTTTTCCCTCTTTCCCCGGAAGTTTTTGTTTTTGTTTTTTGGGTTTTTTTTTTTTTTTTTTTTTTAGTAGTTTTCCTCTAACTCTGTTGTTGTGCTGTATCCAGTCGCAGGTGTTTGTCACTCCCCCTTCTTGGCACTTGGTCATCCGGTTTCGTCTTGCAATTTGGTCTTCAGTGGTTTCTTTTCTGTCTCCCGGTAAGCTTTCTTATTGTGTTTCACCCTTTCCATCCCTCACAAACTTCTTGTGGACAGAGTGTGTTCTCCACCTCTCTCGCAAGCGCTTCAATCCGTATCTCCATCTCATGGTCCTGTAGACCACATGCTGCAGAGAACACCTCCAGTTCACCAGTTACTCTTCACTCTCATCCGCACTGCCGGTCCAGCCCATCTGTTGATTCTTATATGTCCTTGTGCACAGTTTGTTTCCAAGGTCTCCTGCTGATCATTTTACAGATCTGATAGTGGTACTTATTATTCCAAAGGCTCCAGAGAAGTCCCATTCTGCTTGTACTGTTAGCACCTGCTTTGGTGTGAACTTTTGCCTCCTACAATCAGCACATCTTTTTCACAGTTGGGTTTTCTACAGCTTTTTGGTGAATCCTGGAGGCATGCCCCTTTCTGTACTGGAAAGTCAGGTTGGCAGTGGGAAGTGGGATGTGTTACAGGGTAGGTTTGGCTCCAGCCTTTCCAATCTAAGTGAAGGGGAAGTGCCTGCTGTTGGGGGAGTGAGCGAGCAGGGAGGGGAGAAGTGGAATCTTCCTCTTGGGCTTGTGTCAGCCACCCTGGAGCACTGCTCAGCTTCAGTCTCTCTCACCCAAGTATCCAAGCAGTCTCCACTGCTCCCTGCCTGCCCTGAAGAGACTGGATGTGGAGGTATGGAGGGATTCAGTTGCCTACCCAAGCCTCCTGGTGACCTCAAGCCCTCACCCTATCACATACTCCCACCTCCCTTCACCCCATTATCTGCCACTTCTGGGCCCAGAGCACATCTTTTAGTGATCCTTCTGCAGGGACATTGGAGTTGTGGTTTCCCTCATCAGTCTGATCTTGACTGCTCTCCATCCTTGGGGGAGTCCTCGGTTTCTTCTGTACCAAGGACATCTTTTTTTTTTTTTTTAATTTCCGGCACTGTTTTATGTTCTTTAATGTAATTTTATACAAGTATTCATTCTATTCTGTCATCTCTGGGATCTTGGGATGGAAGGGTGAGGGGGCCACTGTTGCTGAATCCCTCATCTTGAACCAAACATACTATGCTCTCAGTAAAGAGTGGTTGGATGAATGAATGGATCCTAATGCCTATAAGTTTAACATCTTCCTCCATTTGAAAAATTGGAGAAGGCAATGGCAACCCACTCCGGTACTCTTGCCTGGAAAATCCCATGGACGGAGGAGTCTGCAGCCCATGGGGTTGCAAAGAGTTGGACATGACTGAGTGACTTCACTTTCACTTTTCACTTTCATGCATTGGAAAAGGAAATGGCAACCCACTCCAGTGTTCTTGCCTGGAGAATCCCAGGGATGGTGGAGCCCGGTGGGCTGCCGTCTACAGGGTCGCACAGAGTCAGACACAATTGAAGCAACTTAGCAGCAGCAGCAGCCATTTGAAAAATAGTTGACTCATTAATAGTGACTGATTTCAAGAGACTTTTCACCTTACTCTAAGTGAATACACAACTGGGCATCACATGGAAGGGTCTTAGGCCCAGTTGCATGTCTTTTTTTTTTTTTCCCCTATTGTTCTAGATTTCCAAGGAATTTTATAAATTGAAAAAAGACCCTCATGCTTTTTTGCTAATAACAGATACCCACATGAGCTCATACCCATTGGTGGCTCCTGATTTCAAGTGCAACTTTGTCATCCTTCTGAAATATTAGGGCAAGTTGGGTTCCAGAGAAGGGGACGGGCCTTTGACAGTGCAAAGAGGGGATGGAACCAGCCCTCTTTCTCCTCTGCCTTTGACAGACACATGCAAGCTCCATGATGCTGTCCCATTTTGAGTCATCGGAGTCACAGCTGGTGCACAAGTCTCTGTCTTGTGATTCAGGCCCACAATCCAGGCAGCACCCACAGCTGGCAAATGCACCCATGAGTGCCTATGGAACCCAGAGCGGCCTAGAATCTGCATAATACATCCCCACCTGGCCTGCGGGTAGAAGACATGACACCACATAGAACCCCATGAAGAGTTATGTGTACAGATCACAAAGACCCTCTGATTCCATCACAGAGTTCAGCCTACTCCTCCTTCTTGATAAAGGGGCTGCCTCCCCTCAACTCACCAAGCCCTTCATCCCCGTCACCAAGGCCTAGCTAACTTTCTGTTCCATAAAACCTTTCCTGGGGCTTGCCAGCCCCTGGGGAATTTTTTTTCTTTAAACTCTCAAAGTATTATACACCACGTCACTCACTTTGACACTGCATCTTATAGAGTTTTGCCCTACTTTAGCCAGAAGTTACATCCAGCCACTGTGAGTCTGCAGAACACAGCTTAAGGCAAGGAAAATGCTCAGAAAAGTAAGAGAACAGTCATCACCCTGTCTCTGCAGCACCCTACCCACCAAGCTGGAGCTTGTTACCCTTAGGTTGAACGCAAGGCGAGGCTCACTCATTAAACAGAATCGGTTCTGTCCTTCCTCCAGTCAGTCTTAAATTCGTAAGGGCAATGGCCAATTGTATGGCAGCAGGGGAGCAAGAATAGATTGGGGGACAGTCAAGGGGAAGGAAAGATTAGGACCAAAGCATTGAAAAGAGATGAGGTTGTGTTCTGTGGATTAAATTTCCTAAGGCAGAGGGGATGTCCTTTTAAAGATCTCCATAAAAAGTGCTCAAATGACATGTTTCCAAACTTAGAGGCTGGAAGAATTTCCAACACAGGGAAGTCTGGGCACTCAGCACCCCACGTCCAAACCACGGTGAACAAGGGCAGCCACCTCCCCGCCTGTGCTAGAGGGGCTCCACCACTCCCTGGCCATGCCTTTCAGTTTCCTCACAGTGAGGTGAGTCCCAGGAGAGCAAAGCCTGACCTTCTGTGTGTCCCCCCTTCTCCATGCCTGGACCAGTACCAGACATACAAAAGGTACTCATAGGTACTAGTTGAATGAATGAATGAATGAATGAGTGAATGAATGAATGAATGGACACAAGATGCCTTCCTGTAACTTTTTATTTCCAGGCTCACTGCCTTTCATTATTTGGGAGCAAGATTAGAAAGTGGATTTTTTTTTTCTAAATACATTTTGTACAACCAAAAAGCCTTGTAAATGGACCCCAGCAATTCTACAGTCCCCCAGGATACCCTTCCTTCCACTTCCTCCTCATGTCCAGCACCACCAGAGGAAGATACCTTCCCACCTACGGCCAGTCACACGCCAGGCAGACCCGACAGCTGTAAGTTCCTGCTAATACACATATGCACACAGGATGCCAATATGCTTAAAAATGCTGCCTGGTTTCTCTAAGTCCCTGGGCCTTGCCAGCCCAGCTCCTGAGGGGCCATCCCCCCCTCCACTGTCCACCAATGGACAGACTCAATGCCCCATCCCTGTTTGATTCACAGCCCTGCTGCATGCTCAGTTGCTTTGTGTCCAGAATCTGTGAACAGCTTCAGGCCTTCTGTCAGGCAGAGAAGAGAATGGGGGCAAGAGGTTGCCGTCGGAACTCTAGGGCAAGCATCCTGGTGAACCCAGGCGGGAGGGCTCCTCCAGAGAGGGCTTTTTTGTTTTTTTTTTTTTTTCTTGCAGGGACTCTTTTCCTGACCTGCCTGCACAGCACGAGCCAGACGCCTGGCCCGAGGGAGGGGAGACGGACAGAAATCTCCTGTGTGCCTGCGTATGGAGGAGCCACCAACCGGGGCCTTCTTGGATGACTCTGCGCCTGTAAATACAGACGCCCAATGTGGGCACTCCTCTGTTTAGATACTCCACTGTTTAGATACCTGCCAACAGCGGAACCTTCACGCCGAGAGTCGGACTTGCAAGAAGATGTCTGCCTGGGACTGGCTGCCTCAGTTTCCCTCTCCCCCTTCCCCAACAGGCTCATGTTTCTATCACTGCATGTGAAGGAGGGCTTGTCCCCAAATCCACGGCATCCTTCACGCCCAGACACCCAGCTCCTAAGCAAGGAGGGCTGGGAGCGCCTGGCCTCACTCACCCCCACTGCCAGCTGAAGGGTCGCCCCAGAGGGCAGATAAAGGAATTTTTATTCACATCGGTCTTAGGACCAGTGACCCAAATGAGGTCTTCCCTCTACCAAGACACGTAGATGTTCATTAGACTGAATATGACTCCTGAAGCTTGGCCGAGTACCTGGCCCAACCCCATTTCTCAGCAGATTATCAGAAGACCAACTTTATGAAAGCTCTGATATGGAAAAAGGTGTTCAGAGCTAGGGGCACAAAATTCATGGCCCTCTAGCTCCCAGCCCTCCACGTTCATCACGCACCCACAGGACAGGGAAGAGAGTGAGCATACAAACAAGAGTTTCCCTGAGGTGCCAGGATCCCCCCGGATGGACACCAGCACAGCAGTGGGCTTCAACTCCCTCCTTGGGATCAGCCCCCCATGACCCCAGTGCTGGGCACCCAGGGTGGGGAGGGTGAGGGTGCCCATCTTCCCAGAGTGACCAGAGGGGATAGCCCACAGGCTCTTGCAGGGTCACATTTAGGGGGGCTTGTGCATCTTTCTTGCAGACCACCTCCACCTCAAAGCAAAATACCCCAGGAGTGCAACAACTCAGGGGTGGCAGGGGTGTGAGGGGAGTTGGTGGCAGGCTGCAGAGAGCCCAGGGCAGCTCTGAGGCAGAAGGCTGGCAGCTCGGCCTGGGTCCTCAGGCAGGAGAAAGCCCCCAGGGATCTGTCACATTACAAACAGGCAAGTTCACCCGTTCAACTGATGGGAAGTGACATTCAGAAATGCTCTGACCTGGCCTGAAAACTCGTTTTAAAAGAAAAGCTCAAACCAGTTGGGTAAGAAAAGTCAGTCCCTGCCTGACAGTCCCGGGTGCGAATGTCCACCACTCTCCCAGGAGACTGTGTGTCTCCTCGGGGCCTCAGCTCTGCCATCCTGCTCCCAAATGTGCCCTGCCCCCTCCACCACTGCTACCTCTCATGACCCGGTACCTTGGGGACAGCCCAGGACCCTCCACGGCCACCGCATTTGCTCTGCACACAGTGGGACTAGGACCCAGCCACCCCACGTGACAGTTCCCTCTTCTTAGAAGTTGGGCGGTCGGCAATACGGATGAGGCTCCCCGCCGTGTACTCATTGCACAGGGCACCCCTCAACCGGAGACCCTGCCCTCAGGGAGGTTACAATCTGATGGGCCGCCCAGGCCCCTACTCCCCAGAGGAGCAGAAACAAACAAGAATGAGAGCATTATACACCGATAAATACAGTCAGGATCCCAGTATCACCCTGAGACAATCCCAAGTCTAAATTGTTCATTCAACAGAGGTTTATAGACAGCCCAGGGTGCCGTACTCCATACTAGGGATATAAAGATAAGTAAGACATGATCCCTACCCTCTGGGGGGCTGCCACGAAGCTCAGCCAAGAGCCCTCCAGGGAGGCAGGAGGGGAAGGCCTAGAAAGACTCCCCTGGGACATTTGGGAAGTAACTAGTCTAGGTGTGTGCACGCAGGAGACGCTTCCCGCAGGGGGTCTCTTAGAAGACCCCCTCAGGAGTGAAGAGGAGTCGGGCAAGCACGGCAGGAAGGCGCCGGCCTGGGACGGGGGCTGCAGAGAGTGGCAGCCGAGTGGAAACAAGGATCGGGACCAATCTGGGGGTTTCCTGGTAGAACTGTGGATATTCTGGGGAGGATGCAGGGCGGCAGCGTTAGGGCAGAGTTTGTCTGCTGTCCGGGGGCATAAGCTGTTGTGGGCGAGAGACAGAGTGCCGGGTGCAGGCCCTGGGGTGGGAGACAGTGGCTGTGCACCTGCTTTGAGATAAAGAGAAACAGACCTGGCACCCGAGCGCCCTGGACACACAAGAACACGGAGGCTCATAGAGGTTAAGTAACTTACTCAAAATCACACAGCAGAAGTGCGGCTGAGGTTTGAGCTCAAGTCTCCTGGACCCACGCAGCGCTGGACCACGGGACATGGGGTGGGGGTGGGGGGCTTCAACACCCCGCTAAGGAGTTTGGACTTTACCCTGAAAGCATCAGGGAAGCTGTGAAGAGTTTTAAGTGGCAGTTTGCCACGAGCAGAGCTGTACCTGTAGATATTCATCCTGGCAGCTGCATGGAGAATGAACTGGAGGGGACCGCACACGAGGCAGAGAGAGCACGCATGGGTGGGGAGGCAGGGGCCCCCCTGAACCCCCACAAGAGATGCCAAAGTGGGTCTGGAGGACACCGTGACTGCAGAGTGAAGGATGAGCTCCACCGACAGTAAGAAGGTAGAGTCGACTGAGCCGGGTGACGAGCAGAAGGAACCATCAGAGACGAGCAGGAGGCACCAAGCAGACACCCAGGAGGGACGAGCCAGGGTTAGGTCTCAGGTCATGGTTGAGCCGGCCAGCTGGGTGACCAGAGACAACATCTACCCAGAGAATGAACTAAGAGGAATAGGAAGAAGCAGGGGAGTGAGGGAAGAATCTGTTTGAAAGGATTGCCAGAAGGAGATGCCCTGTTCTGCAAAGGACCTGATCCTCCTGGCATTCCTGTCTGTCCACAGGAGATGCCCTGTTGACAGGGGGCGCTCAGAAAAGACCCCTGGTGGGGTGGCCGTGCCAGTGTTGGTGGGGGTGGGGGAAGTCATCAGCATCATGACGGCATTTAAACCCAAGGAGAAGTGGACAATTGGGAATGGCAGGTGGAGAATTCTGGGAGACCCGTCTTTCAGCAGGATCAACAGAGAAAGAGGAGCTTGGAGAAGGTTGAGAAAGACCGGCTCAAGAGACAGAAGTAAAACCAGGAGACAGGCCAGTCAGGGCTGGAGAGGTCTCAGAGAAGCCTCAGAGGTGTGTCTGCTGGGCTTTGCAGTCGGAGGCTGGCAGTGGTCTCAGCCGAGTGGTCGCACAGAATCTTCAAGAATAGGCTGGGTGGCAGTGGGGGGAGGGGCCGCCTATGAAAGCTGGTTCCTGAGATGAATGGGTGGGCGGGAGGGAAGTGCCAGGAGGAACAGGTACTTTCCAGAACGTCAAACTGTCAGGAGCGGCAGTGACAGGGCCCTGGAGTCAGGGGGACCTGGGGTTGAAAGAGTTTTGCCAGTAAATTGTATTGAATGAGCCAGTAGTGTGTTAAAATGCTAACAGAGAGGAGGGGCTGGCTGGTGAGGAAAAGGTTCAGGTGGGGAGAAAACCACCAGACCCAGAATAAGACCCCTAGGCCACAGGGAGGGGGCTGGACCAGAGGGTCCTCCCGCTACTGAGCTTCAAGACCTTTACCTTCAAGTACAAGGTGAGGTGGCAGGGGGCTGGGCAGGAGAGGGGCACGTCAGCAGGAAACAGGAGCTTAGGGAGACAGGTGAGGGTTAGGACAGGGACTGGGGGTTGGGGGCAGCATGGGAGGTTGCGGGGGAACTCGGGGCCGCATTGAGGACTGAGCACAGCTGGGAAGTCCTTGAGGCCGGGAAGGCGGTGGCCCTCAAGCTCCCAAGGCCGAGAATTGAATGAAGAGAAGGTGGGCTGGGAGAGGCCCCGGGCGGGAGGACGGTGATGGAGGAGGCTCGCTGGGTGGCGGGGCGGGGGGAGCGGGGAGGAGGAGGAGTCATGAGGGCAGTCGTCCCCACCCGCACACGTGCTCACAGCAGTGGCCACGGTCAGCGAGGGGCCCCTGCTGGAGCTTCTCTGGGCACCTGGTGCCCCTTCCCCACCGACCCTTCCCTCCTCACCTGCCATCTGCACCCCATTAGAGACTCGGACGTCAACAGCCTGCTTGGCATCAAGCTGGGTGGACGGAGGACTCCGGGGACGAACAAGGAGGAGGCGCTCTCCAACCTCTTAGGTCACACACCCCAGGCAGCCAGGGCACCCCCTCACCCCAGCCCCGGGGCTTTCCCTGTTCTCTGATCCTGCTGGCTCTTCACTTGTGGCTCTGCCCTCCCCTTCTCCACTGACCACAGACTTGACTCTAAGCCTCAGTGGACCCCACGTGGATTTTTGGCCCCGCCAGGGCTGTTACCCCTCTCTGGGATCCTGCTCTTCCCAACAGCCCGGCTGGGAAGTGCCTCCCACCCCCCCTTCCCCCCACCGCCACATGTTTAGCCCAGGCCTGGTTGGAACTGGACCGCACTCCCTGAGCCCAGTGGGCCCCTCTCTCACTCCCTGGGCATAAAGAGGATTCAAGCAACTTGGGGCTGGCCCTGGCCTTCGCACTCCTCCTGACACACACACACACACAGGCGAGTGACTCTTTCCCCAGTGGGCTCATGTCCCCGTGCCCACACGTGGTGGGTGTGCAGTCCCCACCCGCCAGCCCCCTGGAGCCAGCCTGGGTCATTACAGCTCTCAGAACCCCAGTGCCCGGTGTCAGGTCCTGTGCTGAGAACCTTCGGCTCATGGGAAGCCCCACAACCACTTAGCACTGGACATTAACCTCACCTTACAGTTGAGGAGAGGGAGGCTCTGAAACGTTAAGTAACTTGTTCTGATGTCACACAGCTTGCATGGGGTAGAGCCAGGACTCAAAGCGAGGCCTTGCTCCTACCAGAGCCCAGGCACCTCGGCCTCTCCCAGCCGGCCCCAAGTGCCGATGGTTTTCACTCATTCATCTGTTCATTCATTTGCCAAACACTGACTCACTCACTGGGCTCCGAATACTACTATGAAACTAAGGAACGTTAAGTCTGGCATCCAAAGGAATAGGTTCTGATGGGCCAGAGGGTCAGGTGAACAGGGCCAGAGTGCAGCCCATTCCTTAGGACTTAAAACCTGAGAGTTAGTTCCTGCAACCAGAGAAAGCCCTACAAACACTTAGGGTCACCTCTTCTTGTTCTCACTCACAGGACCCCAAAAAGGAAAGAGGGGGGTAATGAGGGAGTCCTTCCCAGTCTCATTTGGGGAGACAGGACTCAAAAAACAGCAGCACCCAGGCAGGGCTGCATCCCATTGATCTGGCTTCATATATGTACACATTTTTTTTTTTTTTTCTTTTTGCTGGGGCGGAAGTTCAGACCAAGTCTTAGGAGACCTGCTATTCGCTCCTTCAACACAACCCGCGCACACTGGCCCCACCACCAACACAGTCTCCATCCACCCAGGACACCCAACTGTCAGCTGCCACCACTCTGTTGTACAAGACACAGCTGAGGGTTCCGTGAGCGTCTGACTTCACGACAGCCCTGTACCATTACGGGAGGTGGCTTCGTGTGACAGTGGCCATGGTGACAATGGTCTAATCAAAGTACTTCCAGAAGTTTGAACCTCTTCCAGAAGTTTGAAGGTGAGAGAAAAGGTGCTGGGAGTGTGACTAAAAGCTAAAAGACACACAGAGAGGCGTGCCAGTGAGCCGGGGCAGGTGCGCTTGTGGCCAAGATCACAAGCAGCAGGGCTGGGCGGGTATAGAGTTGGGGGCGTCATGGTCTAGGAGTTCCATCTCACCAGAGGATCCGAGAGAAGCTCGTGCCTGGAGCTGCTAGGGATCCAGAATCCTGTTCCAAAGCCCTGGAAGCCAATCTGTCCTCAGTGTTTAGCGTAACCATCCAGTTTCCAGAGATATCCTTACAATACATCCCCGTTAGTGAAGGGAAAACACCTCTGTGCCCCTGAGAGGGTCTGACCGACAGACAGCCTTGGCTCCTCAAACCTGAGGGGGTCGTGGGAGGGGACGGAGGAGAAGGGCTGGGGACAAGGGTGGGTCTCCACACTGGCTGCCTTTCACTCCATCCTGCCCACCTCCCCGACTCCTGTCCAGAGCCCAGCAGGTGACAGGAGCCCAGGAGAAGCCCCGGGCCTCCACGCAGTCTCTGATGGGCCATCACTGAGACCAGCCCCCCACCTCCACCCAGGCGTCTCCATCACCCCACTTGTTTACAGTGAAGAAGTCGCCATTCCCTCCGCCCGCCTCCCCCCACCCCCCACCCCCCCCACTCCCACTCAGCTTGGCTCTAGTCTTCCCAAGACATGGGTCCCCATCTCCTGGTGTTCAGCCTCTGGATCCCACCAAGGGTGGCCCCGGTAGAAAGAGGCAGGGTAAGGGGTGGGGAGCCGGGTCTTCTCTTTATACATATCATTTCCATGAGTGGGTCTGAACCTGTGCCTTTGAAATCTCCCAAATGTTTCTTTGAAAAGCCCTGTGTCCCAAAGCCTGTGGCAAAGTCAGAACCTAGGGTTGCTGGCAGCAGCCTGAGTACCGAAATGGACATTCTGAGCTAAGGACTCACGTGCCCAGGGCTCGAAAGAGGCCTCAGCTCTCCTCTCGCGCACGCCTAAGGCCCCCTCTTAAGCCGCCGCAGACACAGCTGTCCACTGAGGCTGTGATTTAGAGCGGTGCATGGCTCTTCCTTTCGAGAGACACCAGTCCCGGGGTGGGAAGCAGGGGCTCATGTGGCACCTGCCCCACCTGCTCCCTCCAGGATGTCCTGCACATGAAGCCACACAGAGTCCTCCACTCGCTGAGCAGCACCGAGAATGGAGAGCCTAGGGAAGGGGGGGCAGGTTTAATCCGCTCCTGCCTCCAGCAACCCCCAACCTCAGCCCCATCTCCCAGAGACTTTCCCTCCATTTCAGGCTTTCTGTGTCCTCTGCCCTCTCAGGGAGACGCACGTGGAGCCTCTTGGGAAAACAATACAGGTTAGTACCACTGGGGCGGCGGCCCTGAGAACCCAGATGCCCAAGGGGGCTGCAGGAATCGCCCGTTGTCTGGGGTTAGTGAACTGCATGGGGACATTTGCCTTTCCGTGAATGCAGCGAGGACCCCGCTTCTCTGGGAAATGAGTCATTCCACATGCATTATCCTTCTAGCTCCCTGACACTAGCCACCGGCAGCTTCCACCTTTCTTTAAAAGGTTGGTGGTTTTGAAAGAAACTTTTTTTTTTTTTAAACAAATTTATCACCCATGACCCACTCCTCTGCCTTCTTAAACTAAACAGTTTTGGACACCAGTCAGCTGCCTCAAAATGGGGTCACCAATACGTATGCCGGAACTGCAGTGTGGAGGTGACCTCCCCCACTCCAGGCAGCAGGGGCCGTGTCCTAACTTGTCTTTCTACCCCCTCAGCACCCAGGTCTGCACGTGGCCAGCAGGGACACCACATGCATTCATGGGGTTATGACGACGAAGCCAGCGGAGGCTCCAGGCAAAGCTTGAAGCTCTAGATGAGTAAAGATGTCTACTGTGCTTGGACTCTCTCTTGCCATCAGATTACCAGGTTGCCAGACAAGGCTCTCCTTCATTCTAACTTTTTAAAAGCAAAACATAGATCACCTATCACTAAATGTACCCTTCTAAGGTGGTTTTTAGTATATTCTCCAAGTGGCACAACCATCACCACTAATTCAAAATATTTTCATCCACCCCACAGAAGAAATTCGCATCAACTGTCACTCCCCACCCCTTCCCCCAGCCCTGGAAACCCTTACGGTCCCCCTCCTGTGCCCTGGACCTACTTCTGAACATTTCCTTAGAAACGCGGTCTTGGTATCTGGCTTCTTTTATCAGCACAGTGCCCTCAGGGCCCACCCACGTCTGAGTGGTCCTGTCACTTCCCCTTGAGTTTCTAACCTTCTGTGAGTACCATGACAAAACCAGTTAGAGCAGAAAGACTTGTGTTAAACCCCGGGATCTTGTAAACACCTGGGGCATTGGGGGGGCTTTTATTTCAGGTGCTCAGAAGTGTGGCCTGCTTGCTTCTAGTCCTTGACTATTTTCTCAAAGGCCAAGGATTGTGGGTAGGCAACTCCCAGATAAGGAAAGTATCAGGGTAAGAATTATTGATTTCTCTTGTGCTTTTCATTTTTACACATCCTTCCACGGTTCTCCTGCTTGGAGTCTCCCAGTTGCACTGAAGAACCGGTCTATGTGAGACAGAGAAATACAGCCCCAGACCCTCAGGAACAACCCCATTTACCCACATAGCTTGGCCTCCATCTGCCAGGCGCGGGCATAGGGCCCTGGACCAGGGTGCCCTGGTGGACATCATTTCCCAGGACACCAATGTGAGACATAACCACTGACCACAGGGGAGACCAAAAAAAAAAAAGTTACTCCTTCATAATCTGGTCTAAGCAGACACACAAATGTCAGGCGTCTCCCCATCTTAGTGACGCACCCGCCGCGCTCGAACCATCCGCCAAGCATCTCACCCTCTAGGTGATTAACCAAGATCCGCAGTCAGAGCCTCCCACCTGCTTATCGATGTTATTCAGAGACCCCACCATCCTAAGCTACAACCCTCCCCAGAATTGTCCATCACAAGCCCAAGCCCCAGAGTTCCTTTGAACACCCTCTCCACAGGTGAGCGTTCCTCCTTTTGGAAACAAGTCAAGGAAAACCCATTTTTGTTCAACTTCAGGCATGTTCTGGGTGGGTTTCAGCAGGAGGCACGTGGCAGAAACGGAGGTTCCCCTGCGGGGTGAAGTGAGCCACCACCGAGCACAGCTTCACTTCCCAGAACCTGAAGACACCATCCAGCCGTGGACCGCACGTCAAGCCTCCAGGCCTCCCACCGGGTGGGCCCGTGGCTGGGGATGAAGCTCGGCCCAAAATAAGTTCTTGGATCACCTGGAGGGCCCTCGGCTCTGAGCCCCTTCTTTTCTCCTAGGAACGAGATGCTGTGGGACTTGTCGGTTGTCTGGTCAGACTTGGGCTGCTCCCTGGAGAAAGTGTTTCCAGCCTTCTAACGGCTGCTCCTGTGTCTGTCTCTGTCTGTCTGTCTGTCTAATGTCTTAAGTGCTGTTTGTGGGAAAGCCAACAGGAAGAGCACAGACATGGAGATCAAGAAGTCTGTCCTGGCCCTGGTCACCAGGACGCAGTTCAGGAGACCTCTTCAGATCAGTGTCCCTTCCGACCCCACTTGACCCTCAGGTCACTGTTTCAAAGCCTTCAAGACCCCTTCCCCAGTCCCATCTTTCTGTTGTTCTGGGGAACCGCCTTCCTTAAAAAGTGCCACCTGCCTGGATTGTGGAGGATTTGGGGTCAGCCCCTGACCACTGATGTCCAGCCATCGGCCTCTGACCGTGGTCCCGAGACACAGAGCCTCCTTCCAGGTTCTTCTGGTTTGCTCGGGGTCTTTCTTCTTAAACCCAAATGACACTTTTGGGGCACGACACCTGCTATTTTCATTTTCTCTGTCACCTTGTCCCCCTGTGTCTCTAACGCAGCCGTGAGAGACAAGTTGGAATGTCAGTGGCCCCTTGAGGGAATTTTGACACAAGCAAGATGATTTGAGAGGAAACTGCATGAAGACTGTCTTGCCTAAAACAAGACTATTTAATATAGGCAACACAACCCCCACCCCTACCTTGGTTTCCGTACTTTGGGGATAAATAAGTGCTGGCTTTTTACCTTGCAGCTTGATACAACTGTCAAGGGCCTGTGCTGTTGTCTAAAACAGTGTAAGGCCATTTGCTTTTGAGTGCATATGTCAAATTCTATTTTTCTATGTCTAACCTTTCTTAGCTCTCTGTGTAGAAGAGACTCCATTAGCCTTGTCATGATAATTTCATATTATTGGAAGCCAGTTTCCTCCATTTTTTAAATTTCTATCTTTCCCTCTCTTAGAAAACTAAAGGTAACCAATCAAAATATCAATCTGTAGTTGTGTGTGCCTTCCAGGAATAACTAGAGTGCAGACAAACTGTAAAAAAAGTCTGAAAAGGAGAGCAATTCAATTGTGTTTCTTTCAGTGGACACTGAAAAGACACTTACCTACATAGCAGTCTTCTCATTTTTACTACACTGTTGAGGCAATTATTAAAGGCTTTAGCTCTGAGATAAAGGGCCTTGGGTTTGATTCAGCATCTGTAAAAAATTAATTTACCCTATACAAATAATGTCAGCACAGTATTTTGCTTTGAATGAGGCCCTGGTTCCAATTCTCGTGATTCAACCTTCCTAGGTTTTCTATATTGGTTTCACGGTGTAAGTAAGTTCTGCTGTTTTCATAACTTGTTTAAAAAGAAGAATTATATGTATTTGCACACGTAGTATTCAAGTAAATCGAATAATGATAATGGCTCATGCAGGGAGTGTGCAAAGCCCTGTAAGTTCTCGTTCATGTGTGTGTCATCTTCTGCTTTCTGCTTATCACTGTGCTTTGCTCTCTTTTCTCAACATGAGCTCCCATCCCTTCCTCCTCCCCCCAACTATTTTACTCCCTATGGCCCTCTTAGGAAAAATCAAAACACTTATTTTTTTTTCAGCCTTAGCCACTGCCCTGAATTTAACTGATTTTTGACAAAATTTAATAACGCTTCTTTAAACATCTAAGAAGGTCGATTTCCTTCGTGGGCCCCTTCTGGTTCTTAAGTTTCTCTCCCATGACTGATTCCAAACTTGAGTCTTTGAAAATTGAAACCTGCTTTTCCACTTCAGCAACATGTTTCTGCTGTGGCTATTACAATCCTATCAGCAGAACCTAGTCCACCAGGAATGGGAACTAATATTGGGGCTCTTGGAGCTACAAGAGCCAGACTGTTCTTGCTCTGCGGGAATGAATTGAACCCACTCAAGGGATCTGTCCCGATGTGAGGGACAAAAGCTTTGCTCATGTTTATTGTGGTAAACAATGTTCTCCTAATCCAGTTCTCCCCACTGCTTCTGCAGACATTAGGCTTTCACCCATCTGCCAACACACTGACTTTCTCTCTTCAGGGGAGCTGTTGGGAGACTTTCAGTTGCATCCAAGGACCACCCCTCCAGGCTTCCCTGAGGAGTATACTCAGAAACCTCCAAAAGAGGCAAGAATGGAGCACGTCATCCCCTCTGAGAGCCCCAGTTCCCATGGTAGGGATTAACACGACTGAGAAAGGCGGTCCAAACTTATCTTTGAACCTAATGGCATCATAAATGGCAGCATCCTCAAACACAGAAGTCCAGCAGGTCAGTTCAAACATCACTAGCCAGAGTTGGCTCATTGTGAGTAATCACAGACCCCTCAGTCTCTTTGTAGGTAGGGAAAGGGAAACTGACATCACAGTCAACATGTCTTGCTATCCCTGCATGTCCACATTACAGGAAAACTAGCACAGCATGTGACTGGGCACAAGAGAAAGCCGCCAGGCTCTAAAGCAGGCCCAGACGGATCCTGGGACATGTTTTCATCATCTGAGTTTCATAATCTGGGCCCCCTGGCATCGAGACCAGTCCTAAGAACTAACCAGCCTTTTGTTTTCAGAAGGTTCCTGTGTTGCAGTTGGTCCATATATTCTGCCCAGGGTCTGTGATGCTACCCTGTAGCCATTAGCAACTCACAGGAGCCACAGCTCACCTTGTAGCAAAGGAACCAGAAGAAGACTGATCCCTAGACCAACTAATACACTGCATTCTCTGAACGGCTTTCCTGATCTAGACGGCAAAAATTCAGCAATGGGCAAGATCTGGGTGTCAGAGACGAATGTCCTACAGCTTGACTCTCTCTTGGTCAAAGGAAGAATGTTTGGCTAGAGGGCATGGCCAATAAAGTTATCCATTTTTTTAAGAAAGGGAAACAGAGACTCATAGAGGTGAAGTGATTTGCCCAAGTTCACACTACTGACCTATAGCTGGGCCAGAACTTGAACTGGGGTTGTAAGACCCGGCTGGGGACCCAGGGGAGAACACCCCCTGTTGAGTTGTCTTCCTTGGCACCAGTGAGAGGGAAGAGAAGGCACCTGTGGGCCGTGTGTCCTGCAGGAGGGACCACAGCCTCGCTTGGTCCCACGACCCACAGGATGTCAGAGCTCAAAGGACAATAGAGACCACCCAGTTTCACCCTTCAGTCTATAGCGGAGGACATTTCAGGCCCAGAGAAGAAAAGTGACCTGTTCAAGGTCACACAGTGGATTAGTGGCAACGTTCAGACTTGAGCCGGCATCACTAGAGCTTGGCGCCCTCAGTGTCCTGCCCGCTTCCCCATTGACATGCGTTCATCTTGGCCGCAGAGCCTATTACCGTGCCCTGCTTCCACGCCCCGCCCACCCGCCTTAGGAAGAGACATCTTCAGGCTGGGGAAGCCACGTCTTCCTATCTAGTATTTTTAGACACATCCTCTAGGTTTCTCAGTCGTCTGAGGCCACCTCAGTCAGAAAGGGAATTCCAAAAGAACCTAACTCTGTGTACACGTGCTTCATTCTCCCTGCCAAATAAAGAGAAGCAGCAAATGTGACATTAGCAGAGGGCCCACTCCATGTTGCTGCTCTCTTTCAAACATCCTCAAGTCACTTTACATCCACCCGTGCAATTATTGTCTGCGTTCATTCTCAGAATTAAGATTCCAAATTTCGGGTCTATATAGCCAGCCCATCATGCCGCTCCCTTGCTCAAAGCTTCTCTATTACTCCCCACATCTTAAAAATAAACTCATAAATTGTTAACCGGTTATCCAAGGCCACCTGTGACCCGGTTTATTTAATCCTACCTCTAAGGTTAACTCCCGCTCTCTCTTCCCATCAGCCACTCAATCTAACTCCTGACAGCTCAGATATATGAAAAATAAACAGTCCTCTTTTTCATCCCAAGCCTGTTCCCTTTCCCCAAAAGTCAGAGATGCTGGGGTGTATATCTTTTCTTCCTAAAGGACAGGGTCTTTTCAGTTTATTTTTGTTAATCCCCACCTAGGAGACAGCTCAAGTGGTGATGGGTCTTAATAAAGAGTGAGTAAATGAATAAGTGTGTGCTTAGGGAAAAGTACATTTATCCTCCCCCTGGCACCCCTGGGAAGAATCAGCTACTACTGTAGAGAAAAACAGATAATGTCTTGAGATTTTCTCAACAGAATATAAACATAAAGCTCAAACAAGATAGCAAGTTGGAGAAAATGTGGTGCTGCTTTATTTTTAGGCATTTTTTTTTCTTAAAGAAAACACATGGCGTCAGGAGCACAGGAGATGGGCTAGGTCTTTGTGGCTTGCGTGCACTTTTTAACCACCACTCCTGGCTGGGGAAACAAAAGAGCCTCTTTGCCTGTGTGATTGTGCTCTCTTCCTTCATTGCTTTAAATAGGCAAGATGTGGTTTGCATTCTTTTCACCGCTAATGTTTGCTTTGTATTGCTGAACGAAAATAACTCACCCATTTCATAAGGCTCTCAAAGGTTGATAATTATCCCATCTCCCTGTGCATTCCAATCATTTGTAACCAGGGTCTCCAGAGTTGCTAACAGAGGCTCCCCCAGTCCCACATCCCCTAGGATAAAGCAGTAGGTGGTGGGTCTAGGTGTGTGAAACCCCAGGCAACAGTAGCATCCTTTAACCTGACTGGAGAATCCTCAAGCTGGAAGGATTATCTTGTACATACAATTGCTCTAGACAAGAACGTGCACCAACTTCCTAGGGTTTAGTATAAAGCTCCTCTCCATCACCATTGCGGAGTGATGACAGCTCTTTACGGTAAACGTTATCTTTTTCCTGGTTATGTCCCCACCTTGATCATTAAAGGCGTCCCCTGTAATATAGGTGTTACTCTCTAGATTACAGTCAAAAATGTTAAATGGCTTGTCCCAGAGCACACAGCTTGGCAGGGCCAAGCTTCAGATTTAAATCCAGTGCCATCTCCTTTATGCTGCTGCAAACCTCCTATAGAGTTTATGAAAGTCCAACTGCTTGGCAACGTGGAGAAGAAGCAACTATAACCTTCCTTGATATTGTAACCTAGCTAACAATCTTTGGCCTAGAGAGAATCTTCCAGAAGTCCAAGACAGATAGGTAGACCTGTGTCCCTGCAGATGTCTACTTCCACCCGCTGACCACAACCTTATGTCTCAAGCCAAAAACTAGAAATTCTCAGGGCAACGTTGTCTCAGCCATGCATCTCACTTTCAAAGCCAGTAGATTCAGGTTTCTGTCTCCATCCTTCCAGATGTCTCTGATTTTACCATAACCAAACCCTGAATCCTAGATCGAGCCTTTCTTCTGCTAATTTCACTTCTTGTACACACATTCCTGTGACCTCCACCATTCCCCAGTAAGTACTGATCCCCACCCACACTTGTGCAGTTATGAAGGCTTTCCATGTCTTTTCCATCCACCTGCATCTGTGCTACAAGATCTCAGGGAAAAGGACCAGCCCACTCTTCCTAACAGATGCATTTCTGTGACTTCACTGGCTTTGACCAGTTAAGTCCAAAAGGACCATGTTTTTGGATTGTCGGTGGTAATCAGGGGACCGCTGACCCTCCCCAAGCACTTTAATTCCTCGGCACCCCTCTCCTTGGCTTATCTCTGGCCCTGCCAGCAGTTGCTTGTAGGACTAGTCCTGACACCCATACGGGAGCACATTGAATAAATAAATAAATAAAAATAAGTAAAAGGTAAGAATAAATAAAACACCCCGTTCCTTCCCCTCTCTGAAACTTGGACTGGACATGAGAACATTTCCCGCTCCAAGACAGGAGGGAGGCAATCTCAGAAGAAAGAGAAACTCGTGTCTGCTGAGGACACAATTCTATCCAATGAGGTTAGGGCAGAGCTGTTGGCAGCTTCCGTTAATTCCGTTGGGGCAAGTGAGTGACAGCTGGCAGTTAGTTGAGAGGTTGCGCTGAGGATGCTGGGGTAGAGTTTTAAGTAAACAGTTAGTTGGCCCTTATACATCATGAGCCTAGCTTAAGTGCCCAAGGAAATGGAATAGCAGAATAAGGAGATATTCACAAATAATGCCAAAACCTGTTGTTAGTCTTTGGCTTCCATATCCTTCCCCCAAACTGGAGCTCAAGTGCTAAACAGGCCAGCTTCTCCATCACTTCCGCCGTCCTTCATGTAGAGGGTCTGGCTATAAAGCAGTAGCTGAGAAGTGGGAAAGATAAAGGGTTATTTGAAAAAACTGCTCTGGAGAATCTACAGAAAGCCCTGCTGGAATTAGGTTATGAATTTCTGAATCTGAGCTAGGTTTGTTGGGTCAGTGACTTTGCCAGTTTATTGGCTCAAAAATTGACAGGACAGAAGGTGTTTAATAAATGCTCTTTGGATGGATAAACAGCTACATGAGTGTTTACCTGAGCCTGAAAAACTGTTTTTATAGGCGCAAACATAAAGCTCCAGCATCCTCAGGCCTGTACCTGCTGGAAAAATTCTTGTCTGTCTACCCCAGAAAAAAGAGGGAGAGAAGAAATGAGTCGTGAGCATGGGTAATCCAGGGAATGTCTGTTCTCCTTTTCATGCCCTCACTTCCACTGTGGTCCTAGAAATCCCATCAAGACAGCAGCAACAGGCAGTTAAAAAAGTAACATTCTGTGCTGCCGCCTCTTGGAAGTTTCCTAGATACCTGACTTTATCCCTCCAGCGTGGCCCCATGAACATGGTGATGACAAGCTTCGGCTCTGAAATCAGAGCGAGGCTGCTCTTATTACTTGATGTGAGACTTTGGGCAAATTACTTAACCTCTCTAAACCTCAATTTCCTCAGTCTGTAAAATGGGGATAATATTGGGTAAAGCACTAAGCAGAGTGCCAGGAATATAGTTAGTGCTCAATCAATGTTTCTAATTCCTCCTGCACCTTATTCTGCCATTCCCTTCTTTCTCACCCTATCACTTCTAGCCACATTACTGCCTAGGATCAGCCACAGAGTAGAATGGTTAGGGAAAAGTAGGTCATTTGGGAAAGCCAGGAAATGACTGGCAAGTCTGAAAGCAAGCATGGCAGCTGCACCAACTGCTTGGTCTTTGGAAGAAAGGCATAATGAGAACCTGTGATGCCCACAGCCCACGTAGATTGCTAAGAATGACAGAGGTGTGTCTTCATTCGTAAAGTAACTGGACCCTTAGAAAGAAGACTAGAATTTTTTGCTCCCAGGATATCTCAAATGGCACCTGGGTTGCCAAGAGCCTGCTATTCAATCATTGAAGTCACCCAGCAAGACAGATGTGAGGTAGGTTAAGAGTCTATATCTGTGAGCCGGGTTGAGCACTTAGGTCTCAGCTCTGAACCCTTATGGGTAAAATGAAAGGGGCCATGCCACATATTCACTGAAGTACCTGCATGTTCTAAGACTTACATTTTCGAAGGTTCTCTGATAGTCAAGAGATTATCCTAGAAAAGTAAAAAATACACAAAGTTTAACCTCCCAGGGGAGCAGTAGAAATGTTTTCATTGGACGTTAACTAGAAAGTGATAAGAGATGGATGAAAGAAAGACAGTGACTATAGCTTACCAGGCTCCCCCATCCCTGGGATTTTCCAGGCAAGAGTACTGGAGTGGATTGCCATTTCCTTCTCCAGGGGATCTTCCCAACCCAGGGATTGAACTCGGGTCTCCTGTACTGCAGGTAGACGCTTTACCGTCTGAGCCACCAGGGAAGTTAGAGATGGATAGGAATTAACCAAAGCTGGAGGTCAGAGGACTTGGACCTCTTTCTCAGCACCAGACGTGACACCTGGAATTTCCCAGGAGACACCTATAGATTCTGTCTTCACCTCTGCTCTGAAGATGCCCCCATTAGTGAGAAAGTGACAGGGAGCCCAGCTCTGTTCACCCCATCACTAGCCACCTTTTTTTCCCAAGTTGCAAGGCAGAGGAGGAGACCCCAAGGTCTCCCATCGCTGCTGCGGTCACCAGCCAAGGCCTCCCCAATCCTGTGCCCCTATCCCCCAACAGAACCCCGTTAGGTATTAGGTGTAGCTGCACTCCACGTGCCAAAGTGCTTCCTTCTTCTGTGTTTGTCACAAACACGTGCAATGCTGATTGCACACATTTGCAGGCAGGGTTCAGCAGGCCGCGGGTCAGTCCACTTATGCAAGAGAACACCCAGTGACCACGTCTGAAGTCAAAGAAGGCTTTCAGGAGAGCACAGCTGGTTTTCCACGGGGTGTGAGGTGTGCCTGCCCCTGTGTGAGGCTAGGATGCCCACACAGCATCCCCCATGCCTGCCCTCCCCACACCAGCCCCAGGAAAGGGGCACTCTCTTTGAAGGTTGGCTTGAAGTCACGCCACCAGGAAAGAAACAAGTTTCGCCCAGAAATGTGGGCAGATGAGGAGGGGGATGGAGGGCAGCCAAGAGCCCCAGTCCAGAGCTGGTCACCAAGCACTGAACGCTTGGCAACGCTGCCCAAGGTTCTTAGATTTCTAGTCAGTCAAACCTGGCCGTGGTTTCCGAAGCAAATGTCCCCAGAACAGCTGAGGGAGTAAAAGGTTTCTGACTGAACGGTGAACGTAGGAAGAGTGGCCCCGGCCGTCAGGTTCTCGGGCCAGCCTGACAAACGTCTGCTACCTCACACCCTCAATCTTTGCACACATCTAGCCGAGGGAAAGAAAAAAATCCCCAACTCGAAAAGCAAGCGGGTGCGGAGCAACTCCGTGGGGCCAATCATTTTCGAGTGGACACCCTCCAAGCAAGTTGGCAAATAAACCAGGAATTGACCTTTTCCCAGGAGACTCGGCAAAGTCTCCTGTTGATTGCCCACGCAAGGAGAGGGGGTTCGGATGATGACCCCGAGAGGGAGTAACTGGCCACCGACCGCAAGGGCGAGCGGGGTGAGACCCAGAGAATGGGAAGTCACAGAGGCCACCAAAGCCATCAAATGCAGAGAAGGAGGTCATTACTCACCAAACAAGGGGAGGGTCCCACTGCATTTAGAAAGGTCAGGAAGGTGGTCCAAACGGAAGGGCCATGGGACAGAGAGAGTGTGCACCAGAGGAAGTTTGGTCCCAACTTTGGAGTGGCTCATAAAGCAGATAATAAAACTCTGTTTTAGGATCTCTTGCTGTTCTGACTTTGTAGCACAGAGGCCTGGGCACAGCTCTGAACAGATCCCGGAGGGATGGACCTGTGGTGTCTGGTCCCAGCTGGAGGATGTGCCTGCTCTCAGGTCAGGGAAGTTTTTCTTTGACACATACTTTTGTGAAGAGTTAGGAGCCCCAAGCTCCTTGGCTCCTGCATAACTTTGAAAGTGCCCATCACTCCAGCTGTCTTTTCCTCGCTGCCAACGATGGACAGGCAGGCCTCTCTCCTGGCCAAACAGACGTGATAATCATGGGAAAGTAGCTGGAGAAAATTGTTAGCGTGTAGCTATGTTTTCCAAACAGGAAAACTGAGGTCCAGAGCCCCAGCCCTGGAAGGTGAGGGGAATAATACATGATTTCAATACCGCTGAATCAGGGTGGGATGAGGCCAGCTGAAATGATCTCATCAGAGGTCAACAAGCACTCAAATGTGGGCGGTGGGATTACAGGTGATTTTTATTTTCTTCTTTTCTGGCTCGGCTTTCTATATTATTCTTTCCCATGCTGGGGTTCTATATTCTCCGAATTTTTCCACTAGGTGTGGTTTTGAAATCGTATTTTTGAAAAAAAATGTTGATGCAGCAAGGATGAACTCAAGGTCAAGGTGGCTCTGGAGTTAAGGGTGGGGGGTGCTGCCCCTGCCTTCGCCCCTGACCCCACCCAGGAGTTGAGAATTCAGAGCCTGCTGCTGAATCTGGCACCCCCCACCCCATTCCGACCAGAGCCCCCCAGGGTCCATCTAAGCCAGAGGGGCCTGTCTGTGCTCCCCCCACAGAGAGGGTGGCCATGCAGGTCCAGGCTCCAGACACCGGCTCTTGTAAAGCTTACTCGGAATCCAGGTGGAACAGAAACTGCAATGAGCATCTGGCCCTTAGGAGACACCTCCTCTGCAAGATGGACAGAGAGCGCCTGGCACTCTCCCCAGGTCCCTGGGTCCCCAGGATGCTACTTTTCTGGCCTTAGTGTTTCCATGACCGGGATGGTCAGCAGGCCAGGCCCCCAGTCCCGGCCACCCAGGAGAAAGCCTCTGAGTTGAGAGAGCCCACAACTTCTGTTCTGTTGTTCACCTACTATTTCCCTACGGGAGGGTTTCAATTCTGTCTGTCCGGTAAAACTCCCTTCCCCACACCCACCCACCCCTGGCCTTCTTTCCTGTCTTGTTCGATCTTAGTCAATAGGGAGGGAGAGGGTGGACACCTCTAGTGTCAGTCCCTTGTCACCTGATCTTCACTGCGGTGTGTCCTCCAGGCCCAGACGACTCAACCCTGGAACTGGGGTGGAGACCTTCCCCACCGCCCACCTCCAGTCCTCCATGTGTGTGTTCCTTCCGCATTGGGTGGGTTCGGAAGCACCGCCCTGGCTCTCTCACAAGGGAAAGACTGGGGAACAACTGGTGAACACAGCAAGTCACTCAGTGTCAACATTTACGCTCATGCGTCCTGGCTTTCCATCTGTCAAAAGACTTTTGCAAGTGGCTCTGGGGACTCTGGGAGTTCCCCTGAAATGCTATAGAAAATGGTATAGGGTGGATGTGTTGGCATTGGGCTTTTTTTTTTTTTGTTTTTAACTTGGGAGAGGGATCCATGGTTTTTGTTAGTTTCTGAAAGAAGTCTGTCAACCAGAAGAGCATGCAGAATGTTTCATCTGATGGCTCCGTCCCCCAACTTAGAGTCAGCAGCCTTAGGTTGTGGCGGGTACGAGGTGGCCACCTCCTAGTGGGTGGAGTGCACAAGACTGCCATAAAATACTCTGAGTTGGTAGAGACTTGTGGTTCTAAGAAAGGAGGCAGGTGCCCTTTTTATGGGGCTTTTGTGGTTTGGGGCCGGGAGCCCAGCTCCACAGCTCCAGGGTTCAGTTCTTGCTCGAACCCCACTTTTCCTCAGCCATGTAGGACTTATTATCCTCATTTTACAGATGAGGAAACAGGCTCAGAGAAGTTAAGGGACTCCCCCTATGTTACACAGCTAGCAAGAGACAGAACCAGACCTAGAACAGGGACTGTGAGAGGGCTCAAGATCCGCACCGGTTTCACAGTCTTCCGCAGCAGGGTCCCCGCTGCTGGGGTCCCTGCTGGGCTGGGGGGCAGTCCAGAAACACGTCATCTGACGTCTTGGGCATCCAGGTCTCCATACCTGCAGAATGGCCTTCCTTCCCTCCGCCCCCTGCTCCCAGCTGCCTGGCTGTTTGCGGAAGGGAGGCAGAAGGACCTAGCCACCACCTTCAGTTTAGCGGGTTCAGCTCCACCGCCTCTCCTCCCTCAGCCTCCGCCAACCAGGAGCTGGGCAGGAGGTCGAGGCCACCGGCCGGGGATGCCCTCAGCCTGGGCAGAGCCCAAGACCCGGGCCCTCATTGCCTCCTCTCCGTCACCTGGGGTGGTGGTTCAGAGAGGAGTGGGGCGAGAATCCCTGCGTGCCAGGTGGGAGCTGCTGCCCTAAAGCCCACAGCGGGCAGCTCCCACCTGGCACGCTCGGAAGTACCCTAAGTGTATGGCACGTTCACGGGGGAGGGGTCAATTTCAATTTAGCGAGGGGCACAGAAGCAGAAGTAAGGGCAGCACCTCACCCTCCCCCAGCTCCCCTCACGCCCCTCGCCCTGTCTGAGGGTCCTAGTCCTTGTGCCTGTACCTCCTCCCCCAGGCTTGGAGGCCCCTGCCCTACCTGCAGCCTCCCCCACCCCTGAAAAAAACCACAAAGATGAGCTGGTACATCATCATGGCTAGGTTTTGGGGAGGCACTGGGAGCCAGGGTTCCTGGCCCCGCCTGCCATCCCCCCACCCATGCTCCACCAGGAACGACTTCCTCTGAGGCCCTTCCACTCCAGCCCCCATCACCCCCTCCTCTAAAGAGCTCTCACATAATGTGGTCTTGTCATCAGGATGGGTGATTCACTTCCCATCCAACTTTAAATACTGCCCCCCTCCGCAGTGAGTAATCCTGACTCCAAAGGGAGCCTTGCCATCGGCCACAAGGTTCTCTGGTTCCTGCCGCTCCTGTCTTTCCCATATAAGGCCCTGAGAGGTGGAGGGGGGAGGCCTTGGTGAGTGAGTGGGCACCCAGCCCAGGTAGGGAAGGGGCTGACGTGGGTGGGGGTCCAGAGGACTCAGCACATGGACTAGAGATGGGAGTCCGAGGCTCTAGCTACCCCGATAGTCCTTTCCAGCCCCTTCCAGAGCCTTGAAGGGTCTGTGAAGGGCCTTTGTGGGCACATACGAGGACTTCAAATAACATGGGGAGGTGTCCCTGAGGCTCTTTCCCAGCTCTCTGATTACCCCCTACCCCCAGGCTCCCCTCAAGCACATGCCCAGATCTCAAGAGGGCAGCCACTGGGCACCCCTCGCCCGCAGGTCACCATGCTTTGTACCCTGTGACACCACCAACCACCCTGGCCACAGATGCTGGATGGGGGGTTAGTGCGCGAGTCCACAAAGGCCCCCTTGGGGCCAACCAGCAGCCCAGGAGGTACGCTTGCTGGGGCCCCGGCCCCCCCAAGCCGTGTGCCCCTCCCCCGCCAACCTCGTAAGGACTGGGAGGGAACTTAAGGAGATGCTGACAGAAGGAGAGAGAAGCCAGGGCCTCCCCAGGGGCAGGCAGGGACCACGGGACATGAGACAGATGGCAAGTGAGATGCCAGAAGCAGGTCGCTTGCTGGGAGCAAGGCGGGGGTGAGGGCAGGTGCTGGACCTGCTGCGACTGTCTGCTGCTGCCCTCGGCTGAGAGCTGGGCGTGGCCCAGCCTGGCCACTCCCCTGTGTATCCTTACAATACACCCCCGTTACCCGAGGTGACCTGAGCCTATCATTGCTGCTCATACTTGCCAGAGCCCGTCGTGGACTTTCCACGAGAAACCCAGGCGACCGTGTGGTCCCAACCCTGAGGCCCATGCTCCACCAGAAGCCAGAAGGCCCTCTCCCCACTGGGAGGCCAGGTTGAGGGAGGGGGCTTCCGTGAATAAGAGCATCAGGGTACCTCGTCCTGGGCCACCTAGGACCTGATCACAGGGGGGCTGATGTGAGCCACCCAGGGCCAGGAGGCCTGGAGCAGTCAGGACCTGGGCACCCCTGGAGGGGAGGCTGGTAGGGCAGGGAGGTCTGTGAAACAAGCAGCTTCTAGGCCACACAGTCACCCTTCCGGATACATCTTCAGATGTGGGTCCTTGGTCACTGCCACTGGGAACTGCAGGAAGGAACCAGAGAGGCCACCCAGCCCAGCCTCCGGCTCTGGACAGGGGGACTCCAGCCTGGGACAGCTTCCAAGGAGATCACTTGGGATATTAGCTCTTGGAGATCCCTGGTGGGGAAAAGGCACAGAAGACAGGGTTGGAAATAATTTTCAAGTTCCATGTCAGACTTCTAAACTTTCCCATGCTCTGCAGTTGGCCAGTAAATTATCTTTCTGCAGTGCTTAAGTGAAACCAAGGGGGAAGGGGAGCCCTATTTTCTCAGCTCAGCTCCCACCAAAGGCAGGCCCTGCACTTCCTTTCTAAAGAACATTGCAGGTCACCAGGAAGAGGTACTTGTCCTCACCGTCATTAATAACTGTGACTCTGCACCAGAAGCCTGTTTACGGGGAGAATCTGTGTCTGTCTTCCATGTCCCACCCCCCGCCCCTCGGGACAGAGAAAAATGGCTGCAGTTTTCCTGTGGAACACCATTGCGAGGCACAGGAGGTCATAGTGATGGCTGAGGACAAGGCAGCTCCCTGGAAAACCTTCCAGAAGCTTCTTTTAAGTTTGTCAAAGTGCAAGGTCAGTTCAGTTCAGTCATTCAGTCGTGTCCAACTCTTTGCAACCCCATGAACCGAAGCACGCCAGGCCTCCTTGTCCATCACCAACTCCCAGAGTCCACCCAAACCCATGTCCATTGAGTCAGTGATGCCATCCAACCATCTCATCCTCTGTCGTTCCCTTCTCTTGCCCTCAATCTTTCCCAGCATCAGGGTCTTTTCCAATGAGTCAGATCTTATCAGGTGGCCAAAGTATTGGAGTTTCAGCTTCAACATCAGTCCTACCAATGAATACCCAGGACTGATCTCCTTTAGGATGGACTGGTTGGATCTCCTTGTAATCCAAAGGACTCTCAAGAGTCTTCTCCAACACCGCAAGTCAAAAGCATCAATTCTTCTGCACTCAGCTTTCTTTATAGTCCAACTCTCACATCCATACATGACTACTGGAAAAACCATAGCCTTGACTAGATGGACCTTTGTTGGCAAAGTAATATCTCTGCTTTTTAATATGCTATCTAGATTGGTCAGAACTTTCCTTCCAAGGAGTAAGCATCTTTTAATTTCATGGCTGCAGTCACCATCTGCAGTGATTGGAGCCCAGAAAAATAAAGTCTAACACTGTTTCCACTGTTTCCCCATCTATTTCCCATGAAGTGATGGGACCAGATGCCATGATCTTCATTTTCTGAATGTTGAGCTTTAAGCCAACTTTTTCACTCTCCACTTTCACTTTCATCAAGAGGCTTTTTAGTTCCTCTTCACTTTCTGCCATAATGGTGGTGTCATCTGCATATCTGAGGTTATTGATATTTCTCCCAGCACTCTTGATTCCAGCTTGTGCTTCTTCCAGCCCAGCGTTTCTCATGGTGTACTCTGCATAGAAGTTAAATAAACAGGGTGACAATACACAGCCTTGACGTACTCCTTTTCCTATTTGGAACCAGTCTGTTGTTCCACGTCCAATTCTAGCTGTTGCTTCCTGACCTGCATATAGGTTTCTCAAGAGGCAGGTCAGGTGGTCTGGTATTCCCATCTCTTTCAGAATTTTCCACAGTTAATTGTGATCCACACAGTCAAAGGCTTTGGCATAGTCAATAAAACAGAAATAGATGTTTTCTGGAACTCTCTTGCTTTTTCGATGATCCAGTGGATGTTGGCAATTTGATCTCTGGTTCCTCTGCCTCTTCTAAAACCAGCTTGAACATCTGGAAGTTCATGGTTCACATATTGCTGAAGCCTGGCTTGGAGAATTTTGAGCATTACTTTACTAGTGTGTGAGATGAGTGCAATTGTGCTGTAGTTTGAGCATTCTTTGGCATTGCCTTTCTTTGGGATTGGAATGAAAACGGACCTTTTCCAGTCCTGTGGCCACTGCTGAATTTTCCAGATTTGCTGGCATATTGAGTGCAGCACTTTCACAGCATCATCTTTCAGGATTTGAAATAGCTCAACTGGAATTCGATCACCTCCACTAGCTTTGCTCGGGCATGGGGTAGCTCCTCCCAGCCGCCGCCCCTGACCTCGGATGTGGGGTAGCTCCTTTCGGCCGCACTTGTGCGCCGTCTCAGCCGCCCGTGATGGCTCTATCCAAGAGACAGACTCTTTTCTGTCCACTCTGCATACTACACCAATAATAGCTCTGTTTTCTGAGAGTTTTGATGATCTGATAGACCCGCACAGTGCCTCGGCATCCAGATGTTGGGAATTTCTGTGGTCTATGGTGATGATGTCATGGTGTTTGTCCAGGAAACAGGCGAGGGCAGTCTGAGCCTCCTTGGTAACTGAACACATAAACCTTGCTTTTTGACATGCCGTGAAGAATCCTTTACACTGGTTATCTTCTTTGATAAATACTAGAAGTACCTGGAGTTGATCTGGATGAAATCTCATGGGGCCAAGTTGCGTGTGCATCAGCTACTGCTACCTTGCTGCTGCTGCTGCTTCTGCAAGGCTCAGACTCTGTGCAAGGTGGGGAGTCCTTATAAAGTAATCACACTGTGATGTGACCCAGTGAAGCCAAGGAACCACAGAGTTCCCTGGCTAATCAGTTTGAAGGAGGGCCTGACTGTCAGAACACACAGGGCCCACCTGGTGCCTCTGCCCACCTGGTGGTCCCAGCACCTGGAGACAATAGCAGCCAGCCCCCTCCCCCAACCCCCCAGTGCTGCTGGGCCAAAGGAAGCTTGCAGACACGTGGTCTGTATGTAGTGTAATGACGCACAGTCACCCCACATGCCCTCAAGCATCTTCTTGCAGGTGGACGCCTGTTCGAGGCCCCACGAGTCTCGAGACTAGTGGGAGAGAGCTAGGAGGAAGAGCACTGGATTGGGAATCAGAAGACCTGGGTTCTAGGCCCAGTTCCTCCACGAGCAGCTGTGAGACCTTGGGTCTATCTCCCAGCTGGGTCTCAATCTGCCAGTCCGCAGTCCAAAGGGGCTGGATCAGACGACCTCCTGGGGCCCTTCCCTGGCGCTTCCCTAGCTCATCATGTAAACAGCTCCTGTTTGCTCAAGACAGACACTTGCAGTGGTCTTACCTCACCATCAGAGGGAGACGAGGCTGGTGGTGACCAGAAGGCGTCCACTGGGGTCCCCAAACCCCTTCCGGCTCAGCAAGGTCAAAACAAGCTTCGTCGTTGATCGAAGGTGCCACGTGCCTTTGCCCCCGTGTTGATACTCGCACTGATGGTGTTGAGTGTGCAGCGGATGCATCAGACGGGTCTCAGGGCCAGTCGAACAAAGCAGGGCTGGTCGTCATGGTTGTCACGGGGGACTGGGAAGGGGGGTGGGGAGTGGAGGGGGGAAAAAGCCAGTTTCCCTTAGGAATGCGCTTGATGAAGCAATAAACATGAATTTCACTCCAGTCCTGATATACTTTTTACGATATTCTCTGAGCTGCTGAGGGAGATACCCAGAAAGCACTCGGGCTGTTCACTGGGCTAGGTGGGATGTCGGGAAGAAGCCCACGGGGGAGGGGGTTGAGTCGGGGGCTGCAGCAGCCGCTTTAAACACAGAACAGTATCTTCACTTGAAAGAATCATCTGTACTCCCAATTGTGTAAACGCTGGTATTAGGTAGCCATTTTTTCAAACGTCAGCGAGCCAGTCACTTTTAGGAGAACAATTCATAGTGTTTTTTGGCCAAAATTGGATTTTTAACAAAATCGGATCTTTCCAGGTGGAAACAGATTTTCAGATAATTTGAATCGGTTGTTGTGATCTTGACAGTTGCCCAGAATTTTGAAACTTTTGTAATAAGACGAATACGAACACATGTAATTTCTTTTACAGTGAGATGCACCAAACTTGAAAAGACCCGTGCAAAACTTTTCTAAAGAAGTTATGTGTGATGTTTCAAAAATTTCACTTATGTAAAAGGCACCATCCAAAGGTTAAGATAAACAGATGTATTTGGATGTAACAGTATAAAAAGTTCATGAACACAGCAGATTCCACGTTATAACTAAGCTTAAGGAAACTGCCACACGTTGGGTTTTGGGGTAGCACCAAAGAAGACTATACACAATTATTTTGAAAGCTATTAAAATGTGTCTCCCTTTTCCAACCACATGTCTGTGGACAGCTGTAAGTTCAAGACACACTACAACCAAAACAATCCACTGAATCCACTAACCACAGCAGACTGAATCCAGAAGCAGGTGGAAGGATTCAGCTGTCTTCTGTAACTGAAGACATTAAAAAGATTTGCAGATGTAAAACAGTGGTTTGACAGTATGACTGTCCCCTGGCTCACTCCAGGGCACATTAGTTGTCGTAGCCGAGAGGCGGTGCTGGGTGGCCCTGGGTGCCCCTAAAACCTAGTGGGCATGAACACCAGGGATTTTGCTCAAAGTCCTACAAGTAGGCACAGGAAAGCTCCCCTTGTCCCCCCTCCCCACACATCACCAAGAATAACCTGGTCCAAGATTTCAATAGTGCCACGGTTTAGAAACCCTGATATAAAATAACACTGCCTCTCCTCAAGGTTTTTTTTGTTTGTTTCAAAAATACTCACGTGAGTGTGTAACAGATTTATTATTGTTATGTTTAAGGTAGTGTGTGTATATATATATATACATTTTTTTTTTAATTTCAGCTTTCCTTCATAACACCAGAACCATCAGTAGACATAATCCACATAAACAAAAGCTCTTTGGCGTCCTTAGCGACTTTCAAGACTACAAAGGGGTCCCGAGAGCAAAACATCTGAGGACTCCCCAGACAGGCAGGAGGAGGGTATAGATGACAAAAGGAAAGTTGCTGAGCAGGTCTACCCACTGGCCACCGTAAAAAGAAGAGCCCTTCTTTGTGGTAGATGTGCCCCCAAGCATATGTCACTTCTTCTCGAGGCCAGCTGAGGGGGCGAGCGCCAGAATGGGGTGAGGGTATCAGCAGAAGAACGTGTCTGGGCTTGTGGTCACCAAGGCGGACGCAACCAGGACTGACATGCACCCACTGTTCCCAAAAAAGCTTACTGTCTAGAAGGGGAGAGAGACGCGATAGCTTTGACTGTAATTAACATATGGATGGGAAGCAGGGAAATACATGCACGGGGCTCATGAGATCAGTGGGCGGGAGTCCACGGGTAGGGGTTGGCGGGGGGTGGGGGTTGAGGAGTGGAGATAAAGGAGACAGGGACGGCTCCCCAGAGAAAGAGCTGTCTCAGTTGAGTCTTGAAGGATGAGTAGGAGTTTGGTCTCAGGGCTTGGGAGGAGCCCTACGGAGGAGACAGGGTCCCAGGCACGGGGAACAGCGTAAGTGAAGGTTCAGAAGTACCAAACGGCCTGGGAGATTTGGAGAAGGTATGAAAGGGTGTAGAGAAAACAAACACATTGCTAGATATGCCCCCTCCAAACAAAACGCAATGCCACCAATAAAACTAACATTTTCAAATCAAGAAGGAACAAAAAAAATAATAAGAAAGGAAAGAACAGCTCTGATAACGTGCAATATCTATTTTTAGAAGAGAACAACCTTCTGGTGCTCTGATACCAACTAGCTATTTGGGAAAACACTTAAGTGAGACCTTGGTTTCTTGTCCAGACACAGGGTAAGATGTTTCGTGATTCCTTCACCGCCAACCCCCACCCCCGAGTCCCCCATGCCTCTCTCTTTCTTTACCCTTTTTCCATCTCGGGTCCACCAGGGCTTTCCAGAACATTCACTGTGGGTCAGCAGATCCTGCCAAGAAAGGGCAAGGGAAGCTCATTAGCACAGATGCCCAGGACCTGACTCCCCATCATTCAGAAAAGGGTCCCCATGGCTCACTCCATCAAAGACACCCACACTTGCTTCTCCCACCAAAGAAGACGACTGAGGTGGTTGTGTGTTGATTTCTGAAGCAGTAAGTCAACAGCATCCAGCACACTGGACCAAAGCACCCTGGGTAGGAGGAGGCTTTGCTAGTCGTGTAAAATAAAAGAGGAATGGGGGGAGAAGAGCCCATCTCTGCTCACCAACAGCCCCCATCAGAGGCTTGAGCTGGTGGAAGTACACTCTGTGCTTGCCCTGGGCCCAGGGGGGAGCCTGCCGTTCCCAACAGTCACTGCTGGCTGCACAAGAAGTCTGTCTGACACGCATCCGTGACTCTGTCTCCAATACAAGTCTGACTGGTCTCCCTTGAATTAAAGGGAAACCCCAGGCTGGGGTCTCAGCCCAGCATCCCTCAGAGGGCCGCCTGCACAGGCTGGTATGGGTGGCCCATGAGGGTTCAACCAAGATGTTTTCCCAGAAGAGCAGACAGCCGAGACCATGCAGCCAGAGTTAGGTTGTGCAGGGAAAGTGGGGGGCGGTCAGGATGGGGAATGAGGTGCTGGGGGAGGAGGGCTGGTGGATGATTCTAGGAGCGGGGGAAGGAAGGGCAGAGGCCACAGAGCAGCTGAGGTGGGACATTTAGGGCAGCCTGGGGGCAGACAGCAAAGGCTCGAGGGTGCAGTGGTATGTGACGAGCGAGTCCTTACTCTGGAGCAAGCAATGTAACCAGGAGGGTCTCACCCCCAGAGGCCTTGCTCACACACTCCTCTGGCCAGTAGCCCAGGGGTAGACAATCGCTCCTGGACTTTGTGAACATCTATGGGCCCACTGGGCTGTGTGTGTGTGCCTGAGTCGGCGAGCTGGGCAGGGAAGAGGGTGCCCTGCAGCCCAGGATGGCCCAGCCCCTCCCAGCATCCC